>NC_090439.1:964568906-965202448 GCF_031143425.1 Pleurodeles waltl
TGGGAGGCTCCATTCAGATGGCAGAAACCATCCCATCCAAAACTTGGAAAATAACAACAAAAGATCAAAGGAAATTTCAAGGGAGAGGCATATCGATTGTCAAATCTCCATCAGCAGTGCCAGTGTTAAACAACTCCAACTGGTTGGGGCACCACAGCCATATCTTTTACAGACAATAAATGCGGAAACCCGACAGTGGATCTTTTTACATGAGCACATTACCCCTGCCAATCAAGGATTTTAATCCTTCTTGGCCCTCTCATAAAGATAAAAGAGCCTGAAGGCTTTGCTCTTACCAATGAGAAAACTGGTTACATCTGTTTTGTTGCTGCCCCTCTTTAGTCTCTCAGAGGAGACAGCTAATTAAACCAGTAGCATTGGCCTTAGGGGCGCGCACTTGCTTATAGGCATTTAACATCTGCTTTTCACATACAGCAGCCTGGACCTCGACTAGATGTATAAAATAGGTTATGCACTACGGCGGCTGCTCTCCCAGTCAGTGGGGGTTGCCAGTATGTAGCATGGAGGGTCATTAGAAGGTTAAGAACTGTCTGAGAAAACTAAGTTAAAGATAGATTCGCAGTTTTACGTTTTATTTGCACAGACACTTTCTGTTCCTTTAGCATAGAGGGAGGACAGTATTCAACTTAGAAGGTGGAGCAGCTTAATTGAGAAAGTCATAGAAAGAGTGTGGACAGTGAAGGCAATTGCACAAGTGGCATAGTAGTATAGAACAATAACATTATAAAACTATAAAACATTATATTGCCTCGCTCGCCAGGCAAATACATCTTGACTGAGAACACAACTGAATCCATTTGGAAAATCGATGTATCACTGACATAATGGTATTTGATGTGTTTGTATTTTAATTTTAGATAATGTTTTATCAATGTTTTCTTATTGTAATGGTTTTAACTAAAAAGATGACAATGACTACCAAAAAGTCAAAATGTCAAAACATTGTGAAAAAAGCCATGTTTCATTCTTTTATAGGCAGAGGTAAGTACCCTGTAAATCAAATTTGGTAAAAACTGTGTGCCCCTTGAGAAGATGTTAGCACGTCCTTAAAAAGAGGTGATACAGTACTATTTTTGTGCATAATTTGATTTCACTTCTACAGTCAATAAAGGGTCTGAGATGTTGATATTTCTTTGGAACAAAGTTTAAGCATGCTCAAGCTGGAAGTAATGAACAATCAACTCATTCTGTTAATTCTCTTGAAAATAGGCTTTAAGATTCTCCTTCACAATCCCACACAATGAATGAATGTGTCCAAAAATTACAACAGTACTTGATTCAAGTGCTATTGTGCAATCATCCTGCCAGCGTGGGAGAAGAGGATAGATATCAGGTTTAACAAAACCTGTAGCAAATGCATAATACTGTAGTGGCCCTGAAGAGATATTGGCCACTATTAGATTGCAAATAGCTATTGATTCTTTGAGTTCTACTAGAGGAGGCTGATAACCTCCTGAAGCACAGCAATGATTGAGAATAAACTGTTGATAACAATATTGTTCATTCTGGTAACCTAAGTGACATACAGATAATGCCTCTTCAGCCAAGGAGTTCCAAAAAGCAACTAGTTTGGAAAGTCTAGTAAATCAAAAGAGTGAATTTCTTTATGATTGCTAAAAGATACCTGCAGGGGAAGTGAATCCCTGAAGCCAACAGTGTGTCAACAAAAACCTGGACTATGGCAGGTACCTTCTTAGTTTTCTTAGGACGTTTTTTTTAAAATTGCCCAGTCATGATAAAAAAAAATCTCACAGGCTGCACCAAAAGATCTGACACTTCTGCCTATGTCTATTTATCTTTTTAAATCGTTTTGAGGTAGTTTAGGGTAAGTATAGCTTAAATATACATAATTCCTTCAATAATTGCACAAATCTACCTTTCATTGTCATCCTTTATCTTTCTATGCATTCTATGTCAAGGACCACTGGTTGGCCCTACTTGCATAGGTTCTTCCTGAGGAGAAGAGTCACTGTTGTTTTGTGGTCTAATTTTGAAAAATGATAGACTGTTGGAAGTTCGAAAATCGATCGCAAGGTTACTATCTGTCATTACTTCTTTCTCAAAATCTATATTCAGTTAAAAAAATATGTGAATACCTTAAGACAATAAAACACGATAATGAGCACAAACCAACTTATCTTTGATCTATTCTTTTAATCCATGTCAAAACAATGTCATTTGGGTCCTATCAGCCTAAGAAGTCTCAACACTCAACAGATGAAAACGAATCACATCATCAGTACATCCATACCTCCTTGCTGTATGTCCCAAATAGACCTTCCATGGAATGCCCAGTAGCAGGACATTCACACATCTTTTTGAAGGCAAATCGAAAGGTAACATAAATCTCCAGACAGGGCTCAGAAGCAGTTGTTAAAAGTGTATTGCAGGCCAATGCAGGTAAAATACAGGGACGTAGCTATCAGTGGTGTAGTTGCTGCAGTGCATCAGGGCCTGGGGGCAAAGGCTCCCAGTCTGCCCTGCACCAGCGGAGTCAGTTATTTGATATTCTTAAATCCTATTTGTAAATGCATGCTGGCTGGCTTCAATGTTTACATTTCACACTCAAGGGGTTTTGTGTTGGGGACGTGGCCCCATGGCAATCCAGGGCAAGGGTCTCAAGGGAATTCCAGTGAGAGAGGAATCCCACCACGAGGGATGTGTCTGAGGCAGCTACATGACAGGCCCTGGGAAGCATGGAGGTCACCGACAGAGACTGGTAACCCAAAGACTATTGCACTAATGCCAGAGTACCTGAGTCCTGACGGCCTGAGCACGCCAACCCTGCGACAACCACCCTTGTGGCTCCATGCGCAACTGGGATGTGGTCCTGTGGGTAGTTCCTCAGTGATGACTTTGCTTGGCCTGAAATAGGCACGGCACAGTCCACACGGTCCTGTGGCAGCCTCGAGGAGACTTTTGTCCAAGGGAGTTCTAGCACGAGAGGGAAGCCTGCCGCTGCTCTACCAATGGACGTAAGGTGGACCAAGGTTTTCAACAACAACACTTCTGTCATCCAGGTGATCCACAGTCATTGGATGAGTACTATCCCTGGACCCGGAGTTGCTGTTGCACCAGCATCAAACTGTGTAAATAGACTCCAGCACTGCAAGTCCAGGCAGGACAGGACCGACAGTGCCCAAGTGAACTGTGATGTTGTGGACAGGCGATTGAAGTATCGGGATGTCATCTACACTGCTATTCATGTCCAGAGCAGTCTGGTTAAACAACGGAGGCGTGTCGTGATACCAAGTGCACAGCTGTACCTGTGCTATGCAGCATGTCCGGCGGACCACCTGAAGAGGCTCAGCGATTGTTTTATTGCTTATGTTTTCTCTCCCATAGGTTGACTTGGTTGTTTGCTTTTCAATAATGTTTGGGAGGAATGTAGTGTCCTGCTGGACACGTTCTAGTGTTTCCTCCAGCCACTCAGCTGAGGGTTGGCTTCTACACTCACTCCACACCCATCCATCACAGGTGCCACCAGTCAGGTGACTCTGCTAATAAAAAGAGCTAGGCGCACGAGTCCGAGGCCAGTTAAACGATCCTACAACTATGTGTATGTGTCACCTCATTAGCAGTATGAGGGCCTAGAGCCCCCAGCACAACAAAGGGCGAGAGGTTGAAAGGGGTCGGCTAGGGAGGTGTACCAGACAGCAAAGCAAGGCAGGCACACTTTGAATTCCTGACAGGCCTGTGAGCCTATGAATGTCCCTACTGGCTCTCCTAATGAGGTCCTAAAAGTCAATTTTCATTCAAACCTAATGCAGGAACCTTTATCTTGTTCTCATGTTGTAGCTTTGATGGTGATCCAAAAGAACATAGTCAGAACATTAAATTATATTTTAATAAAGGAACGAAGAAATGGATTGTATAAATGTGTGCCCACTCATACATTGCCTCAAAGCACTTAAGTTGAAGAGAAGAAGTTAGGAATAAAAGTAGGAGGCAAGAAAATGAGGGAAAAATAGAAAGGCAAAGAGGGCGAAGGAAAAAAGAGAAAGGGGAAACTGTAAGTCATGTTATGTAACTTGCTCGTATAGTGCTTACACTGATGAAAGACGCATTAAGGCTGTCAGTAGGATAAAGATTAATTGAGGCACTAGGGCAGACATAAGAAAGAAGATGGGGCAAGGAAGCGGGACAAGAACGAGCAAAGGAGAATCAGACTGACATGAAAGAAGGAAAGAGAACTTGGTGAGAAGAAAGAAGGAAGAGTGATGGTTTTTGATGTCATGCTGGCATAGCACATATGCTACGAGAATCGTGTGTATCATAACGCATGCACACAGACCGTGAACCCTGCACTCTTTGCATCACATACAGACACGCACACAGACAGGAAGGAGTGCTATATCTGTGATGTGTTGCCTGCAAAGACTTCCTCCCAGTGAGCAAACTGCTCAGAGACTTATAACAGGACCTCACACATGCAGGTCATAAAGTGCAGTGAGGCACTGTGCTGGTTGCACATCTCCAGATCTCTTCCGGGCCAGTCTACTCTGGGTGCTCTCCTATTCTCCTTACTCATTCTTGGGAAAAAAGGAGGAAAGTCCCCTTCTCTCTATCATTACCTCCGCAGGGCGGTACCAATACTCGAATTAACACTTCTGACAGGTCACTTCTTGTAAATTAACAGGGATGACAAGTAAAGTTCCTCAGAGTGTACATAACCTGCAGGACCCTGAATTAGCAGATCATTTTGCACAGGATTTTATGATTCTACTTTAACATTGATAGTTACAATGTCAGATAAGCAAGTGACAAATATTTACAGGGTTTGTGTGCTCATTTGGAGTGCTGGGTAAACGCTGACAGGGACTTAAGGCAAGCCCCTGTGATGCAGGGGGGGGCCCAGCCCTTCAGAAGGCCCCCAGATTATCATGAGACCCACATTCAGCCAAAGGCCCATTAATATCTGTGAGATATGGGACACCTAGGGCGCCTCATCACATTCTGACGGGGGCCTTCATTTTGCCACCCTCTGGGAATCTAAAGGTTGGGAGTGTTTAAAGCTGCTGACTGAAACTAGTAAAATCAGGTTTGGTGTCTCCAGCCCTAGTACTTGTGGGTCCAGAAACACCAGAGTTGCCTTGAGCAACATAATACCACCTCCTGCTCTCACAGGGATATCACCCTGGACACTTTGCTTTTAACTTCCAATGTGTCCTCAAATGTAGGATTGCTTGGTGGGTCCATGGAATTGCAGCATTGCAGCGTGACTGTCCTCTTCACAGTCTGCACACTTACCATATCTACTGTTAGTGCGGAGATGAGGGTGTCCCCCTCTCCCTCTCCCAGATGGGAAAAGCCTGCACCGTACCTGGCATAGGCTGCACTCCAGAACGATACAAAACACGCTGTGTTTGTGCAGAATGCACTCCAGCAGCCACATGCAGTCTTGTGACTGAAAAGACACAAACCAGTCACTTGTAAGCTTACACCTGCAATCTGTGTAGGTTTCTGACTTTTCTGAATTTTCACAAGAATGTCCATGCCTATGTGTGGTGATCTAAGCTAGTTATACCATGGCATGCTACACTCTTCAACTCTAGCATCATAAGTAGGAGTGTGCAAAGATTTTTGTTTCACAAACTTTTTGTAATTTTTGCAAATATTAAGATTGCTACATTTAGTTCACGAATATTCCTGCATGTGATTTTCATGGTAATGTCAGGACATAAATGTTTCTTCCAGATTTTCGTAGAAAACAAAATATTGTGAACATCTCTCCAGATGGAAAGTCTCAAAGAAAATGGTTTTACAGTCAGCTAGTGAGAAAAAGCACATTCCCAGCACTGCCTACTGTACTCACGTGGTCATATTGACAGTGTGCTGGAGTAAAACTAGCTCTGTTGTACAGTAGAAAAAGAGGAAGCCCAACTAAAAATGAGGTCAAATCCTGATTTGAGAACTTTTCTCAGATAACAAAAACTGCACATATAATCATGCTTACAGTCCACACGGTATACATTCTGCAGGACTGCAAGTTCCATAAATGTGCTGTGGCACATTAATTGATTGGCTGATTGAGAGGTTTTAAAAGGTCATGATCACCCAGAGCGTGTCCTGGCTCTAAGCAGACAAAGAGATTTCAAACAAGACATCTATAGACAGTTCCCTGAGGGAACAGATGAGTTTTCAACTTTTTACAAAACACTGAAAAGGTACCCTCCTTATTGAAGCAGGAAGGAACGTCATTCCATACTTTTGGGCCCCAATAAACAAGACACAACATCTCACTATCTTCCCACCCTAGTCTTCTGGATAGTGGAAATAAACAAGAGATGATCTGTGCCAAAGCCGTAAAAGGCATGGTGACAGATGCAGAGTGTTTTAAATACAGTTCGATGCAGCAATGGAAGTCAAGGCTAAAAAGCCATGCAAAGACTAAAAGGAGGGACGCAGAAGTTCATATGGGACAACATGAGGCAACTGTTTGAATCTGATTAGAGAAATATATGACAGAGTCAAAGAAAAAACTCACATTCTCAACAGAGTCACGGTGGGTTCTAGTAGGAGCCAGATTGAAAGGCAAACGAAGACAATACAGAGGATGGGATGCCCAATGCGAGTAACTCTGTTTTATCTGAATTAAGTACCATATTTATGGAAAGTTAGCACTGCATTAGCATACTTTTTTTACGTTAGCCTCAAAATATATGAGTTAATGTTATTTCCTGAAAGAATCAACCCACCTTGCGTCTCATTACGACCATGACATGTAAGGTAGGTGTCCCCTTCCTAAAAATGACACTAGCCCTCTAGCACCATATTTACCTCCCGATGCAAAAACGACAGACACCAAGGAAGCAGACCGCAAAAATGACATTAAGACCGATTAGCATCAAACTTTTATGCCTGGCCAGACCAGGCATTAAAAAGAGGCCCACAAACCACCACTTAAGGAAAGCACACAGAAGGAGCTTTTGCAACCTCCAGGACAACATGGAAGTGGTACTGCTCCAGCTTGGCAGATACCGCATAGGTCAGCGAAGACAGCAGGTCCCTCCACCACCACCGAGCAACCCCTAAACATCACCACAGCAGCCACAAAGGCAGCACAGAAGAGAGGAGAGGATCTTTAGCCAGTGGGCAACCATCCTTGGACTCAGGGAACATGATGTCATCAGGATGTACCAACTGAACCGGGAGTGCATTGTGCGCCTGCTGCACCATATTGCACCACACATCACAGCAAGGGTGGAGACTTCTACAACTATTCCACCCTAGACAAAACGCCTCACTGTCCTTCATATGCTGGCGTCTGGATCTTTTCAGATAACGGGCGCACAAGGGGCTGGTATGTCCCAGCCATCCTTCACGGTCTACCTTCCCAAGGTCCTGGATGCAGTCATTTGGTTCACACCCTACCACATCTGCTTCTCAAACACCCAGCAACTGTAGCAGGAGACCAAGCAAAGTTTCTACCAAATTGCTGGGTTCCCGCATGTGTAGGTGCAATGGACTGCACCCATGTCCAACTGGTGCCACCTGCAGCAACTAAACATCTATATAGGAACAGCAAGCACACCCATTCGATCAATGTGCAGGCCATTGTGGACCACCGTGGTCTCCTCACTAATATTCTAGCAAAATATCACAGCAGCGTCCATAATGCCTACATATTCCGCCATTCCATTATCAATGAGCTATTCCAGGATGGGCAATATGACAATGGGTAAGCCACCATACAAATCAGTACACACACAAAACGCCAACCATGTAGGACAAACAAGATATACACCACACTAAACACACATGGGCAGAGGAACACAGATGTACATGCAACAAAACATATGCAACATGCCACACTACACCGCAATCATTGCGCATCACACACACATACACCCACATGTACATAACACAGCCACAACATGACTGGCGCACCACGTGGAGAACAGGTGGAGCTATGTCCCCTTTGCATACAGAAGCTGCCCACAAACCACTACAAGTGTCCACTGGTTGACAACTAAATACAGATCACACACACATTACACCAAACAAAGAATAGCTCAGCTATGTCAATGGCATAGTCCATGGTCAGGTACAGAGAGTCACACATAGGCACAGCGCCACATTGATCATAGTGTGCAAGCCTCTGGCACCACCTATATCAAATGCCACCCAAGTGGTGCCATTACCAACTACATATCATCTACACATACCTGACATTCCTGTAGTGTGCACATACACCTGTTTGCTGCATTGTGTCGCACACATAGGAATACAAATTAACCTGCCTTGAAAGACCATGGGGCAGAATCATGAAATATGGTGCAGCACCTACTCCAGTGCCACCTCACATGCGCCCCTTAGCATCCCCTAACACCACCATGTATTCCATATACAAGAAACGGACCACCATGGTGCAGAGTTTGTGCAAAACTGTAAAGATAATGGATGCCATAGTAGGACTTTGTAGGATTATAGAGGACATACCTGACCTTTAATGCACAGTACATAGGGACCCATGTAAAAATAGGTGTGCCCCCTCCCAAAACCTGCACTGTACATGTTTTGAAAGTGTCTGTGATAAATCATGTAAAGGAAGCTAGCAGAGTCTACTGCACCAAATTAGATCATCCTACAAATGTGTGATTCACACTCTCATACACTTGATGGCTGGCACAACCATCATCTGCTGCAAAGGGTCACTAAGTGTCTCACTGCATGCCTAGTACCACATGGTAACATGGAGGGCACAGTTTGGCTTTGTAGGGCTACCATGGTGTCTCTACATATGACACCACTGTGGTGCAAGCAGGTAGTAGGTTCCATCCAACAATAGGACACTGCCTCAAATATGTACTACACAACACATCTTTGCAATAGTTTAACTGTCAGTTTGGATTTAATATGACAATTCTCAGGTCCCTGAGCCACAACCCAAGATTGTCATGTCCATCAACACATACCTATTAAACCATTTCACAAAAACAGGGACATACACTATACCAGAAGCAAGTTTGAGTCACCACTCCACCTACAACTAACAACTACCATGGTATATTCCAAACCACTATCAAGCTTTACCAACACATCTTCTCTAATTCCATTGCAGCCGATCAAGGTTACGGGATACAGCCATGGGTCATGGCTCCGTTTGCCAACCCACAACAGTGAAAGAGCGTGCATATAATGAAGGACACAAAGGAACACGCAATGTGGTGGAGAGGACATTTGGGCTTCTGAAGTCAAGGTTCAGGTGCCTGGCCCTGACAGGAAGAGGACTCGTGTATGCTCCACCACTGTATGTAAAATCATACTGGCATGTGCAATCATCCATAATATATGTATAAGAACAAATGTTCCCTGGGATGAACAGGTTGACGTCCCCAAGGAGGAGGAGGATGATAATGGTGCAGCAAGTTTGGAGGGAGAACATAATACTGCTGCAGGAGTTCGCAGGAGACTCCACATAGCACAGAACCTTTATACATAGTGACTGTACTATCATCATCACATTATTAATAGCACCAATAAAATACTTTGCACCTGAATCTCCTTGGTCTACTCATTCTCCACTACATATACCGTTGGAACATAACTCAAACCTAAGAGAGCAGGTAAGAAACACTTTAGTAACAAGTATGGTAGCAACATTGTTTGTGATGTAAGAGGGTGTACTTTCTCCATTTCGCATATCTGTGACATGCAATTCATGGGCATGTGACTCTTGAAGGCCTAGATCCATGCACCACAACATATAGGGGGTCATTCCGACCCTGGCGGTCATGGACCGCCAGGGCCGGGGTTGGAGGATGCACCGCCAACCAGGCAGGCGGTGCATCAAGGGCAATTCTGACCGCGGCGGTAAAGCCGCCGTCAGAAAAGGGAAACCGGCGGTTTCCTGCCGGTTTTCCCCTGCCCCTGTGAATCCTCACAGCGCCGCCATGGGGATTCCGACCCCCTTCCCGCCAGCCTGGTTCTGGTGGTTTTCACCGCCAGAACCAGGCTGGCGGAAACGGGTGTCGTGGGGCCAATGGCATGGGCACTGCAGGGGCCCCCTAACAGGGCCCCACATTGATTTTCCATTCGGAGCCGGCTTCCTCGTTGCTGGTGCTTTCCCGCTGGGTGGGCGGGCGGCCTTTTGGCGGTCGCCCGCCAGCCCAGCAGGAAAGTCAGAATGACCGCCGCGGTCTTTTGACCGCGGTACGGTCTTCTGGTGGTTCCCGCCAGGCGGGCGGCTTTCGCCGCCGGCGGGGGTCAGAATGACCCCCATAATGTGTCATCAAGTTGGCAAAGTGCTAATTCCTAGCACTTTTCCCAGATCAACACCATGCCTACGAGGATGTATGCAAGGGGGGGCATACATAAGGTAGGGGCTGTGATCAATATTGTTTTAAGTAATGTAGGAACACTGTCACATCTCAGGGTGTTTGCTGCTTTGCCTTCACGGTGCATGTGTGACAAGGGGGGACATCATTGGTATCTAGGGACCTTCTGTAATGGTTCAGGATTTGTAACCAATGTTAGAGGCAGAGCCTGCACTGTGTATCCATTGAAGTATGTCCTGGCACTGCCATTCGGCACAACTCTGACACATGGTGGGCTGTACCTCCCTTATTGCACACAAACGTTGGCTGTGTAGTGCACTATGGGTTGCCAGATAAATGAAGCAGCTATGGGTGCTGAATCACTTTCCAAACATATGAGCCATTGTCAGGATCCAAGAATTTGTCTTACACTCCCTATGTACATAACATGTACACTTTTCACACAAATCTGCTGTCTTCACACAGCCTACAGCGTTTCCAGGAAAAATATGTGAAAACTGATGTATGGGTGTATGTCCTAGGTAGCAAAAGGTTTGCTAGTACCAACAAAGGTTGACTTCTGTCAGCATGGTCACCTAGTATGCTCTGAATGACAACATCACACAGCATATAGCAATAGAGACCACTCATTGTCACTCACATGCCTGAACAAGAGCAAGGTACCAACAGTTACAAATTAGCCCATACATGTTTTTGGCTCTAACGTGGAAATCAGGTGTGGGATGACCCACCCAAAAAATTAATGGGAGTAGACATAGTCATATATCTTGGATTTGGCTAATGAAAAAGCAGCACTTAGATGATTTCACACATCAACATCATTCAGTCATGGTAAGAGTTACATTAGTTGTGGCATGTAGGAATAAACGCATACCCATGTTCAACGGAGGATGTGGATGGAGAGCTGAGCGATACACACAGATACTTGGTAATACAACATGGGAGGTCACTTGGAGACAACACAAGTGCAGTGGCAGGGTTAATGTCATGTGTGTGTGGCACTCATTACATCTCACAAATACCGGCAATTGGACAGTAACTATCATGTAGCCAGTAGTAGAAGATGTGCTCAATTACTATTTACACAAGTCACACATTGCATCCTGTCCATGTATGTCCAGACAATGTTGCTGTAGAAGATGTGTCCAAAGATTAAGCAGCCTAAATAATGGGAGCAATATAGGGGACAAAATATACCTTACAAGTAATGCAGTAAAACATGGAGAAGGAATACACATAGAACAATACTGACTGTGCAACACATCAATATCTACGTGTGAACATCCAACATATGTAGAGAGAGGGTGGCAAGGTCAGTACATAACCCAGTCACATATGCCACTACCATAACCTGGTAGCTGCCCATCACATACCAACATGACAGAAGGCAGTGACAGATAACACCACCTGTCTCCTGGCATAGTTCCCAAAATAGAAGGCACTACAGAGATACAACCCCTAACCAAGCTGCCCATGGAAATTACTAAGAACATCAAATGATGAGAACGGTTCCAACATGTGCAAGTACCCAGTCCTCTGTACATGAGAGGGGAAGGCTGACATCAAGTACAGCAGAGGAAAATGTGGTATCCCGGTCTGCTTGATCACAGTTGTGCATATGTCTGTCTGCAGGGGACTGTGCATTGCTCTGTTGATTAGCAATCATGAAGAGGCTAGATCTCCGCTCAAAACACCCTAACACCACTGCTCTGGCTACATAAACTTTTGACATTGTCAGGGGCCTGATGCATGTGCACAGTGGCCTGAGTAATCTGGAGCTTTATAAACCTGCCCCTTCACATGCAACCATGGGTTTGTGTTGCCATAAAAACTCCCACAGGAGTGATGAGGAATAGTCTGCCATCTATGCCAGACTGCAACACTGCTACACAGTGGTATGCCATAGTATGTGATAGTCATAACAAACATGATGTGGACGAATGTGAGTGCCTAGTTGGTGGCACACATATACCACATATCACAGCACACATGTACCACTTAAATGGCTCAGTCATGCTAATGTGTATAGGATTCTGAACAAAAGGCAACCTACCACAAATGTAAAGGCATATGTATCACAAGATCACTGACTGAAATAAATGACCTTCACATGTGTTCCGACATACAGAAACATAGGTGACACTGATATGACTACACAGGCATTTGTCAAAGTCCAACATGTGTTCACGCAGAAAGATAGATATGTGAGGTTTCACATCCCATGAACACACCCCTGTGGTCATATGTTACTGAAATTACACTACACATATCTTTACACACACACACAACATATAGCAACCTTCAGTGATATGTGTTCATACCATCTCCTGTAACTAAGATGCATGGGGAACTATATGTCACACGTGTAGCAGAGCATCATGAAGGCTAAACCAACAACACACCACAGAGTGGACACACATGCACACGCAAATTGCAGTCCTAGTCCACTGCATCCTCTGAGTGCAAATTATCATGGCTGTCACATGCCTTACCATGTTTTGGCATAAGCCATCATATATTTTGTGTTGTTGGTATGTGTAAATATGTATATTGGACATAACAATGTGGTACACCCACAAATAAGTGTTCAAACACATATGTAAACTAATAGTACACATGTGCTAACGTATGTGGACACAGTGTAGCTACACATGCACAAGTTATAAGACATTGCATGCAGAAGACACGCAAATAAACATATAGGTTCAACATACCAAAGTCTCCGGATAGTTACACACATGTATCCATACCATAATGGCAACACTATTGCATAGCCCATGTGACATGGTATGTGAATCTGTGTGCACCCAAGGCCTAAATTGCAAATTTCCATGCATTTCCATCATGCGTCAAATATTTATGATGCAAACAGCTTAAATCTATACTCTGCAATGGCAGAAAAAGTACACCTGGTCCCTGAGCCTCTATCACACGTCCACAGGCCGGAATGGGGAAAAACTACACATGATTATTGTGTCAAAAATTTAGACGCAAACGCCTATACCATACTTTTCTCTTAAGCAAAAAGACGCTTGTCCCCTGAGCGTCTATCGCACGTCCACAGACCTTTTCATGCACAATGGGGAAAAGACGACGCATGACCATCGTGTAAGAAATTTAGACGCAAACGCCTATACCATACTTTTCTCTTAAGCAAAAAGACGCTTGTCCCCTGAGCGTCTATCGCATGTCCACAGACCTTTTCATGCACAATGGGGAAAAGTCGACGCACGACCATTGTGTAAAAATTTTTGACGCAAACGCCTATACCACACTTTTCTCTTAAGCAAAAAGACGATTGGCCCCTGAGCGTCTATCGCACGTCCACAGGCCTTTTCATGCACAATGGGGAAAAATCGACGCATGACCATGCTGTTGGGTAATTTGGAGTAATTGGAGTGTTTTTTGTGCTGTGTCCTGTAGCTGTTGTCTATTTCTGCCTTTTGTATTGTTTTTGTTCTGTATCTGTCACTGTATGGGGAGTTTTTCTAGAGGTAGGATAGTTTGTTGGGTAGTTGGGGTAATGTTAAGGTATTGTTTTTTCTGCAACTGCATTTGCAGTGCATGATGTCAGGGAAAGGGAGGATGGCCAAGATGTTGGCAGATGAGTGGAGGGACTTCATTTGCCTGGTACAGCATTAACTTTCCATGAGGCTCGTACTGTGTGGCTGTGTAATTCAGGGCTACCCCATAGAGGCAAGGAAGCTGCAGTGGGGTACTGAGCTCCACCACCTGACTTGGGTTTTTGGCACCGGACAAAATGACCATCAACTGAAACGCCATTGGGCTGACCTCATCACCTGGGCATAGAGATTGGTGGAGCAGTAGTTAAGTATCTTAAGTCCATTATTTACATGGGCATGACAGGTGCAGATACGGTTGAGTGCATCAAGTCATGTTTAAGGATCTGGACATGTCGTATGCTGCCTGTATGAAGAGCCCAAGCACCATTTTAGGGCTGGCATTGTGATATACAATAATGAAGCAGAGGCAGGGCAGATGTGCCATCTTCTCTGCACAACCATAACAAAGTGTTGTGATGCATGCATAAGGCAACTCTATTTTGAGCAGCACAACATGAGGCCTTCACCATGCATTATGTATGGGGAGGGCCCAACACGCATTTGGGGGGCAAATGTACAAGGCTCTGGGAAACACGAGAAATACCTAAATGCCATTTTTCATGCACCTTGAATGGCTGCTGAGAGCAGGTGTTATACGGGGGCATATAAATGTAAATGATGGGCTCCTGTGTACTTAGAAGAAGTCATGATGATCTCTTTTGTTGGCACTCCTGCTGAGTGCATCCTTTTCCTCCATATAAATAGATACAGTTGGACCCTACCTGTTTCATGCTGTGCCTTAATTCCCATTAGGCGCACACAAGGTGGGGGTAAGGGGTGCAATGAGGGCCACAAGGACTGTAGTGATGCATGTGGTGCTGCACCTCTTTCTTTCAATCTGCCCTTTTGTGTCATTAGGCAGGGCCATGTAAGGGAGATTGACTATGCACTTGGTCCAGACTACTGGCACTTTCCTCTTCCTGTACATTGTTTATCACATACACCCCAAACTATGGCCCTCATTATGAATCTGGCAATCCGCCCACCCTATTATGACAGTGGCGAAAACACCACGGTGGAAACGCTGCCACCCCCAGGTTCCCACCACCAGGCAGCCTGGCGGTGGCGGGGTTTCAGATCTGAAAGGGCAGCGCTGCCCTGCAGATTAAGAGTCCCATTCTGCCAGCCATTTCCTGGTGGTTTACACTGCCAGGGAAAGGCTGGTGGAATGGGTGACTCGGGTCCCCCATGCATAGGCCATTTGGAGCAGGCGTCAATGTAAAGGCCCTGTTTCCTGCTGGGCCGGCGGGCTGAAACACTGTTTCCGCCCGCCGGCCCAGCAGGAACATCATAATAGGGCCAGCAGAGGCTTCACCACGCTGGCGGTCTTCCGTGGACCATCAGAGCGGTCCCCGCCGTCATCATAATGAAGGCCTATGTCTATTACCCCACACACGTGCTGATTTAGTACCACAGGCCTGCTGCATCTTACAGACAGTATGGGGCTGCCCTGCATCTGCACCATCACTGCACATTACTCAGAAACCTGCAGCAACATATGCATCCTTGGACCATAGAGCAAGAGTCTCTGTGTTGAGGCATATGTCTGTGTGCATGTTATTATCCCTTCCTGGACAAAAAATGGAATGCCAGGCCAACAATGGCTGGCCACACAGTATTGGCAATACATCCGTAATTTCAACCAGTCTATGTGCAGGTAGGTACAACTAAATAAACTTAAGTGAACTCCCATGGCATTATTGCTCGTGTGTGCCTTTTGATGGCGCACACATATTAGTACCTACAAATAAGGATATAGCAAAGCATTCCACAACACTGGAATACTCACAAAACCCCTTGGCAGGTGTTCATCAGTTTGTGGTGACAATGAGATAGATGTCTTCAACATCTGGAGCAGGCTCAAAAGCTATGGGTGTCACAATGGGATGGCCACTGCACCAACCATCACATGCCCCTCAGATGCAATATACAGTGTCATGCAGTCCTATATGTTCATGGAGGTGTAAAGCAAAACAAACACCTCCATGACAATGTCATGTATCTATGGTGCAGTGAAAAGCACCACAGGAGTGTCTGTGAAAGTGATGTGATGGTTTGTAGGTGCCTGGGTCTCCATTATCTGAGACTATGGGGGTCATTCTGACCCCCGCGGGCGGCGGAAGCCGCCCGCCTGGCGGGAACCGCCAGAAGACCGTACCGCGGTCAAAAGACCGCAGCGGTCATTCTGACTTTCCCGCTGGGCTGGCGGGCGACCGCCAAAAGGCCGCCCGCCCGCCCAGCGGGAAAGCCCCAGCAACGAGGATGCCGGCTCCGAATGGAGCCGGCGGAGTTGCTGGTGTGCGACGGGTGCAGTTGCACCCGTCGCGTTTTTCAGTGTCTGCCAAGCAGACACTGAAAATCTTAATGGGGCCCTGTTAGGGGGCCCCTGCAGTGCCCATGCCAATGGCATGGGCACTGCAGGGGCCCCCAGGGGCCCCACAACACCCGTTCCCGCCATCCTGTTTCTGGCGGTGAAAACCGCCAGAAACAGGATGGCGGGAAGGGGGTCGGAATCCCCATGGCGGCGCCGCCGTGGAGGATTCCCTGGGGCAGCGGGAAGGCGGCGGGAAACCGCCGGCTTCCCTTTTCTGACCGCGGCTTTACCGCTGCTGTCAGAATGCCCCCGAAACACCGCCAGCCTGTTGGCGGTGCTTCCGCGGTCGTTGGCCCTGGCGGTCCTTGACCGCCAGGGTCAGAATGACCCCCTATGTGTTGGTATGGATTTGTGGGTATTAGGAAATGGAATGCCTGGTCACATATTCATTGATTACTATCATGATAGGTGTCGGAGCAGCTGTTTATGTAAATAGCATGCCTGTTGACAACAACTTTGTCACAGCACTATTGACAGCACTGTGTGCCACACATAGCTTTCACAAGACGGTACAGATGTAGGTTATGTATAGAGGTCTCTAGGGGGATTATGTAGGAGACACTTGCACCACTGGTGCCTCAGTCCCCTTCAGATATAAATTGAGGCTGTAGTACTGCAAGGACCCATATTGTACTGAACAACAGTCAGTAGTGTACACAATTAGGAGACAACTCAGCTCCATATGGTTGTGGGAAAAGTCTATGAATTGTCCCAAGGTAAATCTCAGCAGAATTCCCAACATGGTCCTGCCACCATGGTATCTGTGAGTGATGAAGGTCACTTTACATGTGCATATGATGTGAATGCTGAGAGCGTACCTGGTACTTTGATGATGTCTGACATGAATATTGTTAGACAAGTGGTCTTTGGTTAGTAGTCAGGTTATCCCTTGTCCAAGGAAGGACCCTCACTCTCATCAGGGTAATGGAGAATCACCCTCAAATAACCCCGCACACCCTCTTGGTAGCTTGGCACGAGCAGGCAGGCTTAACTTCAGAGGCAATGTGTTAAGTATTTTACAAACACACACAGTAGTACAGTGGACCACTACAGAAGGACACAACACAGGTTTAGAAAAATAGTAAATATTTTATCTACATAAACATGTATTTGAACAAACACACACACACAGTAGTTGTAGGAAGTTGGCTCTGTATGCACTATTTCAAAGTAAGAAATAGCATGCACAGAGTCCAAGGGTTCCCCTTAGAGGTAAGATAGTGGCAAAAAGAGATAATTCTAATGCTCTATTTTGTGGTAGTGTGGTCAAGCAGTAGGCTTTACAGAGGGTAGTGTTAAGCATTTGTTGTACACACACAAGCAATAAATGAGGAACACACACTCAAAGTCAATTCCAGGCCAATAGGTTTTTATATAGAAAAACATCTTGTCTTAGTTTATTTTAAGAACCACAGGTTCAAGATTTACAAGTAGTACTTCAAATGAAAGGTACTTCACTTAGGTATCATAGGAACTTTGAATCAGCAAAATAGCATGTACAGTTTTGGCAAAAATGGCAATAAGCTATTTTAAAACTAGACTGTGCAATTTTCAACAGTTCCTGGGGGAGGTAAGTAATTGTTAGTTTTGCAGGTAAGTAAACCACCTACAGGGTTCAAAGTTGGGTCCAAGGTAGCCCACCGTTGGGGGTTCAGGGCAACCCCAAAGTTACCACACCAGCAGGTCAGGGCCGGTCAGGTGCAGAGGTCAAAGTGGTGCCCAAAACGCATAGGCTTCAATGGAGAAGGGGTGCCCCGGTTCCAGTCGGCCAGCAGGTAGGTACCCGCGTCTTCGGAGGGCAGACCAGGGGGGTTTTGTAGGGCACCTGGGGGGACCCAAGTTAGCACAAAAAGTACACCCTCAGTGGCACGGGGGCGGCCGGGTGCAGAGTGCAAACAGGCGTCGGGTTTGCAATGGACTTCAATGTGAGACCCAGGGGTCTCTTCAGCGACACACGCAGGCAAGGGCGGGGGCTCCTCGGGGTAGCCACCACCTGGGCAAGGGAGAGGACCACCTGGGGGTCACTTCTGCACTAGAGGTCGGATCCTTCAGGTCCTGTGGGCTGCGGGTGCAGTGTCTTTACTAGGCGTCGGGTTCTTAGAAGCAGGCAGTCACGGTCAGGGGGAGCCTCTGGATTCCCTCTGCAGGCGTCGCTGGGGGGGAGCTCAGGGGGGTCAACTCTGTCTACTCACAGGGTCGCAGTCACCAGGGAGTCCTCCCTGTAGTGTTGTTTCTCTGCAGGTCGAGCCGGGGGCGTTGGGTGCAGAGTGCAAAGTCTCACATTTCCGGCGGGAAACGTGGAGTCCTTTTAAAGTTGTTTCTTTGTTGCAAAGTTGTTTCTTCTTTGGAGCAGAGCCGCTGTCCTCAGGAGTTCTTGGTCCTTTTAGATGCAGGGTAGTCCTCTGAGGCTTCAGAGGTCGCTGGACCCTGTGGAACGCGTCGCTGTTGCAGTTTTTCTTGAAGTGGGGAGACAGGCCGGTAGGGCTGGGGCCAAAGCAGTTGGTGTCTCCGTCTTCTCTGCAGGGCTTTCAGGTCAGCAGTCCTTCTTCATCTTCAGGTTGCAGGAATCTATCTTGCTAGGTTCTGGGAGCCCTTAAATACTCAATTTAGGGGTGTGTTTAGGTCTGGGGGGTTAGTAGCCAATGGCTACTAGCCCTGAGGGTGGCTACACCCTCTTTGTGCCTCCTCCCTGAGGGGAGGGGCGCACATCCCTAATCCTATTGGGGGAATCCTCCATCTGCAAGATGGAGGATTTCTAAAAGCCAGAGTCACCTCAGCTCAGGACACCTTAGGGGTTGTCCTGACTGGCCAGTGACTCCTCCTTGTTTTTCTCATTATCTCCTCCGACCTTGCCGCCAAAAGTGGGGCCGTGGTCGGAGGGGGCGGGCACCTCCACTAGCTGGAGTGCCCTGGGGTGCTGTAACAAAGGGGGTGAGCCTTTGAGGCTCACCGCCAGGTGTTACAGTTCCTGCAGGGGGAGGTGAGAAGCACCTCTACCCAGTAAAGGCTTTTTACTAGCCACAGAGTGACAAAGGCACTCTCCCCATGTGGCCAGCAACATGTCTGGTGTGTGGCAGGCTGGCAAAACTAGTCAGCCCACACTGGAAGTCGGGTATGTTTTCAGGGGGCATCTCTAAGATACCCTCTGGGGTGTATATCACAATAAAATTTACACTGGCATCAGTGTGCATTTATTGTGCTGAGAAGTTTGATACCAAACTTCCCAGTTTTCAGTGTAGCCATTATGGTGCTGTGGAGTTCGTGTTTGACAGACTCCCAGACCATATACTCTTATGGCTACCCTGCACTTACAATGTCTAAGGTTTTGCTTAGACACTGTAGGGGCATAGTGCTCATGCACCTATGCCCTCACCTATGGTATAGTGCACCCTGCCTTAGGGCTGTAAGGCCTGCTAGAGGGGTGACTTATCTATGCCATAGGCAGTGTGAGGTTGGCATGGCACCCTGAGGGGAGTGCCATGTCGACTTTGTCATTTTCTCCCCACCAGCACACACAAGCTGGCAAGCAGTGTGTCTGTGCTGAGTGAGGGGTCCCCAGGGTGGCATAAGACATGCTGCAGCCCTTAGAGACCTTCCCTGGCATCAGGGCCCTTGGTACCAGGGGTACCAGTTACAAGGGACTTACCTGGATGCCAGGGTGTGCCAATTGTGGAAACAAAGGTACAGTTTTAGGGAAAGAACACTGGTGCTGGGGCCTGGTTAGCAGGCCTCTGCACACTTTCAAATCATAACTTGGCATCAGCAAAGGCAAAAAGTCAGGGGGTAACCATGCCAAGGAGGCATTTCTTACACAACTCCCCCCCCCCCAAAACGAAAGAGGATGAGACTAACCTTTCCCAAGAGAGTCTTCATTTTCTAAGTGGAAGAACCTGGAAAGGCTATCTGCATTGGCATGGGCAGTCCCAGGTCTGTGTTCCACTATAAAGTCCATTCCCTGTAGGGAGATGGACCACCTCAACAGTTTTGGATTTTCACCTTTCATTTGCATTAGCCATCTGAGAGGTCTGTGGTCAGTTTGAACTACAAAGTGAGTACCAAAGAGGTATGGTCTCAGCTTCTTCAGAGACCAAACCACAGCAAAGGCCTCCCTCTCAATGGCACTCCAACGCTTCTTCCTGGGGAGTAACCTTCTGCTAATGAAAGCAACAGGCTGGTCAAGGCCATCATCATTTGTTTGGGACAAAACTACCCCTATCCCATGTTCAGAGGCATCAGTCTGCACAATGAACTGCTTGGAGTAATCTGGAGCTTTTAGAACTGGTGCTGTGCACATAGCTTGTTTCAGGGTGTCAAAGGCCTGTTGGCATTCTACAGTCCAGTTTACCTTCTTGGGCATTTTCTTGGAGGTAAGTTCTGTGAGGGGTGTCACTATTGATCCATATCCCTTCACAAACCTCCTGTAGTACCCAGTCAAGCCAAGGAATGCCCTGACTTGAGTCTGGGTTTTTGGAGCTGCCCAGTCCAGAATAGTCTGGATCTTGGGCTGGAGTGGCTGAACTTGGCCTCCACCTACAAGGTGTCCCAAGTAAACCACAGTTCCCTGCCCTATCTGACATTTGGATGCCTTGACAGAGAGGCCTGCTGCTTGCAGGGCCTTCAAAACCTTCTTCAGGTGGACCAGGTGATCCTGCCAGCTGGAGCTGAAGACAGCAATATCGTCAAGATAAGCTGCACTAGAGGACTCTAAGCCAGCAAGGACTTGATTCACCAACCTTTGGAAGGTGGCAGGGGCATTCATTAAACCAAAGGGCATAACAGTAAACTGATAGTGCCCATCAGGTGTGGAGAATGCTGTCTTTTCTTTTGCTCCATGTGCCATTTTGATTTGCCAGTACCCTGCTGTCAAGTCAAAGGTACTTAAGTATCTGGCAGCACCTAGTTTGTCAATCAATTCATCTGCCCTTGGAATGGGATGGGCATCTGTCTTGGTGATAGAATTAAGTCCTCTTTAGTCCACACAAAACCTCATCTCTCTCTTTCCATCTTTGGTGTGAGGTTTGGGGACTAAGAGGGTCATTCCAACCCTGGCGGTCGGTGTTAAAGCGGCGGCCAACCCGCCAACAGGCAGGCGGTCAAAAAAATGGAATTCTGACCCTGGCGGAAACCGCCAACACAGACCGCCACTTTAACACTCCGACCGCCACGGCGGGACAAACAAACAGCGCGGCGGTCACCGCCAACAGATAGGCGGGAGACAATGTACCGCCCACCCTATCACAACTCACAAATCCGCCACCTTTTACGGGGCGGGAGCCCCGCCGATAAAAACACGGCGGAAACAGACTACGAACGGGAAAACGCTCACCTCTACACACTCCACGAGGAATCTGGACAGCATGGAACCAGAACTACACATCCTACCAGCTATTGTCTACCTGCTCCTCTACCAGGAGCACGAACGCCGGCGCAGAAGACAACGGTGAGTACTGCACCTACGACACAGGGGAGGGGGAGGAGAAAAGATTACGGGCACACACATACGCGACACACCCACCCTCACCCACAACTACCTACACATCAATGCAGAGCAACAACTCAGAGTGACACCCCCCAAAACCCCCAGAAGAATGCCAAGACAAAATAAAATGATCATGAAATTCAAATATATTGTAAGGCTAAGTAAAAAAAAAATTCCAACATCTATAACTATATACACATATGTAAATTGTCCTGTCCAAATTGGGTTTCAGTCATTGTACGTGGGCCAATGGGCCTCAACACATGGGCAAAGCCCACACAGGAGACCCGAATCCATTGGAGAGAACACTGCAGGGGCATCAGATAGAAAAACTACAGGCACCTCAGGGGGAAGGGAAGGGGAGGCACCTCAGCCACATGAGTCCACGACGCCAGATCCACGAGGGGCCTCCATGGCCACTGTCCCATCCTGGGGAGTGCAAAGCCACAGTCTCACAAGTCTCTACAGTGGGTGGCTTGCCCACTGTTACATCCTGGGGAGTGCAAAGCCACAGTCTCACAAGTCTCTACAGTGGGTGGCTTGCCCACTGTGCCATCCTGGGGAGTGCAAAGCCACAGTCTCACAAGTCTCTACAGTGGGTGGCTTGCCCACTGTTACATCCTGGGGAGTGCAAAGCCACAGTCTCTCAAGTGGATTACAGACTCCACTGGTACTGGAGGAGGAATGGTGCCCAGAGTGCATCGTGCAGCCCTGCCCGACACAGATCCGGGCCTGCCCCTTCTGCCAATGGGCCAGCGATGCTTGACTTGAAGGGCCCAGCGGAGCGGTGCTTGAGATGAAGGGCCCAGCGGAGCGGTGCAGAGATGAAGGGCCCAGCGGAGCGGTGCTTGAGATGAAGGGCCCAGCGGAGCGGTGCAGAGATGAAGGGCCCAGCGGAGCGGTGCTTGAGACGGCGGTGCCCAGCGGAGCGGTGCTTGAGATGAAGGGCCCAGCGGAGCGGTGCTTGAGATGAAGGGCCCAGCGGAGCGGTGCTTGAGATGAAGGGCCCAGCGGAGCGGTGCTTGAGACGGCGGTGCACAGCGGAGCGGTGCTTGAGATGAAGGGCCCAGTGGAGTGGTGCGTGAGATGAAGGGCCCAGCGGAGCGGTGCTTGAGATGAAGGGCCCAGCGGAGCGGTGCAGAGATGAAGGGCCCAGCGGAGCGGTGCTTGAGACGGCGGTGCCCAGCGGAGCGGTGCTTGAGATGAAGGGCCCAGCGGAGCGGTGCTTGAGATGAAGGGCCCAGCGGAGCGGTGCTTGAGACGGCGGTGCCCAGCGGAGCGGTGCTTGAGATGAAGGGCCCAGCGGAGCGGTGCTTGAGATGAAGGTCCCAGCGGAGCGGTGCAGAGATGAAGGGCACAGCGGAGCGGTGCTTGTCTTGAAGGGCCCTGTTCAGCGGTTCTTGAGACGGCGGTGCCCTGTTCAGCGGTGCTTGTCTTGAAGGGCCCTGTTCAGCGGTGCTTATCTTGAAGGGCTCTGTTCAGCGGTTCTTGAGACGGCGGTGCCCTGTTCAGCGGTGCTTGTCTTGAAGGGCCCTGTTCAGCTGTGCTTGTCTTGAAGGGCCCTGTTCAACGGTGCCTGTCTTGAAGGGCCCTGTTCAGCGGTTCTTGAGACGGTGGTGCCCTGTTCAGTGGTGCTTGTCTTGAAGGGCCCTGTTCAGCGGTGCTTGTCTTGAAGGGCCCTGTTCAGCGGTGCTTGTCTTGAAGGCCCCTGTTCAGCGGTTCTTGAGATGGCGGTGCCCTGTTCAGCGGTGCTTGTCTTGAAGGGCCCTGTTCAGCGGTGCTTGTCTTGAAGGGCCCTGTTCAGCGGTTCTTGAGACGGCGGTGCCCTGTTCAGCGGTGCTTGTCTTGAAGGGCCCTGTTCAGCGGTTCTTGAGACGGCGGTGCCCTGTTCAGCGGTGCTTGTCTTGAAGGGCCCTGTTCAGCGGTTCTTGAGACGGCGGTGCCCTGTTCAACGGTGCTTGTCTTGAAGGGCCCTGTTCAGCGGTGCTTGTCTTGAAGGGCCCTGTTCAGCGGTTCTTGAGACGGTGGTGCCCTGTTCAGCGGTGCTTGTCTTGAAGGGCCCTGTTCAGCGGTGCTTGTCTTGAAGGGCCCTGTTCAGCGGTGCTTGTCTTGAAGGGCCCTGCTCAGCGGTTCTTGACATGTGTCTCCAGGGCACCATATCCGGCCAATATATGGAGTTCACTCGCCATCCGACTTCTCGCTTGCGGGGCCCTCCTGTGCTGGAGTCCCGGGCCCGTGGGTGTCCTCCTTCACACCCGGAATGGGGCTGGTGGGGCCCTCCTGGGCAGCTCACCTGCTGCCGGACTTGTCGGCCGTGCTGCCCTTGCCATCCTTCCGTGATTCTCTGTGGCCCTTGCCTCCCTTTGTAGATGTGCCAGGTGGCACCCCACTTCCTGACGGTGCCAGGGTAGTGCCTTTGGAGGCTGCCGTCTCTGGCCTCTCGCGCCGGGCCTTGCCTTTCTTGTTTTTTTTCCCAGGGGGTGGGCTGGCTGTCCCTTTACTGCTGGCCGATGTAGCTGCCCATGAAGGTGGTGGACTCCAATATCCTTGTACTATGGTCCTTGTAGGTCCAGGGGTTGTGGTGGCTGAGGTGCTGATTGGACTCTTACGAGATGGAGGGGGTGGGTCAGGTGATGGAAAGAGGTTAATTTTGGACAGGAAAAACTTTTTAGGAGCAGTGGGAAGGGTAGGTGCAGTGGGTAAGGGAGTGGAGGAAGAGGATGTGGTTGTAGGAGAGTCAAGTGTGGTGTCTTTGGGTGCAGGTGCTTGTGACGGAGGCTGTTGTGAGGTGGATGGCTGTTGGGTGGGTGGCTGCCTGCGTTTGTGTGGTTTGGAAGAGGGGGTGACAGACACACTGGGAGAGGACACAGGGGACGTGTAAATGGCAGTGGGGGTGGTGACTGCATGTGTGCGGAGTGTTCTGGTGGGTGTGCTGGTGATGGACGTAGTGGCTGATGATGTTGTGCATGCAAGTGTGAGTGGAGACGTCACAGGGAGGGAGGAGGAAGACGAGGAGGAGGGGGACACAGAGGAGGCAGTGGCTGTTGGTATGTCTGCATGTGGCTGTTGCTTGTGTGAATGCTTGTGTGATGTGTGGTGCTTATGTCTGGATGAGCTGCCCTTGGGTGTTGAGGTGTGTGCAGGCTGGTCTGTAGGTGTGTCTGGGATAGGCAGAGGAACAGGGGAGTGGGACTGGGTGGAGGAAGTTGGAGGAGGGAGGCAGGAGACAGGGACAATGGCTGCCGTCAGTGCTGAGGCCAGAGCGTTGAACGATCGCTGATGGGCAGCGTGACCCGAATGAATGCCCTCCAGGTATGCATTGCTCCGGTGCACCTCCCTTTCTACCCCCTGGATGGCATTCAAAAGGGTAGACTGCCCAACAATGAGCGTCCTGAGGAGGTCAATGACCTCCTCACTGAGGGCAGCAGGGGTAACTGGGGCAGGGCTTGAGGTGCCTGGGGCGAAGGAGATGCCCGCCTTCGTGTGCGAGCGGGCACGGGTGAACGCTGAGGGGCTGCTTGGAGGGCGGAGCTGGTGCGCTGGGAGGCGGCTGTACCTGTTGTTGCGGTGGGCACGGATGTTGCCGCCACCACAAGGGAGCTCCCTTCCGAGGACGTGTCTGTGTCGCTGATGTCTCCAAGTGTCCCCGTTGTGGAGCTCCCCTCGCCCTCCGTCTCACTGGTGAAGTCCGAGTCGGTTGCATGGCCCTCCAGGGCCATGTGAGATGCAGCTCCCTCGTGCTCCGATGCCACTTCTCCTCCGCCTGATGATGCTAATGCACACATGAACAGGAAGAGCAGCAAAAAAGGGGGGGGGAAATAAAGACATGTTGAGTGCATGCATTGGCAACACAGTTGGCGGAGAGGACAGACACAGAAGCCCCCTGCACTATGCCGCGCACTTGGGGTACACTACTCAATCATTGGGACTTGGCCTACAAGCCTATGGACGACAACTGCACACATAGGTGACACAGGGCCATGGATAGCTGTACTTGGCACCCTACAGAGGTGGGGGGCGGGGGCATAGGGCCATGCCTTACGGAGGGGCCTAGCCTACAGAAATCGCCCTTGCCTAGGGATACCCACAGCCCTCCTCCCCCACCCAGACACCTCCACTGCGCGCTAAGATAGCAGAATGTGCTGGTACTCACCCCCTTGTGTCTGCTGTGATGTCCTCACGCACCCATCCAAATCTGGGTAGGCCACCGCCAGGATCCGAGACATCAGGGGGGTCAATTGACGAGTGGCACCCCTCCTACGTTGGGAGGCCATCCCCAACAGAGCCTCCGCGGTCTTCCTGCTCCCGCGGCGGATGTCCTCCCACCTCTTGCGGCAGTGGGTGCCCCGTCTGTTGTGGACCCCCAGAGTCCGGACGTCCTTGGCGATGGCACGCCAAATGTCGATTTTCTGATGGGCGCTGACCTATGTCACATGTACAGGGGGAGAAATAACATTATTATAATTTTCTGCATGCTCGATGTGAGTGGCCCCCCATCCCCACCCTTGCCATGTGGCACATGCTCTCATCCGTCGTTTGATGCATGCCTCAATCGCTCCCCTCCCCACCATCTTTCATCCACCCGACTCAACACAGGCATTGCCCCCAAAGCATGCTCCCAGTGTACTTACCTGTTGGTCTGGAAGACCGTAGAGTAGCGCATAATGGGGGAGGACCCCATCCACGAGTTTCTCCAATTCTTCAGAAGTGAAGGCAGGGGCCCTTTCCCCAGTCGCAGCAGCCATTGTATCTTCCAGACCGATCTCACAGCAGCACTTGCAGTATACGTCCTCTCCTGTGGATGATCAGGTCTCGAGTGATTAAGCAGATAGAAAATGGCGGTCACGTCCGCGGCGGTGCGTCCCGCGACCGCCGGTGCACTTCGTCATTGGCTCCTGAAACGCATAGGGTTCAATGTTAACCAATGCGGCTTTGCGCCGCGGTCTTCAACCGCCTACCGCCACGGTGTGCCACGCCAGCGCATTGACCTCACATCCCATTGTCGCACTTCACAGGTCAGGCAGCTGCCATTTCAAGGGCCCACATGGCTTAATTTCTACTGCGTCACACATGCCTAGGCCTTGCATCGACACTCATACAAGCCATTCAATGCATAGAGAATCGTGTACTGTGCAAGCTGTGGGAACATACCTGTGGGTTGATTGACTCTGTGCTCGCTGTTGTCCTTCCTAGGCACCGTCCGCTGGGACTTGCGAGGAGATGGAGGAATGTTCCCGTGTACAGACCGCTGGTGGACTTGTCGACAATGGAGGAACGACATGTCATTCTGACATACAGGCTTGACCGAGCCACTATACAGGAACTGTGTGCCCAGCTGGAGCCAGACCAGATGTCACCCATCCGCCAACCCACAGGGATCCCCCCTCTAGTGCAGGTGCTGTCAGTACTCCATTTTTTGGCAAGTGGGTCATTTCAAACAACAGTGGCCATTTCATCAGGGATGTCTCAGCCTATGTTTTCAAAGGTGTTGTCCAGAGTGTTGTCTGCCCTTCTCAAACACATGCGGAGATACATCGTTTTCCCTGAGGTGGGGGATTTGCCTACAGTGAAGGGTGATTTCTATGCCCTTGGTCATATTCCCAACATCATTGGTGCCATTGATGGGACACATGTGGCTTTGGTACCCCCCAGTGAAAGTAAACAGGTGTACAGGAACAGAAAAAGTTATCATTCCATGAATGTCCAGGTGGTCTGTTTGGCTGACCAGTACATCTCCCATGTAAATGCCAAGTTCCCTGGGTCAGTGCATGACGCGTACATCATGCGAAATAGCAGCATCCCTTATGTGATGGAACAACTACAGAGACACCGTGTGTGGCTAATTGGTGACTCAGGTTGCCCCAACCTGTCGTGGTTACTGACCCCAGTGAGGAATCCCAGGACAAGGGCAGAGGAACGGTACAATGAGGCACATGGGCGTACTAGGAGGGTGATCGAGCGGACCTTCGGCCTCCTGAAGGCCAGGTTTAGGTGCCTGCATATGACAGGTGGATCCCTAATGTACTCACCAAAGAAGGTGTGCCAGATCATTGTGGCCTGCTGTATGCTTCACAACCTGGCTTTGCGATGCCAGGTGCCTTCTCTGCAGGAGGATGGTCCAGATGGTGGTGTTGTAGCAGCTGTGGAGCCTGCGGAGAGTGAAGAGGAGGAAGACGAAGAGGACGACACAGACAACAGGGACACAGTGATACAGCAGTATTTTCAATAACACACAGGTAAGAATCAACACCGGCATTTTACATTTACTTACAGTCTCCTGCCTCTCTACTGCCTGTCCTTTTCACCCAGTGTATGCTAACAGAGATGTGACTTTCCCTTCCAGTTTCAGAGATGTGGGCCCCACTGCGTGACCTCTGCTTTGTTTGCCCATGGACTACAGCTGTGTGACAGTTGGTATGTTGTCATCACAATGTAACTGGTCATTTTGGCACGTTTATGTCTAATACATATTTTCAAAAATACAGGCAGACTCCAGATTATTTGTGTGCAATAAGTGTGTTTATTAAAGTGCTCAATTTTGGGACATGGTTGAAAATCGGTGATGGGTGATGGTGGAGGAATGTCCATGGCAGAGTCCAGATTCTCAGTCTCACAGGTGCATTGTCCATATGCCTGTGGAAGGTGGAGCAGGGGCAGTTTAAGGTTGGACAGGGTGACAATGTGGGACAGTGGGATGACATCAGGGGGTATCCTTTCCTGGCGGGGGTCTTGGCATCCTACTCTGTCTTCTTCCTAGATCTCAGGCCCGCTTGCGGGGTGGTTCTTCTTCTGCAGGAGGTGGGGTTCTGGTGGCCGGTTGTTCCTGTGTCTGGGCCTCCTGTCCACTAGCGCCGGCGGAGGTGGTAGCCTGTTCCTGGTCCATGCTAGTGACAGGGGCCCTTTGTGGTGCCACATGGTCCCGCAATGTGGTGACAATCTGGTTGAGAGCCACAACGATGGTGCCCATTGCGGAACTAATGTTTCTCAGTTCTTCCCTGAACCCCATAAACTGTTCCTCCTGCAGTACCTGGATCTCCTGGAACCTGGCCAGGACCGTCGCCATCGTCTCCTGGGAGTGGTGGTATGCTCCCATGATGGAGGTGAGGGCCTCGTGGAGAGTGGGTTTCCTGGGCCTGTCCCCCCCCTGTCGCACAGCAGCCCTCCCAGTTCCCCTGTTTCCCTGGGCCTCTGTCCCCTGGACTGTGTGCCCACTACCACTGCCCCCAGGTCCCTGTTGTTGTTGGGGTGGTGGGTTAACCTGGGTGCCCTGTAGTGGTGGACACACCGCTGATTGACGTGTCCTGGAGACAGAGGCATGGGCCCGCTGGGTGGGTGCTGTGCTGGTGTTCCCAGAGGGGGGTAGGTCTGCTGTAGCCTGTGGCTGTCTGAGGGGAACCGACTGTCCCGAGGTCCCCGATGGGCCAGGCTGGTCATCTGGGTCCAGGGAGACAGAGCTGCTGTCCTCACTGGGGGCCTCTTCTGGGGGGTGGGATGGACATTTCTGGACCCTCCTGGGCGGTGTAGTGGCGTTCGGGTCCTGCAGGGGTATAAGAGTATGGTTATTGCTTCTGTGTGTACCATAGCGTGCAATGGGTGGGTGCCCGTGTACCCCAGTGCTGGCATTCCTTTGTGGGGGCTGTTGTGACGGCGGTTTGTGGGGGAGATGGGTATGTGCAGTGGGCATGCTTAGGTGATGGCTGTCGATGGTTTGTGGTGCATGCAGGGTTTGGTGTTGGGATGGGTGGGTTGTGATGGTGAGACATTAGCAATGAGGATGTGTGATGGTGGTGGGGGGGAGGGTGGGGGTATGAGTTGGCATGCTGGTGGGGTGGGGGGGATGAAGTAGTGAAGATGAGACTTACCAGAGTCCATTCCTCCACCTACTCCTGCGAGGCCCTCAGGATGCAGGATGTTCAAGACCTGCTCCTCCCATGTTGTAAATTCTGGGGGAGGAGGTGGGGGTCCGCCGCCAGTCCGCTGCACCGCGATGTTGTGCCTGGATACCATGGAACGCACCTTCCCCCGTAGGTCGTTCCACCGCTTCCTGATGTCGTCCCGATTTCGTGGATGCTGTCCCACAGCGTTGACCCTGTCCACTATTCTTTGCCATAGCTCCATCTTCCTGGCAATGGTGGTGTGCTGCACCTGTGTCCCGAAGAGCTGGGGCTCTACCCAAACTATTTCCTCTACCATGACCCTGAGTTCTGCGTCTGAGAACCTGGGGTGTCTTTGGGGTGCCATGGGGTGGTGTTTGCGGTGATGAGTGTGGTGAGTGTAGTGGTGTTTAGTGTTTTGTGCGTGGTTGTTGTGTGGGTGATGGTGTAGTGTGCCTCTGTGTGATGGTGTTCTCTATTCTGTGCTGTCTCTCTCTGGGCTTCGTCTCTGATTTGTGGTCGTAGGGGTTTGTGGGTGATGTGGGTGTGTGTTTTATAGTTAATTGGGTGTGTGGGAGTGTTGTGTGTATGTGTCTCAGGTGTGTGTATTTCAAATTGTCCAATGTGGCTGTGTTTTGGAGCTGTATGTGTATTTTGAGTGCAGCGGTGTGTACCGCCAATGGAATACCGCGGTTGAAAGACCGCCGCGTAAATTCGTGGGTCGTAATGCTATGGGCGTATTTCTGTTGGCGTGACGGTGGAGGTTTGGTCTTCGCCAGTTTAACGCTGGCCGTTGGTGTGGCGGACTTTTGTGGATGTCGGGTTTTTGGCAGTTTGCCTCTTGAGGGTCAGAATGACCGTGGCGGTTTACCGCGGCGGTGTTGTGGTGGCCTTCTGACCGGCGGTAAGCGCCTTTTACCGCCGAGGTCAGAATGACCCCCTAAGACCACTGGGCTAGCCCAGGGGCTGTCAGAGTGCTCAATGACTCCCAATTCCAGCATCTTGTGGACTTCCATTTTGATGCTTTCCTTAACTTGGTCAGACTGTCTGAAAATGTTGTTTTTGACAGGCATGCTGTCTCCTGTGTCCACATCATGGGTACACAGGTGTGTCTGACCAAGGGTTAGGGAAAAGAGCTCAGCAAACTGTTGTAAGACCTTCCTACAGTCAGATTGCTGTTGGCCAGAGAGGGTGTCTGAATAGATCACTCCATCAACTGAGCCATCTTTAGGGTCTGTGGAGAGGAGATCAGGGAGAGGTTCACTCTCAGCTTCCTGGTCCTCATCTGTTACCATCAACAGATTCACATCTGCCCTGTCATGAAAGAGTTTGAGGCGGATCACATGGATCACCCTTTTGGGGGGCCTGCTAGTGCCTAGGTCTACCAGGTAGGTGACCTGAGTCTTTCTTTCTAGCACTGGGTAAGGGCCACTCCATCTGTCCTGAAGTGCCCTCGGAGCCACAGGCTCCAGAACCCAGACTATCTGCCCTGGCTGAAACTCAACCATAACAGCCTTTTGGTCATACCAAATCTTCTGGAGTTGTTGGCTGGCCTCAAGGTTTTTACTTGCCTTTTCCATGTTCTCTGCCATCCTGGAACGTAGGCCTAGTACATAGTCCACTATATCTTGTTTAGGCTCATGAAGAGGTCTCTCCCAGCCTTCTTTTACAAGAGCTAGTGGTCCCCTTACAGGATGGCCAAACAGAAGTTCAAAGGGGGAAAACCCTACTCCCTTCTGAGGCACCTCTGTGTAGGCGAAAAGCAGACATGGCAAGAGGACATCCCATCTCCTTTTGAGCTTTTCAGGGAGCCCCATGATCATGCCTTTCAATGTCTTGTTAAATCTTTATACAAGGCCATTGGTTTGTAAGTCACCCCACACTCATTCCCCATATGCTTCAGGTATGCTGACATGAAGTTGGTACCCCTGTCAGACACCATCTCCTTAGGAAATCCCACTCTGGTAAAGATACCAATGAGTGCTTTAGCTACTGCAGGGGCAGTAGTGGACCTAAGGGGAATTGCTTCAGGGTTCCTAGTGGCATGATCCACTACCACTAGGATATACTGGTTCCCTGAGGCTGTGGGAGGTTCAAGAGGACCCACTATGTCCACACCCACTCTTTCAAAGGGGACCCCCACCACTGGAAGTGGAATGAGGGGTCCCTTTGGGTGTCCACCTGTCTTACCACTGGCTTGACAGGTGGCACAGGAGACACAAAACTCCTTTATCTTCTGGGACATGTTGGGCCAATAGAAATGGTTAACTAACCTTTCCCAAGTCTTGGTTTGTCCCAAATGCCCAGCAAGTGGAATATCATGAGCTAAGGTTACAATGAACTCCATAAACTCCTGAGGCACTACCACTCTCCTAGTGGCACCAGGTTTGGGATTTCTTGCCTCAGTGTAGAGGAGTCCATCTTCCCAAAAGACTCTATGTGTTCCAGTGATTTTACCTTTGGACTCTTCAGCAGCTTGCTGCCTAAGGGCTTCAAGAGAGGGACATGTTTCTTGCCCCTTACACAACTGTTCCCTTGTGGGTCCCCCTGGACCTAAGAGTTCAACGTGATAAGGTTCCAACTCCATGGGCTCAGTTCCCTCAGAGGGCAGAGCTTCTTCCTGGGAAGAGAGGTTCTCTTTCTCTTGTTGTGTGGAAGCTGGTTCCCCAGTCTTCTTTCCTTTTCTCTTAGAGGGTTGGGCCCTTTTTCCAGGCTCCAACACCACTTTTTCTCCTTGAGCCTTGCACTGTGCCCTTGTCTTGACACACACCAGTTCAGGGATACCCAGCATGGCTGCATGGGTTTTGAGTTCTACCTCAGCCCATGCTGAGGACTCCAGGTCATTTCCGAGCAAACAGTCTACAGGGATATTTGAGGACACCACCACCTGTTTCAGGCCATTGACCCCTCCCCACTCTAAAGTTACCATAGCCATGGGATGTACTTTAGTCTGATTGTCAGCGTTGGTGACTGGATACATTTGTCCAGCCAGGTATTGACCAGGGGAAACCAGTTTCTCTGTCACCATGGTGACACTGGCACCTGTATCCCTCAGGCCTTCTACACTTGTCCCATTATTTAAGAGTTGCTGCCTGTATTTTTGCATATTAGGGGGCCAGGCAGCCAGTGTGGCTAAGTCCACCCCACCCTCAGAGACTAATGTAGCTTCAGTGTGAACCCTGATTTGCTCTGGGCACACTGTTGATCCCACCTGGAGACTAGCTATTCCAGTGTTAGCTGGAGCAGAGCTTGAAGTGGAACCTTTCTTGGGACAGGCCTTGTCTCCAGTTTGGTGTCCCTGCTGATTACAGCTACGACACCAGGCCTTCTTGGGATCAAAGTTTTTACCCTTGTACCCAAAATTGGATTGTGAAAAGGCTTTGGACCCTCCCTCCTGAGCAGGTTTTTGGTGCCCTGTAGAAGACTCTTTACTTTTTCCCTTGGATGTCTCAACACTCTTCCCCTGGGGAGTCTTTGTGACCCCTTTCTTTTGGTCACCCCCTGTGGAAGTCTTGGTCACCCTAGTCTTGACCCAATGGTCCGCCTTCTTTCCCAATTCTTGGGGAGAAATTGGTCCTAGGTCTACCAGATGCTGATGCAGTTTATCATTGAAACAATTACTTAACAGGTGTTCCTTCACAAATAAATTGTACAGCCCATCATAATCATTTACACCACTGCCATGAATCCAACCATCCAGTGTTTTAACTGAGTAGTCAACAAACTCAACCCAGGTCTGGCTTGAGGATTTCTGAGCCCCCCTGAACCTAATCCTGTACTCCTCAGTTGAGAATCCAAAGCCCTCAATCAGGGTAGCCTTCATGAGGTCATAGGATTCTGCATCTTTTCCAGAGAGTGTGAGGAGTCTATCCCTACACTTTCCAGTGAACATTTCCCAAAGGAGAGCACCCCAGTGAGATCTGTTTACTTTTCTGGTTGCACAAGCCCTCTCAAAAGCTGTGAACCATTTGGTGATGTCATCACCATCTTCATATTTAGTTACAATCCCTTTAGGGATTTTCAACATGTCAGGAGAATCTATGACCCTATTTATGTTGCTGCCACCATTGATGGGACCTAAGCCCATCTCTTGTCTTTCCCTTTCTATGGCTAGGATCTGTCTTTCCAAAGCCAATCTTTTGGCTAACCTGGCTAGCAGGAGGTCATCTTCATTGAGGCTGCCCTCAATGCTTGCAGAGCTGTTGGACTCTCCGGTGAGAGAAGCAACATCTCTATCACTTGTGGAGACAGGGTTTGAGAAACCCTGGGCTTCCTATCTAGGACTGGAGGTGGGAAATCCTCCACATCACTAGCTTCCCCCTCTGTGAAGATATCATCAGAGGGGTTGTTTTTAGAAAACTCTGCCAAAAGCTCCTGGAGCTGTACTTTGGTAGGGTTTGAACCAGTCTTTATCTTTTTGATTTTGCAGAGAGACCTTAACTCTGACATCCTAAGATGCAGGTAAGGGGTGAGGTTGAGTTCCATCACTATCTCTTCTGCAGCAGACATTCTGTTTCTAAAAGTTGGAATGGTTTTTAAGAATCTAAAGCTATCTCTAGAACTTAATTCAAACTTTTACAAAACTTTTTAAACTCTAAAAGAAATGCTAATAGGGACTAACACAAGGCTCTAGCAGGACTTTTAAAAATGTAGAAAAATAGCTCAAGTTTCAAAAATCAGTTTCTAATGACAATTTTTGGAATTTAGTCATGTGGCCAGGTATTGGCTGAGTAGTCCAGCAAATGCAAAGTCTTGTACCCCACCGCTGATCCACCAATGTAGGAAGTTGGCTCTGTATGTACTATTTCAAAGTAAGAAATAGCATGCACAGAGTCCAAGGGTTCCCCTTAGAGGTAAGAGAGTGGCAAAAAGAGATAATTCTAAAGCTCTATTTTGTGGTAGTGTAGTCAAGCTGTAGGCTTATCAGAGGGTAGTGTTAAGCATTTGTTGTACACACACAAGCAATAAATGAGGAACACACACTCAAAGACAATTCCAGGCCAATAGGTTTTTATATAGAAAAATATATTTTCTTAGTTTATTTTAAGAACCACAGGTTCAAGATTTACAAGTAATACTTCAAATGAAAGGTACTTCACTTAGGTATCATAGGAACTTTGAATCAGCAAAATAGCATGTACAGTTTTGGCAAAAATGGCAATAAGTTATTTTAAAACTAGACACTGTGCAATTTTCAACAGTTCCTGGGGGAGGTAAGTAATTGTTAGTTTTGCAGGTAAGTAAACCACCTACAGGGTTCAAAGTTGGGTCCAAGGTAGCCCACCGTTGGGGGTTCAGGGCAACCCCAAAGTTACCAAACCAGCAGCTCAGGGCCGGTCAGGTGCAGAGGTCAAAGTGGTGCCCAAAACGCATAGGCTTCAATGGAGAAGGGGTGCCCCGGTTCCAGTCTGCCAGCAGGTAGGTACCCGTGTCTTCGGAGGGCAGACCAGGGGGGTTTTGTAGGGCACCGGGGGGGGGGGCACAAGTTAGCACAAAAAGTACACCCTCAGCGGCAGGGGGGCGGCCGGGTGCAGAGTACAAACAGGCGTCGGGTTTGCAATGGAGTTCAATGGGAGACCCGGGGGTCTCTTCAGCGAAGCAGGCAGGCAAGGGGGGGGGCTCCTCGGGGTAGCCACCACCTGGGCAAGGGAGAGGGCCACCTGAGGGTCGCTTCTGAACTGGAGGTCGGATCCTTCAGGTCCTGGGGGCTGCGGGTGCAGTGTCTTTACCAGGCGTCGGGTTCTTAGAAGCAGGTAGTCACGGTCAGGGGGAGCCTCTGGATTCCCTCTGCAGGTGTCGCTGGAGGTCTCAGGGGGGTCAACTCTGGCTACTCACAGGGTCGCAGTTGCCGGGGAGTACTCCCTGTAGTATTGTTTCTCCGCAGGTCGAGCCGGGGGCGTCGGGTGCAGAGTGCAAAGTCTCACATTTCCGGCGGGAAACGTGGAGTCCTTTTAAAGTTGTTTCTTTGTTGCAAAGTTGTTTCTTCTTTGGAGCAGAGCCGCTGTCCTCGGGAGTTCTTGGTCCTTTTAGATGCAGGGTAGTCCTCTGAGGCTTCAGAGGTCGCTGGACCCTGTGGAACGCGTCGCTGTTGCAGTTTTTCTTGAAGTGGGGAGACAGACCGGTAGGGCTGGGGCCAAAGCAGTTGGTGTCTCCGTCTTCTCTGCAGGGCTTTCAGGTCAGCAGTCCTTCTTCGTCTTCAGGTTGCAGGAATCTATCTTGCTAGGTTCCGGGAACACTTAAATACTCAATTTAGGGGTGTGTTTAGGTCTGGGGGGTTAGTAGCCAATGGCTTCTAGCCCTGAGGGTGGCTACACCCTCTTTGTGCCTCTTCCCTGAGGGGAGGGGGGCACATCCCTAATCCTATTGGGGGAATCCTCCATCTGCAAGATGGAGGATTTCTAAAAGTCAGAGTCACCTCAGCTCAGGACACCTTAGGGGTTGTCCTGACTGGCCAGTGACTCCTCCTTGTTTTTCTCATTATCTCCTCCGACCTTGCTGCCAAAAGTGGGGCCGTGACCGGAGGGGGCGGGCATCTCCACTAGCTGGAGTGCCCTGGGGCGCTGTAACAATGGGGGTGAGCCTTTGAGGCTCACCGCCAGGTGTTACGGTTCCTGCAGGGGGAGGTGAGAAGCACCTCCACCCAGTACAGGCTTTGTTACTAGCCACAGAGTGACAAAGGCACTCTCCCCATGTGGCCAGCAACATGTCTGGTGTGTGGCAGGCTGGCAAAACTAGTCAGCCCACACTGGAAGTCGGGTATGTTTTCAAGGGGCATCTCTAAGATGCCCTCTGGGGTGTATTTCACAATAAAATGTACACTGGCATCAGTGTGCATTTATTGTGCTGAGAAGTTTGATACCAAACTTCCCAGTTTTCAGTGTAGACATTATGGTGCTGTAGAGTTCGTATTTGACAGACTCCCAGACCATATACTCTTATGGCTACCCTGCACTTACAATGTCTAAGGTTTTGCTTAGACACTGTAGGGGCATAGTGCTCATGCTCCTATGCCCTCACCTATGGTATAGTGCACCCTGCCTTAGGGCTGTAAGGCCTGCTAGAGGGGTGACTTATCTATGCCATAGGCAGTGTGAGGTTGGCATGGCACCCTGAGGGCAGTGCCATGTCGACTTAGTCATTTTCTCCCCACCAGCACACACAAGCTGGCAAGCAGTATGTGTTTGTGCTGAGTGAGGGGTCCCCAGGGTGGCATAAGACATGCTGCAGCCCTTAGAGACCTTCCCTGGCATCAGGGCCCTTGGTACCGGGGTACCAGTTACAAGGGACTTACCTGGATGCCAGGGTGTGCCAATTGTGGAAACAAAGGTACAGTTTTAGGGAAAGAACACTGGTGCTGAGGCCTGGTTAGCAGGCCTCAGCACACTTTCAAATCATAACTTGGCATCAGTAAAGGCAAAAAGTCAGGGGGGTAACCATGCCAAGGAGGCATTTCCTTACAGTAGTACAGTGGACCACTACAAAAGGACACAACACAGGTTTAGAAAAATAGTAAATATTTTATCTACATAAACAAGACCAAATATGATAAAACTCCATGATATACAGTAATAAATACGAATTTAGCATTTAAAAGTATGGGAACAGTGCATTGAGGCACAAATACTGCAAGTTGGTATTATGCGTTGTCGTGACGAAGTCGTTTCCTACAATGTGACGCCAATTGCGCCGTTTACAGAGTCGTTCAACACCCAGGTACAGTATCTTAAGAAACAAATAGAAAACAGGCCGGTGCACGGAGTCGGGGAGAGCAGCTTCTCTGGGTCCGATGCAGGTTCGGTTCTGGTGCCACAGGGCAGAAGGACTGCGGCGTCGCACATCGGCATCGGGTCCTCACTACAGGGTGGTGGAAGTGAATGGACATCAGATGAGAAGTCAGTCCCTTGGTTCCGGCAGATGTGAAGTCCGGCAGAGTCACAATGCTGAGGGGCAACCTCATGAGGTCACGATGATGTCAGAGGGCCACAGGCGCTGTGATGGCGTCGGGTTGCACGGACGTTGGACTTACGACACTCCGTGCCAGCTAAGTCGGGCGGGATCAGCGGCTGCAGCAACTCGAGGCCTATAGGGTCCACAGACTTCTATGAGGTCCACGGCCTCGGGGCAGGCGGCATTGCGGTTCTGGGGTAGCAGCGTCAGCTCACATGGTCATCAGATTCATCGCACTCAATGAAGTCCATGACCTCGGGGCAAGCGGTGTCGCGGGTCCAGGCAGCGACGTCCCTTGCGAAGTCGCACAGCTTCGGCCGGCGTCATTAGACTGTTTTTATTCCAGGAATTCACTTCCAGGGGTCCAGGAACTGGAATTGCACCCTATGCCAAGTTAGAGTCCACAGCAAGTCTGGTTGGTGAAGCCTTTGCTGTCTCGGAGGCTTCAAAACAGGAGGCAAGCTCTACTCCAAGCCCTTAGAGTCACTTCTCAAGCAAGAATGCAACAAAGGCCAGTCTCTGTCCCCTTGCACAGGCAGAAGCAGCACCTGCAGGATAGCCCAACAAAGCACAGTCACAGGCAGGGGCAGCACTTCTCCTCAGTTCTTCAGCTCTTCTCCTTGGCAGAGGTCCCTCTTGATTCCATAAATGATCTAATTTTCAGGGGGTTTGGGTCCACTACTTATACCCCTTTCTGCCTTGAAGCATTGTGTGAGGGCAGGCACAGCCCTTTCAGGTGTGAGTGACTACTCCTCCCCTCCCTGCCAGCACAGATGGCTCATCAGGATTTGCAGGCTACACTCCAGCTCCCTTTGTCTCACTGTCTAGAGGAGAGGTGCAAACAGCCCAACTATCAAACTGACCCAGACAGGGAATCCACAAACAGGCAGAGCCACAGAATGGTTTAAGCAAGAAATGCCTACTTTCTAAAAGTGCCACTTTCAAACACACAATCAAAAAACAAACTTTAGTAAAAGATGTATTTTTAAATTGTGAGTTCAGAGATCCTAAACTCCACATTTCTACCTGCTCCCAAATGGAACCTGCACTTTAATAATATTTAAAGACAGCCCCCATGTTAACCTATGAGAGAGAAGGCCTTGCACAGTAAAAAACAATTTTGGCAGTATTTCACTGTCAGGACACATAAAACAAATTAGTATATGTCCTACGTTAAACATATCCTGCACCCTGCCCAGGGGGCTACCTAGGGCCTACCTTAAGTGTGCCTTACATGTATGAAAAGGGAAGGTTTAGGCCTAGCAAGTGGGTACGCTTGCCAAGTCAAATTGAGAGTTTAATACTGCACAGACAGATACTGCAGTGGCAGGTCTGAGACATGTTTACAGGGCTACTCATGTGGGTGGCACAATCAGTGCTGCAAGCCCACTAGTAGCATTTCAATTTACAGGCCCTGGGCACCTCTAGTGCACTGTACGAGGGGCTTACTAGTAAAATCAAATATGCCAATCATGGAAAGCCAATTACACATTCACTTTACATAAGAGCACTTGCACTTTAGCACTGGAGAGCAGTGGTAAAGTGCCCAATAGTATCAAAAACAGCAAAAACAGAGTCCAGCACACATCAACAACCTGGGTAACAGAGGCAAAAAGTTAGGGGAGACCACGCCAAGGATGCCAAGTCTAACACATGCACATGATGTTCAATATATAAGATTACTGTAGCAGTGCTCAGTGCAGTGCCAAACTCACTGTGGCGCTAAGGGCACCCATACAGCCACCATGTATGTGCCATTTTACACATTTAGCACAACACAGCACAAGGTAGGTGGCATTAGTTCTGTAATGTATAGACAACTTTGATGTGCTGGTCAGGCTTTGCCCAAACGTTCTGGGGACACTGCATTATTTGTACATGTGGGTGCATCATGTCAGTACATCATGTCATGAGCAATGGTGTACCCCCTTATAACGTATGCTCAGACCAGGTCTTAAACCAGTACACATAAATGTAGATTTACCAAACCTTACAATATCTGGTGGGAAGTTTCCAGCCTCCCTATCAGATGCCCCCCACCTTGCATCCATGGTGGCTGGGCAAGCTTATTTTTTTTTTTTTACAAAGATATTTTTATTGCTTTTAACAGGCAGAAAACATTAGGTACTCAAATACAGCAGTCACGAATCATACACTTAACAAGGATGGGGTGTCATGAACAAATGTCCAAACACTAAATGATATAACGTAAAGTAAAACAAAATAAGGTTAAATAATGTAAGGTAATTTTGGGACCAACCGAAAAGTGATCAATGGTCTGGATCTTGCGTGGTTAAGTCTTATGTGTGCGCTAAACACATGGGACTATTCGACTGTGTGGTGCCAGGTCAAAGAGGTTTAGTCGTAATCCATGGGCCTTGGTCAGTCGGGATGGCGAGGCCAAAGGGGCCCCCGTTTGAGGGCCGGCCCAATCCTGTTAGTCTGTAAGAAAGGGATTTCACTCCACCCTCAGCTAGGCGTTTTGCATGCACCCCTATTTCCCCCAGATCTTGCCATATTTGCTTGGGCATCCCCTTGCCTCATACACGGGCTTCTCACATAGTGCGCACCAATCAACACCCCGTCTCCATTTAGACAATGAGGGGGCTGTTCCTGCCTTCCATTCTGTCATAATGTCTCTCTTTGCCACCAGACAAGCCACTCCCACAAAAATACGGTCCGCTCTCCTTAAGTCCATCTCCCCCATCGCCCCCAGGAGAAGGGGGAGGGGGGCAACATCCACCTCCGTATGTAGGACCTTTGAGATTTCACTCACCACTGCTCTCCAGTATGTCAAAATAACGGGGCATGCCCAGACCATATGGAAGAAGTCAGGGGTGGAACATCGAGGACAATCAGAGACTGTCGCAGGCTAGCCCTGGAAAGTCTCAAAGGCAAGAGATAGGCTGGGTGAAGGAAGAATGTCTGTAGTGCTCGGAATTGGGATGACATTGACAGGGTCTTAGGGGCCATTAATGCATCTATCCAATCTGCCTCCTCAATTGGGCCCACCCAGGACTCCCACTTCCGGCGAAGACCCCCAAGGGAGGGGGCGGTGTTGGAGAGTAGAGAGCGGTAAAGTTGGAAAACCCCTTTTTTACCCAGATCACCCAACAAGGTCTTTGCCTCTACAGGGATGCTTTCAGGGACCGTGTCTCCCGGTTTGACATGTACCAGAAGCGCATGTCTGAGCTGTAAATATTTGTGGAATTGAGTTTTGTGTAAGGAGTAAGTATTTTGGAAGTCTGTAAAGGACCGCATATGTGACTCGCCCCAGACGTCCCCCAAGGTGGTTATCCCAATATTGTTCCATTTTTGGAATCCCTCTAGCGTTGAGACCTCTCGTAGGTGAGTTACCCGCCACAGGGGAGTCTGCCGGGTGAGGCGTCCCCCCCAGCCCGATACTCTTTGGGCTGCTCTCCAGCCCAGCAGCACTACTCTTGTGACGTCTGGGGTGTCACGGCGGATCCAGCCCCCGTATAAGGCATCAATAACTCCAGAGTGCACGAAAGTCTGAAGCTCGCGCCTATAGGCAGGATCGGACCATCCACCTCCCAGCCAGTCGTTGATCACCAGGAGTTGAGTGGCTAGATAATAGAGGTAAATATTGGACATGCACAACCCTCCATCATAGGTATCCCTCTGACAAGTGACCAGGGCCAGTCTAGGTCGGGAGCCGAACCACAGGAATCGGTGCGCTACTGTGTCCATTTCGACAACCACTTTCGGGGGATAGAATGTGGAAAATTCTGCAGGAGGTATAGGAATCTAGGGAGTATCATCATTTTGTAGAGGGCTATTCTACCCAGCAGGTTGAGGGGCAGGGCCTTCCACTTTTGGAGGTCAACTTTGATTTTTTTGGTGAGCGGCGTGACGTTTAGTTCCCATGCCTGCTTGGGCAGCAAGGCTATGTGTATGCCTAGATACTTGAAATTATTTCTGCGGATTGGGATGTTATTTTCCCAGTCGATACACTCGCTGGATGGGTGTAGGGGGACCAGGAGGGACTTGCTAGGATTTAAAGCCAGGCCGGAGGCCTGGAAGAAGAGGTCTAGGAGTTCAATGATCCGTGGACCACTTGTGGCCGGGTTTGAAATGTAAATGAGGACGTTGTACATGTAAAGAGCCACTCTATCTTCGGGGCCCTCAGACCACACCCAACCCTCTATCAGGGGGTCTTCCCACAGTAGTTTCGCCAATGGTTCTATCACGAGTGCAAAAAGCAACGGGAATAGGGGCCATCCCTGGCGGGTGCCACGACATATGAGAAAGGAGTCGGAGACCACTCTGTTTACTTGTACACATGCTGTTGGGTTGCAGTAAAGTAATTTAACGAGGCCTCGGAATTTTGGTCCAATCCCGTTGCGCCGGAGGACTTGTTCCAAGTAGGACCAGTCTACCGTATCAAAAGCTTTTTCGATGTCTAGAAGGAGAAGGGCTAGTGGTGACCGAGACAGGGACCCCCGATGTGCTAGAGCCGAGTGCAGCCGTCTAATGCAATGTCTAGTGCTGCGTGAGGGCATAAATTTGCACTGGTCGGGGTGCACCAATGTGGGGAGAGCAGGTTTCAATCTGGTGGCTAGTATTGTTGACAATACTTTGATTTCGGTATTAAGAAGGGAAATAGGCCGGTATGCTGAGCAGTTACGGGACGGGGCTGGGTTTTGGGGATTACTACAATAGTGGCCTGGTCTATCCCAGAGGGAAAATGGCCTTTCCTTTCAGCTTCCTCGTACATGTTAAGGAGCTGAGGGCTTAATATCTCGCTACAATCACGATAGAGTTCCGGCGGAAAGCCGTCTGGGCCGGGGGTTTTACCTATTACTTCTGCGAGGGTTATATCCGCTTCTAGGGCCTCTCTCGCTGCATGTGAGATTTGGGGAAGCACCACGTCCCCCAAAAGGGGAAACTCTCTTTCGGCTGGGGGTCTTGGGCGTTCCGCATATAGCCGCCCGTAATAGGAAGCAAAGGTCTGTGCGATATCACATGGGGAATTGACAAGTGCACCCGACGCATCGAGGATTTCAGGGATGACTCTATTGGCTAGGGGTTGCGTGGCTAGCCAATGTAAGAGCTTTCTGTTCTTGTCTCCCCAGCCGTTTATATTGGCAGTCTTCGCTCTCCAGATGCGTTTTGCGGATTCGAGAGTTAGATGTTTAATCTCCTCTCTGGTCCTAGTGAGTTGTCTTAGTATGGAGGTGGACATATCTCCCGAGCATTGGCGTTCGAGTCGCAGTGCCGTGGCCTCTAGGGCTGACAATTGTTCGTCCCTGGCGCGTTCCCGGACACGAACGAGGTGTTTGGCGTAACCTCGAATGGTGGCCTTACAAGCCACCCAAATTGTGCCTGGGGATCGCACTGTACCTAAGTTATGTTCAAAATATTGGACAAGATGGTCTCTGATATCTTGGGTGTACTCGTCTTCTTGCAGGTGCCAAGCATTCAGATGCCACAGCGGACGTCGGATCGGATTTAGGCCGCCTAGTCTGATTCGTAGCGGTGAGTGGTCAGAAACCCCCCGGGGCAAGATCTCTGTGCCTGTGACATTAGGTACATCTTGGGCCGGCATAAATATAAGGTCGATTCTAGCATGCAATTGGTGGGCTGCTGAGGTATGAGTGTATTGCTTCATTCTGGGTTGCCAAGTTCTCCATACTTCACACATGCCAAGGCCATCCGCCCATTTACGCAAGCTTGCTGCCCTTACTGCTCGGGAGGTCGATATCGTCCCTGAAACGTCCAATGAAGGATCTAGGACTGAGTTAAAGTATCCACCCACTATAGTGGCGCCCTGGGGGAGGTCCACCAAGGCACGGCGAAGTGCGACTAAGAAATTGTCGAAACCGGCTGGGGGGGCATAAGCGCAAACAAGATTACACGGGGATCCGTGAAGCGACCCTGACACCGTCAAGAACCTCCCTTGTGGGTCGGACCTTGTTGATGCGACAACTATTGGTAGTGAGCGGTGAAGAAGAATGGCTACACCCCTTGATCCGCAAGAGAAACCCGCGTGGTATACTTTGTCGTAACCCCCCCGAGCCAACAGAAGGCAGAGGGTGCCTAGGAGGTGGGTTTCTTGTAACAGGACCACTGAGGGAGCATATCTACGGAGAGTACTAAATACTACAGACCTCTTAATTTTATCTAGCAGGCCGTTTAAGTCCCACGACAGTACTTGAGTGAGTGTGGGCCACTCCTCCATTGTGTCAACGTGTCGTGATATTGGGAACCCATTGTGGGATCCAGGTTCAGTTGTCCCAGACAAACAATAATAATGATGAAAACAAAAACAGTGCTAAGGAAAAGGAAACTTAACCAAATAACGTCTCTAAATCCCTCTGTTAACATCGTACCCCCAACTCCCCCCCCTCCCTATACTTCAACCCCAGAAGCATCTGTCGCCCAACTACCCAAACTAGGTAACGCGGCCAGGTCGGCTGTCTCTACAGCAAAGTGATGGACCCCTCCATTCAGGCGGATTACTAAAGTATTAGACGGTGAAAGTTAAGTGTGGCGAACCAGCCAGCGGCGGACAGTGGCAATTGGCTGTGTGACTATTTCAATGCAGGTCAGAAGTCCGTTCCGGGGAACGAGGACCAGGAGCCCCCGTGTCCGACCGCCCCGCCCAGTGGTCGGCCTCCAAACCAGGGTCCCGTCTCGGTGGGTCGTCGGCCCCTATCTTCTCTCCTCGCCTGGACCTGGTGCGTCTGCGGCTCCTCCTCGGGCCAGCCGGGGCCAGGGCCTTCCCCAACAGGAGCGCCCACGTCTGAGGGACCCCTCCGGCTCCCGACGCCCTCCTCTGTCAGCCAGTCCCATGCCACTTCTGGCGTGTCGAAGAAGAATGTTTTGCCTGCCATGATGACTTTTAGGCATGCCGGGAACAGGAGCATATAAGGGAGTTGCATCGCCCGGAGCTTTTGTTTGACCTGTTCAAATGACCACCTTCGGGCCTGGACCTCCCTAGTGTAATCAGGGAATATTAAGATCTTGTCGTTGTTCCAGCAGAGGTTAGTGACACGTCTGGCTTACCTCAGGATATTGTCTCGATCTTTAAAGTTGAGGAACCGTGCGATGAGGGGTCTTCTGGGACCACCGGGAGGGGGCCGTGGGCCCAAGGCCCTGTGCGCCCGTTCGATCGCGAACCACGGCGAGAGTGCATGATCCGGCATCCTGGACCTGATCCACTGTTCCAGGAAATTTAGTGTTTTGTTTTCCTCCGCACCCTCCGGAAAACCAATGAAGCGGAGGTTGTTGCGCCAAGAGCGATTTTCAGCGTCCTCGGCACGTCGGTGCAGCTCTCCAGTGCGGGACAGTAGTTGGGTTACTTTGGTCCTGAGGTCAGCGGGCCTCCACAGTGGTGATACGACCCACAGCATTTCTGAGATCTTGTCTTATGAGGCCCACGTCTTCCTTTACCTCTCCGATCTTAGTCTCCACTGCGAGTTGTGAGGCCTGGATTGCCTGCAAGATCGCATTTACTCCGTCTGGTGAGGTGTGGCTCCCGATGGGGGTGTCTCCATCGTCCCGTGAGGCTGCCGGTGCAGTGAACTGGTCGATCTTCGGTTGTGAAGCCGATGAGTGCTTTGATGCTTTGTCCTTCCCCATGATCCTGCGAGGTGTTGACGGCACCGCTCAGTCCGGCCAGAGAAGTAAGGCTTTTAGTCTTTGTCGCTGGTGGGCACCGGGGGCTCGATTGGGCCCGGGGGGGCAGATGGTCCCCCAGCCAGAATGGAAGGACACCACACGGGGGCCCTCCTCCCCCTGAGGACACAGTCACCAGTTCTGCTTTTACCAGAGGTCGCCAGCGGGCCGCAGAGTCCTCTGCCCCTCCTGGGGTACGACCGAGGTTCAAGTAGGCCCTTGCGCCCGCACCCAGAGGCAACTCCAAGCACTCCAGAGGGATCACTCAGTGCGAGGAAAGAGACCCGCTCCCTCGTCTCCAAGACCAGACAAACTCCGGACTCTGGGTCAGCGATTATCTGCTCACTCATATGGCTGCTAGCTGCATCTCCATTTCGCCCCGCACCACAGGTTCAGGCCGGCCCAGTCCTCACCTGACTCTGGATTTCTTGTGTCTTGTGTTCACACGGGGGGCACCAGGGAACCACTCCGTCAACTGACCGTCTCTGCGCCGCCGTCCAGTGTCCCACGTTTCCCAAGTGGAGTGGCTCCAGTGGGAGAAGCTTCATTCGTCCAAATCACCTAATTCGGGCGGTCCAAGCCCCTGCACTCCCAGAAGAGGGCCGTCTTCTCCAGGGGCGATCCCTCCACGGGGCGCGCCACGCCGCCGCCACCGGTCATGTCGGGCCGTCGCCTCTCTGCCCCGGGTTATACTAGGGTCCGGCAGATGTGCTCGACTGGGCGGATGGGGATGCTCCGCCCGGGGTCCCCACCAAGGGAGCGTGCCGCTCGGGCCCGTGTGCCCTTCCGTGGGGCCGTCAGTCATTAATCCCCCACGACCTCTGGGCCGCAGGAGAGAGTCTCGAAGGTCCCGGGCGGCCGCTAAGGGGAGCGTTCCTCCGCAGGCCCGGAGACAGCCGGGCAACGTGTCCGCTTCTCGGGCGTCAACTAGGGATCTCCCCGTCGGGGGACCCCTCCAAGGGGCTCCGCGTGGACCCAGCGGCAGAAGGGCCAGGCGCGCCGACCGCCTCGCAGCTTCGCTCCGCGGGTGTGCTTAGAGAGTGCGCGCACCTCCGTTGTGTGGGTTGGCCCTCGTCGCCATGTTGGTCTCTGTGGTCGGGCGAGCCCCTCGACCTCACCGGGGCACCACAGCCGCCGTGGACGTCGCCTTTCGCACTACGCCTGCCGGGGTACTTGTAGGAGTAAATTTTAAGGAAGCTGCAGGTCAAACTCAGCAAGTGGTTTGGGCGGATGACGGAGGGGTCCAGAGCACTTTCAAAGTGCGGCTGCCATCTTGACGCTCAGGCCATGCCCCTTGGGCAAGCTTTGATGTTTCACCAGGGGTGTCAAAGTGGTGGATTGCATACGTATGGACAAGGACACAGGAAATCCAGACTTGTTGGGGGAGATGATCCTCACAGGTTTGATAACACAATTGTTGTTCAAGGACAAATTAGTCCACTCACTTCTGGGCCTTGATGGTCAACAATGGATAGCCGTCATCCCAGTAACATGTTCATGAAACAGTTGATGGCTGGTAGGAAACGGTCATAGATGAGGAGTAAGTCATTGTTGAGGAATGTGTGGTGGACTTCATATGTCATCTGCAGATGCGGTGTACATTATGGGGGTCATTCTGACCCTGGCGGTAAAAGTCGCTTACCGCCGGCCAGAAGGCCGCCATAACACCGCCGCGGTCGCGGTAAACCGCCACGGTCATTCTGACCCGCAACTGGCAAACCGCCAAAAACCCGACATCCTCAAAAATCCGCCACACCAAAGGTCAGCGAAAAAATGGCGCTGACCAAACCTCCACCGTCACGCCAACAGAAAAACGCCCATACCATTCCGACCCACAAATCCACGCGGCGGTCTTTCAAACGCGGTATTCCATTGGCGGTACACGCCGCCGCGGTCAAAATACACACACACATAGAAAACTCAGCAACATTGGTCAGTTCGAAATACGCACACCTGATACACATACTAATACCACTCCCACACACCCAACACAATATAAAGCACACACCCACATCACCCACAAGCCCCTACGACCCGAAATCATTGATGAAGGTGAGAGACCGAGCACAGAATAGCGAATCCCACAACACACAGGCACATAACACCATCACCCACACAGAATCCACGCACCAAACACCATACACCACCACACGCACCACACTCATCACCACAAACGCCACCCCACACCTCAACCACACCACCCCATGGCACCCCAAAGACACCCCAGGTTCAGTGACGCCGAACTCAGGGTTATGGTGGAGGAAATAGTCCGTGTAGAGCCCCAGCTCTTCGGGGCACAGGTGCAGCACACCACAATTGCCAGGAAGATGGAGCTATGGCAAAGGATAGTGGACAGGGTTAACGCGGTGGGACAGCCTCCACGCAATCGGGAGGACATCAGGAAGAGATGGAACGACCTACGGGGGAAGGTGCGTTCCATGGTATCAAGGCACAACATTGCAGTGCAGAAGACTGGCGGCAGACCCCCACCTACTCCCCCAGAATTTACCACGTGGGAGGAGGAAGTCTTGCACATCCTGCATCCTGAGGGCCTTGCAGGAGTAGGCGGAGGAATGGACTCTGGTAAGGCAAATCTTCACTACTGCTTCCCACCCCCACCCCACCTGCATGCCAAATCATACCTCCACCCTCACCCCCTCCCCCATCACACCAACCCCTAGCAAAAGGCTCACCATCACAACCCACCCATCCCAACACCAAGCCCTGCATGCGACCACAAAGCATGGACACCCATCACCAAAGCATGCCCACTGCACACACACATCACCCCCACAAGCCACCCTCACAAAAGCCCCCACAAGGAAATGCCTGCACATGGGTTCACGGACACCCACCCCTCACACGAAATGCCACACACAGAAGCAATAACCATACCTTTATACCCCTGCAGGACCCGAACGCCACCACACCGCCACGGAAGGTCCAGAGATGTCCATCCCACCCCCAGAAGAGGCCCCCAGCGATGACAGCAGCTCTGTCTCCCTGGAGCCAGACGACCAGCCCGGCCCATCGGGGACCTCTGGACAGTCGGTTCCCCACAGACAGCCACAGGCTACACCAGACCCAACCCCCTCTGGGAACACCAGCACAGCTCCCACCCAGCGGGCCCATGCCTCTGTCTCCAGGGCACGTAAATCAGCGGTGTGTCCACCACTACAGGGCACCCAGGTTGACCCACCACCCCAACAACAACAGGGACCTGGGGGCAGTGGTAGTGGGCACACCGTCCAGGGGACAGAGGCCCAGGAACACAGGGGAACTGGGAGGGCTGCTGTGCGACAGGGGGGGGACTGGCCCGGGGAACCGACTCTCCAAGAGGCCCTCCCCACCATCATGGGAGCATACCACCGCTCCCAGGAGACGATGGCGACGGTACTGACCCGGTTCCAGGAGATCCAGGAACTGCAGTAGGAACGGTACATGGGGTTCAGGGAGGAACTGAGGAACATCGGTTCCGCAATGGGGACCATCGTCCTGGCCCTTACCCAGATCGTCACCACATTGCGGGACCATGTGGCACCCCAAAGGGCCCCTGTCACTAGCCCAGGCCAGGAACAGCCTACCACCTCCGCCGGCGCTAGTGGACAGGAGGCCCCCACACAACGACAGGCCACCAGAACCCCACCTCCTGCAGAAGATGAACCACCCCGCAAGCGGAACCTGAGATCTCACAAGAAGACAGAGTAGGATTGCAAGACCCCCGCCAGCCTAAGATACCCCCTGATGTCATCCCACTGTCCCACATTGTCACCCTGTCCAACCTTGAACTGCCCTTGCTCCATCCTTCCACAGGCATATGGACAATGCACCTGTGCGACTGAGAACTGGACTCTGCCATGGACATTACTCCACCCCCACCCATCCCCGCTTCCCAATCATTTAACTATATGTAGCACTTAAAATAAATCACTTATTCCACTTAAAAAAACAGGAGTCTGCTTGTATTCTTAACAAATGTATTACACATAACGGTGCAATAATGGGCAGTTACTTTGTGATGACAACATACCAATTTCAATAAGCTTTAGTCCATGGGCAAACAAAGCTGAAGTCAGGCAGTGGGTCATACAGCTCTGAAAAGGGAAGGGAAAGCATACAGCAGGCCACGATGATATGGCACACCTTCTTTGGTGAGTACATTAGGGATCCACCTGTCATATGCAGGCACCTAAACCTGGCCTTCAGGACCCCAAAGGTCCTTTCTATGATCCTCCTAGATCGCCCATGGGCCTCATTGTACCGTTCCTCTGCCCTGGTCCGGGGATTCCTCACTGGGGTCAGTAGCCACGACAGGTTGGGGTAACCAGAGTCACCAATTAGCCACACACGGTGTCTCTGTAGCTGTTCCATCACATAAGGGATGCTGCTATTTCGCATGACATACGCGTCATGCACTGACCCTGGGAACTTGGCATTTACATGGGAGATGTACTGGTCAGCCAAACAGACCACCTGGACATTCATCGAATGATAACTTTTTCTGTTTCGGTACACCTGCTCACAGTCTTTGGGGGGAACCAAAGCCACATGGGTCCCATCAATGGCACCAATGATGTTGGGGATATGTCCAAGGGCATAGAAATCACCCTTCACTGTAGCCAATTCGCCCACCTCAGGGAAAATAATGTAGCTCCGCATGTATTTCATCAGGGCAGACAACACTCTGGACAAAACCTTAGAAAACATAGGCTGAGACATCCCAGATGACATGGCCACTGTTGTCTGAAAAGACCCACTTGCCAAAAAATGGAGTACTGACAGAACCTGCACCAGAGGGGGAATCCCTGTGGGTTGGCGGATGGGGGACATCAGGTCTGGCTCCAGCTGGGCACATAGTTCATGTATAGTTGCTCTGTCAAGCCGGTATGTAAGTATGATATGTCGTTCTTCCATTGTCGGTACACAAGGGGAGAGTATAAGGGAGCGGGAGAAGACACCCATCGTACTCGACTCCCCAAACACAATACTAAGGGGGTCATTCTGACCCCGGCGGTCTCAGACCGCCGGGGCCAGGGTCGGCGGGAGCACCGCCGACAGACCGGCGGTGCCCCGCAGGGCATTCTGACCGCGGCGCTTTGGCCGCGGTCAGTGCAGGAAAACCGGCGGTCTCCCGCCGGTTTTCCGCTGCCCGTCAGAATCCTCCAAGGCGGCGCAGCATGCTGCGCCGCCTTGGGGATTCTGACACCCCCTACCGCCATCCTGTTCCTGGCGGTTCGCCCGCCAGGAAAAGGATGGCGGTAGGGGGTGTCGCGGGGCCCCTGGGGGCCCCTGCAGTGCCCATGCCAATGGCATGGGCACTGCAGGGGCCCCCGTAAGAGGGCCCCGCTTGTATTTCACTGTCGGCATAGCAGACAGTGAAATACGCGACGGATGCAGTAGCACCCGTCGCACCTTCCCACTCCGCCGGCTCGATTACGAGCCGGCTTCATGGTGGGAAGGTCGTTTTCCCCTGGGCTGGCAGGCGGCCTTTTGAAGGCCGCCCGCCAGCCCAGGGGAAAACTCAAAATACCCGCTGCGGTCTTCCGACCGCGGTACGGTATTTTGGCGGCTCCCGCCGGGCGCGCGGTGACCGCGCCCGGCGGGAGTCAGAATGACCCCCTAAGTCACAAAAGAGAGTACGGGGTTTTTTGAATTACAAATGGGTTGATAGTGTGCTAATTGCGTCACTATACCAATCCTAAATCTCGACTAGAGATAAAACGAGGGGTGGTTAGTTTAAGGTCTGTGGAGGGGGATTTCCTTTACGGACTAGGTGGTCTCACACACTAAATAGTGTCATGCTTCATCATATGACCACCTAGCCCCACCCAGGTAGGACAGTACCACCTGGGCGGACTCAACCTCGCTGTTAAAGGAACAGGAGGGAGTGCGTAAATTAGTTTGATTTCTGGAAAGTAGGGATCCAGCTAAGCTATGGGAATAAAAACACCTACACAGGTACCAGGGTGAATTTAATAGAAGGTTCTGTGTGGTGTGATTAAAAGAAATGGGAGACCAGTGTGAAAATAATGACTCACAAGGTCACCTATCTAGCCGACATGTTTCTGCCCTTATGATTGAGCTATGGAAGGTCTCTGGGCATTCTTCAGGGCGTTGGATCCCTGCAACGGCCCCCCTCGCTAAACTGGCCCGCCAACATCATCTCAGCATCATCTCCTACGCCGACGACACCCAGCTCGTCCTCTCCCTGACCAAAGACCCGCTCACCGCCAAAACAAACCTCCACGAGGGACTAAAAGCCATCGCCGATTGGATGAACAACAGTCGCCTGAAACTCAACTCCGACAAGACGGAAGTCCTCATCCTCGGGCGCACTCCCTCGGCCTGGAACGACTCATGGTGGCCCTCCGACCTCGGACCCCCGCCCACCCCTGCCAACCACGCAAGAAACCTCGGCTTCATCCTGGACTCCGCCATCACCATGTCCAAACAGGTCAGCGCCGTCTCCTCCTCCTGTTTCAACATCCTTCGAATGCTCCGCAGAATCTTCAAGTGGATTCCAACAGAAACCAGAAAGACGGTGACCCAGGCCCTCGTCAGCAGCAGACTTGACTACGGCAACGCACTCTACACAGGCATCCCAACCAAAGACATCAAACGACTCCAACGTATCCAAAATGCCTCCGCCCGACTGATTCTCGACATACCCCGCCGATGTCACATCTCCCCTCACCTGAAGGAACTCCACTGGCTCCCGGTAGACAAGAGGATCACCTTCAAACTCCTCACCCACGCTCACAAGGCGCTTCACAACACCGGACCCTCCTACCTCAACACCAGACTTAACTTCTACACTCCAACTCGTCAACTCCGATCCGCCAACCTCGCCCTCGCCATCGTACCCCGAATCCAGCGCAAGACCTCCGGCGGCAGATCCTTCTCCTTCCTCGCCGCCAAGACCTGGAACTCTCTCCCCACACCTCTACGCCAGACCCAGGACCTCCTCGCATTCAGAAGGCTCCTCAAGACCTGGCTCTTCGACCGCTAAACAGCAGCGCTCCACGCCCCCCAGCGCCTCGAAACCCTGACGGGTACATAGCGCGCTTTATAAATATTGTGATTGATTGATTGATTGACAGTGGGATGTGAGGTCAATGCGCTGGCGTGGCACACCGTGGCGGTAGGCGGTCGAAGACCGCGGCGCAAAGCAGCATTGGTTAACATTGAACCCTATGGGTCTCAGGAGCCAATGACGATGTGCGCCAGCGGTCGCGGTACGCACCACCGCGGGCGTGACCGACATTTTCTATCTGATTAATCACTCGAGACCTGATCATCCACAGGAGAGGACCTATACTGCAAGTGCTGCTGTGACCTCGGTCTGGGAGATACAATGGCTGCTGCGACTGGGGAAAGGGCCCCTGCCTTCACTGCCAAAGAATTGGAGAAACTTTTTGATGGGGTCGTCCCCCAGTATGCGCTACTCTACGGTCCTCCAGACCAACAGGTTAGTACACAGGGTGCACGTTGAATGGGCTATGCCTGTGTTGAGTGGGGTGTATGTAAGATGGTGGGGAGGGGAGCGAATGAGGAGTGCAACGCACGAAAGATGAGAGCATGTGCCACATGGCAAGTTTGGGGAGGGGGGGAGGCCACTCACATTGACCAGGCAGAAAACTGATGCGATTTCTTTTACCACCCTGTACATGTCACATAGGTCAGCGCCCATCAGAAGATCGACATTTGGCGTGCCATCGCCAAGGACGTCCGGGCCCTGGGGGTCCACAACAGACGGGGCACCCACTGCCGAAAGAGGTGGGAGGACATCCGCCGCGGGACCAGAAAGACCGCTGAGTCTCTGCTGGGGATGGCCTCCCAACGTAGGAGGGGTGCCAGCCGCCAATTGACCCCCCCTGATGTCCCGGATCCTGGCGGTGGCCTACCCCGATTTGGATGGGCGCATGAGGACATCACAGCAGACACAAGGGGGTGAGTATCAGCACATTCTGCTATCTTTGCGCGCAGGGAAGGTGTCTGGGTGGGGGAGGAGGGCTGTGGCTATCTCCAGGCCAGGGTGCATTCTGTAGGCTAGGCCCCTCCGTTAGACACGGCCCTGTGCCCCCGCCCCCCACCTCTGTAGGGTGCCAAGTACAGCTATCCATGGTCCGGCCTCACCCGTGTGTGGATTTGTCGTCCAGAGACCCGTAGGACTAGTCACAATTACTGAGTAGTGTACCCCCATTGCGCGGCCTAGTTCAGGGGGCTTCTGTGTCTGTCCTCTCCGACAACGGTGTTGCCAATGCATGCACTCAACCTGTCTTCATTTCTCCACCACCCCCCCCCATTTTCTTTGTCTTCCTGTTCATGTGTGGATTAGCATCATCTGGCGGAGGAGAAGTGGCATCGGAGCACGAGGGAGCTGCATCTCACATGGCCCCGGAGGGCCATACGACAGACTCAGAGTACACCAGTGAGACGGAGGGCGAGTGGAGCTCCACAACGGGGACCCGTGGAGACGTCAGCGACACCGACACGTCCTCGGAAGGGAGCTCCCTAGCGGTGGCGGCAACATCCATGCCCACCGCCACAACAGGTACAGCCGCCACCCAGCGCACCAGCCCCGCCCTCCCAGCAGCCCCTCAGCCTTCGCTCCGTGCCCGTTCGCCCAGGAAGGCGGGCATCTCCTTCGCCCCAGGCACCTCAGGCCCTGCCCCAGTTACCCCTGCTGCCCTCAGTGAGGAGGTCATTGACCTCCTCAGGACACTCATTGTTGGGCAGTCTACCCTTTTGAATGCCATCCAGGGAGTAGAAAGGGAGGTGCATCGTAGCAATGCATACCTGGAGGGCATTCATTCGGGTCAGGCTGCCCATCAGCGATCGTTCAACGCTCTGGCCTCAGCACTGACGGCAGCCATTGTCCCTGTCTCCAGCCTCCCTCTTCTGACTCCCTCCACCCAGTCCCAGTCTCCTGTTCCTCTGCCTATCCCATCCACACCATCAGACCAGCCTGCACACACCTCTACACCCAAGGGCAGCTCATCCAGACATAAGCACCACAGATCACACAAGCATTCACCCAAGCAACATTCAGATGCAGACATGCCAACAGTCACTACCACCTCTGTGTCCCCCACCTCCTCATCTCCCTCCTCCCTCCCTGTGACGTCTCCACTCACACCTGCATGCACACCACCATCAGCCAGTACTTCCATCACCAGCACACCCTCCATTACAGTCCGCACACGTGCAGTCACCACCCCCACTGCCATTTACACGTCCCCTGTGTCCTCTCCCAGTGTGTCTGTCACCCCCTCTTCCAAAGCACACAAACGCAGGCAGCCACCCACCCAACAGCCATCCACCTCACGACAGCCTCCGTCACAAGCACCTGCACCCAAAGACAGCACACTTGACTCTCCTACAACCACATCCTCTTCCTCCACTCCCATACCCACTACAGCTACCCGTCCCTGTCCTCCCCAAGTCGTTTTCCTTTCCAACCTTGAACTCGTTACAATCACTGACCCACCCCCTCCATCTGGTAAGAGTAAAAAAAGCACCTCAGCCACCACCAGCCCTGCATCTACTGTGACCATAGTGCAGGGCTATTGGAGTCCACCAGATCCTAGGGCGGGAACATCGGCCAGCAGCAAGGGGACAGCCAGCCCCCCCCCTGGGAAGAGGACAAAGAAGAAAAAGGCCCAGCGCGACAAGCCTGAGACGGCTGCCACCAAGGACAGTAGCCTTGCCCCGTCACCTGCCACATCATCCAAGGGAGGCAAGGGCCACAGATCTCCAGCGAAGGAGGGCAACGGCAGCAGGGCGGAGAAGTCAGGCAGCAGGCAAGCTGCCCAGGAGGTCCCCACCAGCCCCATCCCGGGTGTGACGGACGACACCCACGGGCCCAGGACTCCATCACAGGAGGGCGCCGCCACCGCAAGTTCGGAAGGTGAATGAGCGGGAAGTCTTGCCCAGGTCTGGCTCCCTAGACACACAGGACAAGCACCGCTGAACGTGCCCCGCCGGGCCAAGAACCGCTGAACAGGCCCCGCCGGGCCAAGAACTGCTGAACAGGGCCCCGGCGGGCCAAGAACCGCTGAACGGGCCCCGCCGGGAGGAGCACCGCTGAACAGGGCCCCGCCGGGAGGAGCACCGCTGAACAGGCCCCGCCGGGCCAAGAACCGCTGAACAGGGCCCCGCCGGGTCAAGAACCGCTGAACGGGCCCCGCCGGGCCAAGAACCGCTGAACGGGCCCCGCCGGGAGGAGCACCGCTGAACAGGGCCCCGCCGGGAGGAGCACAGCTGAACAGGCCCCGCCGGGCCAAGAACCGCTGAACAGGGCCCCGCCGGGCCAAGAACCGCTGAACGGGCCCCGCCGGGCCAAGAACCGCTGAACGGGCCCCGCCGGGAGGAGCACCGCTGAACAGGGCCCCGCCGGGAGGAGCACCGCTGAACAGGCCCCGCCGGGCCAAGAACCGCTGAACAGGGCCCCGCCGGGCCAAGAACCGCTGAACGGGCCCCGCCGGACCAAGAACCGCTGAACGGGCCCCGCCGGGCCAAGAACCGCTGAACAGGGCCCCGCCGGGCCAAGAACCGCTGAACGGGCCCGCCGTCTCAAGCACCGCTCCGCTGGGCCCTTCCTGTCAAGCACCGCTCCGCTGGGCCCTTCCTGTCAAGGCCCGCTCCGCTGGGCCCTTCATCTCAAGCACCGCTCCGCTGAGCCCTTCATCTCAAGCCCCACTCCGCTGGGCCCTTCCTGTCAAGCACCGCTCCGCTGGTCCCTTCCTGTCAAGCACCGCTCCGCTGGGCCCTTCATCTCAAGCACCGCTCCGCTGGGCCCTTCATCTCAAGCACTGCTCCGCTGGGCCCTTCCTGTCAAGCACTGCTCCGCTGGGCCCTTCATCTCAAGCCCCGCTCCGCTGGGCCCTTCCTGTCAAGCACCGCTCCGCTGGTCCCTTCCTGTCAAGCACCGCTCCGCTGGGCCCTTCATCTCAAGCACCGCTCCGCTTGGCCCTTCATCTCAAGCACCGCTCCGCTGGGCCCTTCATCTCAAGCACCGCTCCGCTGGGCCCTTCATCTCAAGCACCGCTCCGCTGGGCCCTTCATCTAAAGCACTGCTCCGCTGGGCCCTTCCTGTCAAGCACCGCTCCGCTGGGCCCTTCATCTCAAGCCCCGCTCCACGGGGCCCTTCCTGTCAAGCACCGCTCCGCTGGTCCCTTCCTGTCAAGCACCGCTCCGCTGGGCCCTTCATCTCAAGCACCGCTCCGCTGGGCCCTTCATCTCAAGCACCGCTCCTCTGGGCCCTTCCTGTCAAGCACCGCTCCGCTGGGCCCTTCCTGTCAAGCACCGCTCCGCTGGGCCCTTCCTGTCAAGCACCGCTCCGCTGGTCCCTTCCTGTCAAGCACCGCTCCGCTGGGACCTTCATCTCAAGCACCGCTCCGCTGGGCCCTTCATCTCAAGCACCGCTCCGCTGGGCCCTTCATCTCAAGCACTGCTCCGCTGGGCCCTTCCTGTCAAGCACCGCTCCGCTGGGCCCTTCATCTCAAGCCCCGCTCCGCTGGGCCCTTCCTGTCAAGCACCGCTCCGCTGGTCCCTTCCTGTCAAGCACCGCTCCGCTGGGCCCTTCATCTCAAGCACCGCTCTGCTGGGCCTTTCATCTCAAGCACCGCTCCGCTTGGCCCTTCATCTCAAGCACCGCTCCGCTGGGCCCTTCATCTCAAGCACCGCTCCGCTGGGCCCTTCATCTCAAGCACCGCTCCGCTGGGCCCTTCATCTAAAGCACTGCTCCGCTGGGCCCTTCCTGTCAAGCACCGCTCCGCTGGGCCCTTCATCTCAAGCCCCGCTCCACTGGGCCCTTCCTGTCAAGCACCGCTCCGCTGGTCCCTTCCTGTCAAGCACCGCTCCGCTGGGCCCTTCATCTCAAGCACCGCTCCGCTGGGCCCTTCATCTCAAGCACCGCTCCTCTGGGCCCTTCCTGTCAAGCACCGCTCCGCTGGGCCCTTCCTGTCAAGCACCGCTCCGCTGGGCCCTTCCTGTCAAGCACCGCTCCGCTGGGCCCTTCATCTCAAGCACCGCTCCGCTGGGCCCTTCATCTCAAGCCCCGCTCCGCTGGGCCCTTCCTGTCAAGCACCGCTCCGCTGGGGCCTTCATCTCAAGCACCGCTGGCCCATTGACAGTGCCGGTTCTGTGTCGAGCAGGGCTTCAGGAAGCACTCGGGCACAATGCCTCCTCCAATGACAGTGGAGTCGGTAATCCATCTGATGGACTGTGGCTTTGCACCCCCCAGGATGGGACAGTGGGCATGGAGGCCCCTCGTGGATCTGGCATCGTGGACTCATGTGGCTGAGGTGCCCCCCTTTCCGTTCCCCCTGAGGTGCCTGTAGTTTTATCATCTGATGCCCCTGCAGTGTTCTCTCCAATCGTATCTGGTCTCCTGTGTGGGCGTTGCCCATGTGTTTGGGCACATTGGCCCACGGACTATGGAACTGTGACGGAATGTGCCGGACTTTTTGCCTATGGATATCTTGTTGACTATGTTCATTCCTTATTTTTGTATCTTTTATATGGCATATTTGCCATTCCTTCAATGGAGCTATTTACACATATATTTTATCGAACTTTTCAATTGTGTCTCTGCATTATTCCGGGGGGTTTGTGTGGTGTCACTCTGACTTGTTGCTCTGCATTGGGGTGTAGGTATTTGTGGTGGGGGGGTGGGTGTATGGCGCATGTGTGTGCCCGTAAGCTTTCCTCCTCCCCCCTCGCCTGTGTCGTAGGTGCAGTACTCACCGTTGTCGTCTGCGCCGGCGTTCGTACTCCTGGTAGATGAGCAGGTAGACAATAGCTGGTAGGATGTGTAATTCGGGTTCCATGCTGTCCTCCTTCCTCGTGGAGTGTGTATAGGTGAGCGTTTTCCTGTTCGTAGTCTGTTTCCGCCGTGTTTTTATCGGCGGGGCTCCCGCCCCGGAAAAGGTGGCGGATTGGTGAGTTGTGATAGGGTGGGCGGTACATTGTCTGCTGCCTGCCTGTTGGCGGTGACCGCCGCTCTGTTTGTCGGTCCCGCCGTGGCGGTCGGAGTGTTAATGTGGCGGCCTGTGTTGGCGGTTCCCGCCTGAGTTAGAATACCATTTTTTAGACCGCCGGCCTGTTTGCGGGTTGGCCGCCGCTTTATCCCCGACCGCCAGGGTCAGAATGACCGCCAATATGTCTGTTCGTCCTCCACCCAGTGCTGCATGTAATGCTTGATTCTCTTCATTTTACAGTTGCCAATATGACACCTGAGCAAAGGCATGCATACCACAAAAGGGCTGAACAGTACAGGCACATTTTGGAAGTGGAATGCCGGATACCACAGGATGGCAAGGAGGTTCCACAAGGAAAAGGCCACACGGGAATGGCACGCGTTCACACATGGGGGATCTCCATAGTAGCTGCAGAAGAAAAAGGACAATTTGGGGAAAACATCAGGAGTGCAAGGGGCCTCTGCAGGTCCGAGACCCCCCACGTCTGCTGCACCTGTAGGAAACCAGGCACCTCTGCAGCCACCTGCTGTGGTCAGGAGCACTGAGTGTGAAAGGGGCATAAGACGGGACATGGCCACCATAATGGCCGGACTGAACAGGTCGGAGAAGGAGAGTGCGGACAATAAGAAAATATTAAAGTACATAATCAAAAATTGAAGAAAATGTAAAATACTAGTGCCACACTCTCCCAGGTCCTTTCCTATCCCTTTCCCTGTTGTAAACAGTTTTAGATTGGGTTTTAGATGGGTAGTTTTAGGTTAGTGTAGTAGTGTAGGGTAGGCATAGGTTAGATTAAGTATAGTTGGGGGCGTTTAGTACATTTTTTATTGGGGGGTTGGGTGGGGGTAATGTTGGGGTATTTGTGTAAAAAAAATTTACAAAATAAAATAAAAATAATAACAAATACAAAATATATATATATTTGTTTAAGCCATAGGTTAAGTTAGTACGTGTGTAGTCATAGTTTATGTTGTCAGACTTGTATCTTGTCTCTTAAGGGAGATGGGGGACAATGTGTAGAGTGTGGTGTTACATGCATAAGATAAGTTTAGAATAGGTTAGTTAGGTGTAGTTGTAAGTTAAGTTAAGTTAAGTTAGTTTAGTTTAGTTTAGTTTAGTCTAGTGTAGGGTAGTGTTTAAGACTGTATTTGGGGGGGTCTTTCGGTTTCATTGTTGGCAAGTGTGGCACATCTGACAATAGGCAAATTTGAAAAAGTATCCTACAACACTGACAGGTGCCCATCCCTGACAAGGTTAGCCTCTTCTGTACCACACAAATTAGTTGTAATGGTACTGGTTGTGCTGGTACTCCCATCTGGGTAAATTACCATTGACTTGGTTCTGAACCATACATGCCGTATGTCAACTTCAAAAGATATCTGTTCAATATTTGTATAGGATACTCAGTAAGTTGGGTGTAGCTGACAACACCATCATTCACCTTACTCATTTTAGGATCCTAGTGTGTGGCTTTGCATCTGACAGTTATGCACTCATGTAATGATGTTCTGTACATATTGACATGGATTCATACAATGCAATCATTTAGCTGAGTAGATGGATCACAGTGAATGTAGAAATGCTACTTGTATACAAGGTGCTTTATGTACAGGTGCAAGTATATTTTCAAATGTTATAGAATGTCCAGTTCACAGACCCCCATGAGTGAATGTTAGCCTTACATAGCACAATCAGAGTCCGGGGTGAGGGACATGTCATGAGAAGTGTGCATTAGTGAGGAGGTTAAAAATTGCCAATTGTTAAGAATGGAGACAATGACGGTACATAGCAGACAAGTCAACAAGGGTTGGGTGAAGAGAGCATATTTCCTACTGTCACAACACTGTCATGATCTTAAGCCCAGAGCTAAGGAGATACTGTCCATGTGGCACAGACTCGTGCTACCGGGTGCTTTTCCGTGTGAATGTTATTCCTTCCACATCTTCATCCTCTGATGTGTGTGGTACCTCCTGTGCCATTGCTGGTGCTGTTGTAATGGTAGAGGGGGCCACACATGCACCAGGGGACAGAGATGTGGAGCCAAAGGTCCCGGCAGCTCCCATTTGTGGGAACACATAAGGCGTCACTGCAGCAAGGAAGAACTGCTGATTTTTCAACACCGCAGCAACTTCATGGTGTTAGGGAGCCATGTTTTCCCTGAGGGAGGCCTCTTCCTGCTGTATGGACTCCAGGGTATTCTGCATAGCCCCCAGCCTGTTGTCTGTCATACTGCTGCCAGTCGGAGAGGGCAATTGTTGTAGCCTCTGCCTCATGACAGCAGCTATATTGGCCAGGGACTGCTGGAGACCACATAGCGGGGAGTGGGTGCCTCTGATGGCAGCTGAGTTGTCCTTAATTGAACTGAGGCACCTCTGTACTCCCTGTAGGCTGCCTACAATGGTCTCCATCCCCACCCGCACCTGCTTGGCCAGCTCCTGCTGGACTCCTACCACTGTCCTCTGAAAGGTGGTCTCCGGGTCTTCTGAGTCCAGGGCTGTGTCAGTGCTGGCTGGTGGTGTGTGTTGGTAGCTGGGTGGTTCATGTGGAGACCCCGCAACACTGTGGCGGTCATTCTGACCGCGGCGGTCGGCGGTCGCCGCCCGCCAAGCGGTTCCCGCCGAAAGACCGCTCCGCGGTCAAAAGACCACGGCGGCCATTCCGGCTTTCCCGCTGGGCCGGCGGGTGACCGCCAGGAGACCGCCGGCCGGCCCAGCGGGAAAGCCCCTTCAACAATGAAGCCGGATCCGAATGGAGCCGGCGGAGTTGCAGGGGTGTGACGGGTGCAGTGGCACCCGTCGCGATTTTCACTGTCTGCAAAGCAGACAGTGAAAATCTTTGTGGGGCCCTGTTAGGGGGCCCCACGGCACCCGTTCCCGCCATCCTGGTTCTGGCGGTGGACACCGCCAGAAACAGGCTGGCGGGAAGGGGGTCGGAATCCCCATGGCGGTGCTGCAAGCAGCGCCGGCATGGTGGATTCCCTGGGCCAGCGGGAAACCGGCGGGAAACCGCCGGCTCCCCTTTTCTGACTGCGGCTTTACCGCCGCGGTCAGAATCGCCCAGGAAGCACCGCCAGCCTGCTGGCGGTGCTTCCGCTGCCCTCCGCCCTGGCGGTCATGGACCGCCAGGGTCGGAATGACCCCCTGTGTGTCCTCCCTGTGACTGGAGGTGATGTCTGGAAGGATCTTAGCACATCCTGGAGAGTCTCTTCATTGATGTATGGCAGCTGGTCATCCTTGTCATCTGTAAAATCCAGGACAGGCAGCTCTGCAGGAGGCAAGCCATCATCCTATGCAATGAAATAGTGTATAGTCAATCTTAGACTGTTGTGGCTGTGGACATGGCACATAATTTATTTGCTACTGGAGGATCAGTGACATGCTTCTGACCCGAGGTTGTAGTTGTACATTATGGCCCTCATTACAACCCTGTCGGTCGGTTCTAAAGCGGTGGTAACACCGCCAAAAGGCCGGTGGTAAAAAAAATGGAATCATGACCAAGGCGGACACCGCCAACACATACAGCCATCTTAACACTCCGACCGCCACGGCGGTAGCAACAAACAGCGCAGCGGTAACCGCCAACAGCCAGGCGGAAGACAATGTACTGCCCACTCCATTACAACCCACCCATCTGCCAGCTTTTCCGGAGCGGTACCAACGCCATCAAAAGCACAGCAGAAACAGTACTCCGAAGGAAAACGACTCACCTCTCGACACTCAAGGAAGAACCAGGACGCCATGGAGCCCGAGCTGCAGGTGTTCCCCATGCTGGTGTATCTTCTCATACACCAGGAACATGAACTCCGGCGATGACGACCACAGTGAGTACTGCACCTAGCACACAAGGGAGGAGGGGGGAAAAAGAGAGTGACACACACATGCAACACGCAACGCCCCCACTCCTACCCTCACACACAACACTATACACACAAACACATGCAACAACATTACATATACACCGGTAACCCTCTGGAATAACACAAGGACAAAAGGAATGGAGTTAAATGAGTGTAATATTAGTAATACTCAGAAATACGTTCATAAAGAAAAAACAGTATGTACATTATATATACAATATATACAAAAGGCGGGACAATGCCCACTCAAAAATTTTCCTTGGCCCACTGGGCCAAAACACATAAGCCAAGGCCACACTTGAATCCTGCCTCAATACGGAGAGAACACTGCAGGGGCATCAGGTCGAAAACACACAGGCACCTCAGGGGGACGGAGAATGGGGGGGACACCTCAGCCGGAAGATGGTACAATGCCACAGCTCCTGGAGGGGGCTCCATGCTCACTGCTTGGTCCTGGGGAGTGCAAGACCATAGTCTCTCAAGTGGGAGATTTGCCCACTGCTTGGTCCTGGGGAGTGCAAGGCCACAGTGTCTCTAGTGGGTGGTTTGCCCACTGCTTGGTCCTGGGGAGTGCAAGGCCACAGTCTCTCCACTGGGTGGTTTGCCCACTGCTTGGACCTGGGGAGTGCAAGGCCACAGTCTCTCAGGTGGGTGGTTTGCCCACTGCTTGGTCCTGGGGAGTGCAAGGCCACAGTCTCTGGAGTGGATGGCTTCTCCACTGGTTCTGGAGGGGGCCTTGTGCCCAGTGTGCTTCATCCTGGGAAGGATGAGGTGAGTGGATGGCTTCATCCACTGGTTCTGGAGGGGGCCTTGTGCCCAGTGTGCTTCATCCTGACAAGGAGGGACTGAGTGGATGCCTTCTTCCACTTTTTCTGGAGGGGGCCTTGTGCCCAGTGTGCTTCATCCTGGGAAGGAGGGGTTAAGTGGATGGCTTCTACCGGTGGTTCTGGAGGGGGCATTGCGCCCTGTGATGCAGGTGTTTTGGAGAGCAAGGGCACAGTCTCTCACCTAGGTGTCACAACAACAGATTTTGAAGGGGCCAGGACGCACTGCAGCCCATGTAGTCACCACTATACACTGCTCTCCAGCGGTGATGGCTGCTCAGTGAATCGCTGTTGCGCTGCAGGTGGCGGTGCTGGCAGTGGTGGTGGTAGCCTCCAGGCCTTCACCTGCAGCCTCAGTTGGCTGCCCACTGGGGCTGCTGCTGCTGGCAGTGGTGCTGCTTGCGGCGGGGCAGATGGTGGTGCTGGCCACGATGCAGGTGGCGGTCTGGTTGTGCCTCCTTCCCCTTGCTGTGTGCTGTCCCCTTCATGCCCTTGCCAGGTGGCGGACCCTTCTTGGCCTTGGCAGGTGGTGGTGGCACACTGGCTGGGCTGACCGGTGCCCCCTTGGAGCCTCTCACAGCTGCAGAACACACAGCGGACGTGGACTGGGTGGCTGAGGTGCTGGGCTGGGTTCTGCCCACCCTGGCCCGAGGTGAAGGACGGGGGGGGGAGGTAAAAGGTTAATGTTGGAGAGGAAAAGCTTCTTAGGGACACTGGGGTGGGAAGAGGGTGAAGGTTTGGGAGTGGAGAAGAGGGAGTGGGTGTAGGAGGTGTCAGTCTGCTGTGTTTGGGTGCAGGTGCATGAGCTGGATGCTGTTTTGAGGTGGATGGCTGTTGGGTGGGTGTGGGCTTGAGTTTGTGTACTTTGGAAGGAGGGATCATAGACACAGTGGGAGAGGACACAGGGGACGTGTGCATGGATGTGGGGATGGTGACTGCCAGTGAGGATCATGTAGTGATAGGTGTGCTGGTGATGGAGGTAGTGGATGAGGATGTAGTGCATGCAGGTGGGAGGGGAGACGCTCTGGGAAGGGGTGGAGGAGGAGGAGGGGGACACAGTGGAGGCAGTGGATGTTGGTGTGTCTGCATGGGGATGGTGCTTGTGTGAGTGCCTGTGAGATGAAGTGTGGTACTTGTGTTTGCCTGAACCACTTCAGTGTGCTGATTCGGGTGATTGCTGGTCTGAAGGTGTGCTTGGGATAGGCTGGGGTTGAGGGGATTGGGACTGGGTAGAGGAAGTTCGAGGGGGGAGGCTGGAGACAGGGACAATGGCTGCCATCAGTGCAGAGACCCTAGTCTGGAATGCTCTCTGTTGGGCCGCCACGCCAGAGTGAATGCCCTCCAGGTATGCATTTCTCTGTTATAAATGCCCTGTGACACCCTGGATGGCATTCAGTATGGTTGACTGCCCAACAGTGAGGGATCTCAGGAGGTCAATAGCCTCCTCACTAAGGGCAGCAGGGCTGTCTGGGGCAGGGCCTGAGGTGCCTGGTGCGAAGGAGATGCCCACCCTCCTGGGTGAGGGGGCACGGGAAACACACTGAGGGGCTGCTGGGAGGGCAGTGCTGGTACGGGGGTGGCGGCTGTACCTGTTGTTGGGGTGGGCACAGAGGTGTCCGCCACCGCCAGAGAGCTTCTATCGGAGGAGGACTCACTGTCGGTAGTGTCCCCTCCTGTCTCCGTCGTGGTGCTCCCCTCGCCCTCCGTTCCACTGGTGCCTTCACCGACGGTGGATTCGGCCTGCAGGCCCATGTGGAATGCAGCTCCCTCCGTCACCGGTGCCTCTGCTCCTCCGCCAGATCATGGTAATGCACATAAGGACAGGGTGACAAAACAAGACGGGGGGAGAAACAGAGGATAGGATACAGTTGGTCAATGCCAGCAACAACACTACCGTTGGCGTAAACAACACACAGGGATCAGCCCTATGCTCTAGGCCATGCACTACCAGTTACAAAGCTAGTCACCAGCCCATGGGGTACATTGCCTAACGCCATTAGCTGCACACCTGAAACCCACAGGACCCTGCCCAGTAGTAGATGCCCACTGACACTATTGGGGTTGGAGTGCTTTAGAGCCTGCACAACATGGGACCTACCCTGCCATGTTCGCCCTGGCCTAGGGGCACCCACAGCCCACATCCCCCACCCAGGTAAAACATTAATGCGCGCAAAGTCATGATTCATAATCTGTACTCACCCCCTTGTGGCTGCTGTGATGCCTTCAAGCGCCCATCCTACTCCGGATAGGCCACCGCCAGGATGTGGATCATCAGGGGGGTCAGGGTACGACTGGCACCCCTTCCTCGTTGGGAGGCCAGCCCCAGCTGGGTCTCCACCGTCTTCATTGCCCAGCGGCGCAGGTCCTTCCACCATTTGCGGCAGTGGGTGCTCCACCTGTCAAAGACCACCAGGGTCCCCACCTCCTTCGCGATGGCACCCCAAATGCCCTTTTTCTGATGGGCCTGACCTGCAGAAATATATGCATAGAAAAAGGGATTAGTCATACAATCTGGACTGTTACACTTGTGGCCCACAATATCTCTCCCATCCCCTTACGCACAGACATTGACCACCAGTCATGCAGCACTCTGCCCAGGACCCTTCAGCCCCCCCACACGAGGCTTACACACACAGCAATCCATACGTTCATAGCCCACTCATCATGCTCACAGTGTACTCACCTGTTTGTCTGGAGGATCATAGAGCAAAGTGTACTGGGATAGGAGCCCATCCACCAGTCTCTCCAACTCCTCCCAAGTGAAGGCAGGGGCCCTTTCCCCACACAGTCGAGCCATTGTCGCTTCCAGGCACAGGTCACAGCAGCACTTGCAGTGTAGGTCCTCTCCTGTTGAAGGTCAGGTAGCAAGTGAGTGAACAGATAGAAAATGGCAGTCACGTCCGCGGCGGTGCGTACTTTCACTGCCGGCGTACATCGCCATTTGCTCCTGGAACCCATAGGCCCCAATGATAACTAATGCAAAGTCGCACGGCAGTCATCGACCGCCGACCGCAATGGCGCATGACGCCAGCGGAATTACCTCATTTACACTTGTCTCTCCTCACAGGTCAGGCAGCCGCCATTTCAGGGGGGCACAGGCCATGGCATCTAACTGCGTCACAGCAGACATTGGCACATCAACTGACTCTCTAATTCACATACTGTTTCTGTAAAGGAAGAAATGCATTTTTATTTTCACATATGTGGGAATATGACCCTTTGCTCACCGTTTTTCACCCTAGAGTTCAACCGCTGAGGATGAATAGGAGATGGAGACATCCCCCCGTGTACAGACTCCTGGTGGACCTGGCGACAATGGAGGACAGGCACATTATCCTGACCTACAGACTTGATAGGGCCACAATCTAAGAACTGTGTGCCCAATTGGAGCCAGACCTGATTTCAGCTATCCACCACCCCACAGGTATCCCCCCTTTAGTGCAGGTCCTGTCAGTGCTCCATTTCCTGGGAAGTGGTTGCTTCCGAGCAACAGTGGCCATGGCATCAGGGATGTCTCAGCCAATGTTCTCCAACATGCTGACCAGAGTGTTGTCTGCCCTGCTGAAACACATGCACAGCTACATTGTATTCCCCCAGGTGGAGGATCTGGCCACAGTGAAGGCTGACTTTTATGCCCTGAGACATATCCCCAACATCATTGGTGCCATTGATGGTACACATATTGCATTTGTCCCCCCCCCCAGAGAAATGAACAGGTGTTCAGGAATAGAAAAGGCTTTCACTCTCTGAATGTGCAGAGGGTGTGTTTGGCGGACCAGTACATCTCTCATGTGAATGCCAAGTATCCTGGCTCTGTGCATGATGCCTTTATCTTGAGGAATAGCAGCATTCCATATGTGATGTCTCAACTCCAGCGGCACCGGTTGTGGCTAATAGGTGAGCCCATGGTCCCCACCCAGTTGATTTAGGTATATGGGTGTGGGTTTGACCCTAAGGGTGAGTGTGTGGCTAACAGGTATCCCTCGATATTTACAGGTGACCCTGGTTACCCCAACCTCTCATGGCTACTGACCCCATTGAGGAATGCCAGGACAAGGGCAGAGGGACGTTACAATGAGGCACATGGGCGAACAAGGAGGATAATTGAGAGAACCTTTGGCCTCCTGAAGGCCAGATTCCGTTGCTTCCATCTGACAGGTGGATCCCTGTACTACTCACCCAAGAAGGTGTGCTAGCTCATCGTTGCATGTTGCACAACCTGGCCTTGAGACGCCAGGTGCCTTTTCTGCAGGAGGATGAGCCTGGAGATGGTTGTGTGGCAGCGGTGGAGCCTGTGGACAGTGACGAAGTGGAGGCAGAGGAAGAAGATGTGGACAACAGAAGTACACTCATTCAACAGTACTTCCAGTGACACACAGGTAAGACACTGTAACTTCACCTTCCATTGCAGTTTTGTGTTTGACATTGAACATGGCAGCCTGATTTCCCTATGTCTATGGCCACTTACTGCATCCTTTGGCATCTCTATTTTCAAATCTCTGTGCCCCACTCTGGCTCCTGGAGTTTTTACTGCTACCCACTACAGGTTATACCTATGTTAATATTACAGTAGATTAGAAATGCAATGCTTACAGTTTGTGAAACTAATACGTGTCATATAATCCACAGACTCCATACTTGAATTTGTTCAAATGGTGTTTATTTTGGTGCTAATAAGTGGAGGGGGTATTGCAATGGGCTGGGTTGATGATGGAGGAAAGTCCAGGGTAGAGTCCAGTCTATTTGTATCACAGGTGCATTGTCCAAGGGGGCATAGGAAGGGGAGCAATGGCAATTCAAGGTGGACAGGGTGACATAGTGGGACAGAAGGGTGACAATCAGGAGAGTCTTATTTCCTGGCAGGGGTCTTGGCAATGTTCTCTGGCTTCTGCCTGGATCGCAGGGACCGTTTGCAGAGTGGTTCTCCTTCTGCAGGGGGTGAGGTGCTGGGGGCCTGTTGGTCAGTGGCAGGGCCTCCTGGTCACTATCGCCGGTGGAGGTGGAGGGCTGTTCATCGGTGTGGCTAGTGTCAGGAGCCCCTTGGTGTGCCACTGCCTCCCTCATGGTGTTGGCCATGTCTACCAGCACCCCTGCAATGGTGAATAGGGTGGTGTGGAAGTCTTTCAGGTCCTCCCTGATCCCCAGGTACTATCCCTCCTGCAGCCGCTGGGTCTCCTGCAACTTGTACAGTATCTGGCCCATGGTCTCCTGGGAATGGTGGTATGCTCCAAAGATCCTTGCAAGTGCCTCGTGGAAAGTGTGTTCCCTGGGCCTGTCCTCCCCCTGTCACACAGCAGTTCTCCCAGCTTTCCTGTTGTCCGGAGCCTCTGTCCCCCGAACCGTGTGCCCACTGCCACTGACCCCAGGTCCCTGATCGTCCTGTGTTTGTGGGGTTGCCTGGGGTCCCTGAGGTGGTGGACACACTGCTGATTGACGTGTCCTGGGGAAAGATGTATGGGCCCGCTGGGTGGGTGCTGTGCTGGTGTTTCCTCAGGGGGGGCTCTGTGGTGGTTTGGGACCGTGGCAGGGTCATTGAGTGTCCAGAGGTCCCTGATGGGCCAGGTTGGTCATTGCGATCCAGGCATGCAGAGCTGCTGTCATCACTGTGGGCCTCTTCTGTGGGGGGACTGGATGTGGCTGCCACCTCCTCTCCGGAGAAATTGAGTGGGGGTCCTGTGGGGATGTAAATGCAGTGTTATTGTATCTGCCTGTGCCATCTTGGTCATGGATATGTTTCCCTCTATGGTTGTTATTAGCAAGGCAGCTTTGGCTTGTGTGAGTTGTGCTTGGTTTGGCTAAGTGATTGTCACTAGTGTGCATGCTGTGGTGATGGGTGTCCATCCAGGTCTATGATGGGGGTCCATGCATTGGTGTTGCATGCAGGGCTTAGTATTGGATGGGTGGGTTGTGATGGTGGGGTATATGTGAGGTGGTGGAGTGCTGGGTATGAGGGTAGGGGTAGGAGTTTGTGATGGCATGCAGGTAGGGTGGGGGATATATTAGTAAAGATTTGACTTACCAGGGTCCAGTTCTCCTGCTACTCCTGCGAAGCCCTCAGGATGCTCCTCCCATGTTGTTAGTTGTGGGAGAGGCGGTGGGGTTCCACCGCCAGTCCTCTGTACAGCTACCTGGTGTCTTGCTACCACGGAGCACACCTTCCCCGTAGGTCTTTCCATCTCTTCCTGATGTCATCCCTTGTTCTGGGGTGCTGTCCCATGGCGTTGACCCTGTCCACGACTCTCTGCCATGGCTCCATCTTCCAAACAATGGACGTCTGCTGCACCTGTGATCCAAATAGCTGTGGCTCTACCGGATGATTTCCTCCACCAGGACCCTTAGCTCCTCCTCTGAGAACCTGGGGTGTCTTTGTGGTGCCATGGGTGTAGTGTGAGTGGTATGTGTGAGGGTGTGTGGGGTGATGTGTTGGGGTGTGTGCTGTGAGGTGCGTGGATGGTGTATGGGTGATGGTGTTATGTGGCTCAGATTCAGCACCCGCTCATGGCTTGTCTCTCTCTCAGTTGGCAATATTTTTTTTCGCTTTAAGGGGTTGTGGGTATTGTGGGTGGGTGTTTTATATTGGATTGGGTGTGTGGGTGTGGTGTGGTGTGTGTATGTGTGTCAGGTGTGTGTAGTTTGAATTGTCCATTGTGGTATAGTTTTTATAGTGTGTGTGTATTTTCGGGCAGCAGTGTGTACCGCCAGTGGTTTACCGCGGTTGAATGTCTGCCACAGTGATTCATGGGTCATGATGCTGTGGGCATATTTCTGTTGGCGTAATGGTGTGGGTTTTGGTACTGCCAGTTTATCACTGACCTTTGGGCTGGGGGACTTGTGTGGGTGTCTGTATAGTGGCGGATTTCTCTGTGTGGGTCATAATACCCGTAAAGGAATATCACCATGGTCACAGTATGTTGGCGGCCGTCAGCACGGCAGTAGGCGGCATTTACCCCCAATGTTGTAATGAGGGCCTGTGTGTAGCATTGTGCATCACACATGGATCAAGCTCACAAGGTATTTTAGGGCATATTTAGGTGCCCGAGCGCTGCCCGAGTGTCACTTTTGGTGACGCTTTGGTGGTGCAATGCCCATTGCCGTATTTTCAAGGTGGCCTTAAGCCACTTTTTGTGGCTTAACACCACCTTGTAAATAGGCCCCCTTAACATGCAGCACTTTGCGTGGAAGGTGTGTGCAAGGGGTGTTGCTGTGGGCGTGCCACAGCAACACCCCTTGCATTTTGACACTGCTTCAGATTTCCGAGGTTTCATTAACCGGAGGCAGCGCCAAAATCTAACGCCACCCCTGTGGTGGAGTTAGCATGGAAAAACATGGAGATATGCTTTCATTTCTCCTCGTTTTTTGCATTTTCTATGTGTGCTGCATTTTGCAGCACACATAGATAAAGAAAATTGCCATTTAAGATTGTTGTTATGCAGGAAGGCGTTCCTTCCTGCACAAAAACAATCTACACCTCAAAGCAGCCATCCTTGCACCATGGTGCAAGGATGGCTGCATTGGCGCACAGCAGCTAATTTAGCGCTGGCACAGGGGGAAACACAGGGGTGAGTTATATGCTTTTAAATACAGCGCATCCCTGCATTTTGAAAATAACTGTGTGTGATGCTGGCAAATTTGGCACAGTGTCATGCACTGCCATTTTCTGTTGAATCTGGCCCTCTATCTTGTCAGATGGTGAGATTGCAGCTACTTGTACAGCTGCACACATGATGTTCCCAGATAAGCTACATGTGTTGTATGTGTTTTTATTTTGTGGCTTTTCCCATATGGCGCATATAGTTGTGTGTGAGTTGTTGTGGGTTCACCCTGTGTGGGTGGTGTTGCACAGATTGCAAGCTTTAGGGCAGATTTTTTCTCAAGTGCACAGCTCAGTGCAGCAGCAATATGTGTTGCACGACACCGCACCAGTTTAGAAACACAGGGATGTGCCATGTTTACTAGAATACGGTACAGCCCTGCAATTCCCCCTGCACCCCCCCAGGCATTGTTGCAGCATGATGATGGGGTGCCTGCCTTGAGGGGATGTTTTGTTTATGTGCAGGGAGGTGTCCCTTCCTGCACATGTATAAGCTATTTTTGCTAAAGTGGCATTTCAATGTGTGCTACAAGGTGTAGCACTCATGAGAGGGACAATGCGAGAAGGAGGAAGGAAAGCATTTTGGCCAGTTACACCACCCTGACACCACCCCTTGGGTGGTATTGACTTAAGTCCTTGTCTCTGATGTTTAAGTTGTGTAGGTACAGGGGCTTTGACAATATGAAATGGGTGTTGTCACAGCACAGCCAAAGTCACACTATTTGCACGTCCCTTCCAGGCAATGTGCTGCATATTTACAAGTGGAGTATAGCCATAGTGAGTGGCTTATGTCCATGTTGTGTATATGATGGAGTGCATTGCACAAAGAAATCATCAGTACATGTGTGTCTTGGGTGAGGATGACGCATCTTGATTCAGGGCCTATGTGTCCTGATGCAACCCGTTAGCATGCATTGAGTGTGTCCTATGTGCCTCCCCGTTCTACCATTTGTGGAATTCCAGATATTCCCCCCTGCAACTTACCCTGCAATTGTGGTGGTTCTTGGTAGTCTGCGCTGTCCTATCCTGCGATTCCAGTGACCAGCTCCTCTGGGATGATCGCTGCGACCATCTCCTCCAGCTCATGCAGGTTCTCCTGTGGTGTGGGACTTCCGCCTCCAGTCTGCAGTGCTGCCTTTAGGTTCTTGGCCAGCTTCTCCTTAGTCCTGCGCTTGCAGTCGTGCCAGCGCTCCTTGCACTCGGTGACAGTCCTCTTCACCTCTGATACGCTGTTGACTTTGTCTACTATTGCCTGCCATATTGCGTCTCTCCTACTGACTGGCAATTTGTAGGTGACGAAGAGCTGGTGTTTGTGCTCCATCACCTCTCTGACCAGGATGTCATGCTCTTCCTCACTAAAGCGACACTTATGGTTCCTCTTCTCCTTCTCCTGGGACTTTTTTGGACCCTCCTGGCTGGCACTTGGGTGACTGGGGTCTCTCCTGGCCTGCATTCTCCATCCTGTTTTTAAATTACAATTTTTCCTGCTTGTGCATTTTTTTTTATGCTAATGCAGTAAAAAATGGCACTAACCCGTTTTGTGACGGTGCTGCAAAATGGTCTATGTTGGACTTTTTTCCTATGCAGGGTCATCCCCAGTCTTTTTGCCTCCTTCCTCCTATATTTTCTGACCTGTCGCTGTTGGCTCTAGGACTCTGAGCACTTTATCACTGCTGATTAGTGCTAAAGTGCAGGTGCTCTCCCATCTAAAGTTGGTATGATTGACTTCTACCTAATTGGCACATTTAATTTACTTATAAGTCCCTTGTACAGTGGTATCTCTATACCCAGGGCCTGTAAATTAAATACTACTAGTGGGCCTTCAGCGCTGCTTGTGCCACCCACTGAAGTAGACTTTCAAACCTGTCTCAGCCCTGCTAGCGCAGGGCCTGTGTGCGCAGGTTTCTGCCACAGGGACCTGGCATCTAAATTTACTTGCCAGGCCCAGAACTGCCCTTTTACTACATGTAAGTCACCCCTAAGGTATGCCCTAGCTAGCTCTATGGGCAGGGTGCCATGTATGTAGAAGGCAGGACATGTGCCAGGTAGCGTGGCCTGTCCTGGTAGTGACAAACAGCCTAACTTGGTGTCTCACTACTGTGAGTGCTGCCTTCTCATAGGATTGCATTAGAAATACCCTGCCTTATGTGCAAGGGGTATAGTCTGATTTATGAAGGGTAGCGTAGGGATGTTTGGTATGGTTGTGATGATGATAATAAATGCTGCTTACTGGTGTAGGTGTATTTTTTATTACTATTACAGAAATGCCACTTCTAGAAAGTGCGCATTTCTCTGTGCTTATGACTCTGGTGTTTTGCAGCTTGACTCCAGTCCACATCTGGGCAGAGTGACAGTTAGGGCTTTGTGCATACTTTTCAGACAGCCTGTACATAGGGAGGGTGGAGGTGTCACAGAGGTAATTGTAATTGTAATCGTATTTATATAGCGCTTACTACCCCTGACGAGGCGTCGAAGCGCTTTTCGATGAGTAGCACGCTACTCCGGAACCCAACAAGAATTAGTGATGAATTAGTATCGTTAAATAATGAGTACAGTTTTTGTATTATTATGAGTTCATTTGAGCCGCGGATATGAGAGTTTGTTAGTTAGACTGGAGTAATGCAGGGGTGGAGGAGGAAGTAAATCCAGAGGTGTTAATTGGGAGTATATCCTTCATTTACTCAACCCAACGGCTTGGGATGAGTAAAGGGGGGTGGAGGGGGAAGAGTATGTGGAAGGGTTAGGGAGAGCATAGTAGCAGGGTGAGATTAATGCAGGAGAATTTAGTAGGGTTGTGTGGGAGGTCACAGAGGTAGAGTGAGGTTTGGTGAGTTAGATGTGGAGGGAAGAGCTTAGGCAGAGATATTTAGGAGATGAAAGTGGTAGAAGAGATTTGGGATGAGTCAGAGTGAGAAAGGAGGATAGTTTGATAGAGACATGACATAAGAGTGATGAGTAGATAAGTGTGATAAGATGAGAGCAGGAATTCAATGATCCACGAACATGCCAAGCACAGAAACAACATATACACATACATATATACATACATATGTATATATATATATATATATATATACACACACACACACACACACACACACACACACACACACATACAATACATAATTAGAAACATGGGTAAAAAATACTTAGTCAGACAGGTTTAAAGGGTGTGTGTGTGTATTTTATTGTTATGACATAGTAGCAATACATATTTTCCAAAGAAGCTATAAATAAATAGAAATATACATATAATCTGAAAAAATATTTATCCACATAGGCATATGCAGTTCATAGTGGTTTGAAAAAGGTGGTTATGAAGGAAAGAGTGAACTCTTGAGTAGTTTTCTGAACACAAGAAAGTTATCTGTGGCTCTTATAGTTGGGGGTAATGAATTCCATAGTTTGGCTGCTTGGACGTAGAAGGATATACCACCTATAGTCTTTTTCTTGTATGGTGGTGTTCTAAGGCGGGGTGCCAGTCTTGAGCTTTGTTGGATGTATTTGGTCATTTTCTTTCTGATAAAAAGCGGTCCTGTTCCATGTATAGCTTTGTGGGTGATACAAAGCATCTGCATACTGAATAGTCTTCCTGGGCTACATTTGTAAAGGCTGTGCCCTGGCCCACACAATAGGGTTGTTTACCCCCCACTGATGTTTGGAGCCTGTGCTGAAGGAGAGAGGGGGCATTCCCAGAACCAGTTGTAAGTGGTTGGAACCTCCTCTCCCCACCATTGTAAAACACTGCAAGGACTGAGTATAAGTACAGGGGAATTTTCCCCACAATTTGGAGACTCTTGGAATCATCTGGGAACTGGACACAAAGGACTAGAAGGACCCACCAGGAACCACCAAGGACTGCTGCTGTTGTGCTGACCTGTGATCTGCTTGGTCACTGTAAAGGATTTGCCACCTGTTTACATCCTCTGTGCTGGCCTGTTGCTGGGCCCCTCCCCTTGTGGGCCTTTTTCTAGGACTCCCAGGGGCAGGGTGCTGTGGCCCCTGACCCCTGCAACAATCTTCAAGTCACGAAGAGTGCTTCAATATATCTCTGTGAGTAGCGCTGTGGAGAGCGCTGCTGCTGGAATGTTATTAGCGCTTGAAAAGCACTCCTCCGGATTGTGGCCCGAAATTCACTGCCGTGACCCAGGCTTAATTTAGTGCCGCAGCGCTTTTAAAAGCGCGTTGTGGTGCTTAAGATCACCGCCGCAGCCCGGGGAGGCTGTTCAACTCAAGCGTGAGTGAAGGCCGCTTCGCGGTGCCCCCGGGGCACGAAGGAAACCTTTCTTCCACAGACAGGAGCAAGCGAGCTCCTATTGGTGTCCCCGGGGAAAGGTCCACTCCATAGAGCACCCCTTGGGCACCACATAGCCCTGCTTTGGGCCGTAACTCCATGGAAGGCAGGAAAGAGGAGGACACCTCTCCTTAACCTGCTGAGCCCAGAAGGGATCTTTGTTGGATCGCGGGCCGGGCGGAAGCCTCGCCGGAGGCTCTCCCGCGCCGCTGGTCCCTTGTTGGCCCCTTGTGGGCCAGTGCCAGTTTAGTGGTCCCCCCGACTCCGAGGGCCAGTGAAGGGCCGGGGGGGACCCCAAGAGATTGCGGGCCCCAGGAGGGGCCCATCACCACTCGGAGGGGGTGTGGTGCCCCCTTATGCTATCTTGAAGACTTTGGCCCCCCCTTGTGAGGGCCAGTTGAGGCCTGGGGTGGCCCCCAGTGATCGCAGGCCCCTGGAGGGGCTCGTCCATAGCACAGAGGAGGTGCGTGCCGCTCCCTCTGCCTAAAAAGATACCAGAGGCCCCCATTTGGCGAAGAGGAACGCCGGGCCCCATTTTTCATCTTCCATGCACTGGAGGTGCCTTGATCATTAAACCAGGTACTCCCTAACGGGACAATATACTTATCTTAGGTTCTTCCTACAGATTTTTTTGATACATATATTTCCTACCTGCTTTTGATGTTTTTATATATGTATGCAAATGTTCCTATTATGGGCACACCATACAAATATGTTTTTATGACTTGCCATATGGTTTATAATGTTCTTACTATGGGCGTTCATGAAACTCTTATGACAAGTGCTTTGATATAATAACGTGTTTCCTGACTACTGCTTATGTTGCAGAATACTGAGTAACCTGTGTGTTATATGTGACTACTGCTAGTTTGCAGAGTAACTAATGTGTAATGTTCTGACAACTGCTAAGGTAGCAGGATACTACTGGTATGTGATGTTTGGTCTAATAATTGCTTTGTGTACAATACAGTATATTTCCATATAACTTGGTATTGTGTTTCCTTTGTGGTGGGGATATTGCGTCATATATGTTGTATTGGTTTGTGCAAATGCTTCACACATTGCCTCTAGGATAGGCCTGACTGCTCGTGCCAAGCTACCAATGGGGTGAGCAGGGGTTATCTTGGCCGTGTAACTCCTTTGCACTGACTAGAGTGGGTAGGTTCTGCCTGCTTGAGGTGCATACCCTAGCCAACCAGAAACCCCATTTCTAACGCTCTAGCGCCACTTTTGCAGCATTAGCGTCATTTTTCCTTATGGCATGTCGCAATGGTTAATGTCATTTTTTTTACTCTAACCATTCCTTATTGCCATTATGCGTCATTTCTTAAATATGGCGCACGGATGGCGCTAGGGAATGACATTAGCTCACGTTTAAAAAAATGACGCACACCTGCGCTGGTGCAGTTGTGCGTCATTTTTCATAAATATGGGCCTAAGTTTCAGCCACAGGGGCGTAGCTTCGATTAGTGAAGCAGGTGAGTGGCATTGATACCAAGGAGCTGAACCATGATTATTGTTGTATTTCACAGTTCAAATAATGTCCGGGGGTGGAGCATTTATTTCCTTGCACTAGGACCCACAGCACATTGGCTCCGCCACTGGTCCAAAAAACATATTAATTAAATATCTTACTGTGGCTGAATCATGATATACCATGATCTACCAAACAACTCTACTAAATTCTCACTCATTTATCTCACCTTTAACTCATACAAAACCCCTCCTGCTACTATGATCTCCCTAACCCTTTCCACAGACTCTTCCCTCCTCCATCCCCCACTTTAGTCATCCCAAGCCTAAATCCTATTACTATAAACTTCCAATTAACACTTCTGGATTCTTCCCTCCTCTACCCCTCCATTACTCCAGTCAATCCAACTAACAAACTCACATATCTGCGGCTCAAATTAACCCATAATAATACTAAAACTGTACTCATATTTCCCTATGCTAATCCACCACTAATTCCTTTTGGGTTCTGGAGTAGCGTGCTACTCTCCAAAAAGCACTTCAATGCCTGGTCAGGGGTAGTAAGTGCTATTTAAATACTATTACAATACAATAGAATAAAACAAAACAGAGGTGTATGAAAAGGGAAATACGCAATTAGGGAATCCAGAAGTACCCTCTGTTTCATGGGATCCCCAGAAAAAAGTAGTGTGCCAGAATAGACTACTTGAATGCTTGAAGAGCTTAACGCTAAGGTCAGTTTTAAAGCAATATTCTAATAAAAGAGTTGTTGTAACTCTTAAGCCAGGTCTTGAGAAGTAGACATGGCTGAAGCAGTCTTCTAAAGTCATTGCTGTCACAATCTGTCAAGGATTGGATACCATGAGGATCGCTCTTATTTCTTCTGTGATGGCCAAAGAAGGAGTGACTGTGGTTCACCAGTGTTGATATATATTGTGTATTTGCATGCCTTTTTTAAATAACTGCGATCTTTGTTGTAAGATGATAAGTTGTTCTGCTATTGTGTCCAAACCCCAATAGTCAGTGAATGAGGGCTACTGAAAAGCTTATCTCTGGTGAAAAATTCCATTCCATTAATGGACCTATAAATATAGGGTTATTTCATATGCCTGTGGTATTCTCTATGTTTCTCATAGCGGATAATATGAGTGTAAGCTACAACAAGGTCTATCGGGATAAGAAGACATCATTGGTCATTGCAAAGATTATTCTGGCTAGTGTCACTTTTTTGCTTGTTGAGTTTAAATATATTTGCTGAAACTTTTGTTTAAAGCCTAGGACTCTTTATTCAAACTTGATCATCTTTTGTACCTCAATACATCAGGTGTAGGCACCTTGATTATTTTTTCCTGGGGGAACTTTACAAGAGTTGGTCAAATGTCACTGCAAGTTGAAAAAGACTAGCATATCCTGTATCTAGGATGATTCTGGTGACCAGTAGTATTGTTCTAGGTGTGATACCTTCTTAGCATAGATACCCAAGGGAATTCTCTAGCATGTCAAATTCCAATTAGTGTTATGCATAACCTTACACAGTAAAGTGTAGGAAAATGCTCAACACACACGTGTGATGTACACAAAGTAAAGGGGAGCTTGAGCCTGTAAATTTCAGGTCCCAAAACAAATGATTACAATCAAAAAAGACATCCTTTCTTTCAGACAACCCAAAAAAGATCCCTTCCCTTGTCTATAGTTGTATATAGTAAGGCCTGTACCATTGTGTGTTGCAAAATGTATGCTAAATATGCTTGAAAGTGATTTTAAGAAATTGGGTTACTAGCTGAGGGGGGTGAAACCCTACTGAAGCAGCAGCAAAAATCCTTGTGAGGCTGAGGCACAAGCATACCCCAAATTAACCTATGCTCAATAGCTTGGCACAGAGCAGTCAGGCTTAACTTTGAGGCAAAATATGAAGTATTTATGCAGCACTTCAAACAGTACAAATATGGAAACACAACACAAGAGTAATCCCACACCAATTTAGAGAAATAGAGCAACATGTACTAAATATTTTGACACTAAAATGACAAAAATCACATTAATTGAACTGGCAGGGAATTCTTAAGATTTAAGAGAAAATAATGCCAAAACGTCCAGAGCCCACTTGCAGCTATCTGGTCGTGAGAGACCGGGAGAAAGTCACAAGTTCAGGCTGACCACGATGGAATACATGTTGTATACAGGGACCATATTAGCCCAGCTGAAAAGTTAACTTCTCAGTCCAGAGCAAAGAGCCCTGTTCACTGTGAAGTGGGCCGCGAGGAGTAGGGAAGCAGCATGGATGGTTGTCTAGGTAGCGCTAAGAGTAGGACTACAAAAAAAAAAAAAAAGTGTAGGCCTGGTTTTGCAGACAGTCATCGCTCTAGTACAAAGATCAAGATCACTGGTAGCATTTAATGTATAAGCCCTGGGTAACTGTAGTACCTCTTTACTAGCGACTTATAAGTAAATTGAATAAGCCAATTTGCGATAAGTCAATGTTACTTTGTTTTAAGGAGTGAGTGCAGTCCTATTAGCAGTGGTAAAGTCCTAAGGCAAGCAAAAATGAGGTGAGCAAAAATGGAGGAGGAAGTCAAAAAGTTGAAGGAAAACAACCCTAGGGCCAATAGGTCTAACAGTGATATGCTCCTGAAAACGATCATCATGTAAATATTATCAAAGATCATTAACTGCATGATAACCTACTGTAGATCCTTTTACATGTCAACCCACAGCCAGACTGATTTAAAGTGATATTAGTGACCGTGACATGATGCCATATGCTCAATTACCTAAGACGGAGGGCACAAGTCCTAAGGAAAATAGTGCAGGAGGGGATAACTAATGATCATAAGCAATCCACAAATGATAACACATGCAGTGATGTCACAAGAAGTGATGCCATACTCTTATATTTATCCTCCCTTAAAAGGTTAGAAGCCTGTTTTACAGAAACAACAAATGTATATAATCGCAAAGAAATATAAAAAGAACATTTTTGTCTTTACTTTTTATAAATCACATGTATTTTCCATGTAAAAATATGTAACTGAGCTCTGAAATGGCTGAAACTGACAATGTTTTTTAAACAGACTTTTGGAACATGTAACTTAAAATTTTAAACTGTGTTTACTTAGTAAACAAAGTTTGCTGGGTATATATTTTTTAAACATTACACTTGATATCAATCCACATTTTTTCCTGCTGGTGTTCTTTATCTAGCAAACTTTAAATTTGCAGTTTGTTATACTACGGGAGGGTTCATGGTGTAAAGTTCTTTGTTCCTCAGATAAGAAATTAAATCATAACCCCTGTACTGGGCCACTCCCACAAATAACGGGGATACTGCAAGTGGTGAGGAGATTTACAAACATCTGGATAACAGGTTGGAGTGTTTATAACTGGGGCACACAATGACACTAAGGGCTAGGAGAAACGGAGGCCCCTTTCTAAAAATAGTGGGGGGTTCCCTATTCACCCAAGTCCACTAATGACGTCTACCCTGCTCAGAGAGACACTTGAAGCCAGCGCAGCACATACGAATCCGCCCAGATAGCACATACTCGAATTGATAAAAAAAATACTCCAGCTATTCACATCAAACAACACAAAGTTACAGGTAAGTAACTTATTGTTAACATCAATAAAATCCTAGCTGAAGGAAGAGGGCGGTCAGATAAATATTTCTGAAGTAAAATATGGCATTGATCAAATATGCGCTTTATAATTTAAGCGTCTGTGGTCAACTTGCAAAAGTTTTAATGTGTCGATTCTTCAGAACATTCTCATAAGTTCTAAACTTTCCACTGAAGTTGAATGAACTACCTAAATGTTTTAGAGGATCAAGCGAGCATGATTTCTCTCTTGTCAGCTAGCCCCATGAATACATCATGCTCATTGCTTTGAAAGAACTCTAAATGATAAGTGCTGCTGTACTTAACAGGGGTTGACAGAAAAGGTCTTACAGGCAGAAGAAAAAAGGTTTCATCTCATGAGAGGAGTCCTAAAGTGTATGTCACACCCTGTCACACTCCTGATTCATTTTCTTAGGCACCGGTGATGTTCCTGCCAATTAGTTACAGACAAATCCTCTAGAATCGGTGCTTAGTTGAAATGTGTCATGTATACGCATTTCTTCAGCCATGGCGCTTTCTTTCTTTCTGTAATGGTTGCTGACTGGCTGTCAGAAGTGTATGCGCTGAAATCAGACGGCTGAGACAGAAGAAGCTTACTTTGCTTTGAACCAAAAAACAAGGACGTGCAGACACGATGCCATCACTGTTTCTCATAAGCGACGGCAAAGAAGTTTTCTTCTTGATCAGACAATTGAATTTATATGTCTTGAATTGAATGTGGCGAAATACATCTGTTATGTTTTTGGTGGTCGGATCTTACTTTCACAGTTTTGGAAAGCATTTTTCCAAACGATCATGGGGCGTATTGACCCAAAAAATCATAAATTTGCGCTTTTACGATCAATGTACTTGGGATGCATTCCACCCAGCCATCACCTCTGCTTCTCCAAGACTTTTCTTCACCTCAGCCTACATTGATTCAGGCTGTTGGGTTCATGTTTATGGCACATTTCTTTGTAGTAAATATTTTTCCACCAGAGTCTCGCACTCAATTTGTATTAGACCCGTTTTTGTTTGCATCAGTACAAAGTTTTTGTGATGTAGCTCTAGGCACGCAGACATTCCAGAACTAGCAGGGTTGATTCTAGTGCTTGCACATCATGTTGTTCACACATCTGTGGTACTATCATATGTGTGGTGCACAAATAAGTGAGGGGACCTGGTTGCATCGTAAAACCTCAAAATGTCCAAGTACAGATATCCACAAAGGGGGAAGTAGTGACATAAATCCCCACGCCCCTGACATCTTCAGAAAAAATGCAGTTATAAAATTTGAATGGCAGCTGATAGAGATCAAAATTTAATATTGCATTAGTGGCATAGAAGTTAGCATATGATGACTTACAAACCTTCATTTAAAAGCCTAACAAAGAAGACTAACGTGAAAATGTAAACTGTGCACATTTGAATGATGTTGGACAATGTGGCCTCCATTCATATTTGACATCACGTTTTAGCATGAAGATATTGTACCTTTAATATTTGAGTGAAATACTGACATTAACTAATGTTCAAAGTATTATCTTTAAGAAGAAACAGTAGAAATGAAGTACATTATGAGTTTTAAATAAACATTAATTAATCATACTTGTATTGAATTAAATGGAATTTTATTAACGTGAGTTACATGTGTGTACAAAAATACATGCATGTTTAAAACTGTTTTAATATGTCGTAAACAATATTTGTGGTAAAATAATTTGCTTTGCAGATATGATTCAATTGTGAGGTGCACAATAGGATTTATGTCTATTAAATTGTGCATCTAGGCTTTCTTAGCTGGAATAGGCCTGAATATTCATTCTTATAGAAGTAGAGGAAAATTATTTGCCTATTCTGTTCCCTCTGATCTGAATTTTTCGGTAGGTTGCTGACTTGATGTTGAATGTCTTATTGTATTGAAGACGAAGATTATGCTTCAGTGTTAATTATGTAACAATATTTGTTCTAGCTGTCCAACAAGACAGGAAGCTTTAATACATTTTATGTGAAAATTGTTTATCTCATCCTGTGTATCATGAGAATGACTTTTGAAGTAACAAACTAGAAACTTTAATATTTTGGCGGAACTGTATGAAATCATTGAAATGATAAATGCTTTCTCTGAGAAAACCCAGAATAGTTGCAAACTTGATGGTGTCAGAGGCTACCATTGGATGCTGATTTTTTTTTATATAGTCTTTTTATTGAACCAGAAAAAACAGGGCTTTTACTGTCCAATACATTGGAGCATAGATGTTGCACATTTTTTCAAAAGTACATTCCTCGGCATCATAGAGTTACCCAACAAGCATGCCCCCTTGCGCTTTTACGGCCTTGTTGCTAATCAAGAGAAACCTCAGCAAACCCTCAGTTTAGCCTCACTCCCCCTTCCAGCTCTTCTTACGTATTCTGTTATCTAACAGATGCCCACTCCCCATCACACTTTCTCCCACTTTTTGGGGCATCCCCTCCCTGTATATACAGCCTTCTCGGACCTCTGGCACCAGTCCAAGTCAATCAGCCAATCCGCCACACTGGGGATGGTCGGGCTGACCCCAGGCTCTCGCTATGTTGTGCCTGGCCACTCCCGCTGCCAGTCTCAGCCAAATACTCTGATACCTGGGCCTCGTACTGTCCTCTGAGATCCCCAACAGGAACCATTTGGGGTCCAGTGGTATCTCTAGTGTGGTGACTCAGGAGATCACCTGGGCTACATTGGACCAGAAGTCCAGTATCAGGGGACACCCTCAGAGTGTGTGCAGTATTTTTAACTGGACGAGTCTGAACCAAGCTCTGATGGCTATCTACCTGGGCCTTCCGAGAGCTTCCTCTCATTCATCATCCCAAGGGTTTCCAGGTCTGCCTTCCATGTCCCCCTCAGTCTACTCAGCAAGTCCGGGGATGTGTTTATAAATTTTCTGTAAATCACTGAGATCCCTTGTTTGGGGACTGGCACAGTGAGGATTCTATCCTCCAGAGGGGAGACTTCAGGCAATTGTTCCCCTTCTTGAATATGCCTTCTAAGAGCATGACCCAGCTGCAAGTATCGATAACGCTCAGCAGCAGCAAGATCATATTCCTCTCGGAGAGTTTCAAAACTGATTATGGCCGGACCCCTCCATATGTCCCCCAGGTGCTCAATCCCTATTATTTCCCATTTCTAAAACCCGGAGCGCTCACACCTCCGCTAGTAGGTAGCTGTGCCAAATTGGAGAAAGGCCAGTGAGCTTTCCGTTCCAGCCCAGGTACACATTTGCTTCCCTCCAGGTCCTGACTAATGCCAATGTTGGGTGTGGCAAGTCTTTTTCTCATCATGAATCGTGCAGTAAGGCCTCAGGATCACCCCTGCCCATCCTATACCTGTTTGGTCTGTAGGCTGGAGCCTGTTGGCCCGCTAATACCCAATCATTGCCATTAGGAGGTGTGATGCCCAGTATTATTTCTAAATGTCCGGAATTGCCAGCCCCCCTTGGTAAACTCCCCTTTGCAATTTGGCCAGGGCTATTCGCAGTGCTCACCGGCCACAAAGCAGCATGTGGATGGATGCTGAATCTTGTGCGTAAGATGACCCAACCTGAAGAACCAATTGAAAGGCCCATTGACGTTTCTAATTAGTGAGTGACTTTGAAACTGGGAGTCAGTTGGTCGAGTTAGTCTGTCTAGTAGTCTCTTAGTCCTAATTGTCCCACTTGCTTATGCTATTCAGTAGTAAAATGTCCAGACTAATTCTGAACTGCTGACCTGTCCAATGTGGAGCCTGTGTTCTGCAGTGTCCTGATGCTGCTCTCAACTAATGTTCTGTAAAGGTGATCAGTCTGCTAGACAAAACTTTCCTGTCTGCTGTCCCATGAGGAAAGGTATAACTAAATGTGGTTTCTTGTTTCTTTTTCAGCTTAGATAATTACACCAGCATATTTTTATAGAGTTGCCATAGTTAGATTATTTTTCCAAATTATTTTTGTCTTTCCCTTTTTGCTTCTGCCCACGTGTTAGCCCATTCCCACAAATGCAAGTCCAAATTTGTGTTAGAGATAAGGATGGCCTAGCTCTGAAATTGATTGTTAAAACTGTATTTTGAAGATTTACTGATGTCCCCATCATTTGCTTTGAAGTCTGGAATTAATGTGCATATTATTGTTTTGCTTATTTATGTCATTCTTTTGGAGTGTAAACAGTATTAATGTTTACTAGGCTAAATCTTTTTAGATGTTTTGGTCAACCTATGATTTTCGTGTATGTTTATAATTTAGTTTTGCGCACCATATACACGTTACATTGATTTTGAGATTGTAATAACGTTTTGAAACTTTATTCGGTTTGAAGTTTGATTTAGAGTTTAAATTGTTCATGGTGTTTAGAATTGTTTATGGTTCTTATGTTATTAGTCTGTGTTGAATTAATCTGACTACTACACTCCTATTCGGTATGGTGTCTCTCCAGAGCGCTTGTGGTTTCTGAACCCCAGGTGGGAAGAAGACCTCCACAACCGTGTCAACACTAGAGACTTAATTACTAAGGAGGCAACATCAAGGCAGACAGCATGTATTCCCTTTCCATGGAGGCCTTATCAAAAAAGAAATACTAAAATACAGGAAAAACAGAAGAGGCACCCAGACAGACCCATATTACGTTTTGGCCCCAGGTTTCGCACTAACTTCTTACAAGCCTGCCTCATTATAAGAATCTTAACCATCCAGGGTCCAGTAACGCAAGCTCATTAGCGTAGTTCAGAGACGATTATGAATACAATAGGTGAAAAAGGAGCAAAAGAAGCATTGGCAAAGCCAATCTTGTGTACTACACCCACCTTGCCCTGCCCAGGTGAACCCTGGCTATCCTTCATACTTGCACTAACCTAACCCACACACATATGTTTTCGATTTAGGGAGGACCTGACCTCTCCATTTGGGCTGGACTGTTGTGACTGGAGCAGGGTCAAGGCTGATTTGCATATGGATGGGTCCAAACTGAGGTGGCATGGTGGGTGAAAAACAATGGATTGGATGCGTCCTGAGCAATTACCAGTGAGTGAGATTAATTTAAGCATTTCATCCATCACTTAGTTGTTGTTGCAGTTATTTCTTCCAGAAGCATAGTACAGCAGTGGCAAGCACTATGACATAATGCTTAGACGCTGCATCCATGGTAAATACGTCATGAAATAGGTCTGGCTATATGTCAGCAAACTTATAGGTTCCTTCCTCTCCTAGGCTCTTCCAGCATTTCATCAACTGGATATTGACGGGGCAACCACAAAAGAATAAGAAGTGTAACAAGTATTTAAGAGATGGAACTAAATATATAGGCCCAACTGGATTATTAAGTGGGCTCTGATCATTTCAACTAACCAGTCCAAGAGAAGTCAATAAATTAATCACTTTGGATGCAAGTTTTAAATTAGCACAAGAGGAAATTTGGCTGAGGGAATGTTACCTGCTGCTAATGAATCTGATATTGAAGTATCCTATGCTTATGGATTTCATTTTAAGTTGAAACCATCTATTAAAATTATGAACGATTATTGAAAGTTTAAAATGATTTGACTTAAATTCACTTTGATGTGTTCCAATCAGTTGTCTCAAGAGATTATAAATCCACATGGATAATATACATACTTACCAAAATAATGTTTTGAATTGATTAATTTGAGTGCAAAGAAGACATACTAGCTTAAATCAGGCCTCCTCTGCCTTCCATTCATTGCTGAATCTGTTTTTGTTGTTGTTAAGAACTCTATGTACTTTTTCCCCTTCTAATCACTTCTAAACCTGGTAAAATTGACCTACACCTAAGTGGTACATTTTATTTACTTGCACGTCCCTGGTATATGGTACTAAATGTAACTAGACCTGTAAATTAAATGCTGGTGGGGGGGCAGCACTCATTGTTCCTCCCACTAAAGTAACTTTGTAAAACATAACTCGGGCCTGCCACAGCAGCTTGTAGTGCAGTTTAAACCGCCTTTTCTACCTGGCAAAATAAAACTTTTGCCAAACCAAAACTTTCCTTTTTAACACTTATAAGTTACCACTAAGGTAGGCACTAAAAACTCATAGGGCAGGGTACATGGTATTTATAGAGGACATCCATTTATGTTTTACGTACTCCTAAAATTGTTTTTCATTGTTGTAAGGTTCTCTCTCTCATAGACTAACACTGGCTTACCTCACCACAATTAATAAGTTATAACCTCAGTTTGGGACCAGATAGAGAACTGCTGTTTCCACTCAAATAGATTGCAATTTTAAATTATTTTTAATGGTAAAGTCTGCTTTTAAGTTCTTTTTCAGCAAAATGCTACTTTTTAGAAGGCTGGCATTTTTATGTCTGAACCAAATGTGTCTTTCTGACAGTGTCCAGTGTCACATGACTGTGAATGGCTCTCCTGTAGTGTTTGGGTATTTCTCCAAGACATGGGGACAAAAGGGCATTGGGTGTGGGGCAGAGTGTTGCCCTCCTGAACAGGATGTCTGTGGCATTGTACTCAGTCCTTCCTAAGTGTCAAATGGTAGCCTCAAGCTTGCCCACCCATTTCCTGAATTCTAAGGGCTGCCTGCCCTGACATTGACAAATGCAACACAAACCTTGGTCTGTCTGTCCTTTGTTACTCTAGACAGTGTGGAGCCAAACGCAGGAAAGGGGGAAGGCTAGACAAAGGGGGCATCCCCCACTCACAGGCTAGCACTGAGGATAAAAGTGGCACTTTAAGAACCCCTCATTAGGACAATCCTGGGCTTATGGAAGATTCAGAAGAAGGACTGCCCTGCTCTCTGAAGAAGGAAGAATGGACCTGTTTGCCTTGAACCCAGGCCCTCCGGAAGTGATTCCACAGGTTAGTTGGCTGACCCCCTGTTTGAGCTAGAGGGACCCAACAAGCTTCCAGAGGCTTCTCTGCTACTTTCCACCCAGGTTTTGGGCACTTAGCTGGCATCAGAGTGTACTCCTCCTGAACTCAGGTTGACAATCCAGAGGTTTTGGAATCCATGCAACCAAGAAGCGGCCTCTTCGTACTGAGAAATGACCTCCTTGGATGACCAAAAAAGTGAAGCTCCAGTGGGACCTGTACATTGCGGCGATAGCGACAGTTCACAACGGCCACCAATGTGAAGCTCCAGCGAGACCTACACTTTCACAGACAGCCCATGTTGCCAATTCGTAGCTCAGGAAACAACCGGCTCTTTGAGCTAACAGTGACAGTTTGCTACGCCCAACCTGCTCCTTGTGCCACCAGTGACTTCCTTGTGGCCCCTGCCAAAGTGAACAGCAGCTCCTCTACCAGACTTGAGAAGGAACTTTTCAGTGGGGTGAGCCTGGTCCCTCTATTCAACCTGCACTCCATCACGGTCGGCTCGACCTTGTGACTTTACCCCGATCCAGAGTGCCCAGATAACCACAATTGGCGTTTTCAACTTTTTGACACTTTTTTCACCTAAAACTTTAAAAATTGATAGCTTTGGTTCTACAGATTGGTATATTGCATTTTGGCATCATTGTCATTATTATTAAAATCAACTCTATCTTTCTAAATTTGTTTGGGATTTTTCTTGTTTTGTGTTTTCACTTTGTGACTGTTTAAGTGCTGCATAGATATTTTACACAATTCCTCTAAGTTAAGTCTGACTGCTTTTTTACATTGCCAGGCTACCAGGGAGTAAAACACAGGTTTTTAAATTACTTTTGTGGTTCACCCCGACACGGATTGTGTTATTACTTGTTTATTACTCTCAACTAATAACCCAACTTCTTACAAGATCTTAACAATTTTTGTTGAAGCTACAGTTAATATGCCCCCGGATGTTTGCTTCCCATTTTTACAGATGACTTCTTAACTGACAATTCACATTGGGAGTCTCTGGCTGCCAGATTCTCCTGTGGTCCTAAAAATCATTTTGCTCCAGTTTGTTGGACAACACTCAAGCACTCTCCTTTTAAAATAGGGACTGAGCCATACCAGAGTACTTTTTTGGCTCCTTGCATATTCTGTAATGTCAATTAAAGATGAACTGTCATACATGTGTGAGTTTTGTTACAACAGACTTGTGAAAGTCCGATTCTCTGAAGGGCATGTGCCTTCCTACTGTGCATACATTTTTCCTTTCTGGTGCTTGGAAAGCAAAAGTGTACTTACTTTTGCTACACCTTGTATATAAACTGAAATGCAAGCTATTAAAAAGAAGTGGGTTAAACAGCAAACTGGAATAATATTTTGAAGTTGGCCCACTTGTAGTGATCTTGCGATTGATTTCCTCCTGTAGGATGATTTGTAACCCAAGAGAATGCAGGGTATCTGATAGACTCTTAATTAATTTCTTGACAGATATTTGGTGACTTCTCTTCCTTGGACAGATCTGATTAAGCCAACAAGATGTAAGTCTGCCATTGATATTTCCTTCAGTGCTTGATAATGACAGCACAGAAGATTGATTTAAAGGGCACAGCTTGTGAACACTTTGTTTTGGGACTGACTTAGCTTTTGTGTTAATATCACTGTCATTGAAGAAAAATCATTATTGCAATTAAGGTTATTCCTCCGCCTAAAAGAAGTTTGAGAAGGTGTGAGAAAGTAGCCTCTTTCTAGCCTTGTTACCCCCATTTGTGGCCTGTTTGTGAGTATATGTCAGGTGTTTTCACTGTCTCACTGGGATCCTGCTAGCCAGGGCCCAGTGCTCATAGTGAAAACCCTATGTTTTCAGTATGTTTGTTATGTGTCACTGGGACCCTGCTAGCCAGGACCCCAGTGCTCATAAGTTTGTGGCCTATATGTATGTGTTCCCTGTGTGATGCCTAACTGTCTCACTGAGGCTCTGCTAACCAGAACCTCAGTGGTTATGCTCTCTCTTTACAAATTGTCACTAACAGGCTAGTGACCAATTTCACCAATTCACATTGGCATACTGGAACACCCTTATAATTCCCTAGTATATGGTACTGCGGTACCCAGGGTATTGGGGTTCCAGGAGATCCCTATAGGCTGCAGCATTTCTTTTGCCACCCATAGGGAGCTCTGACAATTCTTGCACAGGCCTGCCACTGCAGCCTGAGTGAAATAACGTCCACGTTATTTCACAGCCATTTACCACTGCACTTAAGTAACTTATAAGTCACCTATATGTCTAACCTTTACCTGGTAAAGGTTGGGTGCTAAATTACTTAGTGTGTGGGCACCCTGGCACTAGCCAGGGTGCCCCCACATTGTTCAGGGCAAATTCCCCGGACTTTGTGAGTGCGGGGACACCATTACACGCGTGCACTGTACATAGGTCACCACCTATGTATAGCTTCACAATGGTAACTCCGAACATGGCCATGTAACATGTCTAAGATCATGGAATTGCCACCCTAATGCCATCCTGGCATTGGGGAGACAATTCCATGATCCCCCGGGTCTCTAGCACAGAACCCGGGTACTGCCAAACTGCCTTTTCTGGGGTTTCACTACAGCTGCTGCTGCTGCCAACCCCTCAGACAGGTTTCTGCCCTCCCGGGGTCCAGCCAGGCTTGGCCCAGGAAGGCAGAACAAAGGACTTCCTCAGAGAGAGGGTGTTACACCCTCTCCCTTTGGAAAAAGGTGTCAGGGCTGGGGAGGAGTAGCCTCCCCCAGCCTCTGGAAATGCTTTGATGGGCACAGATGGTGCCCATCTCTGCATAAGCCAGTCTACACCGGTTCAGGGATCCCCCAGCCCTGCTCTGGCGCGAAACTGGACAAAGGAGAGGGGAGTGACCACTCCCCTGACCTGCACCTCCCCAGGAAGGTGCCCAGAGCTCCTCCAGTGTGCTCCAGATCTCTGCCATCTTGGAAACAGAGGTGCTGCTGGCACACTGGACTGCTCTGAGTTGCCAGGGCCAGCAGGTGATGTCAGAGACTCCTTCTGATAGGCTCTTACCTGTGTTGCTAGCCTATCCTCCTTCCTAAGTAGCCAAACCTCCTTTTCTGGCTATTTAGGGTCTCTGCTTTGGGGAATTCTTTAGATAACGAATGCAAGAGCTCATCAGAGTTCCTCTGCATCTCTCTCTTCACCTTCTGCCAAGGAATCGACCGCTGACTGCGCTGGAAGCCTGCAAAACCGCAACAAAGTAGCAAAGACGACTACTGCAACCTTGTATCGCTGATCCTGCCGCCTTCTCGACTGTTTTCCTGGTGGTGCATGCTGTGGGGGTAGTCTGCCTCCTCTCTGCACTAGAAGCTCCGAAGAAATCTCCCGTGGGTCGACGGAATCTTCCCCCTGCAACCGCAGGCGCCAAAGAACTGCTTCACCGGTCCTCTTGGTCCCCTCTCAGCACGACGAGCGTGGTCCCTGGAACTCAGCAACTCTGTCCAAGTGACTCCCACAGTCCAGTGACTCTTCAGTCCAAGTTTGGTGGAGGTAAGTCCTTGCCTCCCCACGCAAGACTGCGTTGCTGGGTACCGCGTGATTTGCAGCTGCTCCGGCTCCTGTGCACTCTTCCAGGATTTCCTTTGTGCACAGCCAAGCCTGGGTCCCCGACACTCTAACCTGCAGTGCACGACCTCCTGAGTTGTCCTCCGGCATCGTGGGACCTTCTTTTGTGACTTCGGGTGAGCTCCGGTTCACTCCTCTTCGTAGTGCCTGTTCTGGCACTTCTGCGGGTGCTGCTTGCTTCTGAGTGGACTCCTTGTCTTGCTGGGTGCCCCCTCTGTCTCCTCACGCAATTGGCAATATCCTGGTCCCTCCTGGGCCACAGCAGCATCCAAAAACCCTAACCACGACCCTTGCAGCTAGCAAGGCTTGTTTGTGGTCTTTCTGCACGGAAACACCTCTGCAAGCTTCTTCACGACGTGGGACATCCATCCTCGAAAGGGAAAGTTTCTAGCCCTCTTCGTTCTTGCAGAATCCACAGCTTCTACCATCCGGTGGCAGCTTCTTTGCACCCACAGCTGGCATTTCCTGGGCATCTGCCCACTCCCGACTTGATCGTGACTCTTGGACTTGGTCCCCTTGTTCCACAGGTACTCTCGTCTGGAAATCCATCGTTGTTGCAATGCTGGTGTTGGTCTTCCTTGCAGAATTCCCCTATCACGACTTCTGTGCTCTCTGGGGAACTTAGGTGCACTTTGCACCCACTTTTCAGGGTCTTGAGGTGGGCTATTTTTCTAACCCTCACTGTTTTCTTACAGTCCCAGCGACCCTCTACAAGCTCACATAGGTTTGGGGTCCATACGTTATTCGCATTCCACTTTTGGAGTATATGGTTTGTGTTGCCCCTATACCTATGTGTTCCCATTGCAATCTATTGTGACTATACATTGCTTGCACTGTTTTCTATTGCTATTACTGCATATTTTTGGTATTGTGTACATATATCTTGTGTATATTTGCTATCCTCATACTGAGGGTACTCACTGAGATACTTTGGCATATTTTCATAAAAATAAAGTACCTTTATTTTTAGTATATCTGTGTATTGTGTTTTCTTATGATATTGTGCATATGACACCAGTGGTATAGTAGGAGCTTCACACGTCTCCTAGTTCAGCCTAAGGTGCTCTGCTAAGCTACCCTTCTCTATCAGCCTAAGCTGCTAGACACCTCTTCTACACTAATAAGGGATAACTGGACCTGGTACAGAGTGTAAGTACCTCTTGGTACCCACTACAAGCCAGGCCAGCCTCCTACAGAAGGTTATTTACGCTTCCACCTCTTGCTACAAAGGCTAATTGGAGATGCTACATTGATAGTTATTTTTTTATACTTTATTACTCCTTGATGTTTCTCCTGTCTTTTTTAAATCTTTCTGTTTACTTTTCTATGTATCAATCAATCAACCAATCAATCAATCAATCAATCAGTAGATTTGTAGAGCGTGCGTTGTCACCTATGAGGGTATCCAGGCACTGGCAGAGTCCAGTTGATTAGCCAAATATCCAGATCTTTGGAGACGTTTGGAACTCTGAAAGAGATGGGGAAATCTGGAAATAAAAGGGTAGCTCGACCCATGTCTTTGCTGCTAGGTAGAAGAAGGAGCAGCTTCCACATCTGCAACATTGGTTGCGGGGGTGAGGGTTAGAGAAAGGAAGTGGAGCGGATGTGTCTGGTGGGCTGGTGGAAGTTCAGGCAGTGGTTCAGGTAGGCAGGCCTGCAGTAGTGTACAGCCTTGTATGTGTGGGTTAGGAGCTGGACCTGGCATCTTATTTGTACAGAGAGAAAGTGGAGTTCCCTGAGGTAGGAGTGATGTGGATTTGTCTACGGTGTTCTGTATGGTCAGTAGTTGTTTGAGGAGGTGAGCTACGATCCCTGCATAGAGGGTGTGCCATAGTCCAGTCGACTAGGGATGATGGCCTGGGTGATGTTGCTTCTTGAGCTTTGCGGTAGCCATTTGAATATCTTATGAAGCATGCAGAAGAGGAGATGGCATTGACCTTGGTCCTCAAGGTTAGCTTGTTGTTGAGAATGATGAATAGGTTCCTAGCATGGTCAGTTGTGGCAGAAGTAGGTCCGAGTTCTGAGGACCACCAGGATGCGTCCCATGAGGAACTTTTGTTTCTGAAGATCAGCACCTTTGTCTTGTCAGTGTTGAGCTTCAGGGAGTTGTCCTTCATCCAATTGGCAATATCTGTCATGCAGTTGTGGAAGTAGGTGTTGGTGTTGGTGGTGTCTTCGAAGAGGTAGAGAATGGGTTGTATGTTGCTGGCATAGGATATGATGATGAGCCTGTGGGTTTTGATGATGTTGGTCAGAGGTAGCATGCAGATGTAGAAGAGAGTGGGGTTGAGTGAGGGCCCTTGGTGCACTCCACATATGATTTCCTTGGGTTCAGGGGTGAAGGTGGACTTTTTGCATTCTTCCAGTGCGGAAAGAGATGATCCATCTGAGAGCGGCTCCTTGGATGCCTATGTTGTGCAGTCTTGTGATGAGTATGTGGTGGCTGAATCGAAGGCTGGCAAGAGGTCTAGGAGGATCAGAGCCACAGTCTCTCTTTGGTCGAGTAGCTGCGATGGGGACTGTCTTGGTGCTGTGGCACTGCGGAATCTGGATTGGGAGAGTCGAGTAGGAGGTTCCATTCCTGATGTGAGAAGAGCTGTTGGTTGATGGCTTTTTCTAATACTTTGGCCAGGAACTGAAGCAAGGAGATCGGTCAGTAGTTGTTGAGTTTGCTGGGGTGTGCTGATGTTTTCTTTCGTAGGACATTGACTTCTGCATGTTTCCAGTCCTCAAGGAAGGTGGCTATGACAATGTTTCCACGTAAAAGTTTGTATTTGCACTCACAACACATTTTGTTGGGGAGGTAATGTGCAGAGCTGTGTTAATGCAGCTTTTTTGTTTCTAGTTGAACGTCCTTTCTTCATCTTTTTTTAACTTTGACATGAAATATTGAGTAACTAGGCTCCGAGAGAAGGCCAGAATCATACCTTGACCCATCTTTTTTACCACATTGGCCAGGAAAAGATAGGCACTGAAGCGTTGGAACTGAAAAGTGCCTGCAACAGAAGAGTAACCAGATTTGTCAGAGTTATTGGAATCAAGGCCAGGTACTGTCTGCAGCATAAACTGCAATGATGAACTAACCTGTCCTAATTTGAAAATTGTTAGACCTGACAGCCTTAGGGTGGTCACCCCTAACCTTTTGCCTGCCCCCCTCCACTTTTTGGACACTGTTTTTGCTGATTTTAGGACTCTGCCCAGTTTACCACTGCTAGCCAGCGCTAAAGTTCATATGCTCTCTCCCTTAAAACATGGTGACATTGGATAATACTCAATTGGCTTATTTAATTTACTTATACATCCCTAGTAAAGTGCACTATATGTGCCCAGGGCCTGTAGATTAAATGCTACTAGTAGGCCTGTAGCACTGATTGTGCCACCCACTTAAGTAGCCCCTTAACCTTGTCTCAGGCCTGCCATTGCAAGGCCTGTGTGTGCAGTTTCACTGCCATTTCGGCTTGGCATTTAAAAGTACTTTCCAAAGCTAAAACTCCCCTTTTCCTACATATAAGTCATCCCTAAAGTAGGCCCTATGTAACCCATAGGGCAGGGTACTGTGTAGACAAAAGGCAGGACATGTACCTGTGTAGTTTACATGTCCTGGTAGTGTAAAACTCCTAAATTCATTTTACACTACTGTGAGGCCTGCTCCTTCCTAGGCTAACATTAGGGCTACCCCATATACTGTTTGAGTGGTAGATTCTGATCTGAAAGGAGTAACAAGGTCATATTTAGTATGACCAGAATGGTAATACAAAATCCTGTTAACTGGTGAAGTTGGATTTAATATTACAATTTTAGAAATACCACTTTTAGAAAGTGAGAATTTCTCTGCACTTAAATCCTTCTGTGCCTTACAACCCACGTCTGGCTAGGTTTAGTTGACAGCTCACTTGTACATTCACTCAGACAACCCCAAACACAGGATGCTCAGTCACACTTGCATACATGTTCATATTGAATGGGTCTTCCCGGGCTGGGAGGGTAGAGGGCCTGACAATTACATGTCAGAGGACAGTAGCCTGCCCTCACACAAAGGACTGCCACACCCCCTACTGGGACCCTGGCAGGCAGGATGGAACTGAAAGGGGACCTTGTGCACTTCTAAGCCACTCTTTGAAGTCTCCCCCACTTTAAAGGCACATTTGGGTATTTTAGCAGGGTCTCTGACCCTACCAACTCAGACACTTCCTGGAGAAGAAACCCTGAACCAGAACATGCAACCTGCCAAGAAGAACTGCCTGGCTGCCCAAAGGACTCACCTGGACTGCTTTTCTAAGAAGGACAACTGCCTTGCTGTTGCCTTGCTGCCTTGATGCTCTCTGGCTGTGCTGAGAAGTGCTCTCCAAGGGCTTGGATAGAACTTGCCTCCTGTTCTTTGAAGTCTCAGGACCAAAAAGACTTCATCTCTACAAAGAACTCCTTGTGCGGTGAAAAATGTACACACAGTCTGCAAGAAACGACACATAGCCTGCATCACAGTGAAAAATTAACCGCACACTGAACCAGAACGACGCAGCCCGACTTTGCAAGGAGAAGATCGACGCAGCACCAGCGATGCGACTGGAAATTCGACACACGGCCCACAGGATCAACGCAAAGCTGAGCCGGAACGGCGCAGCCAGACTTCCTGAGAGGAATAGCCACAGTGGCTGCCGTGCCTCAGAAATTTCCATGCATCGCCCACCGGATTGACGCAGCCCCTGTGACTTCGTCCTGCAAGCGCCGGATCTCAACGCATCGTCCCCGGGGTGTTAAAAAACCCCGCAACCCGAAGAGGATCCAAGTCTGCGCACCGGAAATCAACTCAAAGTCTTATCTGCGTGAAAACTAAATGACGCATCTCCTGTGTGCACTGGAAAAATTCACACACACCTCCCCGTTTTCCACACATCTCTCCCTCTGCAGTGCCTTGCAGAGAATTTGAACGCAAACCAGGTAGTTTGTGCTTTGAAGGGACACTTGTTGCTTTTTAAAAGACTAAAGACACTTTATATCATTTTTACAGGGATATTTCAATGTATACTTATTGAATCTTGATCGTTTTGACCTGCATCATATATTTTTCTAAACACTGAGTGGTGTATTCTTGTGGTGTTCTACTGTCTTATTGCATGATTTATTGCACAAATACTTTACACATTGCCTTCTACGTTAAGCCTGACTGCTCAGTGCCAAGCTACCAAAGGGTGGGCACAGGATAATTTGGATTGTGTGTGACTTTCCCTGACTAGAGTGAGGGTTCTTGCTTGGACAGGGGGTAACCTGACTGCCAATCAAAGATCCCATTTCTAATACTGGTGATCTGCGGTGAGGATAGGACTTGTATTTGTGCAGTGACATACAATAGCTAAGTGTTCACTACCTACCCACAGTTGAAGGTCAACTTGATTTTTCATCTTTTTTTCTGCAAATTCGTTTTCTGCCTGACATTTTTTAACTAAAATCCTCATTCAACATGTCTCTGGCTGGGTCTCAAGCAGGAACTGAAGATTTTGACCTAGCCAAACTGGAGACATACACTGTTAACCAGCTGAAAGGGTTTTGCATGGATATGGGAGCACCTACCAAGGGTGCCTCCAGAAAGGAGGAATACCAAAAGGCACTGAGGGTCTGGGCAGAAGCCCATTTTGATGAGAATGTTGAGGAGGAGGGTCCAGAGGATGGCCCCTCAGAGGGTTTCTTGCCTGTAGTGGGGGATGTTACCCCTGTAATTGTGCCCCCTGATAAATCAGTGAGCAGTGTCTCTAGCCATGGCCTGACCGCAGAGGAAAGGAGGAAGGAGAGAGAATTTCAACTACAGATGGCAAAGTTAAACATGGAGGAAGAGGAGAGGAAAGCAGAAAGAGACGCCAAACAAGCTGAGGCTGAAAGGACTTTGGCTGAGAAGAAGATTCTTCTGGCTCATGGACCGAGTCTCAAAGAGCTGGATATCAAGACGAGGCAGTCTGAGTTGAGCAGTGATGGCAGCATACATGCAGGACCTGTTGGGGAAAAGAAGGTTTGTATACCCAAAGGTGTAGTGCCAAGTTATGTGGTGGGAGATGACATTAATAAGTGGTAGGCTGCTTATGAAGTTGCACCAAGGGCTCATGGGATCTCTGAGGAGCAATGGGGGTCGACCTTGTGGTCCTATGTACCAGTAGTGGGGAAGGACACACTTCTTACACTAGATCCAAAAGCCCAAAATGTATATGCACCCATGAAAGCTGCTTTACTTGCCAAGTTTGGGCTTACTCCTGAGAAATACCGTCAGAGGTTCAGGGACAGCACCAAACTCTTCATACAAACTTGGGTAGACTGTTTTGATTCCTCCAATAAGTCACTGAATGGATGGGTGCGGGCAGCAAAGTAAATGATTACACAGGATTATTTGATTTGATTCTGAGAGAGCATATGATCAGTATTTGTTTTACAGAGTTGCACCAGAACTTGGTGGACAGTAAGCTGACTGATCCTAGGAAGCTTGCTGAGGAGGTGGACCTCTGGGTTAGCACTAGAGTGTCCAAAAAGGTATCTGGAGGGGACACCCACAAAGGTGGTCAGGGTTCCCAACAGAAGAAAGGGGGAGGACTTAAACATAAGGAGTTCTCCAAAGGTCCCCAAAACAATTCCCGGGGGTGGGGGTGGTACCCAGTCCCAACCAGCATTTGAGAAAAAGCCAGGATACTTTGATAAAAAGCAAGGGAAATGTATCCCCAAATGCTTAGAGTGCTTCAAGCATGGACACTCTAAGGGCAACTCCCAGTGTCCCACGAGGGCACAGCCCCCACTGTAGGGCAGACACCCGGGTTGGCTAATGTAGTGCTTGGGGGGAGACAGTCCCAGTTAGCTTTGGGGAGCAGATAGAGGTGTCACTAGTCTCCCTGGGAAATAAGGAAATAGCGCCAAAAGCCCACATGCCTGCCAATACTTCCAAGTATAGGCAGTGGGTCACCATTAATGGGCAAAGGGTGGAGGCTCTCGTGACACAGGAGCCAGTATGACTACTGTCAAGGGTCAGCTGGTGTCAGCAGAGCAAGTCATCCCTAATACATTCCACCAGGTCATAGTCACTGAGAATTGCGAGAGTCACCTACTGGTGGTTCTGGTTCCATTTGAGTGGGGGTGGTCTCTGGTACTCTAAAGGTAGATGTGAGTCCTGCCATTCCTGTAGATTGTCTGTTAGGCAATGATCTTGAGCATAATGCCTGGAAGGAGGTAGAGCTCAGATCCCTGGAGATGTTAGGTTTGTCTCAGTGGGTCTGCATAACCACAAGATCCATTGCTGCCCGCTAAGGGAGTGAAGGGATTCTGGAGCCTGGAACAATGGCCCTTACAACTTCACAGAGAAAGGGAATGGGTAATGGGAAACCCGCCCCAGATATTCCCACAGTGGTGGACGGGGTCCCAGAGGAGGAGGCCCTTGAGCCAACTGGAGATGATATTGCCGACCTGGGTAGCCTGCCTGAACTTGCTGGCTGGCAAGTAGAGGGTGGGCCAACCCGGGAGGTATTCTGCAAAGCGCAGAAGGAGTGCCCCAAACTTGAGGGTCTGAGGCATCAGGCTTCAGCAGCCCAAGCAGCAGGTGAAACTTCTGGCCATCTCCACATATATTTGGAGAATTATCTCCTATACAGTGAGCCTAAGGTACCGGCCGCTGGGGCAGCATGTGTGGTGGTGGTCCCCCAGTGTTACCGGGCCTTCCCACTGGGCCTGGCTCACCACATCCCCCTGGCAGGACATTTGGACCAAGACAAGACCTTTGTAAGGCTTGTCACCCACTTCCGTTGGCCTAGAATGCGGGTAGCCCCAAATAGCTTCTGTAGTGCCTGCCCCACCTGCCAGGCTAGTGGGAAGACTGGGAAAAGGCTTAAGGCCCCCCCGGATCCCACTCCCCGACGTTGCCCCCCCTTTAAAAAGGTGGGCATCGACGTCATTGGTCCCTTGGACCCCAAAACCACCTTAGGCAACAGGTTTATTGTGGTTTTGGTGGGCCATGCCACCCGCTATCCAGAAGCAATCCCTCTAAGGACAGTGACTGCACCGGTGGTGACAAGAGCTCTGATGGGAATATTTACCCGTGTGGGGTTCCCAATGGAGGTTGTGTCTGACAGAGGCACAGACTTCATGTCAGCGTACATGAAGTCCATGTTGGATGAGTGTGGGCTAACCTACCGATTTACCACCCCTTACCATCCTCAATCCAATGTGCCTGTTGAGAGATTCAACAAGACCCTAAAAGGCATGATCACTGGCCTACCTGAGCCCATGAGGCGTAAGTGGGAGGTCCTCTTGTCATGCCTCCACTTTGCTTATAGGGAGGTGCCCCAGAATGGGGTGGGGTTCAGCCCCTTTGAACTTCTCTACGGTCACCCTGTCAGGGGACCACTAAGCAAAGTAAAAGAGGGATGGGAGAAAGCTCCCAAGAAACCTTCCCAGGATGTGGTCAGTTACATGCTGGCCCTCCACAACCAGACACAGCATTTCTGGAAGCAGGCCAAGAGCAACCTCGAGGCCAGTCAAGCGGTGATGAAGGAGTGGTATAACCGGAAGGCCACTCTGGTTGAATTCTCACCTGGCGACAAAGTTTGGGTGATGGAGCCAGTGGAGCCTAGAGCTCTCCAGGACCACTGGACTGGCCCATTTGAAATTAAGGAGTGGAAGGGGGAGGACACTTACCCAGTGGACCTCAAGACCCCTAGACACCCCCTAAGGGTTCTCCACTACAACCGACTGAAGCCTCATTTTGAGAGGTCTGAGGTCAGTATGTTCCTTGTGACATATGAGGACATTGAAGAGGAGAGTGAGCCTCTCCCCAACCTTCTCTCTGCCAAAGAAGGTGATGGGTCAGTGGAGGGTGTCAATCTCTCTGACTACCTCACTCTATATCAGAGGGGAGACTGCTACGAGTTGTTGGAGCAGTTCTCTTCCCTGTTCTCCCTCATTCCTGGACTCACACAGTTGTGTGTCCATGACATTGACACAGGAGACAGTCCACCTGTAAAGAATACAATTTACAGGGTGTCAGACAAAGTGAGGTCCAGTATTAAGGATGAAGTTTCCAAAATGCTGGCTCTTGGGGTGATAGAGAAGTCCAGCATTCCCTGGTCCAGCCCAGTGGTGTTAGTTCCCAAGGCTTCTGCTCCCAGTGCCAAGCCAGAACTTAGGTAATGCGTGGACTACCGGGGTCTCAACTCTGTCACAAAGATAGATGCTCACCCGATCCCCAGAACTGATGAGCTCGTAGACAGGCTCGGCGCTGCCACGTTCCTTAGTACCTTTGACCTTACGTCAGTGTACTCGCAGATCACCTTGACTAAAGGGGCTCAAGAAAGATCCACTTTCTCCACTTCTGATGGCCATTACCAGTTCAGAGTAATGCACTTTGGATTGAAAAATGCCCCTGCGACCTTCCAACGGTTGATTAACGGGGTCCTAGCTGGCAAGGATGCCTTCTGCGCAGCCTACCTAGACGACATAGCCGTCTATAATTCCATCTGGGAGGAACACCTGCTCCACCTCAAGGAGGTCCTTCAGGCCATGCAACAGGCAGGCCTGACCATCAAGGCAAGTAAGTGCCAGATTGGGCAGGGTTCCGTGGTGTACTTGGGACATCTAGTAGGTGGTGGCAAGGTGCAACCCCTCCAGGCCAAGATTGAAACTATCAAGGCCTGGCAACCACCTAGAACCCAAACTGAGGTGAGGGCCTTCTTGGGCCTCACCGGTTACTACTGTAGGTTCGTCAAGGGCCAACCATTGTGTCACCGTTGACAGAACTCACATCCAAAAAGCAACCTAGGTTGGTGAATTGGACAGAGGCTTGTCAGAAAGCCTTTGACTCCCTGAAGGAAGCCATGTGCACGGCCCCCGTGCTCAAGGCCCCTGTCTACTCCCAGGAGTTTATTGTGCAGACAGACGCTTCAGAGCATGGTATAGGGACTGTTCTAGCACAGCTGAATGAGGAGGGCCTAGACCAACCAGTAGACTTTATTAGCAGAAGACTATTACCATGGGAACAGAGGTGGAGTGCTATTGAGAGAGAAGCATTTGCTAGGGTCTGGGCACTGAAGAAGCTGAGACCATACCTGTTTGGGACTCATTTCCGGGTTCAGATGGACCACAGGCCCCTCAGATGGCTCATGCAGATGAGGGGCGGGAATCCTAAACTCTTGAAGTGGTCCGTTTCCCTACAGGGGATGGACCTTATGGTGCAGCATCACCCGGGGATTGACCACGCCAATGCTGATGGTCTCTCCAGATACTTCTTCCTTAGCGATGAGAGCTCCCAGGAGGTTGGGTAGCTCTCCCCACTTTCAGCTGGGGGGGGACACATGTTAGACCTGATAGCCTTAGGGTGGTCACCCCTAACGTTTTGCCTGCCTCCCTCCACTTTTTGGACACTGTTTTTGCTGGTTTTAGGACTCTGCCCACTTTACCACTGCTAACCAGTGCTAAAGTTCATTGGTTCTCTCCCTTAAAACATGGTGACATTGGTTAATACCCATTTGGCTTATTTAATTTATTCATAAGTCCCTAGTAAAGTGCACTACATGCGCCCAGGGCCTGTAGATTAAATGCTACTAGTAGGCCTGCAGCACTCATTGTGCCACCCACTTAAGTAGCCCCTTAACCTTGTCTTAGACCTGCCATTGCAAGGCCAGTGTGTGCAGTTTCACTGCCAATTCAACTTGGCATTTAAATGTGCTTGCCAAGCCTAAAGCTCCCCTTTTTCTACATACAAGTCACCCCTAAGGTAGGCCCTAGGTAACCCATAGTGCAGGGTGCTGTGTAGACAAAAGGCAGGACATGTACCTGTGTAGTTTACATGTCCTGGTAGTGCAACACTCCTAAATTTGTTTTACACTGCTGTGAGGCCTGCTCTTTTCCAAGGCTAACATTAGGGCTACCCTCATATTCTGTTTGAGTGGCAGATTCTGATCTGAAAGGAGTACCAAGGTCATATTTAATATGGCCAGAATGGTAATACAAAATCCTGCTGACTGGTGAAGTTGGATTTAATATTACTATTTTATAAATGGCACTTTTAGAAAGTGAGCATTTCTCTGCACTTAAATCCTTCTGTGCCTTACAATCCACGTCTGGCTGGGTTTAGTTGACAGCACCCTTGTGCATTCACTCAGACAACCCCAAACAAAGGATGCTCAGTCACACTTGAATACATAAACATATTGAATGGGTTTTCCTGGGCTGGGAGGGTGGAGGGCCTGACACTTACATGACAAAGGACAGTAGCCTGCCCTCACTCAAAGGACTACCACACCCCCTTATGGGACCCTGGCAGACAGGATGGAACTGAAAGTGGACCTTGTGCACTTCTAAGCCACTCTTTGAAGTCTCCTCCACTTCGAAAGGCACATTTGGGTATTTAAGCAGGGTCTCTGACCCTACCAACTCAGACACTTCCTGGGGAAGAAACCCTGAACCAGAACCTGCAACCTGCCAAGAAGAACTGCCTGGCTGCCCAAAGGACTCACCTGGATTGCTTTCATAAGAAGGACTGCTGCCTTGCTGTTGCCCTGCTGCCTTGCTGCCTTGCTGCTCTCTGGCTGTGCTGAGAAGTGCTCTCCTCGGGCTTGGATAGAGCTTGCCTCCTGTCCCTTGAAGTCTCAGGACCAAAAAGACTTCATCTCTACAAAGAACTCCTTGTGTGCCGAAATATCAACGCACAGCCAGCAAGAAACGATGCACAGCCTGCATCGTGGTGAAAAATCCACTGCACGCTGAACTGGAACAACGCACCCGACTTTACAAGGAGAAGATCGACGCAGCACCAGAGTTGCGACCGGAAATTCGACGCACGGCCCACTGGATTGACGCAAAGCCGAGCAGAACGACGCAGCCCGACTTCCTGAGAGGAATCAACTAAGCGCCTGCCATGCGTCAGAAATTTCCACACATTGCCCACCGGATTGACGCAGCCCCTGTGACTTCGTCCTGCAAGCGCCGGATTGCAACGCATCGTCCCAGGGCGTCCAAAAAACCTGCAACCCGAAGAGGATCCAAGTCCGCGTACCAGAAATTGAAGCAAAGCCTTCTCTGCGAGAAAACTAAACAATGCACTGCCTGTGTGTGCCGGAAAAAGTGACGCACACCTCCCCGTTTTCCATGCATCTCCTCCTCTGCGGGCCCTTGCGGGAAATTTTATCGCAAACCAGGTAGTTTGTGCTTGCAAGGGACACTTGTTGCTTTTTAAAAGACTAAAGACACTTTGGGGGTCATTATAATCCCCGGCAATTCAGCCCACCATGCCGGCGGCGGGTGAAAAGACCACCACCGGCATGGCGGGCTGAACCGCCATATAAAGAAGACATGGAGGGCTGCCTCCACCGCCAGGCTGCCTCCGGCAGGCAGCTTGACAGTGAAGGGAATCATTATCCGACAGGGCAGCGCTGCTGCCCCTCGGATAATGATCCCTACTGCCACCAGCCTTTCCCTGGTGGGTTCCCCCACCAGGGTAAGGCTGGTGGAAGGGTTGCTCCGGGGCCCCCCTGGGGGCCCCTGCACTGCCCATGCACCTGGCATGGGCAGTGCAGGGGCCCCTAAGCAGTGCCCCATTGCTCAGGTCACTGCCCGATTTACGGGCAGTGATCTCCACGACAGGTGCAGCTGCACCTGCCGCACAGAGGCCGGCAGGGTCCCGAGGGGGCGGGCAGTCAGTTAAAGGACCGCCAGCATGAACACTTATAATGAGGGCCTTCATATCATTTTTACAGTAATATTTCAATGTATATTTATTGAATCTTGATCATTTTGACCTGCATCTTATCAGATAAATATTAACACTGTGTGGTGTATTTATGTGGTGTTCTACTGTGTTATTGCATGATTTATTGCACAAATACTTTACGCATTGCCTTCTAAGTTAAGCCTGACTGCTAAAGCTGCCAGAGGGTGGGACAGGATAATTTGGATTGTGTGTGACTTACCCTGACTAGAGTGAGGGTCCTTGCTTGGACAGGAGGTAACCTGATTGCCAACCAAAGACCCCATTTCTAACAGAAATGATCACCTTTACAAAGTCAATCTGTGAAGAATGATTCTTGTTTACTTACAAGAGAGACTCCAGAATTCCTTGCAAAATGCCTTGCATAAATAGCAGGATATCAAGCTAAGATGATGCATCTGAGGAAGCAATGTTCAAGCTCGCTACAGAAAGTGTGTTAGAATATTTTTTACACCACCGTCTTGGATAATCAAGGTCTCAGGTGTGGTTGTGGATTCAGGAGTCTGTGATAAGGTCCTATTCATCTTGTTAAGCAATTGGGATATGATCCCACTTTTCCAGCCATGAATTCAGCAGGGTGGGGAGGAGAGATGACACCCCTTTCCTAGTGTACTTAGAAACTGGCTTATCTCCCCATCTACTTCTGCATTCAATTTACAAGAAAACATTTCAGAAAGGTGCTCATCAGTCAGAATAAATGAATGATCTACCATATTTCTGGTACAATTTACTGTTACACCATGCACAAGCCTTGAATGAGGTGGACTAACATTTTTAATCATAAAAGCCTAGATTGATTTACCTATGGGAGAGAGAGCTTTTGTAATAAAAGTCCAATTGATTCCACTAAGGGAGACTGTTCTTGTTCCTTGTTAAGAGAAAAGCACCTGGAGCAGATTATAGTGTATTTTGGGGTCCTCTGGCTGGTGCATCCAACTCTTCCAAACTTTCCTTTGACTGCCCTTTCTTGCTGCTAAGATTCAAGTAAGGACACCGTTGATTTAGATCTTGCAACGGACATCCTTAAACCTATAATGTTTTTTAATGAATTTCCTTGCAAAACGTTGGTGTAATCCAGCTGATAAAAATAAAACACAGATTACATTTAAGAGCCATTGAACCTAAGGGGAGATATATTCACCTTCAAATAGTTCTTTAAAAATAAAGGAGTTCTGAACAGCTACTCATGTCAGAATAGGAAATTGAGGGAAATGTGTCCTTTCTTACAGATGGTGAGAGCAGTATAAATTCCAAATAAACACTAGTAACCAGATTAAAAATCAGTATTGCAAGGCTTATTGTTCTTCAGTTCCTGCCTCATCCTGGGGTTAAAAGGCCACATGGGGGTAAAGCTGCAAGCTGTGCTAGTTGTCACCAGCCCCTAACCCCCACATGGCTGTGGATTCGGGTTCATGATACATCTTCAATGACAGGTTACTTGACTCCTGAATGGAACTGAATCAGGATACATACCTTTCAAGCCCCATCAGCTCATTGAGCACATTTCACTGTTGGTTTCTCATTGACTTCTTACAGGACTCTCCTCCGAAGGATGCTGGAGATTACTGATCGACGATAAGTGCAGAGAGCATCCATAAGACATGCACATAGGAAAGGCTATGAGTTCAACTGGCACTCTTAATTGGATCCTGAAAAATGGGCCCTGCAATGCATTCATAAGACCAAAATAGTGCTGGTTTGCAAACCAAAACAATTCATTGGAACCAGGTCCTTGTTCATAATTTTCTCATTTGTAAAGTGGAGCAGAATTAGTTTTCTCTGTTCCTTTTTACAAAAGTGTTGTACATTAGTTCTGATAATTATCAGTTGGTGGAAATCTTTATGTAATATGCCCCACACATTGAACCTGATGAACCAAGCCCTTTTATGGTTGACAGGCCTATCATTCAAAGAATCACAGTCTTTGCCACAAGACGAAGGCAAGATACAATTGATGGACCTGGATCTTTTAGTAGGGTTATCATCAAGCTTTTTGCCTTCTTCCTCCTATTTTGTCTGACCTGTTTTTGTTGGCTCTAGGACTCTGGGCACTTTACCACCTCTAACCAGGGCTAAAGTGCATATTGTCTCAGTCTAAAATGTATTGGTGAGTGGTTTCTCCATGATTGGCATATTTCATTCACTAGCAAGTCCCTAGTAAAGTCCACTATGTATGCCCAGGGCCTGTAAATCAAATGCTATTAGTGGGTATGCAGCACGGATTGTTCCTCCAGCCCTACAAACATATTTCAGACCTGCCACTACAGTGTCTGTGTGTGCAGTTTAAACTGCCATTTTGACCTAGCAAGTGCACCCACTTGCCAGGCCTAAACCTTTTACTACATGTAAGTCATCCCTAAAATAGGCCCAAGGCAGCCCCATGGGCAGGGTGCAGTGTATTTAAAAGGTAGGACATGTACTGGTGTGTTTTACATGTCCTGATAGTGAAATATTGCTAAATTCATTTTTCACTATTGCAAGGCCTATGTCTCCCATAGGGTAACATTGGGATTGCCGTGAAATCTCTTTTTGATGTAATTTTCCTTTGGGAGCAGATGGAGATATGGAGTTTGGGGTCTCTGAACTCAAAATTTAAAAATACATTGTTTCATCTTTTGGTGAAGTTGGTTTTTGAACTGTAAGTTTGAAAATGCCACTTTTAGAAAGTGGGTATTTTCTTGCTTATCCATTCTGTGCCCCTGCCTGTCTGCTGAATACATGTATGGGTCAGAATGACAGTTGGGCTGTTTGTGTATTCACACTAGACAGTAACAGAAAGGCTGATGGGTCTTCCTGAGCTAGAGTGGTCGGAGCAGCTGACACTTGCTCTTGAATACAGCTGTGCCTGTCCTCACACAAAGCAGTCTCCAACCCCCTGGAGTGTGTCTGGGCCCAGTGCAGGGGAAGGCAGTGTCTTGCAGTACAAAGACTTCTCTTTGAAGTTTGCCTACTTCAAGGACAGAAATGGTTATAAGTATTGGACTTTGCTCCCACATAGATAGAACACTTCTGGAATGAGGACATTCTGCCATGAAGAAGAGCTAGATGCTGTAGGAGGGACTGCTGATCTGCCTGTTGCTTTGTTGTGCTGGCCTGCTGCTTCTGTCCTGGGAGTGGAAGGACTGAATGTTACTTTCTACAACCTGCTTTCCAGGGTTCTCTAAGGACTTGAACTGAGCTTGCCTCCTGTTAAGAAGTCTCAAGGCCATCAAAGACTTTGAGTGCCAGTGCCTGGACTCTCTTGCTGAGAGTCCTGACGTGCCAGTTGGTGCCAAATCCATTTCCTGGGCCCTTGGAAGTGAGCTCTGGTGCAACTGAGAAGAATCTAAGCTCATCGACTCCAGAGCTACTTTTGAACCCCGAGCCTCTATCTGAAGCCATGCCGCTGCCTATACCAGAGCTGTGGACCCCACTGAGTACAACGACTGTGACCTACAACATAGGCCCGACGCTGCTGCAGCACCTCTGAACTTCCACCACAGTGTGAGTCCCGAATGCTGTGTCCCCGACGTTCTGGACACACAACTCTGCTGAAGCACCTGTGGCCCTGTGGTGTGATCGTGACACCACAAAGTTGATGCCTTGCATCTTGACCTGCTAAATTCATCGACTCTGCCAGGTTATAAGGAACCAATGCCTCGCCACTGAAGCTGAATCAACTCCCATGCAACCGTAATGAACCAATTCCTCACCTTCCCTGCCTAGCAGTAAGGAACTGACACCTCACCTCCGCTGTAGCAGTAAGGAACTGACGCTGCACCGGCTCAAGCAATGCTTTACCTCCTTGATTCCATGCAACACCTTTGTTTCCTCATTTTTTTCCAAAGTACTGTACCTGGGGTCTGAGCGACTCTGTGACTGGCCCACACTCCCTTGCGAGTGGCATCGGCCTGTTGGGAAAGACTCTGTCAAGACTCCGTGATAGCCCCAGTTGGAGCTATTGTGTCTCAGTGCTTTACTAAAATTTAATCTCTGAAAGTTTGTATATATTTACTTGTGCATATTGTAGTTTTATCATTTTGGTTTTGTTCTACCCAGATAAATATTAGCTATTTTTCTAAACTGGTGTGGAGTACTTTTGTGGTGTTCTAACTGTTACTGTGTGTGTGTACAAATACTTTACCCATTGCCTCTGAGATAAGCCTGACTGATTAAGCCAAGCTACCATGGGGGTGAGCAGGGGATATCTTAGCTGTGTGGCTCCCTTACCCTGACTAGAGTGAGGGTCCCTACTTGGACAAGGTTCAACCCACTGCCAATTAGAGACCCCATTTCTAACAACAATGTACAATGACACATTGTGAGCTGGAAACAGAAGAGCACATGAATGTGGTTTCCCCGTTAACTGCTTCACAAGTTATTGTATGAATGGTATGTAATGCATCTGCAGTCACAAGCCATTGATCTGATATGTACTCAGTCACTAAAGAAGATGGTATCCCATTCATGAACTGGAAAATTTCCCCATGGTACTGCTACCATCTTGTATGTCTTGTATGTTTGCCATGTTGCAGACAGCCCATGTTCTGCACAGTGTCATTCATCCTTAACAGATCGGGGTTTGCTTTAAAAAAGCAGTCAGCATTAAGTGAATGTGAATGCATGAACGGAGATCTTTTGTCCTTCATAGGCATTCACCGCTGAATTTGCAGTAACTCTAGGAGTTTACAAAAGGGCTGCTGCCTCATGTATATTAATGAAGCGGGGTTTTAGTGACTCCATGTAAATGTGAATTAAACTGAGACTTGTCAGTATATCAGTTGCAGCACAAAATGTAGGATAAGTCATAAAGGATTCAGTGGGTGAGTGTTAATTTGGCGGTAGTACCTCCAACAGGCTGGCGGTACATACCGCCACATAATGAGAATGGTGGGTTGGCTGCAGCCAATCCGACACTTCTCCACTCATACCCCCATGGTGGTATCAGCCACCGGGCTGGAGATATCAATCTCCAGCCCGGCGGCCGGCACAGTACCGCCAGTGGCATTATGAGCCTGCCTACCACCATGGTTTTCGTGGTGTTAGCAATGCCACGAAAACCATGGCAGTAGGCCCTACAGATGACAGGCAATTCCTTCCCTGTTACCGGTAGGACGCTCCCCCACCCCCCCAACACACACCAGACACCCCCTCCATCCAAAGCCCCCCACTCCCCATACACACACTAATGCCCACACCCCCAACATTCAAATTCACCCCCACCCCGTGATCCAAACACATCCCCCACCCCTGATCCAAACACACACCCCAACCCCTGATCCAAACACAGACCCCTCCACCCTCTCCGAGCCTCTCACTCACCCCCCGCCCCCATACATGCACACAGACACGCACCACGCATACACCCAATCACTCACACTGGCATACACACACTCATACATGCATACTTCCAGACATGCTTGCACACATTCGTACACACAGTCACACTGACATGCAGACATGCACTCACTTCGCCATTCTTACACGCATTCACTCACAGGCATACAACCACGCAAACAACACAACACACACAGACACATTCACACACGCACGCACACACTCAGACACACACACACACAACATCACCCACCCTCCCACCCCCATCCCCTGTCAGAATCCCAATTTACCTTGGAGGACGTCTTCCGGCAGGGGACAGAAAGGGACGCTGCTACTGCCAGCAGCGCCCCGCCAGCAGAACACTGCCGGACCATACGAATTGTCATAATACGGCTGGCGGCGTTCTACTGGCGTGGCGGTGCTGGTGGTAGCAGCGCCACCTAACCACCATCCGCCTCCATGAACACTGCCAGATTTCCGCCCTTCTTGTAGCGGAAGTCCGGCAGTGCTCATAATATGGCGGACGGATGGTAGCCGCGGTGGCGATATTCTGGCGCCCGTCACTGCGGCGGTAGGCGGTTTTTACCACCAATATCAAAATGACCACCTCAGTGTCTACAAACAATACCAACTGCTTTATGACCCGACCCAGGTAAATAAGGCCCTAAGATTTGAACCAAAAAGATTATGGTGTATTTTGTGATCAGCATTATGTCCTTTATGTACAAGACCATACAAAGCAAGCAATCTCGCTTATCTCTGGACCAAGTCCAGCAGACGTCTGGTTAAACACATAGCATCATCATAACGCCATGGAGAATAACTTGGGTTGCACTGGGTGTTGTTAATAATAGGGATAGTATTTCGTTTCCTTGTTATGCCTGGATTTGTTTGTGCACCGTCGCCAACTGTTAGTTATTTCTGCAGGATTCGTCAGAGGAGACAGAAAAGAACACCCAATCTCCAATGTTGTTTTTGCAGCATCGATAACAATCCGCGGGATGCCATTTGCAAGCTTCTGCTTTAATTAACTTCGGCGTCTATTATCGGGTTTAGTGTCTGCTGGCCCTGGACGTGCTACTGGAAAGCAAATGTGGCATTCACTTCACGTAGCGCCAAGATCTGATTTAATCGACAAAGTACAGTAGAACACGACAGGATCTACAATAGCTTTTACAAGTCATTTAAAGAGGAGGCCTTGAGCGTGAATGAAACTTCACAAGGTAACGCACGAGTTTGTTGAATCAGTTTCAAGTAGTGAAACTTTGTAAGAGTTAAAAGTCGTATTCTTTTCGGGCTGAGAATGTGAAATGTCAGCGTAGATTTTATCTACCTTTTTGTAATCTATATGCAGTGTGGGGCTGACGTTCCAAGGGACAGCTATTTTACAGAATTAGCTATAGCCTCCTGGATAGGGCCCAGAGAATCAATCTTCTAAAGACATTTTCCATTTCAGAAATAATGAAATTTGTAAAAGTACTGTATGACATACCGCCCAATTTTGAAAAGAGAAGATCAGATACCGCACGTTTGCTGAGGCAATACAATTTATAATATAACACTATTCGTCTTAATCTGGACACAATAAATTCAGTTTTATCTGTTTTTGTCACATTCTTAACTTTTGTCTGGGCGTCCTTATATTCACAGTAACATACTGCATGAACTTATCTAATGCCCTTAGCTCCGTGTGGGCAACTGTCAGAAGTCTCCCTTGTACCTTCCCCTCATGACTCTAATCACCCATGTTATTCATTTTATTGCCACTTGTAGAGTGATAAATCCCCGGGAGAACATCCCTGCTGTGCGACATCTTGCTTGTGGTTCACTTTTCCATGCTTTGAAACGTTAGCATGTCACTCATTTCCTGCATCCTCACACCTCAGTCGTTTGTTGTGCACAGAGGTAAACGCTGGTTGGCAGGTACCCGAACTAAGGCCCAGCTTTACAAACACATTGCGTAGGGTTTGAATCACAAAAGTGAAACAAACCGAGAGCAAAATGTTGTTGTAGTTGTGGGATTTACTTTACTATGTGGATCGTGATTTATGTTGGAAAGTTGTGTGAAGGATCACAAAGTAGCACTATGTGTTACTTTGCATCAAGGGAGACTTCCACGCTGGTACAAGAGTGTTAACATGGAACTAACTATGGTTTGTGATGCAATGTTTTTCCACCAACATTTGTAGACATGGATTTTGCACCAAAATATTATGCCTCCGCCAGACACACATAACGGTGGAGCAGCTTTTAAAGTCCTCACATTTTTCCAGCTTTGCACATACTCACATACAAACTGGGAAACAAATGCAAGCATAGTTTTTTACTAGAAGTTTCCCCTTCCAATGCAAAACCTATGCTTGACAGAACACACGCACCCTTGCAGTATGGCACAAGAGCGTGGGCATTGCCTCATGGCATACTAAAGTGTGCCAGCGCTGGGGAAGAAACATAATAGCACTATATCTTAGTAAATCTATTTTCTAGTTATAGTTGACCCTTGAATTAGACCTTTTACTGGCCCCATAGGGCGAGACTGCATGTAGGGCTTGGAGGAATCACTATGTTCAATGGTAAGACCAGAGTCCTTGATTAATGTTTGCCTATAGGGTTGGTCCTCCTACAGTCTCGCCCTATGGGTCCAGTAAATGGCGAATAAAGAGACACCCACCAAAAAGTTTGGAACGTAACACCAATTAATGGCACAAATGTGTGCATGTATTCTCACACCTTTACACGACTATTAATTGAACACAATAGGTTTTCACATCCCAGTGTAGGAGAGTGAATATCAAGATCTGTAATAATCTTTGGTCCTGACAAAAGCCATTAGACCAGGTAAAGGCTGCGATGGCTGAAAGATGTGAACCACAGCCATAGCCCTAACACCGTCCCTTTTAACATTACTTTTGCGATTAATCTTACCCTGGTACCAGCCTAGTATTGAAAGGTTTTTCTAAAGGTACCTGAAGTAATTTTGACAGTACCACAGATCCCCAATAGGACATTTATCCATAGAAGTGCTCCCCATTTGTGCGGAGGTTGAGCCCATCCAAGCACATTAGGTGCTTTGGATGTGGACTCGATGATGAAGCATGCCACTAGGGGAAACTCTGGTGGGTGAGAGTCCTTAAATGTTTTTTAAGAACTTTTTAACGGTTAGGAAGGATAGCTTTGTTGGTTCCATTCCCCTCTTTGATTACTTATACTCTTGATTTGGAAGTTGAGTGTTATCACTCCTCTGACTTCTTACCACCCATTTTGATTATTTTGCTATATTAGAATATTTGTGATCTGTTGCCACCTTTGCAACTTAGATCATACAGTCCTCCTGTGATGGCAAGTCCTGCTTGGCATCTGAGAATTTGAATTATTAACTTTTTATAGTTCAGAAACCGTAAGTCAGTGGCTTTTCCAATCTTTCAGTTCTCTTTACAACAGATTCCACTTGGCTTTCCTTTTGTTCTTGCTTGTTGCCTTTTCACATTTATTTACGTCCTTTGGCCAGCCTTATTCATATTTATAGTCTTCATTTTAACAGGCATGTGGGCAACGTCCTTCTCTGGGGGATCACAATGTTGCGGACGCCTTTGTAATCAGGCAGGATGTAAAAAGTTACAAATTACAGGAGTTGAAATTGAATCCAGCAAAGACAGAGATAATTATCCTCCACTTGGATCCCAAACCGTGGGACACTAGATTGAGTAACTTGACATTTGCCCTTTATTGTGCCTGTCAGCTATGTAGTACAAGACGAATTCTCAACTGCTTTTCTTTTTTTGATCAAACCTTTTCGTTTAATTTGTTAATTTCATGTATCTGTGACTAATGTAATGAGGTGTACCTGTGTCTCTACAAATTCTCTCTGACTAGAAATCGGAGGGTCCAAAATATGATTGCTTGCATTCTGATCTATATTAATTGCCATGGGCATTCTCCCTCAGTTCTTCATAGTTTGCTTGCTACTTGTGGTTAGGAGAGTTCAAGACTCGTTCAGGTTCACCAAACCGTACATAAAGTTGGCCCCCCAAGTTTTGGTGCAAAAGTTCTCGATATCTACCTAGTCAGTTTGACTTCTGCACAGCGGATACTATTAGTGGCCTGAAGTTTCATTAACACAGTATCGATTTGTTTGGTGAAGGGTGCACTAATGTGGAATGCGCACCCAGCCACCATGTGGCGACCACCCTCAGCTTCCTAGAGCTGCAGCATCTACTGTGTTCCTTAAGTATGTCTTCTTCACCTTTTATTTAGGTCTGTCACAGCACCAAGACAACAGCTCTAAGGTGATTGTTGCACTTTATTAAAACTGAACACAATGTAACAAAACTTAACCTGGCACAATGTAGCATAACATACTGTATCATATAATAATGAAAGGACTGACCACATTAACTGCAAGGGCTCAATTAAGCACCAAATTATACATTTTAATGGTGTTCCATTTTGCTTCATTCCCTTTGTTGCAGCGTTCAGTGCTGTTTTTGAAAGAAAAATGTTTGTATTCTGTCTAAAAAGACGAACTTAGTGACTGTTTTAGTTGCTTAAAAACAGCATTGAGAGCTCTGGAGAAAAAGAACACCGAGCATCTATTTAGCAATCCTGTTTGAAATCGTGGCTATGTACTACGCCGGTAATTTATTGCAATGGTTAATGAAGTTTGATGGCATAAAAAAACACAATTATATAGGCAACATAAACACATTTGTGTCTCAGCCACTCCAAATTAACATGAAGGAAAAACACACCATTCCAATTTGCAATATTTTCAAATTATTATTTGTTTGCAGTTAATGTAATCTGGCACTGGGAGTACAGTTGACTATTCCAACCACAGTTTATTGCAAAGAATGCAGCATCCCTTTGTCTGACCTGGTACCGCAGCAAGACACAAGGGTGTAAATAACATGGGGATGCTTGTAAAACCCTCTATAGTTTGGGCAAATCACCCTATACAAAACAAAGGACTCTGTAACGGGATATATACACATGTGGTACTTTGTCAACCATAATACATACATTATTATTGGCCCAACCTCTTCTTTTATCTACACTGTTGATGCTTCTTAAAGACAATACCTCCTTCCAAATTCCCATATTGGTTGAGTAGGAATAAAAGCCAAGACGGAATAATGTATATTAATTTCTTCTAATGTACATTCATTCTACATTACTTTCAGTTCATGCATTAAAAAGTATCAATAAGTAGCCATATTGTCATTGTTATTGCCACCTTTTGATCAATAAGGCATCCAGTCATCACTCTTATAACTTGTGCATGGTCTGCTTGTAAGATAGTCCACAACATCATACCAGATTTCCAGGTTGTGTATGGTTGAATAGTCCTCCAAGTATAAAAAACATGACGTTCTTCTTTATCATACCAGGGTGCACTTCACCTTACACATGGTTAACACCTTTTAGCCTTACAACTTATAGCCTCCTCAGGACACAACATGGTAGTGTGTAAACACAAATACTCAAGCCTAAAGTCAAGCAACCAGTGCATCAGCTGGCCTCAGAGAATTCACAGCCACAATGATCATAAAGGTAGATCGTGAATGTATACTAAGCGAACCTCTGTGCTCTCTCAACACGCATAAGGGAGATTTATTTTTTTCGTTATAAAAATTGCACAGCCTTGCATGTGTCACATGGTGCACCGCTACCTCCGAATGTGACTACACAGAAAATCGGGCTGCTTAAAAAAAGTTTTCTTTATTTAAATACAATCACAGGTATAGTTGTCTGCTGACCCCTGCAGGATACCATTACTGGGATAACAGTCAATCATTGTAAGTCGTAAATTGTGTCCTGCCTCATTAATATTCATTAGGTAAGTCGGTCTGCGACCCATTAAAATTTGGTATTTTGCCAAACCTACCTATAAATACATAGGTTGGCTCACAAACAAAGATACTGGTTGCAAAAGGAAGGCTTGCAATTTGCGACCACTTTTTGTGACTGGTGTCATAGTACTTTTGGCCCAAAGTTGCTCAAAACACAGTTCTACCACATGTACCAACCTAAGGCGCAAACTTAGAAGTGTTAGGAGTAAACATCAGGTTCAGTTCAGTTCTCTTTCTTTCATTTGGGTAAAAACCGAGTACAGAAAATTACTTGCAAATTGCCACCTGCCTCATTAAAATCCATTAGCCAGGTCATATTGCAACTCCCTGCGAATCAACAATTTTCATGTGACTTATTAGTAAATAAGCCAGGTTACAAATTACTCACCAATTTGCAATCTGGTTAGTGTGCGTATTGCACATTCTGATGTATATAATGTGGTTGCAAATTCTTAAAATACATTTATAATCACAGTAAATCACTGATACAAAATGAACATTCTTAGCCTTCGCTTCCTCTGCAGGGTCATCCCCAAACCTTTTGCCTTCATCCCCCCCTGTTTTCTGAAATGTTCTTTTATTATGACTCTGCACTTAAAGTGCTTGTGTTCTCTACTTTCAATGTGGTAAAATTGGCTTACACTCAATTGGTATATTTAAATGACTTATAAGTCCCTAGTAAAGTGGTACTACATGTATCCAGGACCTGTAACCTAAATGCTATTAGTGCATTTGCAGCACTCCCTATGCCACCCATTTAAGTAGCCTTTTAAAATGTCTCATGCCTTCTATGACAACCTGTATGCAGTTTTAAACTGCCAATTCATCCTTGCAAAATAAAGTTTTTGCATGTCTAAACCTCCCTTTTTATACACATAAGCCACCTCTAAGATAAGCCCTAAACAGCCAATTGGGCAGGATGCATTGTTTTAAGAGGTAGGGCATGTTTGTTTAAGTTTTACATGTCCTGGTAGTGAAAAACTCCCAAATTAGTTTTTCATTACTTCAAGGCCTACCTCTCAAATTCATTTTTCAGTACTTGGAGGCCTACCTCTCCCATAAAATAACACTGGGTTACTTTATTACATAGTGCTAACCTTTGATTGGGGAGCAGTAGAAATGTCATGTTTGGGCTTATTGAATTGTAATTTTTGATCCTTTTTAATGGCACAGTCGGACTTTAAGCCACAATTCTGAAATGTCACTTTTAGAAAGTTGGCATTTTCTTGTCCTAATCATTTGATGCTTGCAGCCTGTGTCTTGGGTCACATAACTGTGAATATTTGGCAGTTGATCTTTGTATATTCCTCATAGACAATGAGACAAAGGGGGACTAGATGGTGGCAGGATGGGCTATCCTTCTTGGAGGGGTGGGGCGGAGCTATCTCCTGTCCCACTTACATTTCAAACAGCTTCCTCCAGCACACTCACAATGGAACTTGCTACCAGCCTTTTGTCACCATATGGTTCTAAAGATGCTTCTCCAGTTAAAACCTGAAACCTGGAACTTAAAAATGTTTACCAAAAAGTGGCTTGAGAACCATCAGGAGACTTGTACTTGCCTGCTTGTTGATCCACCCAAGGCACATTGCTGGTTGGCTTGACTTGACTTCTTGGTAGCTCCTGCTACCTTCTTCTCTGTAGCAGCAAATCCTGTTCAGCTGGTTCTCTCTGAAAGGATATCTGACCTATCTGAGCCCTCATCGGCTACAGCCTGCAGCTTCATCCCACTAGAGGTTTTCAACTTCCAAAAAAGTGTCTTAGCGTAGAAATCTTCACTGTAACTTCATCCAGCGGCTCCCCGGTGCAGATGCCTATTCCTCAGACACCGCTGGATTCCTTGCCCACTGAACTGAACCTTTTCAGGATCTTTCCTTTGAAATTTCTTAAAAGTCTGAAGGTAAACCAAGACTATGTGTGCTATCCATCCAAGATTTACATTATATTGCACTGTATTCCCTGTTCTGTTGTACCCAGAGTGTAACTCCTGGGAACACTTTTTTACATTATAATGTTAAAACCTAGGATTATGTCTATTCCCTAATAATGGTTCCATCTGATGCTGTTATCTGTTATTACATTTATTTTTTAATTTTAACTGTTTTTGACCAATCCTTTAATTACAGTTATATATAGTAATATCCTAACAAATGGGATGAAGCCAAGGCTTTATTCCATTTGCTTTGTTTTTCTCCTGTGGAGGACTAAACTATTCAACTACTTAAATTAATTCATAAATAAACAGCAGTGACACAAGATATTATTTGCAGTATCTGTCTCCCATTCAGCTAAGATATCCCAAGTGATATTGCAAAAAACATGCTGCACCTTTGGTCACATGGCCTCCTTTAGGTAGCATTGAGTTATCAAATCGGTTTATCTGATTCATATCGCCAAACAACTATCAAAGGAGCTAAACAGGGCAATATCTTAGGTACGGTGCACACATGGTGGTGTTAGGGGGCGCTAATGGGCACAAGGAAAGTGGTGCTGCACTGCGTGCAGCACCACTTTCCTTAAATTAAACCCTTAATTTCCTAAGATTCAATAAGTACCTGACTGCCCTACACTTTATTACATTCAGTTGTTTAGCTGCTGATCCATTTTATTCAATAGACAAATACAATAGTAAGGAAGCGAGCTTACATAAAAAAGCATTTCAGTAGTGATCCCGCATATAACCCCCAAACCATCTATTAAATATCTTTAACCTTTTTGACTAGTCATTTGACCTTTTCTTGCCAGTGATACAAGCCCAGTTCTGAATATTACCACACTGAAATAATTATAGTTTTTCACTTCTTCAAAGAAAGCTCATTGACTTACCAATATCAAAACCTGCCTCTGTCAAAAGTTAAAAACATTGTCTTATTAATCTTAAGTAGACATCTTGGATAACAATCTTTTCAAGGCGATAGGGATTGGGTCGATCAGGACCTTAAAATTAGCAAACATCAACAGCAATACTGGCACACAGCCCATTTTTTGGTGTAATAATTCAAGAACTTCAAGTAATCCGGGAGATCAGCAGTGTAGAGGCTGGACAGAGCCATAAACCAGCATACATCAATTTCACTCCACTCTCTATTTTAATCTTACTACTGTTTGCCTCATTCCTCTAAGTGCCCCTTCACCCAGGTATTTATATGAAATGCCATTACAAGAGACGGTCATTGATGTTTAAATACTTGACACTCCAAACATTCCACAGCAGAGGCTAAAACTTTGACCCCAGACAATCATTATATACTTCACTGAAGCCTTTTAACCATGAAATGTTCACTATACTTAAATGTGTGACTTTGTAAGCATATAAATCATGGATGTTCAATGTTGGTCCTTGTGGGCTGGACATCTATGCCAAATTTTGAAGATACCAACATGGGATATATTTGCCTCTAAGGAATCTAAACGGGAACCATTTACTTAGCCATTGGTTATCTTGGAAATATGGGATGAATATGTCTTTCATGAGCCAATGCTGAACACCCTTTATGTTGCATTACGCTATGTTATACATATTTATAAGACATCCATTCCTTATTTACTGGGCATTGATGAGCTCCTCACAGACCAGAATCTGGTAATATTTGTGAGTTGAAATAAGTAGTAGGCAGTGTATGGTTATTTCTTAGTGTGTTTGGTTAACATACCCCACGTACAACTACGATCTGTGACATAAAAAACAGAAAATTGAACTTATCTTAGTTCGGTGCTTAAGTTTTCTGCTTAGGAATTAACTTTTGGACCCCAGGACCTTATGAGCATAAACATCTGATCACAAGATCTAGCTTTGATTTTATTCAATCATACTTGTTCTTTTACAAGGCACAGCAGGGGATAAAATGATCTCTCTCCATATATTGCACCTTTACATATAGTAGTCCAAAACGTACATTTACATTCAACTTGCATATATCATGAATCCACTTCGTAGTACTGCAGTTGGCATAGTGGTATTCACCCTGGCCCCTGATTCATGATAAAACTGCACAATTACTGATCAGCATGCAAACGTCTTTTCTGTAACCAGTTTCAAGTGAGGGAGAAGGCTGAAACTCATGTTTTATTCCTAGATGTTTACATGTGTCGGATGCTAGGCTACATGTTTGATTGAATTTGATTTAAATTGATTTGTTTTCCCACAAGTTACACTCACCTTGCAGCTCATGAAGTTGATGCTTCTGTTGTAGAATTACTTGTTTGCAATGTTTGTTCTGTCCACTCTTATTTTCAGCTGAACGATGTGACCTGGAGGGCAAGTGCTTGGAGAACACAGTAGGAAATCAACTGCTAGGTTATGTAGCAGTGTAATTTGATAGCTCGTCTGGATTTAGGACAATAATAACCTTCTTGCCCTGAACAGGAGAGACTCAAACCCCAGGTTGGTAAGACCAATTACAGGGAGTGCAGAATTATTAGGCAAATGAGTATTTTGACCACATCATCCTCTTTATGCATGTTGTCTTACTCCAAGCTGTATAGGCTCGAAGTACTGCAAGTACTACCAATTAAGCATATTAGGTGATCTGCATCTCTGTAATGAGAAGGGGTGTGGTCTAATGACATCAACACCCTATATCAGGTGTGCATAATTATTAGGCAACTTCCTTTCCTTTGGCAAAATGGGTCAAAAGAAGGACTTGACAGGCTCAGAAAAGTCAAAAATAGTGAGATATCTTGCAGAGGGATGCAGCACTCTTAAAATTGCAAAGCTTCTGAAGCGTGATCATCGAACAATCAAGCGTTTCTTTCAAAATAGTCAACAGGGTCGCAAGAAGCGTGTGGAAAAACCAAGGCGCAAAATAACTGCCCATGAACTGAGAAAAGTCAAGCGTGCAGCTGCCACGATGCCACTTGCCACCAGTTTGGCCATATTTCAGAGCTGCAACATCACTGGAGTGCCCAAAAGCACAAGGTGTGCAATACTCAGAGACATGGCCAAGGTAAGAAAGGCTGAAAGACGACCACCACTGAACAAGAAACACAAGCTGAAACGTCAAGACTGGGCCAAGAAATATCTCAAGACTGATTTTTCTAAGGTTTTATGGACTGATGAAATGAGAGTGAGTCTTGATGGGCCAGATGGATGGGCCCGTGGCTGGATTGGTAAAGGGCAGAGAGCAGAGAGCTCCAGTCCGACTCAGACGCCAGCAAGGTGGAGGTGGAGTACTGGTTTGGGCTGGTATCATCAAAGATGAGCTTGTGGGGCCTTTTCGGGTTGAGGATGGAGTCAAGCTCAACTCCCAGTCCTACTGCCAGTTCCTGGAAGACACCTTCTTCAAGCAGTGGTACAGGAAGAAGTCTGCATCCTTCAAGAAAAACATGATTTTCATGCAGGACTATGCTCCATCACACACGTCCAAGTACTCCACAGCGTGGCTGGCAAGAAAGGGTATAAAAGAAGGAAATCTAATGACATGGCCTCCTTGTTCACCTGATCTGAACCCCATTGAGAACCTGTGGTCCATCATCAAATGTGAGATTTACAAGGAGGGAAAACAGTACACCTCTCTGAACAGTGTCTGGGAGGCTGTGGTTGCTGCTGCACGCAATGTTGATGGTGAACAGATCAAAACACTGACAGAATCCATGGATGGCAGGCTTTTGAGTGTCCTTGCAAAGAAAGGTGGCTATATTGGTCACTGATTTGTTTTTGTTTTGTTTTTGAATGTCAGAAATGTATATGTGTGAATGTCGAGATGTTATATTGGTTTCACTGGTAATAATAAATAATTTAAATGGGTATATATTTGTTTTTTGTTAAGTTGCCTAATAATTATGCACAGTAATAGTCACCTGCACACACAGATATCCCCCTAACATAGCTAAAACTAAAAACAAACTAAAAACTACTTCCAAAAATATTCAGCTTTGATATTAATGAGTTTTTTGGGTTCATTGAGAACATGGTTGTTGTTCAATAATAAACTTAATCCTCAAAAATACGACTTGCCTAATAATTCTGCACTCCCTGTATAGACATGCCTTCATCACATGTGGGCAGGACTATAAAAGAGGTTTCAAATGAACCTAGAGCTTTTGCCTTGTTTTAAAGTTTTTGATATAACACAATAAATGACTCAGCACTTTACAACAGGTTACGTTCTATTTATTTATGCACTGAGAAGATAGTAGAAGTATACACAATATATACAATTGTATGGCTAGTGGGAGCTTTATTCATATGTGGTCAGAATCAGTACAAAAGTGAGGCATGTGAAATATATAAATTAGTAGTCAGCAGCAGTTGTGGGGCTAAGACTGAGTACATGAAGATAATTTAGATTTCGATTGTGATAACCGGTGATAAAGATGTGAAATATTGTGTCTGGTTGGTACTGACAAGTTCGATGACGTCAGCATCAGTACAATTTTAGTCAAACAGTACGAAGTCTATATCAACAAGGTAAGAGTTATGGGCATGAACAGATTGTGTGGTGGCAGGGTAGGTTGCATAGATGATGCTTTAGTTTGGCTTTGGACATTTGCCGTTCGGAACCAAGCATGAGGGGACATCCTAAGGGCATTCATCAAGAAGGTTGACATGTTTTCCAAAACAAGGGGCCTCATTTATGGGCCCCAATCCATACACTGTGCCACTGGAGTGTAATTTTTTTGATAGTCCGGTGGCACAGTGTGCTATTCCATATTTAGAAGGCCACGCAAAGCGACCTTGCGTGGCTTTTCAAGGCCTTGTAAATATGGTCCCCTTTCACGCATAAAACTGCGCGAAAGGGGCGTTCCATGGGTGTTGATGTGGGTGTTTCCACGCAACACCAATGGAATGCCAAGGAATCTGACGCATTCCCAGATTTACAAGTCAGGGAATGTGTCAGATTCCTGCGCCACTTCAGAGCTGGCGCAGAAGTGACGCAATGGGGTGAAATATTTTTCTTTCTCCCTGTTTTTTCTTCTTTATTTATGTGCTGCAATCTGCAGCACACATAGAAAGAGGAAAACACTTTTTTTTATTGTTTTTGTTCATGAAGGTGTCTCTTCCTGCACAAAACAAAAATAATCCCCCCACAACGCAGGCATCCTGGGACCCTGGTACTAGGGTGCCTGCGTTGGTGCTATGCAGGAATTTGTGCATCAGCAAGGGGGAGAGGACAAAAATGTGCTGTATCTTGTAGATACAGTGCATATCTGTCCATCCCAAGTTGCGCAGGTTGGCGCAGCAAGGCACTTGCTGTGCCGCCCTGCACCATAGGCTTGTATATAAGCCCCAAGTTGTTTAGATGTGCTTCTTATGTTCTTTATTTTACCAATTGCAATTTTTGCGAGAAGTAAGGGGGGGATTTAGGTGTATGGTGCTGTATGTGAGTCAAGCTGTTTTATTTATTCATGGAGCAAGGTTAAGGTGCAGGGTCGTAGCTTCGGGAGGGGGGTTGTTTGGGGTGTTACACTCCCCTCCCCCAAAATAAATGTATTTTCTGCTAAATAGCTGGGAACAGGTACTTTCAGTCGGGTATGGTGAGGTATCTGTTGGATTACAACAGACATTTTTACATACACAGACACAAAAACATACACACTGTTTCCCTCTCTGTTTTGAAAGTCTTAAACAATTTAGTATATTTTACAAAATAATGTGTTTTCTCTCCCTTGGTACTCCTACCACTCTGCATCAGTCTCTCTTTCCAGTGCCACTCATGCACCCTGCTTGTTATATAATGTATTTTAACATTATATGCCAGCTCCATAGCTGGAAAATGTTTTCACCTATGTATCCCATTGACAAGTATCTTGGTTTGTGCCCTCTTTCCACTACACTATGGGCCTCATTACGAGTGTGGCAGTCTATTGACTGCTACACTCGCGGTGCCGGTCTAGACCACCACCAATGCGGTGGTCCAACTGCCACATTACAACCCTGGCCATCGGACTGCCAGGGAACCGCCAGCTGCACCAGGATCTTGGATCCCGGCCGTCTGGCGGTGGCAAAGATCCTAATCTGCCAGGGCAGCGCTGCCCTGGGGATTAGAACCTTGTTCTCCGCCAAAGGGTTCATGTCAGTAACACATGAAAAAGCTGAGCAGAGAACAGATGCAGGGGCCACCCTGGCCAGCACCCTGCGGGCTACAGCATTGGCGCCAGCTCAGTTACGAGCTGGAGACAATGCTGTAGCCTGTTTTTCGCTAGGCCAGTGGGCGGAAACTTCGCTTTCCGCCTGCCGACCTAGCAGGAAAACCATAATAGCTCCGCAGGGAGGTTGCTGCGCAGTTGGCGTCCACCCTGTCTGGAGTTTGGTGGACGGATTTTTCCGTCCGCCGGACTCATAATGGGGACCTATGTATTTATTCCCTAGTGCATTTTACAGTACCAGGATAACCTTGGGGCTAGAGGTGCAGATTCTATAAATATCCTAAATAAAACAAGCGTTAGCAAAGCCAATAGGTCTGCAGTTTCCCGGCTAGAGTGATGGTTTTTTAATTATTATTATTTATGTAGCACACCTTTTTCACTAATAGAAAAAAAGAAAATATGCTGCCACCTAAAAGTGGCAGTTACGTCTATGCAATAAAAATGTAAAATGTGAAAACAAATCCCTGAATTTGCTGTTTTAATAGTTATCTTTTTTTAATTAAAAAGTTTCATGCATCTTATTATGATCATTGCTTGTGAAGGAGACAAGATTACACAAACCAACCAAGCAGCTTTTTTTCCAGGCAGCTACAATGTTATATAAACACTATAACAGCAACTGCAACAAGCATTGGCAAAGCCAAATAGGTTTTGCCTTTGGGACATATTGGCTTTGAGAATGGTTTTTAGCATCTCTGATGCTGTGTAGCATGGCTAAACAGGAATTTAAAAAAGCTTATGACGTGTTTGGCTGTGTCATTTTTAGGCTCACACAGCATCATACAAAATGATGCAGGAGCTTTTTTATTTTTTTATTTTGCAATCCAAGATAGAATGGTAATTAAAAGGAAAAAAAACATACAACAGTTTTTTTTTTACTGGTAGTTGGAAGCAACACTAGGTCGAAAGCAGTACGGGGTGGGGGAAACAATATACCGGGCATGGATGGGGAAGCAACGCGGAGGGTGCTTGTGGAAGAAAACAAATAACATAGAGAGAGAACAGCATGGATTGTGTAGGAAAGTAAAGCAAACGGGTAAGAGAGAGAGAAATGTGGAGGTGGAGGGAAGGATGCACTCTGGCAAGCAACCTACATGGGGGAAGGAGCTCATGAGGATGATTGCATTACGAAAGGGGACTGGGCGAAGCACATGGGTAAGAGAGAGCAACACAGAGCTCAGCAGAAGGGGAAAGAGAAGTACACGAGAAAGACATCTGGTAAACACATACAGTCTCGAGGAGTCCTTAACCAAAAAAATAAAGTTGTTTCTCAAAAGTGCCTAGTAGTAGGACACAAGTAATGTGGCCATGCTTCATGGGAGGAACAAAAACAAGAAAATGAAGTAAAGCCCACACAAATAAAAAGCAAGCAAATGAGGGTGGCAATAAAGCCAACCAATGTTAAGCAGTTAGCGGGCTCTAAGCCCACAGTAGGCTGACAATTGATCTTTTTCCTCAGACAGCTGCGCAGTCTAGTATGTTCGACCTAAAAAGGAGATAGAAAAGAAATCACAATCTAATTGGACATTTGAATTGCAGTCAAAACAAATACTAAGGGCCTCATTACAACATTGGCGGGCGGCTACCGCCGCCCGCCAAGCTGTAACCGCCATGCGGCCGCCAATGCAGCCGCACTCCTGCGGTGCCCATTTGGACATCCCAGCTGGGCCGGTGGGCAGAAACCAAGTTTCCGCCCGCCGGCCCAGTGGGGATGTGGGCCGCAACATGGGAGCCGGCTCCAAATGGAGCCGGCGGTGTTGTGGTCGTGCGACGGGTGCAGTTGCACCCGTCGCGCTTTTCACTGTCTGCACAGCAGACAGTGAAAAGCCGCATGGGGCCCTGTCAGGGGGCCCCTGCACTGCCCATGCCAATGGCATGGGCAGTGCAGGGGCCCCCAGGGGCCCCACGACTCCCCGTACCGCCAGCCTTTTCCTGGCGGCTCAGACCGCCAGAAAAAGGCTGGCGGTCGGGGACTCGTAATCCCCTGGGCAGCGCTGCAAGCAGCGCTGCCCTGGTGGATTACAACCGCTGGGGCCATTGTGGCAGAAAACCGCCGGCCCCGGCGGTGCGACCGCGGCGCTACTGCCGCGGTCAAAATACGCCGGGAGGCACCGCCAGCCTGTTGGCGGTGCTCCCGTCGTTTTGGCCCTGGCGTTGTAATACCGCCAGGGTCATAATGACCACCTAAGTACTTAAAGTTAATATAAAAGCAAATGAGATAAGAAAGGACACTTTGAGCCAACTTTGTCACTGAAGAGAAAGGAACAATTTAAGGCAAATGTGCACAATGTGCAGTCTTTGGGCAGTTAACCAAAGTGAAGGGAGTCAATGGGTAAAGTGTCCTGACCCACTGGCCCATGCTTTCACAACCCAAAGGATGAAACCTGTTGACCAAAAGCCCTGGTATGTATGATTATTATGTTTGATGTTCTTTGGAAAAAACAAATGCTTGGCAAGACAGCTAAAGCTGTCTCAAAGGCTAAACCTATAAGGAAATGCAGTCCATCTCTCCTATGAATTCTATGAAATGTCACTATTTGTTCAGTGAAAAGAGTGATATTTTGTATGTTTGCCAACCACAGAGCTGCTGTTAAAAGCAGCTCCTTGGTTGCTGAAGCAAAGGGACTGTGGACCCACATAGACTGTAAAGGGCAGATTATAATTATTTTTAAAAAACAGGGCTCCCCCGCTCCCAGATAGCCTATAAAGGGATAACAAAAAATAAGCTAAAAAAACACAGTAGCTCAGTGTGAAGGTCACAGACCTCCATGTTGAGGGTTTGAGTCCAGCAGGACTCGTTTCCCTCTTTTATTTCATTTTTTAAATAAAAATATTTAAGGCTCATATGAAAGGTCATCTTACTTTTTGTAAATCACAAATATATTTTTCTTTTTAAATTGTGAGAACATATCTCATTCTAAGTATATCATATATCAAAGCCTAAAAAGTCTCTATCATGCTCCCTCTCACTCTTTTTCTCTGTCTTTCTCTTTCTCCCACACCCACTCAGACACTTACACACTCACTCACAGACCGACTCAGACACTCACACATCCACTCACAGACTCACTCAGACCCTCGTGCGCCCACTCACAGACCCACTCAAACTCTCATACACCCACTCAGAGGCCCACTGATACCCTCATGCACCCACTCACAGACCAAAGCATACACTGACGCACCCACAAACACTCTCACAGCCACACTCACCCCCAGATACATCCTCTCACACCTATTCTGACACCCAAAGAGGCTGCGGCCAACTTTCTGCCCAGTCCCACTCAGCCGGCCCGGACCGCCACCTCCCTGGGCCTCCAATGAGATATAAGGCATAAAATATTGTAACCTCTATCCATGTTTTTGTATGCAAATAGCCAGTGGGCCTGTATGACTCATTCTGGTGATAAGCTACAGTGGTCCATGTTTTTGTGTGTAAATAGCCAGTGGGCCTGTATGACTCATTCTGGTGATAAGCTACAGTGCTTGAGTCCATCTGCCTCTGTTCCAGGCCATCCAAAGACATCACAGACAGAAGTGGGACCTCAGATAAGTGATATAAGGTGGTACTGGTCTGTGTGAGCGCACTGCGTGCTGTGGATTCGTTTCTTTGATGTGCCCAGTTTATATTGCACAGGACTATCGCTTCTCGGGGCTTTGAAGCTTCCCCTCGCGCTATAATTGTTTTTGCAACATCTCCACTTACGTTCGAAGTGATCCTTATAAGCGCAAGCTCCACTACATTGTTCAGACACGGGCCTCATAAGATCTCTGCCTTGCCTTAGCTGATACAACCCTTCTGGTTCGTGACCATTCAGCAGTTGGCCTCTGCAGTGAGCAGCACACATGGTGAAGACTTGGAGTAACTTTAGAGGCCAGGCCCAGGTTTAAAACGGTCACAGGTTGAGAAGTGTGTCTGCGGTGTTTTATTCAAAACAATCAAAGAACGGTGTCATTTTTAAGAGGAAGGATGGATGAATGAATAGAAGGATGGATGACTGAAAGGGAGGATGGATGGATCGATGTATTGGTCTATAAGTAGTCATTTGTGTTTAAGGCAGGGCACGAGGCATGCATTGGTGCGTCTAGGCATGCAGAGATGCTGCCAACAGCACACCCGGTGAAAACACAGGACAGGCATAACAGCTGGCTCTACTGTCCTAGCTTCTCGCCGACTCCACCATGGGCTTCAGAAATACTGAAAGGACAGAAGTCTACATGTAGGGGGCAATGCAGTTGTAAAGCGTGCAATCGATGGCGAAAGATGGTACCATTCTTCGCTGGTCGATTGGCACATGTATTTAGCGTACAAACTAAATGGGGAGGTGTTGTGTTTTAAAATGTGCAATTGTAATTTGTCGTTGGGGGTGGGCAGTGTACCTTTATGGAATGCTGGGTGCGTGGAGTTCTGATGACTTCATCGGCTCCTGAGTCAGTTGCTGTACTTGGAGCTGTGAGGACGTTGGTGTTGATGTGGAAATAAACTTCGTGTTCAGGAATATTCCTTCTCTGTTTTTCCCTTCTTTTGGATACAACATAAATTGGCGACGAGCTTCTATCAACACCATCCGGACCCACGTAACTGTTATGATATTTATTTCTTGTCCTCACACTCGTTTTCTTCATGGTTATATTAAGCGGAAATCTTTCAGCTGACAGAGTATGCTGGTGTTTTTAAATCTATTTTAAAGCAGATTACAATCTCGTTCAGGTATTTTGTTAAGGGCCTTTGCCTGCTTGCGCCCGGCGAAGTCCTCTGGTTTCAGTTCCTGTTGCCTAGTTACGCCTGATCAACAAACATTTTACTCAGAGGAACCATGCGACATTGGGTTAAGACATCAAGAATATTTTCTTTACAGAGATTGAAATCTACATATTTTTAAACAACGTGGAGCAAATTCTGGTTACTGAAGTGTATGTTTTGGTTTACAAATAGTGATATATAAATCCGCAAATCGTCAGAGGAATTCTGTGTGCCTCTACTGTGTTTATTCACATAAACAAAGAAAACCTGTGCTGGACTTTCTGCACCAGAAAATAAGAATCCACTATCATGCGGACAGGTGCACAGTAATTCGCGCACTCTTCATTTTAAGTGCACCTTGTGGATTCGTACATATTCTGGTATTTATTTCACTGTTGCTATTGGATGGAGGATATTTCTACGCAATTGCGGATCTTTTCAGTGATTCGCACACTTCTATTCTGACTGCGAGAAAATAAGAATCCACTATCACGCGGACAGGGGCACAGTAATTGGCGCACTCTTCATTTTAATTGCACCTTGCGGATTTGTACATATTCTGGTATTTATTTCACTGGTGCTATTGAATGGAAGATATTTCTACGCAATTGCGGATCTTTTCAGTGATTCGCACACTTCTATTCTGACTGTGAATTTACAGTGAAAGTACAAATTGTATGGACATGTGGACTTAAAATGTTATGCGCACAGTGATTCGCACATTCATCTGCTTTTCTGGATCTGCAGACCTGTGAATCTGTTTGCAATATTTCACGCACGTATCACGACTACTCTACATTGAAGGCGGTTGCAGATTTGTACATTGATTCGCACACTTATTCAATTTTTATCTTTAGTGGTGTCTTATAAGTCATATACACGTTCATACAGTGTCTATTCCTCGGTATGCAAACAGCAAATTTGCCACTGGCATTTTTGCCTGAACCCGGTATTCCCATGATAAAATGGCAACACTGGTTCAAGTCTTTTGAAAGTTACTTAGTGGCGATAGATGGGGTAAATTTTTCTGCGGTTCGAAAGAGGGCGATTTTGTATAATTGCCTTGGTACAGAAGGTCAGAGAATTTTTGATCATCAACCCCAAGTGCAACCTTCATCCAGTGATGGTTGGGATGTTTTTACTGAAGCTGTAAAGAGGTTAGAAAATCATTTTAAGGATGACCTTAGTATAATAGTTGAAAGACACAAATTTTTTACTCGAAAACAATTCCAACACGAATCGACTGATAATTTTGTAGCTGAGCTTAGGGTATTAGCAGCCACTTGTGAATTTTTAGGACCCCTCGATCAGTACCTAAGAGATCAGTTAGTGGTGAATTGTTATGATTCTAGAATCCAAGAAAATTTTTTATGTTGTAGAAATCCATCTTTGTGTGAAACACTAGAAATTGCTAGAGGCATCGAGCGTTCAGTAACAGCTTCCAGAGAGTTAAGCAAAATGAAAGTAAGTCAGGCAGAAAATGTGAACATAGTTTTACAGAAGTCTAAGACAGTTATGTCGGGCACTCCAGATTTAAAAAAAAATAATGTTAAAAGTTCACTATGCTTCAGATGTGGTTCTAAGTCACATGTTGCCAATTCCTCAAATTGTCCTGCACTGGGGAAAGTGTGCATAAAATGCAGGAAGTCTGGTCATTTTGCTCGTGTATGCAAGCAATCGCAAAAAGTAATGTTAGTTGAGCATCAGCAAGCCATTGACAAGCTGACAGATGGAGGGGAGGTGGACTTTTCAAAAAGATGTGTTTTGATTGTCGGTGATATTAATTCTGATTGCAAATTTTCTAAGGATCCAGTATGTGAGGTTAAAATTGGGGAAGTCAAGCTAAGAGTCACTGTGGATTCAGGCTCACCTATATCAATTGTATCTGATACAAATTATCATTCACATTGGAGTAACCTTCCCTTGTCAGCTCCTGACATAAAAACAGTAGCTTTTGATGGTCAAGAAATTGATATGATGGGGTATTTCTTAGAAAGGATTTGTTATCAGCAGAAGACTATTAGTACAAAAATATATGTAGCCAAGAGAGGGTACAATATTCTGGGGTGGAAAGATCAAGGACAATTTGGGATGGTTCTGAGACCGGGTACTGAACGACCTATCACCCTGATTGAGAAAGTGGACATAAAACTTGATACTCTTAAAGATGTCCTAGACAAGCATACTGTGATTTTCAGGGATAAACTAGGCTCTGTAAAAGGTTATGAGCATAAAATAATTCTCAAACCTGATGCGATACCTGTGGTACACAAGGTGCGTAATGTGCCCTTGAGCATCAGAGGGAAGTTAAAGGAGCACCTACGTGAGCTATGTGCTGATGGAATCATTGAATCGACTAATTCGTCTCAATGGGTTTCTCCGATTGTGGTTGCAGTTAAGAAAACGGGGGATTTGCGATTATGTGTGGACTTGAGGTCTTTGAACAAAAATATTCTAGTTGATTGTTTCCCGCTGCCCAAAATACAGGAGTTATTGGCACGATTGGGGGGTATGAAAGTGTTCTCCACGATTGACCTCAAGTCCGCCTATCATCAAGTTGAGTTGAGTAGGGAGTCTCGTTCTCTTACAACATTTGTCACTCCATTTGGGGCTTACAGATTTTTGCGGATGCCTTTCGGTTTAGCTTCCGCAGCATCTGTGTTTCAGAAGCTAATGTATCAATTGTTTGGGGAAGTACACGGAGTGTTGGCATATCAGGACGATATTCTGATAGGCTCAGAGTCTATTCAGGAACACATACACAAACTTGATAAAGTCCTTGAAATTCTGGAAGAGCACGGGATTACGGTGAGAAAAGAGAAATGTAAATTCATGGTTGAGACGGTTGAATATTTAGGTCACACAATTTGTGCACAGGGAATCCTACCCAAGAAGGACTTATTAGGGGCTATTGGAAATGCTCCATCTCCTAATGATAAAGACCAGTTGAGATCCTTTTTGGGTCTTTGTGAGTACTACTCGCGATTTGTTCACAATTTTGCGTATCTGACAGAGCCATTAAGGAAGTTGTTGAGGAAGGGTGAGAAATTTCTGTGGCAGGATGAGCAGGCTCAAGCCTTCTTAACTCTTAAGACTCTCATAATTGAGGCTCCTGCTCTTCATCCTTTCAATGAAGACGTACCTTCTGTCATTACTGTGGATGCGAGTGGGATTGGCCTAGGAGCTGTTTTAAGTCAAATGATAGGAGGCAAGGAATTTACCATTGCTTTTGCGTCCAGACGACTTTCTGAGGCCGAAGTGAATTATAGCACAATCGAGAGGGAGGCACTAGCTTGTGTTTGGGGTGTCAACCATTTTTCAATGTATGTTTGGGGGAGAGAATTTACTTTGGTAACAGATCACAAGCCATTGGTTTTTCTATGGAATGACAAAATTTTCAATAAGACTAGTCCTAGATTGACCAGGTTGTTGGCTAAACTTTATGAGTTTAATATGAAAATGAAACATATTCCTGGGGAGAACAATGGTAGAGCAGATTTTCTTTCCAGGTGTCCGGTTCACAATCCAATTGAGGGGAAGCAAATGGAGGATGAGGATGTCATGGTGGGAATGATAGACGGAGTGTTTGTTTCTGGGGAAGTAATTTCCAGGCAGGTTTGGGCGGAAGCTATGAACAAGGACAATTCTCTATTGCTTCTTAAAAAATATATTTGTGAGGGTTGGCCGGCAGGGAATGGTGTTTTAGAGGTAATAAAACCTTTTTGTAAGGTTAGAGAGGAATTGAATGTGGAGGACGACCTTGTCATGAGGGGGGAACGTTTGGTACCTCCTAATGAATTAAGGCACAAGTTGATACAGCTGGCTCATGATGGGCATGTTGGAATCACTGGCACAAAGAAGAGGTTGCGTTTATATTATTGGTGGCCGGGTATGGACACAGAGGTGGAATTTGCAGTTAAGAATTGTAGCATTTGCAAGGGGGCGGATAAAGGTTTGCATACTAGAGAAGTGCCTTTGTGTCCTGTACCGTTTCCTGATAAAACTTGGCAGAAATTGGGATTGGATTTCATTGGTCCAGTTGGGGGTTATAATGACGGGAAGAAATATGTGTTGGTTGCAGTAGATTATCATTCCAAATGGGTTTCGTACAAGTTTTTAAGAGAACCTAACACCACCAATGTGATTGGATTTTTAAAAGAGATCTTTCATTGGGAAGGTATTCCCAGGTTTTTGGTCACAGATAACGGGGTGCAATTTGTATCGTACCAGATGGTTGAATTTCTGAGAAGACTTAATATTAAGCATCTTACAACTGCATTGTATAGTCCGCAGGGTAATGGGCTTGTGGAGAGAGTAAATAGATTACTCAAGGAAACTATTCAATTGGCCATCAGGTCAGGGAAGAGTATACAGGAGATGGTGTCAGAAAGGATATGGTGTTATCACAACACGCCACATTCTTCTACTGGTGTTGCCCCTTTTGTACTTTTGAAGGGTAGACATTCTTGCAATGAACTGTCTCCAGAGTGGGTTGTACAGGAAACTTTAGGAGGTGTTGTTGCTTCTGATATCAATCAGGTGAAAGACAAGGTGATTAAGCAACAGGTCAAGAGCAAATTGAGATATGACGATCTGAAAAGAGTTAAGGAGGTTCAATTTGGTATAGGTGATGTAGTTAGAGTAAAAAAACCTCAGGGGAAGGGAAAGGGATTGTCAAGTTTTTTTCCCACTGCCAGGGTGGTCAGAGTATCCAAACATTCTGTTATGGTTGAGGGTGGCAAATGGTGGAATAAGAGGAATGTGACGAAAGTGACAGATGTAGCCCCTGGGGTAAAACATTCAGGTGTTTGGGCTGATGTTGAGTTGAAAGATAGTGGTTATGATGGCGGTGCTTTAGGTAGAGGATCAGGTGAGAATGTGGGGTGTGGTAGTTCTCCACATGAAAGAGGATGTGTGTTTTCTGGGCAATTTAGTGATCTAGGAAGAGGGTCAGGAGAAGACATACGAGAAAATAACATGCATGACGGTCGTGGAAATTTTGGCATAGGAAATACTGTGGGGGTGATGGGTGAGGGTGAAGTTGAAAGGTTGGAGGAAGGTGCTAATCTGGAGGGTGTGATGGGTAGGCCCAAAAGAAATGCTGTTAGACCCAAATATTTAAATCAGTTTGTGACGTACTAGGTATTTCGGGAGGCAGTGGGATATTGCCTTTATTGCTTATGTACAACTTGCCGTTATTGCCTAAGTATAACTTGTTTTTCATTTCTTAGTCTATGTATGGAAGGTTTAGAATGTTTATTGGGATTTTTCATTTCCAATGTATCTTTTGTATATTTTATTGTAGCATAGAAGGGAATGTGTAGCATATGTGTTAGTATTTGTTCTGTTTGTTAAGGGGGAAGATGTGTTGTGTTTTAAAATGTGCAATTGTAATTTGTCGTTGGGGGTGGGCAGTGTACCTTTATGGAATGCTGGGTGCGTGGAGTTCTGATGACTTCATCGGCTCCTGAGTCAGTTGCTGTACTTGGAGCTGTGAGGACGTTGGTGTTGATGTGGAAATAAACTTTGTGTTCAGGAATATTCCTTCTCTGTTTTTCCCTTCTTTTGGATACAACAGGAGGTTAATTGGTGCCTGAACAAGGGGTGATCTTGTGTTACTGATCGACCTTAGACAGATCAAAAGATGAGCAGGCCTTGCAAGATTTAAACCTGTGACATGAGTATCTCATAGTCTCTGGCCGATACTTAAAAGAGTCAACCTTATCAGGATTTAACCCCCTGCGTAGGATACACACAGATCCTAAACCCACCGAGCTAACCTTCATGCTTCTAGTTTTGAGCGATGACCTTGTCCCTTGAGGGTGCTTTAAAATGATGAACCATCTCCACCCCGTGTGTGTGTGTGATCCGCCACTAGCCGTTCATTTTAGGTCTGGGCATGGATTCTCAAAAGCATCCATCTGTCCAGTTGTTCACACGCCTTGCACATTCATGGTTGAGTCAGGTGAATAACGTGAATAGCAGCGTGCGTGCCACGTCCTTCCTTTCACTGCAGGAAGCTCGACTGTCATTATAGAGACTGAGAGGACCAGCAAATCCAGAGACGTTTAATGCAGGGAAGGGCTCTCTTCTGGCCATAGCACCTGCTCGCCCTTTCAGGACTTGACAAGTTAGAGGCGGATAATGGGCAGGCCCTACCTAAAAACGTCTGTGTGTCAGAAGTGGAAGAGTGGCTCTTAGAGGCATCTCAGCGAGTTAATGTGCAGACTGGAGGAAATCACGCTCCTGCGCTTCATAGGGCCATTCTCAAGTAGAATTTACAGTTTTTTATGGGCGAGCACAAAGTGCTCCGTCCATTCTGTAATCTCTCTTTGGGCTTGAAACCACGCCCACGCCACGTCAGTCACTTCCATTGGTTCATGGGCTTGCCTTTTAAAATCTGTTTACTTTCATTTGTGAAAGACATGCATACGTCATGCCTTTTCCGTTGTTTAGCCCACCTACACAGCACCGGTAAAATACCAAAAACATAGGAGGCTAGTTGTTTTCAGCCTGGAGTCGGACTACTTTATCTGTTTATTTTCCACGCAGCACGATCACGCTGCATTTTACATAGCGCAATCACGCTGCGTTTTTTTTTGCTTTACAGCGCTAATAGCTCTAACTCAAACAAATGAGAGACCCGTTGCATTGAAAATGCTTGTTTGTATTACTCATTGCTAACACGACTGCCCTGACCCCCACCCCCTACAGCCCAGAAAATACTGGTTACTAGTTCTATGGCCTGCGTGCAACTGCACACTGTTGGCTCACTGAGCGCATGAGCATGCTGTGGGATGTCTGGACTCTGTGTCACTGTACATTGTTGGCCATCTGTGCGTATGAGCAGGTTGTTGACAGTCTGGACTGTACATCATTGCACATTATTGGCCGTCCGTGCACGTGAGCAGGTTGTTTACTGTCTGGACACTGTCATTGCACACTGTTGGCCACTAATGCGTGTGAGCAGGTTGAGGCTGTCTACACAGTACACTACTGCATATTGTTGCCTGTCTCTGTGCATGAACATGTTGAGGCTGTCTGGGTTTTATGCCATTGTACATATTTGGCTGTCCATGTGTGTTAGCTGCCTGTCGGCTGCTTACACTGTGCATCACTGCACATTGTTAGTTGCCTGTCCATGTGAGCAGGCTGTAGGCTGTTTGGACTGTGTGTCCCTACATATTATTGGCTGTGCTTGCGTGTGAACAGGCTGTCTGGACTGTGTGCCACTGTAAACTGTTGGCTGTCAGTGTGTGTGAACAGTTTGTGTGGTGTGTGGACTGTGTTCCACTGCACATTGTTGTCAGTCCTTGCATGCAAAACTGCTGTGGTTGTCTACACTGTGTGTCACACCAATGTGTATATATTTATATTCACTGAAAAAAATGAAGGTTAAAGGGATGTTATAGTTAGAAAATAGAATACAAAAAAAAATAGAAATTCACTTTAAATCCAAACATTACAGGGAGGTAATAGTTAGGCTCACAGTCCACGTGTACAAAGCCATAGAAATTCAGCAGTTATAGTTACCCGAGCTAACTATAACTTGCACCCACATAATGCACTGCCTCATGAGCTCACATATTACATCACTGATGACATGGTAAGTGACTTCACTGATGACATCTCAAATGACTTCACCAATGACATCATCCAGTCAGTGTAAGTGGTTGTATGGATGTGTGGGTGGGTGTGTGACTGGGTCTATGGGTGAGTGAGTGGGTGTGTGAGTACTTGTATGGGTGAGTGGGTGAGTGACTGGGTGTGTTAGTGACTGTATCGCTGAGTGAGTCAGTGAGTCAGTGACTATATGAGTGACTGAGGGTGTATGAGTGGCTGTATACATAAGTGAGTGGCTGTGTCAGTGACTGCATGGGAGAGTGAATGGATGTGTGAGTAGCTGTATCGGTGAATGAGTGGGTGTGTGAGTGCATGGGTGAGTGAGTGGCTGTGTCAGTGACAGTATGGCTGAGTGTGTGGGTGTGTGAGTGGTTGTATGTGTGAGGGAGTGGGTGTATCAGTGGCTGTGTGGGTCTGTTAGTTGGTATGTGACTGGTTGCATGGGTGCATGAGGGGATGTGTTAGAGGCTGTATAAGTCTGTGAGTAGGTGTGTAAGTAGCTGTATGAGTGTGTGAATAGCTGACTTAGTACTGTATGGATGAGGGAGTGGTTGTGTCAGTTGTTGTGTAAGTGAGTGAGTGGGTGCATGTAGTAGTTTTATGGGTCTGTGAAAGAGTATTTGAGTAGCTGTGTGTTTGTATAAGAGTTTGTATAGGGGTATGAGTGGGTGTGTGAGTGGTTCTGTGGATGATGATGTCATCAGTAATGTCATTTGAGATGTCATCAGTGATGTCACTGACCATTTCATAATTCATGTAAAGTGTGAGGTCATAAGCAGTGCATTACTGGGGCGCAAATTATAGCTAGCTCAGGTAACTAGAACTGCTGAATTTCTATGGTTTTCTATGTGTGAACTGTGAGCCTAACTATAACGTCACTGTAACCTTTGTTTATATATATATATATATATATATATATATATATATATATATATGCTTCTTTAATGAGGAATAGATAGGACTTAAATTGGAAGCCCATCTATGGATCATTAGGTCATAATCCAAATACGTTACCTATGGGAAACTTCCACTCTTCAAGAGATGCTGTCTGTATTAGGGAAACAGGCCTATGTGGGCATCATGAGAGACAGCTACCAAGAGACAACACTATAATTAGGGAAATTCAAATTTGTATATCCCTGGCTGCGAAGTATTCGCAAATAAAGACAAGCTTGTGCAGGGAAATGCACAGCTATGATTGGCTGCCAACACTTCAGACCAGGAAGTGTTGGCAGCCATCTTTGGACTCGGCTTGAGCTGAGTCCCAGAAAAAAAGCAAAAAAAAGAAAAGGCTTCAGGGTTGGGACACCATGACCTCTTAGGGACCCACCCCAGAGCAAAAAAAAAGTATTTTTTTATTTTTACGCAAGTTCGCGTATTTGCCCTCCTCGCTGCCCTGGGAACCACCACCTCCCCAGAGCTTCTTATTAAATACATGCGGGGGGCATGGCCCCCCACAACTCAGGGACCACCACCCCCCAGGGAAAAGTGGAAACAAACAGAAAGGGGGTCCTTTGGGACCCCCGAGCCCTGGGGACCACCACCCCAGGGTTCTTCTCATTGGAGGTGGGCCACATGGCCCTGGGGACCACCACCTCCCAGGGCCGGCTTCTGCTATGTCCCAGGGGTGCCCACCCGGGGGACATAGCAGTTTGCTGTGGCTTTGCTGCAGCGCTGTAGCTGAGCTGTCGCTGAGCAACAGCAAACACTTTGGGTTTTGACAGAGGGACCTTAAACACAGGTCCTGCTGTCAAAATCCAAAGTTCCGTCTCTGTCCCCTGCATGCGTGCAGGGGACAGCAGAGGTGAAATGCTTCAACAAGTACAGAGCTGCTGTCAATGCAGCTCAGTGCTTGCTGAAGCATTGGCACTGCGCGGGAAGCCTTAAGGCACCCTGCGCAGTGCCAGGTAGCCGGCAAGGGCTTTGTATAAAAAAATAATAATAATGTAGGGGCAGCGGGGGAGCCCATAACGCATCCCGCGCAGTGCCAGGTTGACTTTTTTTTTATTTGAAAGAAATAATATGAAATAATATGAAAGCCCATAAAGGGCTAGAACCCCCCCCCCCCCAAAAAAAAAAAAATGCAGCTCTTTGTGAAGGTCGCAGACCTTCACACTGAGTTTTGGGGGTTCGAGTCCAGTTGGACTCATTTCCATTTAAAATATATATATATATATAGATCTAAATATATATCTATATATGTATATAGATATATATGTATCTACATATCTATATATCTATATATATATATATATATATATATATATATATATATATATATATATATACTATATTTAAAAAAAATATATATATTTCAAATTGGAGACAAATAACTCATTCTAAGTATATCAGACATCAAAGCCTAAAAAACTCTATCTCTCTCTCCCTCTCACTTTCTTTCTCTCACTCTCTCTCTGTGTCTCTCTTTCAATCAATTCTCCCAATCACACACACACTCAGACACTTATGCACCCACTCACAGATCCACTCAGACACTCACGTGCCCACTCACAGACCCACTCAGACAGTCCTGCACTCACTCAGAGACCCACTCAGACCCTCATGCTCTCCCTCATAGCCCCAGTCAGACCCTCATGCATCCACTCAGACAGTTACACACTCACTCACACACCCACTCAGACCATAACACACCCACTTACACACCCATTGACACTCTGATGCACCAACACACAGACCAGTGCGCATACTGACGCACCCCCTAAAACACTGATGTACTCACTCTCACACCCAGACACTTTGACATTCACTCTTACCTCCAGATACAGCCTCTCACACCTATTTTCACACCCACAGGGGCCGCGACTAACTTCTGCAGTGCATGTGTAACGGGCCATGCACAACATCGGGTTGGGTAGTTAGGGTGGTTCGCCGCAGGGACTGGCTGCAGGCCAGCCCTCGCGGGCATACCCTACTATGCAAAGGAGAAGGCAGTGCACTGTGAAAGGTTGGGTGCTTATAAGGGATTGGTTCTCCTTCTGAATCAAACAGAAGACCCAAAGATACTAGAACCAGACGGGGTATGGCGACTGCGAGTTCCATCACCCCTTGGAACCATATCTTTGACTTCCAATAAGGAGTCCCCAGAATAATGGTCCAACTTTCCAAACCTACTTTCATTAATACTTTCCGAATCATGGAGAAGATGGGGAGGCACAACCTCCCTTTCTTTCCCAATCCTGCAGAAAGGCATCTACTGACATTGCCTCTGGATCCTGTCTCCAACTAAAGTTGATAAGTCGTACTGCTCGCAAACAAGTCTACTTGAACCAGACCCCTTAGACCTTAAATCAGATTGAAAACCTCTGGATTCAATTTCTAATCACTGAAGTCCCTGAGATACCTGGAATTCCAATCTGCCCCTACATTCTGAAGGCCTAGAATAAATTCTGCCCTCTACACAATCTTGTGGTCCCAAAAAAAAATACCAAACTTGTTTTGTAAGATCAGCCAAAACCTTTGACCTCAAAACGCCCAAGCGGGTTATATATGAAACTGATGCAAAATTATCTGGGAGGATCAGTGTAATGGTGTTTCTCAGTAACTCTTTGAAGCTCTTCAATGCATGCAGACCTGCTAACATCTCCAGACAATTTATGTGAAGTAACTGTTCATCCCTGGACCATTTTCCACTGGTTTCTAAACTGTGGATTCAAGCTCCCCAACTTAAACTGCTGGCATCCGATTCCAGTACAATTTCAGGAGTATTCCCAAAGATGGTCTTGCCACTCTAAGACTCTTAGGGCCAGATGTAGGAAAGGTTTTACCCATTCTGTGTCTATGGGAAAAAGCTTTCGTACATATGGCCCTTAATGTTTTAATCACCATTCCAAATCTTCCAAACCATTCAGTGACAGAGGAAGAGAGTACCCATACCATAAACCCGAAGTATTCAGCCTATGAAGGCCTCTGTAATGTAGAGGACCTGGGGAGATGGCTTGAATGGATGATGACACTAGACCCAAAACTCTTGCAAGGTCCCTTGAAATGCTCACCTCTTTTAGCAGAACTGCCCTTATTTCTTTCTTTATCATTGACACCTTCTTCTGTGGAAGTAACAAACGCGATAGTACCAAATCTACTTGAAATCCCAGGAATTCTAGATCCTGAATTGAAACCATGACAGACTTTTTGGTATTTACTAAAAAACGTAAACTCTCCAGAAGCTGGTCTGTTAATCTTAAATGTTTCAAATGTTCTGACCTGTCCTGAGACATCAGTAAAATATAATCCAGATAATTTATCAATCAGACGAACCCCTCTCTGAGGAAGTCTACTACTGGGTGCATCACTTTGGTGAAACATCATGGAGCTGAGGATAGACCGAATGGTAGACAGAGGAACTGATAAAGAACATCCCTCCATTTGAAGCATAAGAATCTCTTACTGTACCTTGTCATAGGTATTATGAAGTATGTGTCCCTTAGGTCTAACTTCACCAACCAGTTGTTTGCCTGCAAAATGTCCCTAAATAGACTGATACCTTCCATCTTGAAGTGCCTGTAAACTAAATACTTGTTCAAATCCCTCAAATTTATGACAGGACACCAACTTTTGTCCTTTTTTTACTAGGAAAACTGTACTCACAAAATCCTTCATTTCTTTTTCTGAATCTGTAACTCGAATCCATGGATGTCAATTCACCAAAATGTCAAGAGTAGCAGAAGTGACACCACACATCCTTTGACCTCCACTTTCACTCATACACTCATACTTAAACATACTCACAAATTCACACTTACATACACTCTCTCCTAAATGCACTTTTACCCGCAAGCATGCACACAACATACATTTAAAAGCATTTGTTTACTTCCTTCACCTGCCATGAAAGGCCATACTCCAGCTAATTATAATCCATTTTTATTACACTAATAGTTATTGATATATATATATATATTATTCACTATTAGTATAATACAAATGTGACAGAAAGCTAAGAGAGTGGAGCCCCAACTGACGTCCATGAGCATGAGCTGCCACTGGGTTTCTGACACAGAATTTGACACCGCTGAGGGCAGGGGTCGCAAAGGCACTGCCAGGGGTAGCAAACGGGTAAGCCAGGGGTCGCATTTGCGACCACTGGCGACCCCTAAATGATGTCCATGCTCAAATCAAAGCTCCTTTTGCCAACATCTGAGTTACCTCTGTGTCTACTAGACTCATCTTTACCGAATCTAATGCCAAATCCTTTGGTTGTCTTGTTTGTACTGGTGTATCCCAGAACTCTATTCTGAAGCTGGCAACAGTCTGTAGAACCCAAGCATCTCCTGTAATTTCTACCCAGTTGTGAACAAAGAATCTCATCCTTCCCCCTACTTTTACATGGGAAGATACAGAAGACGCTCACCTTGAGATTCAGTGCCCTGAGCTCTCGATCTTCTGCCACGGGATCTTGAAATTCTCCCTCTCTGATGATAGAAGTTAGTGTTGAGACAGTAGCCCCTTCCATAGTTACAGTAGTTTCTGGTATCCTGATTGTAATATTGGGACCTGAAGGAACCGCGGCTGACAGCCATTACCCTCCTGTTAGCCCTTCCAAAAACAGATCTGGACCCAAAAACTCTTCTCATATTATTTTGAGCCTTGCTGAAAGCAGTAAATGTGGAAAAATATTTCCCCGAAGGACTTGACAAAGATTTCGCCAAAAAGGTGGACCCTCCGGGTCTCCCATGTCCTTCATTGAAGACAAATTAGCCAGCTTGGGATTCATCCTCATAAAAAATGCTTTTCTCCTCTCTGTGATCAGGCTCACATTAGTGTTTAGTGAAGGTAGGGTTAAACATATCTCCCCCAAAGGTGTCCTTACTTTCATTGGAGGTAGAAACCTGAACCAAATCATCATCCAAGTTTTCTGAAAAATCAGAGCTTTCCTGAAGATCAAAAACATATCTTTATCCCACTTCCTTTCTTCATCCCCTAATGTTTCCAAAGAGGATGACAACACATCTTGAGAATCCATTGTGGCATTAAGGTCACTCTTTCTAAGCATGTCACCATGGGCAACCTTTCCCTGCACCCCAATAAGATGGCCTTTTCCTTTTGTGCTGCTATAAGCACCAGAAACTATATTAGTGCATAGGCTACCAGGACTGTAGGTGTGTTTTTGTGCCTTCTAAAAGTGCTTCCACTTATGAGAAACTTTACCCCTTTTTTGGGACACAGCGGTAAAAGGGGACTTCCTGTCGGAAAGGAAATAATAGTTCTCCTCCGAGAGGGTGTCCGTCTTCCTCTTAGCAAGTGTGGTGTCCACCACCTCTTTCACTGAGAACCTAAGTTCCTCTTTGAGACATTTTCTAAAAGAATCACCTACAAGGTCAACCGCAGGAAGAACCTGGTGATTTGACGGTTCCATAATAATAATAATAAAAGACAGGCTTGAGGCACAAGATAGAACTTTAACCCCAAAGGGACAGAATAATTATGACTGTGCAAGTCAATAAATCAATTATATTGGCAAAAGAGCCTAATCATATAAATGAAGTTATCCCCACAGACCAAAATGATTAATACATTTAAACATCACTAGAGGGAAACCAAATAATTGAAAAGAGTTCACTTCCCAGATAAAATTAACCAAGTTAACCAAAGGGCTTAAAACAATGCACCCATTTTGGTTACAAACTTGTCTCCTTGCTCGTCAGGTTGCTAAGAGATGCTCAGTGTTGAAGACGCTATATCTTGCAAGATTTGCTAAAGGTGCCTGGCAACGTGCTCTTGCAATGTGTCATTGCCAGGCAACCAAGTCCAAAAATAATGGAGGACTCCTAGTCTTCTTTTAATGTCATTGCAAAGTGCGCTACATCGGAAGTATTGTTTCCGCAGGTGCAATTATACTAAATTTAATGCAGTACACTGGCGAAGCCCGAAGACAGAAACAAGAAGCCCTGGGTTGTAAATAAAGAATGCTCTTGCACAAGAACTTCGTGTTTCTTTTTATTTGAAAACACATCAATCATCAGGGCTCACCGACATTGTCCGATTGGCACAGCCTCCTCGCCCAACTGACACTTACATTCTTCATACGAAAACACATTCTACATTCTACATTCTATTACACGTTCACATTCCAACATTCTACATATCTATCAACTATTATAACATCTCTGTTTTCCCCCAAACAAAAATAATAATAATAATAATAATAATAAATAAATAGATTATTAATACATAACATAAACACTAATACATTACAAATTCGGAATACTTATTTGGAACCTGTATTTTCCTTTTTCCTTCTAGTTCTCAAGTTTACATCAGTTACATCAGATAACTCATTCTCTGTAACTCTCTGTACCATTTCTAAATTTTGCATTTCATTGACACAAACACTACTATCAGTACTCCTACTACTGTTTCCTTTAATTCTGCAATTGGATTTCCCCTCAACTCCACAACTAGTTAAATCTCCAAAATCATAATAATCTCTTGTTTCCAAATAAACACCTTCTGTGTTTCCTACATTTCTCAAAAGACTCTCTTGATGTGGTTTTAACAAGATCAGAGCATTTTTACTCCACCACCCCTTATCTTTCAAAAGAACAGAACCATTAGAAACTTTCAAAATTTGTGCTGGAGAAGTGTACATTGACTCTCATTTAAGCACTTTATAGGGTTTTCTCACAAGTACCCAATCACCTACATTAGGTATTCCAGAACTTACTCTATTTATTTTGCAATAATAATGTTCAGTTTTTACTTGTTTGTCGCCAATTTTTTGTTGAACTTGAAGTTCATTCTCATCAACAATTTTGACGTTTTTAGAGTAATTCGCAATCTTGCCAAATTTAGGAGTGAGTAACGTTTTTTCCTTCCTGCCTCTCATCAAAAAGAAAGGTGAAAATACAGTTGTAGAATTTGCAGTACAATTACACCCATACACTTTCTCCCATAAAAATTCATATACATCTAATTTTGATGCTATTGCTAATTGAATACCTTCTTTCATAAATCTATTCATATGTTCCACTTGACCATTTGATGAAGGATTGTAAAGAGGACTTTTTTCTTGTTGAATACCATGACACTCCAAACGTTTACACATTTTCTGTGAAGTTAATTGTGTACTATTGTCAGATACCAAGGTTTTAGGTAAACCTTCAATTGCAAATATTTTTTTAAACAATTCAATAACAGTTTCAGTACTAACATTTCTTAAAAATTCCCAGAGAATCCATTTAGAATAATAATCTGTGATGACAATTAAGTAACACATATCTGATTCAAGTAAACTAAATGGTCCTGAAATATCTATAGCTATTTTCTCCCATGGTGCATCAAGTATCAAAACAGGTTGCAACTCCTTTTTGCTCACCTTCCAATGTTTGTCAGATTTAATACACTCCACACAGTTATCCAAATACATATTAACATCACTGTCAAGCCCAGGCCACCAATAATATGATCTTAGAGCTTTCTTTGTGAGACTAGTACCAGGATGTCCTTTATGGGCCAACTCAATCAACCATTTCTTTCAAATTTGTGGTGGAACATACAAATCATGTCTCATTAAAATTCCAAATTCAATACTCAATTCATCAGCTACATACATTACCTACATTTCTGCTAGGAGGCCACCCTTCAGTGACATATTTCATCACTTGTTGTAATACTGAATCACTTTCAGAAGCCTTGCACCACTCCTCAGCAGAAATCGCAGCATAACAATGTTCCACAACATCCACATAAGCCACTACACATTCATCATCCAAAATCTTTCTGTGATCATCATCTTCTAAAGGTAACCTGGATAAACAACCAGCACATTTATTCAAACTACAAGAAATGTGTTTTATCACAAAATTATATTCTTGTAATTTAGATATCAGTCTGCTCAACCTAGAAGATGCCTTCGTATTACTCCTTCCATCCATCATGTACACTAGTGGTTTATGATCAGTTACCAACTCAAACTCGTTGCCCCAAAGATATGTCTTCAATTTCTCCACAGCCCAAATACAAGCCAATGCCTTTCTTTCTATAGTGCTGTAAAAACATTCCGATTTCCGAAGCATTCTAGAAAAAAAAGCTACTGTAATTTCCCTTCCAGACACTATTTGAGTAAAGACAGCACCTATACCTGTTGCACTAGCATCAACCGTGATTCTGTTATGCTCTTTGGTATCATAAGGCTGCAAAGCTGGTGCCTTCAATAAGGCATTTTTCACATTTATAAATGCAGAATCTTGCTTGTCTGTCCATTCAAACTTCACCTTCTTTCTTAATTGTTTCATAAGAGGAGAGACTCTCAAATAAACAACATGGTCACAATGTCAGCAAGAAACCGAATCAAAGCAGAAAGCTTCCCATCAAAGAAGCTAGCTTGCACAATCATTGTTTATAGAGACTGGAAAAAAAACGGTGAGTGGGTAGCGGGCCCTTATCAAAGACGAAAGCGGGTTTTCCCTTAAACACTTACCAAGCCCAACCATAAATTGTAGGGGCAAAACATTAATAAAGCTAATCAATACAAGTTCTCTAGAAACTATAAAGAGAAATAACAATAAAAATATACCACAAAATAATGTAAATGTAACAAAACTAGAAGTACTTATCTGTATTGGAGCAGCCAATAAAAAAAGAGGAAGATGACTGTGTGTGCTGGATTTTTATATTCATTGAACATTCTGATGCTTTGTGATGCATTATTATTCTTTAAAGCGCTGCATGTTGGGGCAGCAATAAAAGGTCATTCAATAATGGTAGCCAAAGGTCTTGTAATGAAATAGATATGACTGAAATTAGAGGCCGATCTATGGATCATTAGGTCATACCCCCAATACGTTGCCTATGGGAGCCTTCCACTCTTCAAGAGACACTGTCTGTACTAGGGAAACAGGTTTATATGGGCATCGTGAGAGAGAGGAACCCAGGGACAACACTCTATTTCTGCTTTTTTTTAAAGAATGCTGCCTGGTGCATATGTAAACGCTACTTGTGCCCTTTACACACTATGAGTCACACTTTGGAATTACAAAAGGGGCCACAGAGCTCTTTCTGTGATCCTGAACGCCTGTATGCTCTTGCAGTGGGCACACTCAAAAGATAGCATTGTTGTTTCTGAGTAGATGTTTCTGCATATAAATCTGATAATCCACATTGCCTGCACACACTATCTCATTATAGCATGAACATGGGTAGAAAGATCCCAAGGGACACACTGTTTACTCCAATGGGGTATTAGCCATCTCAGGGGGACACTTCAGGTGATTAAGGGGCTCATTATGACATTGGCAGTATATACCGCCTACCGCCGCTGTGGCGGCTGCCAACATACCACTACGGCAGCTACCATCCATCCGTCATATTATGAGCACTGCCTGACTTCTGACACAATAAGGGCGGAAATCCGGTAGTGCTCATGGTGGTGGATGGTGGTAAGCTGGCGCTGCTAACACCAGCACCGCCCTGCCAGAAGTTCTCCGCCAGCTGTATTATGCCCAGTAATACAGCCTGGCGGTGTTCTGCTGGCTGGGCGCTACTGGCAGTAACAGCGCCCCTTCCCGTTCCCTGCCGGAAGACCTCCTTGCCGGACAAGGTAAGTTGGGCGTCCGACAGGGGAGGGGGGTGGGAGGGTGGGCAGTGTTGTGTGTGTGTGTCTGAGTGTGTGTATTAATGTGTGAGTGTGTGTATGAATGCGTCTGCGTGTGTTGTGTTGTTTGCGTGGTTGTATGCGTGTGAGTGAATGCGTGTAAGAATGGTGAAGTGAGTGTGTGTCTGCATGTCAGTGTGATTGTGTTTAAGAATGTGTGTGAGTATGTCTGGATGTATGCGTGTATGCCAGTGTGTATGAATGCGTGTATGCCAGTGTAAGTGAATGGGTGTATGTGTGGTGCATGTGGGTGTCTGTGTATGTATATACAGGGAGGGGGTGTGGGGTGAGGGCCGCTGTGACTATAGTGGGGGGTGATGTGTGCATGTGTGGCTGTGGGGGGTGGGGTCAGTTGTGTGGTGTGTGCATGTCTGTGGGTGTGTGCGTGTGTTCTGCCTTCCTACTTTTCTCCTATCGGAGCTTACAGAACCTCTCTGGAATGCACTTCTGAGTTCAAAGAAGACCTTTATTGTTATTAATTCTTTCCCACCCACAAGTTCTTGAGAGACGAATTAATAGATTTCAAGCACACGTTCAAAAGAGTAAAAGTAGTCGCAGCAATGAAAACAAAATATATCACAGTACTTCTCAGTTGCAATGTACACAGCATATAGATAATATATTCAAAGCAAAGCATAAAAGTCAAATTCATCACCGTTTGAGCAAGGCGGCAGGGCCTACATACTCAGCTTCATCTTTCTGGGGTCTGCAAGTTGATGACTCCGGTCAACTGCGAGAAAGAGATTATCTACCCAAACGGGAGACTGGCAACTGGCGCCTAGTTCCAACCTGAAGTCAAGCAGATTCGAATCTAACTCACTGTAGCCCAGAGTCATCCTTACAAAAGCGTGCCCCCTCCTCTCAGACTCGGGAAAACTACACAAACCTTTGGAGACTGGCCAGATCTCCTAGACTTCTCCTCTTCCCAAGCCTGAGCAGAAAGGAAAACACCAAATGTTCTCTCTCTTATCAGGTCTAGTCTGGTGTGAAGAAAACAGCTTGGTTCATCTTGTGGAAAAACACAGCTTGGAAGAATACAGACATCTGCGATGTTTCAACTGCAATGTCTAACTCCACGTTAAAGCCAATAGGCAGCTAACCTAAATATCAAATGTAATGTCTAATATCATGTCAAAGCCAATAGGCAGCTGAGCTGAAAACAAAATGTAATGTCTAATATCATGTCAAAGCCAATAGGCAGCGGAGCTGAATACAAAATGTAATGTCTAATATCATGTCAAAGCTAATAGGCAGCTGAACTGAATACAGCATGTCAAAGCCAATAGGCAGAATACAGAATGTAATGGCTAATGCAATGTCAAAGCCAATAGGCGGCTAAACTGAATACAGAAAGTTATGGCTAATGCCATGTCAAAGCCAATAGGCAGCTAAACTGAACAAAACATATAATGTGCTACTGGTGAACATTGAGCAACTAATATGCGCAGTGGTGAAACACAAAGTCATTGGTCAAACACAATTAATAGCTTCACAGCGTGTATGGGGGGTGAGTGAGTGGATCTGAGGGGGTTAGTTTGTGTATCAGGTGGGTGGGGTGAGTTTGGATGGAGGGGGTGAGGGGGCATCAGGTGAGTGTTGGTGGGTGGGGAAGCTGCCTACCAGTGACAGGGAAGGAATTCCCTGTCACCGGTAGGGCCTACAATGTAACGAAAACCATGGTGGTAGGCCGGCTCATAATGCCATGGGTGGTATTATGTCGGCCGCCTGGCTGGAGATAGACAGTACGAGTGGAGAAGTGGTGGGTTGGCTGCAGCCAACCCGCCAATCTCATAATGTGGCGGTATGTACCGCCAACCTGTTGGCGGTAATACTGCCACGTTAACCCTGGCGGTCAGAAGACTGCCAGGGTCATAATGAGGCCCTAAGTGATGGCTCCAGGTCTTTCTATGCATTCCCACACAGTAGGCAGTACAGTTCTACATTCCACACCAACTGGAAAGTTCTGGTCTTCTTACACAGAGTGGTTTGGGGTGCACATGAACAGACATGTTGAGTATGGGGCCAAACTTACAGTATTTACACAGGCACTCCCTGTATCCTGTACCTATGTATTTGGAGGGGTGACGAGGGCCAGGGTATACCTATGAATGCTACAGCAGGCGCAGGGGCACCGGAGTCCACTGAACCCTCATTCTTGCTGGAATTTATTGACCAACTAGATGTTAGGGGCCATTGTCCTTCCTTCCACCAAGGTCCTTTTGCATGCAAGCTACACCACTGTGAGGTGGTTTTTAAGGCATAGTGAGGCCTCTCGCATACTTGGTCATGAAGTGGCAGGTTCAAGATTGTTTACTCTCCTCTGCACAGGTGCTGGGAAGTGCAGCATGCACTTTAACAGAAGAAAGCATATTTGTTTAACTAATGATACTCACAGCCCACTAATTTAGTTTATTTACCCACAGCCCTGAGCTTTTCAGATAAAGATCAATAATGCATCAGATTGTGCAATCATTGTTTAAAACTCCATCTCTAATTTCTTTATAATCGGTGACTTATGATCACCCGGTCGCCAATTATAAAGAAAAGGCTGACTTCACAGTGCCTGCCTACAGAGCCAGAAGCCAAGGGGAAAGGCAGGTCAGGTCAGGAAACCTAATTGAAGCAGCTGCTTAAGGAACAAAAGGAAACATGGCTTTTTTTTCTTTCTGCTCTCTTTTCTTTCTTTCTGCCTCTGTTTTCTTAGCTGTATGGTGATACCCAGAAAGGAGATCTATGTTTTGCACTCCTTATGTAATTATAGAAAGGGTAGAATCTTTCTGCATGTTTCTACCCATTCCCAACTACTGCGCCTTTTTTGTTAAAAAAAGCTTTTATTAAACTGATTCTAATATCCTCTGTACCAATTATCCCACAGCCTTTTATGGTGTATTTAGTTTGTACTAGAAATACTATTTTTATTAGAATTTTTCATGTTTGCAAACATGCTCTTTTATATGAAGGAGCTATGTAGTAAGGGCTTAAGTGGTGTGTAGTAGAGGTGATGGTGTGACCGTGTACTATAAGTGATAAAGTATCCCCTGCTGTACATGATAAGGGTATTGAAAGTATCACTGGGGATTCATAACCTTATAAAGGAACTCAGCCTTTGACCTCAGTTCCTCTAGTGGTAATTGGAACCCCTCTGTGACTTGTAGTATTATTTTAATGTATGGCAGGGAGGGGTTGTATACCATATATAATCAGCAACTTGTGACGCACCCAGTTGCCGATTATAAAGAAATGACATCAGAGCTTATTTCTAATTTATTTACAGTAGAGTTCTGAGTCACAACGCCTGCTGACAGAGCCAGCAGCTGACAGGAAAGGCAGGTCAGGTCACAGAGCACAACTGAAGCACCTGTTTAAAGAATGGGAAGAAACAAGGCTTTTCTTTCTTCTGCTCTGTTTTTCTACCCTACAGACACAAGCAGAAAGGAGATGTTTATGGCAGCATGAATATTTTTATCTATACTTAGTTAATTATAAAAAAGTAAGAATATTTCTGCATGTTTCTACACTTTGCGAGCCACTGCTGTTTTTGTATTAAACTGATTCTAACGTTTTTGCAGCAAATATGTGACAGTTTTTGTTGATGTGTTTAAAATTTTTGTTCTTCTTATTTGGAAGCACACTCTCTTTTTCATACGAAAGAGCTACACACCAAGGTTTTAAGTGGTCTGTGGGAAAGGTGATGGTGTGACCATGTATTACATGGGATAACGTACCCTCTACCGTACATGACCTCGGAGTTTCATAACCCTGTAGAGGCACTCGACCATTGGCCTTATTCCTCTACATGGTCATGGAACTTCTCTATGGCTTGCAATATCCTTATAATATACTGCTGGGGGTACTTTATCTCATATATACACTTTGGCTTAGGGCAGACAACTCAATAATTAGACTTATGTAGCACAGTTTACTTATGTAGGCACGTGTAACAAGTGTTAATTATTACCCAACCTAATAAAACAGACCTCGGGAAAATGAGAAGCAGACTGGATCCACCAGAATTAGAAATTAGGACCTTCCTTCCTTACAAAAAATTACAACTGATTCACCAGCCCCCTGACCTATTTTTACAACCTGTATATTCCATATTAATATGTTACTGTTTGATAGAGATATCTTGTCTAACTTGACATTTTTTTTTCAATTGCACCGGGTTCGGGCCGGAAGGGTTACAGATTAGTGCCTCACCTATAAAGGATGTAATGTGAACTGCAGCTCGATAGGCAGCTTCTCCGAGTTTAGTGAATTAAAGGGGCAGAAAATGCACCGGCAATCTATTTACATTAATTATATAAACGCTGCTTTCTGCAGCAGACGAACTATGATATATTTATTTAATTCCGCACTTGGCTATGAGTAGCAATGACATAGTTAAACTAATTTTTCTGTGCGAAGTGTCGCGCTGCCACATCTCGGAAACCGCAGCCTTGTCCAGGTGATGCATTGTGCCAGGCATGTCGGACGGCCATGAAGCTGTCTTTCAGATTTAAATGCGAGCAGACACAACACAGACACAAAGTGAGCCAGGGCGGCGTGTGTGTCCTCGGATTGAACCTGGAAGAAACCGCTTGCTGCTCCAGCACTGTCAAAAACTTTAGATGACCCAGCAAGGGAGATAGATCTGCTCTCTATTTCTTTTTTTACAGAAAAAGAAAAAGAAAAAGAGGTCTGTCTTCCTTTGGTTTTACTGTTTTTGTTTGTTTCAGGCTCATAATGAAGCAAGTGGTGTTTTTACTTCTACAAATACGCGGCATGTATTAAGATAAGGCATGAGGCTAGCGAAAGAGTGAAAAAATAAACTTTTAGTTAGCCTCACCCGAAGTTGAACTTCAAACAACTGAAACTGGTACTTCAGATGGACTTTAGGAAGTTGCTGATTTGCTTCTCCATTTGATGAGGGGTATTGTTTTGTGTTAGACCTCAAAGCGACTGTGTCAAATGGCGTTATTTAGCTACAGCACTGTGGCTTTATAATTCTCTTTTTGAGAAAATGCTAGCGTCATAAAAAGACGAGCGATGGCACTGTTTGAATCCTACCTATATCGGTGGGCCGGGCTTCATCCATGTTGTACCACGAACATTTAGCGCAATAATTAGTTATTGGAGCTCTGGATCTTTTATGTCCAATACAGATATGTATCAGTGTGGGACATTCGTCATCCATGTGGTCCTATGAACAGTTTTTCCCCAAAAAATAAAGTAATTTCAGCGTTTAAGATGAATCCTCTATATTTGGATCGTCTGTGCTTGATCCATGCTGCACCATAAACACTTAGGGCGAAAAAATGCCCAGTCAGATAAAAGTCTATACTTTGGCTTGAGGCACACAATTCAATAATTATACTTATGTAGCACACTTGACAAACTGTTTCCTCTGTAAGCGCTTGTAATAGGTGTTAATTATTACCCAACTCAATAATACAGACCTCGGAAGAATGAGAAGCTGAATAGAACCACCAGAGTTCGAGCTTAAGACTTTGACTACTAACAAAGCATAACAGGACGTGTATATTACATACTAATATATTTATATCTTGGTAGACTACATTGCCTAAGAGTAATGAGGTGAGATTTTATTTTTGCTGCACCAGATTAAAGCCAGAAGGTTTACAGATTAGTGCCTCACCTATAAAGGATGTAATGCGAGCTTCAGCTCGACAGACAGCTTCTGCAGGTTCAGTGTCTGAAAGGGGCACATAATGCACAGATAATCTACAGTATTTAAACCCATTACATAAACACTGTTTTCTGAAGCAAACAAACTATGCTGTACATGAAAATGTAGTGAAATAAAAAGTTATTGGAGTGTTGGATCATATAAGGACTCAGCCAATCTGGGTGGGCCGTGCTTGATCCATGCTGTACCATAATCATTTATTGCAATAAATGGCTCTTGGAGGTCTGGATTCTTTATTGATTCTATCTGTGAGAAACTGGGTTATTATTTGAGAGGGGTGGAAGCCCCACTCAAATCATAAACACAATCCTTGTCAGCGTGAACCACTAAAGCCACTAAATCAACCTGTGGTTAACTAGCTGGTAGCTTTGCACAAAAGCAGTTAGGCTTAACTTAGAGGCAATGTGTAATATATTTATGCAGCACTCAAACAGTAATAAAGTGAAAACACTCCCAAACCTATTTAAGAAAATAAAGTAAATTTTAATAAAAGAAAATTACATCAAAACAAGCAAAATCCAACCAATAGAACCAGAGATGCTAATTTGTAAAGTTTTTAGGTGAAAATAGTGCCAAGAAGCACAAAGTCCCACTAGTGGTTATCTGGTTTCACTAGACCAGGAGGAAATCACAAGTTCAGACTGACTGTAATGGAATGGGGGTCGGATATAGGAACCAGGTTAGTTTTGCTAAAGAGCCACCTTCTAAAGGGTGGTAAAAATACTTATGTTCACATTGGAGGGAGCTTCGAGGAGAAGGCTTGTGGCATGAGGAGCAGGTTGAGCATTGTAGACAGTAATTGCTGTAGCGCAAAGAGCTGGTTGACGCTGGAGGTTCCCATTTGTTGATGGTCATGGATGACCACTGCCCACATGAAGTACAGGTCTTGCATTGCCAGTCGTCACAGAAGGTCCCTGTGGCGTAAAGAGCAGGTCCTGCTGAAGCTTTGCATTGGTGGTCAGTTCAGGCTGTCAATTCATGGTGCAAAGAGGTCACTTTGCAGCTGCTAGGAGCCTAAACATCAGAATTTCCACCTTTTCGTGAGGAGGAGTTCACACTGATGCCAGCCATGGGGCCAGGACCTGGAGGGCACCTCTTGGGGATCAGGTCACACTCTAGCAGAGGCCATCAGCAGGCTCAGGCTAGTCAGCCAGTTCTAGTTGATGCTGGTCAGTTACAAGGAGTTCTGTAGGAGTTTGTTGTGTCCCTGTAGTTCACACAGGAGGTCAGCCAACTGACCCTTAATGTCACTATCAGGAGCCTGGTCTCAAGGTAAGAAGGCCCAACCTTTTTTCTCCAGCCAGCAAGGCAGTCCTTCTGGCAGCAGGGCAGTCCTTCTACGGAATCATCCACAGGTCCAGCAGTATTCTGATGAGAGGTTCTGAAGGTCACATTTTTATACCTGTGCCAGGCTTTGTGTGAGATAATTTTATGACCTACCTGTTTCTGCTCAGTTCTTCTCCTTCTTCTGGGTTTGGCTCCAAACTGTGTAGGGTGAAAAAGGCAAGGGCAAACCTGGCGACAGGTTACTTTTTGTGTCCTGCAGGCAGGGCCCTTGTAAGTCTAATAATGGCAGTGTACACCACTTCTTCAGTCATCCTGTCAGGAACACCCTCTCTTCTCACACCAAGGATTCCTTTGTCTCACTGTTTGCAGACAATGCACAACCCACAACAGCAGAGCCATTTGTGGCACATGACCCAGGACCCTGGCAAAAAGGCACAGTTGAATCAGGCAGAAACAATACCAACTTTTTAAAAGTGATATTTTCAAGTTGTAACTTAAAATTCGACTTTATCACTAATGAATAGTATACATTGCAATTCATTTGAGTGTGCTATAATTTCTCTACTGGTTCCCAATCTGAAGTTAGCATTTATTAAGTGTTAGTCCATGGGAGTGATAGTATTATAGCAATGAGAAATTACTTTAGGGGGTTTTCACTGCCAGGACATGTAAAACTTAAATCCACAATCCTACTTTTTACATACCATGCACCCTGCCTTAGGGGTGGCTAGAGTTGGGGGCAGCATTGACATGATATTTGGCATATAAACAAGAACACCCCTAATCAACAACTCCCCTCCTCCACTGTATGTAGCTAAATGGGCAATATCAGTGATATGCAACGGGTATGTGGATAGATGACAGCGTACATGGCCAGCTGGCTGAGGCAGAACAGAGCCATCACTGTGTTTCCACTGGGGAATTAAACAAGCAATTTAAGGTAGGACGGGCAAGGTAATTCGTTGAATTTGGAGGAAAGAATTTGGATAAACTGTGGTCATAATTCAGCATAGGAGGTGTTACTTTGGTCCACAGTTAGAGACACTTTCTCCATCCCCAGTATAAACCACAGCTTGTAAAGCCAAGCTGCATGGTCCGGAATCCTCTGTGTGCCCCACAGAGAGAGAATCACCTGGTGGGCTGCCCCTTGTGCTAATGCCATTTGTCTCCCTCTCATAGAGCAAAGTGAATTGGGTAGTTCCAAGATGGTATTGACCTGGAACCTCAGGGTAGTCGTGTCAAAGGCTTGGTCTATGCTGTTAAGAATGTAAACCCAATAGCGTTAAAGTTTCGGGCAATGCCAAAGAAGGTGAAGTAGGTTACCTGTATTCCCAAAGGCCCTCCAAAATTCCCTTGAATGTTCTGGACTTCATTCTAGAAGTGCAGGTTAGTTACCAATACAACAATATTTTGTGTGCATTTTCGGTGCTCGCCATGTTGTGAGCCGTGTGCCAGGGTCTATAGAAAATGTCTTCCCAGTCTTTGTACCTATAGCCCTGCCCAATTCCTCTCCCATCTAGGTTGTCCCTTAGACTTGGCCAATTGGGTTCCCTTGCATAGTAGGGTGTAGAGCTTGGTAATAAGGTGCTTATCATCCTTTTTAAGAAAGACCCATTTTTCAAAGGGGGGAAGGGGTCTTTTTGCATGTGTTTTATTGGCGAAGCATCACCAAATGTCATACTTGGAGGTACTGAAGATGGTCCGTTCTTCCAGATCATAAGCAGATTTCAGTTAATCAAAAGGGATGATTCACTGAGTATCAAACAAACACCCCACACATTTACAGCCACCATTCAGCCATTGTTCGAACCTATCCCCTTGCATCCTTGGTAGGAAGTCTGGGTTGGACAGGATTGGGGTCATAGGGGAATGGAAGGAAGTCAGGCCAGCTTCAACTGCTACTGCATCCCAAACCCTAAAGACCAAACTAGTCACTGGTGTGAGGATTAAAGGTCTCAGGCCCAGTGCCTACGGGGCAGCCAAGGTTCCTTCCAGATATCAGAACCCGCTATGGCCTGACCCATAAAACACCAGTGTTTCTCTCAGAGTGGATGAATCCACTCCACTAGAAAGGAGAGCTGAGTGGCCTGGAAATAGGGCAGTAGCATGGGCACTGCAAGGCCACCCTCCTGTATGAGCTGGTATAGTAGGTGTTTTTTGGCGTTAAGGTTTCTTCCCCAGCCTCTTACCACTAATTCCAGAGTCTCCCACAAAGAAGCTAAGGATGTTTCTCCATTACCGTTGGTATTGGAGGTAATCAGCAATTACCTTATGCAAGTAATCAATCATGGATTGGGTTTGCAGGAGGGTATTGCGGAGGCGCCACCATGTCTGTTTTGTGTGTGTTAAGCCTAGGTGTAATGCCAGATGCAGGGGTGCATGGTCCGACAGAGTTCTGGGAGCAATGAAAGTGTTGTGCACTAGAGCCTGGAGTGTTGGGGTCACTAGGAAGTAATTGATTTGAGCATAGTTTTGGATGAGGCTGAGTTATATATGTAGTCTTGACTGTTAGGATGGGATAGACACCAGATGTGTTGTTGCCCACAATCCACCAACCAGCGGAGGCCGGTGGCCGAAAAGGCTCCAGCTAAGTCAAAGCATTGGGTGGAATGGTATAAGACATTATCCATGACTAGGCTCATTTCACCTCCCACAATATGGCAGTGTCAGGGGAATGAAGTACAGGTGTTAGGGCATCTGTAAGGAAAGCCTCTTGGCGCTCATTGGGTGCTTAGACATTGGCAAGGATAAAATGCAGAGTTCGCACTTTGAAACTATAAGCCAAGAGCCTCCCTTTAAGTTCAGCTATCTTAGATAGTATGTCACCTTTAAACCCTCTGAAAAGTAGGATCACTACCCCAAACAGCTTTGTAGTGTTTGAGGACCAAAGCTGACATGGGAACCACTGGAATTCAATTCTGGGTATGTCTTTGGAGAGCAGATGAGTCTCCTGAAGTATGCACATATCACTGCCAGACTGCTCAGGTAACGAAAAGATGGCAGCTCGCTTGGTATGGTTATTGAGGCCTCACACATTGAGGCTTGCTATCTTACGATCCAGAAAGGCGGTTGGGAAAGGGAAGCATCATGAGTTTCGCCAGGCCAGGGAATTGGGGCATAGAGTAGGAAAGGGGCCAAGTGAGATGTTGGCCAGTGCCATGCGTCCTTTGATCCCAGGAAAGACCATAAGGAGTGGAGGAGTAAATAACCAGTAAGAATAACACCCCAAAAACAACAATTACAACATTCTGTACTGAAAAAGTCCATTGTGAATGGTAAATAGCCTGTAGGGCATGGACTTGCAGGGTTATGACAAGTGGCCCACCGGTGCCGCAGACCACTGTATGGAGAAAGTGGTCTCGCTGGGGACAGGATGCTGCAGTGTAAGCCACTGGAGAGGTTGGTCTCAGGAAAGAGCACCACCGGTTCCAGAAGCTAGATTGGCCAGCACCACCTGTTGCTCATGGGCGTGTTCCTCCGGATCTGGATGGGGATATTTCTTGCATTTGCCTGCAGACTTCTATGTTGACAGCTGGGGCGGAGACGCATGAGAGGAGCCAGGAGCGGAACAAGGAGGGGAGTCATACTGGAGGTTGAGAAAGTGATGTGCGTCTTTGAATGAATTGAGATGGTGAAGTTGACCCTCCCAGTGGAAGATTAGTCTGAAGGAGTGCCCCCTACTGTATGATATTTCTTTGGAGCGCAAATAGTCAGTGATTGGCTTAAGGGCTTTGTAGTGCTGGAGGGTGACATTTTGAAATGGTTCTATGGTATGCCCATGGAGGTGTATTGGCTGTTTGGTACTAGCTTTCTGTAGGATTTCTTCCTTTATTTGAAAGTAATGTACACAGGCCAAAATGTCTGATGGTTTGGCCTTGGGGCCTGCATGGTGGCGGACCCAGTGCACTCTGTCCAGTTGCAGTTCCACATCATCCTCCCAGTCCAAGATTCAGCGGAACAACCCTTGAGTGTATCCTCTGATGTATGAGCCCTCCGAGCCCATGGGGATCCCTTAATGGTTGTTAATGGAGCAAGAGTGATTTTTGAGGTCCTCCGCATGGGCCTTAAGTTTGTTGTATTGTTCATGAAGGCGAATGACCTCCTGGGGTAGCATTTCCACTTCCTCGTCCCTTGTGGTTTCACTATCCTCCGGGGCAGACACCTGCTCTCCTACTGAGGACAAGTCTTGACGCAGTTCTTGCATGCCTTGGGAGAGGTCCATTTTAAGGACATGGATGTCAGTCTTTAGAGAGTTGAAAAGAGTTGCCAGGAAGGCTCGGGTCACTAGGGGCCTGGACACGGTCAAAGGATTCCTACATTTCAACCTGTGATGGGGCTAAGAGCCAGGGGCTGGATCCTTGATAGAAGCTGGAGCAGATCGGGTGAGCATGTCCCATACAATTTGGTCTCGCTTGTGTTTAGCTGCTGCCATAGTGGGGATGTCATTTTTTAAATCGGGGTATTGGATAATCCAGATGTTAGCAAAGGCTGCTCCCACAGCGATCCACAGCAAGGTGAGAGCTGTTATCAGGCCTTAAGGACTGAGGCTCCCTAACCCCAGCATGTGCTCCCCAACAAGTGCTCCTCGACAGGCGTTTTCCAAATGGTGAAATCAGTGTGCCAATCATTGCAGTAGCACATTGTATGTAGACCTTCTTGGTGGGGACCCAGGTGCGTGGAGAGCGTTGTGTTAAGCTAGACCACACTCTCCCAAATTTAGGTTTGTGGTGACTGCTAAGGTGGGGGCGAGTGCACCAGGTGCCATTCGGGGTCGAGGGGCCAAGAGGTCTCGCCATGATCACTTCTGCAGCCGGGTGTGACGATTGTGCCCTGTAAGGGGCAGGAAGGTTATTGCAAGGCAGGGCCCCTAAGGCGAGTATCACTTTCTAAAGCACTGTTGTCAATGTCCGAGATGCTCGGTCATCCACCCCATGCCTGAGGGCCCCAAGAAACCAGGTTGTCTAACAGAGAGAGATGCACCTGGAACATCCGCCTATCCTTCTGTTGCTCTCAAACCCCAGGGCCTGACCACCTCATTATCCGCTATGCAATATGCCGCAATGGGCCTCACTCACCGCACACAAGGTCCGTAACATTGGTTCTTAGGGGTTATCAGTCTCCCCACCAATGGGTCATGCGTAGTCGAGGGAAACGTGGTACCAGGAATGCCACCCACTGCCTCCACACTGAGCACAAGGACAAGGTGGGGCCACTGAAGGTGGGGTGGAGCATTTCGTGGTCATCGACCCTTAGAGGCAAGTCCAGACCCTTGTTGATATGCTCCTGAGTGGGGCTCAAGTCTGCCATGAGAAGCTAGAGATCCCCGAGAAGGGCCGGAGCAGGTATAATGGGTGGCATGTGCAAAGCTGCTGTTCAGTCTCTAGGAGTGGCAAAACTTTCTTCCAGCGGGGGCCGCTATTGCAGGGTTGGCAGCGATGCTGGAGCAGCCTGTAGCATGCAGCCTTCTGCTCTGGAGGTGAGACTAAGGTCTGCTCAAGGCCGCTGAGTGGTCTCGAAGTGTGGCGGAAACCTGCCTCTAAGGGGGCCGCTGGAGCAGGGACGGCCGAGTGTTGAGGTCACTGGTAGCTTGCACGATGTTCTGTTTTGTAGAAGGGTCAAAGGCAGCCTCCACGTCAGTCTAGGCTGCAAGGCTCGAGCGGCTACTATTGTAATAGGTGTGTTGCATATTCAATCAAGTCCACAGTTGCCCCGGGAGCAATCCAAGGGCCTGCCAGGTCCCCACTTCACTCGCAGGTAAGTTCTGGCATCTCGGAAAGTGGGTCAGCCAACAAACAGGGGTCTGGAACGCTGCTATGTGTTGCAGTATGGGCCTGGAAGGCAGAGGAGCGTGATGTGCAACTTTGCCGCCATCTTCTGCTGCCCCAACTGTATCTCACTTAGCATTTGAGGAGAGATAGCATGTCTCTGGGGCATGACTAACAAAAGGGCAGAATTTCAGCCAATGAGACATCGGCAAAAGAGTTTTCACCAATAAAAGATAGGCACACTTTTTCACCACTAACATTATAGGTTTCAATCTACCAGATGGGCTGTGAGCACTGGGTTCAACATGATCTGGTCCTGCTATTTATAACTACAGGAATAAAGCTGCTTGTTAAAGGAATTATGTTTAATCTAAATTGTGAATCATGTTGCAACACTGTTGCAAGTATGTTAATAATAATCCACTTCTATGATAAAATATTACTAAGTATATAATCTATAATGGTAATTACTCATAATTATCACAATATAAACGGCTGCAAATATAGGAAAACTAGATTGTCTCACTGTTTCTTATCCAGCGAGTTATACTGTTCAGATAAGTGGTGGTCACCAATGAGGTGACTACTGTGATGGCTTCTACATTCCCCCAGGTGATTGGGAATCTCTAAATTAGAAGGGCAGTTCTCTACCAGAGCTAAGGAGGCCATACCCTCCTGAGATTGCACTGACTTGTTGGGAAAATAGGCGACCTGCCAAGCTATAAATGACCTTCTTTGTCTTTGATTTGTCAAACACTTTCGAGCTGAAATAATTTTATTTGCCCACCAAATATTTATTCCGGCGTTCTAGGATTAGCACCACCATCAAACAGTATTCAGGTTCTGCTTTTAAATAAGAATGTTTTAAAGGAACAGAAAAGTTGTTAACCTTTTTATCGCCAGTACATGTTTGGAGTCAAATATATTTGAAGCATTTTTCACCTTGACATTCATTTATTTCGATGGCCTTCTACAATAGGGTGACTAATTAGCATTTTGCTCAAATTGCACAAACATCTTTTCTTCCTAATTACTGGTCTGATGCGCTCCTGCTACAGCACAGCAGGGGGGCAAAATATGGTATTCTGCCAGACATCTCGTGAAAGGAAACATAGAAATATCTAGTCTGTGCTTTAGGCTTTATAGGGGAAGCCCTAATTCAGAAGATACCCAAGTGGAGTGCATGGTACATGCTCAGTAGAATTACCCACGCTTTGCCTTCTATCATGTTCACCTGGTAAGGCAAAAATATCTATAGGATCCCAATTGTGCTCCCCCATCGAGCAAATGTGGTGCCACGTTGGTTTAATACATCTTCACTATTGAACAGAGCACTCTATCCTCCTACAAACAGTTAAACTGGTTCATCTCCTTAAAGGACCTAATGGATTTTAGGTTAGCTTTATAAAGATGTTTCAGACAAATTCTACAGACAGCTAGTGTTATCTCTTCCCAGAAACGTGTCCCATCTTCTAGTGGGGTAGGACCTATTTTCCAGGTCATTTGATTACCTCACATCTAATGAAATAATTAAGGTATTGTGACAGTTAATAACCTAGTAGTTTATAACAAAATACTCACTAAGCACAGAAGACTGTTGTTTTAGCAGCCAATTCTTGGTCGTATTTTCCAATGTGTATCATCTGTGTATTGCATATTATCAATGTTCCTATATGCAAGCGGAGATAGAAAGGTACCATTAACTTCTCAATGGGTCAGCATATTGACTACCAACTATGTGAATATGTGCAAAGGGATACACCTGGTTTTGCCCTGTATGAGTACCGATGTTCATCACTTCAACAGTTACCGAATTCATGCTCATCTATATGACAGCATGACACTTTGTAGAGGAGGTCCATGCCCAAACCTCTAGGTTGATTTCATAGGATGTCTTAATTTACAGACTCAAATGCAGACTTGAAGGAAATCTAGGTCCCAAATAAGCAACCAGTTTTCCACTTTATCTATTTTTTGCCACCTGCTGGTAAATCTATAGTGATTTAACTGGTTTTACACTTTGGGTAACGTACCTTCAAATACAAATATTGACTGCATGACGCTGTCTCCCATTGCTGCTAAAACAACCGTCTTCTGTGCTTAGTGAGTAATTGGTTATAAACTACCAGGTTATTATTTGTCACAATACCATAATGCATATTTAATATAGGTTTGGTACTATACAAGTTCAGTATATATTTTACAGTTGTGAACATTTCCCTAAGTCATACTAAAAGAGATTCAGGTTTTAGACTCCCATATAGGGTTAATTAACGTATCTGCTGGTAAGCTGGCAGTACAATTCTTTCCAATGAACAAAAGGCCATTTAGAGGGTGTTACTGTCTGCATGAGATAGAAAGGGGCATGATAGAAACCTCCATAAGTTGACTAACTGCCTGTGTCTTAAAAAGCCTGGGCAGGTTATTCTCAAAGAGACAAGCAGAGGGAAGGCAGACTTCTGGCTCCAGTCATCACAGGGGTTTCATTTGAAGTCTTGGTGAGAGGAATCCAGTTCAGGGATGTGGTTGCTCCCAATCTTGGTTGACAGTGACACCTTGGAATTCCCAGAATGCTGTCAGCAGAGTTGGGCAGCCTGTGAGCTGCTTCTCAGAAGTGATAATCAGGTGTAATGTGGCATCACGAGATGGGGTAGGGCCAACCACCTTCTGGAATTCTCACTGTACAAGGGGCGAGGCTTTGAGAACAGTCGAAGCACACAAATGGGTAATGACAGACCTCTAAGCCCTAATTGCTGTGTCTTTATATTTTAATATTTCTCCAGTTTTACCCCATTACAACCCATCCACCACAATGCAGGGCTACCACAACACATTTACAAGAATGCATTTATCATTTCAATAAGGTAAGTGACAAAGCATCACGTTTGCAATGCAGTTAAAGATTTATGGTTTTGTGATTAGTATTGTATGTGGTAGTAAAGGGATTTGAGGGGTCACCAGTGGATGGTCTGTTTAGGATAGTAGGGTGTTTTTTAGGTTTTGTAGATGAGTGGGGTAGATAGGGAGAAAGAGGTTTGTAGGTTCCAACGATGGGTGATGTGTATGGATGATAAGGTATTTTTAAGTTTCACGGATGTGTAGGGTAAATGGGGAGGTAAGGAGTTTTTAGGTTTCAGCAATGGATGGGATAAAGGGGTAGGATATCCCAATGGGTGCTAGTGTGCTCTGTAAATACACATGTTTTTTTAGGTTTAAAAAATGGATGGGGTAGAGAGGAAATACAGGGTTTTTAGGTTTCAAGGATGAGTGGTACATAGGGGTGATAAGGGTTTTTTACATTTCATGAATGGTTAGGGTAAAAGGGGGTAGTATGAACCTTTTCAGTTTCTGGGACGGGTGGTATAAAGGGGAGGGGATGTTGTGGTTGACAGTGCGCTCTACAAATACTCTTATTTTTTTTAGGTTTTGGGGGATCACTGACACTAAATTGGTGGTAAACAATATAACTGACAAAAATATTGTGTCAAAAATATAGTTTACCATAACCCCCTTCTCCTACACATGAAATAGTAAGTATAAAATATCATCACAAAATATTGTTGGCACTAATATTGTCCCAAAAAATATAGTTTTTTAATATAAATAGAGTTTAAAGTAGTAAATGTTAAATATTTTAATATGTACATTTTCTATAATATAGCTTAAATGTATTAAATCACAACAATGTACCTGGGTCTAACAGCTAAAGCTGGGTTGGATGTAGAAAAACGTTTACTACGAATCAGTGTTTCTGACAGAGAGAAACAAAAGAAAGGAACAGTAATCTTTTTTAGGATGAGAACCCTCACCCACTGTGAGGTGCCATGCTTCATCAGAGGGTTCCTCCTCACACCACAACAACTGTTGTGGTGTGGGTTACAACTGCTGAAAGAGGAGAGGCTCCTGGATATTCAACTACCCTATGAGAGTCAAAGGTGTGGGTATGCTAAGCAGAGTGCAAAAAAGATTGCATTGTGAATAATAAAACTGTTACCAGGTCAGACCCTACAACTTTATTTCTGTCTGCCAGAGACAGGATTAAAAACAGTGAAGTGAGGGAAGGATGAAACTTATCCCTGACTATATCATTGGGTCAACACGTTTCTGCCGTAAAATGACCCTAAAAAAAGGTGTAGAGGCATTCATCAGAACCTACCAAAATCACTCTTCTGAAAAATGCATTAATAAAATATGCATAAAGATACTGGTACAAATGGTGGTCATGAACAATCAAGAAGAAGAATCCACCTATTAAGTGCCAGGGTGCACGCACCCGGCAAGAAACGGTCACAGCAAAGCCTGAAATTGCTGCAGCGCTCAGTCCCTTGCCAGGGTAGCCTTGAGTGCATGCAGTATACCTGACTACAGGCGCTTTCTTTTTTCTCTCTATCAAAAACACTGAGGTGTAGTAAAAAGATTTCTACATTCAACCCAGCATTAGCTGTTAGACCCAGGTACATTGTTGTGATTGTTTCTGTTGTTGAGAGTTTGTATGTGCCAGTCTTAAAATACTCCCCAGCTCTTTTTGTGTTTTTTGATTAAATATATTCCACTAATATTTAATAATAATTACTTTTGTAAACACACAAACACATATATATGTCTATATATATATATATATATATATATATATATATACACACACGTAATTGTGTGACATAATTAATACAAATATTTATTTTAAATTATATATTTGGTTTTCTTCATGTTTTTATATATATACATATATATTTATATATATGTATATATATATATATACACACACACACACACACACACATATATATTATAATCCATTACAATTCGAATTTACATTATAATATTTTTCACTATTTTTTATGTATTCATATGAAAATATATGTGTATACATGTAGTAATGCAGTTAAAATAATAATAATAATATTACTATAATGTCAAATATATGTATATATTATTAGTTATGTTAAAATAACTATGTTTATTTGTATATATAATGTAAATACAAACAATACAAAAAATAATTGAATAAGAACAAATATATTAATTATTGCAGACAGTTGATACAATTTTAAACATTGAAAAATGTTGAAAAACACATGAACTTTAAAATACATTTAGAAATAAAAACAAATAATATAAAATATAAAAAGTACAACAATTGATGCGACGAAATCTATTTAACCAATATTATGAAAACTATTAGAGTCCAGGAATATTATTTACACTATTCCCACTCTAGTTTATGCAACAGTAAGGAAAGTTTTGGACTTTGGAGGAGTTAGATTTGCTATTTCTACCCCAGTCAGTGCTAAAGTAGGGAAAGCGTTGAACTTCGGAGGGATGAAATTTACTATTCCCACCCCAGCATAAGCAACAGTAGGGTAAACGTTTCAACTACGTAAGGGTTAAAATTTCTCTTCCCACTCCAAACTGCGCAACAGTTGGCAAAGTGTTGGACCTCGGAGGGGTAAGGTTTGCTAACTCCACTCCAACCTGTCCAACAGTAGGGAAAGAGTTGGACTTCCAATGGGTGAAATTTACTATTCCCACTTTAAACAACACAAGATAGGGAATTGTTGAACTTTGCAGGAGTTAACTTTAGTATTCTGACTACAAACAGGGCAACAGTAGGAAAAGCACTGTATTTCAGAAGGTTAAAATTTACTTTTCCCACTCCAAACAGCACAAAAGTAGGGAATGTGTTGGAGTTTGGAGGGGTAAAATGTCCTATTCCCACTCCAGTCTCTGCAACAGGAGGAATGCATTGGATTTTGGAAGGGTGACGTTGCTATTCAATAAAGAAATTATCAATTAGCAAATAATTACTAATCGGTTATTAATTAATTGACTTACCACCCTGTATCCCTAGCAGCTGGTACCTACATTATTATAACTAAAAATATAACCATTCTATAACTCACATATTTAAAATAAATTAAATAGATAGCAATTATTGTTAGTTAACTTTCCACTGTAGACCCCTACAAATCTAGCATCCTGCAACTAAAATAAAATGAAATTAAAGAAGTATTCTACAAGTTACATATTTAGAATTCAATTAAATAATTAATTTACAAATTATAATCAATAATTATTACTTAATTACCTCCCCAGCCTTTAGACCTGCACACCTAGCATCCCACAAATAACATATACGTAAAGTAGATAAGTATTCCATATTTTAAATAATTGAAGATCGATTAAATAAATAATTAATTAACAATTAATAATACATTGACATTAATTATTACTTAATTAGCTTTCCACACCCGACAAATCTAGCAGCCCTCAACTAAAATATATGTAAAATAAATAAGTATTCCTTAATTTACATGATTAAAAATCAATTAAAGAATTAATTGACAGTTAATAGCAAATTGTTAATTCAGTATTACTTAATTAACTTCCCACCCTTTGCCCAAACAGCCCTAACAGCTCGCAAATAACATATAATGAAAATAAATCAGTATTAGATCATTTTCAACCTGCTCTGACACTATACATTACTATTAAAAACTAATAAATTCTAAACCACTTAACATTATAACGTTATATTAAATACAATTAAGAGCATTCATATCAACAATAGTAACACATAAAATTGATATATCAACTAAAGCACCTTAAAATAATTAAAAAACAATATTTTTAGCCACTGTATAAGTGAGAACAATATTAAAAACATCTATATTATTTACAATAATATTACCTCAAAAATGATAGTCTTGTCAATTATATTTGTACATCACTATATTTAACTCTGATATTTCTATCTACCGATATTTTTAAAATGATATTTTGTGCACACACCGTTTTAGGGATGGGATGGTTATAATGGTAGTAAGGAATGTTTAGGTTTCGGGTGGGGTGGGGGGTACTAAGGGGTTTTTAGGTTTCAGGGATAGGTGAGCTATTAAGGTAGTAAGAGTTTTTTTTATTTCAGGGGTGGATAGGATATATAGTTATTAAAGGTTTTTTGTTTCAGGGTTGGGTAGGGTGTAGAGGTATAAAGGTTTTTTTAATTTTCAGGAATGAGTGGTGTGAGAAACTTGATTGTTGGTTGAGGTGAAACTCTGCTCAAGCAATAGCCACAATCCTTGTCAGGGTAAGCCACAAAAAGTCACAAAAGTAACCTGTGCTTAGCCCTCTGGTAGCTTGGCACAAAAGCAGTGATACTTTACTTAGAGGCATTGTGTAAAGTATTTATGGAGCACACAAACAGCTATAAAGTGCAAACACAACACAAGAACAATCCCACACTGATTTAGAAACAAAGAGTATAATTCAATAAATTGGAACCAAAACAACAAAAGTCCAATCAGTAAAATTAAAGGTATGCAATTTCAAAGATTTAAGTGAAGTATAGCTCCTAAAAGCACAAAGTGCCACTCACAGTTATCTGGTTGTACTGGAATGGGTGAAAGTCACAAGTTCAAGCTGACCATGATGGAGCACTGGCTAGATACAAGGACCAGGTTAGTTCCACTGGAAAAGTTACCTTCTAAAAACCTGCGCAAAGAGTTGTATTTGCAGTGGAGAAGGTAGCGAGGAGCAGGGAGAGTGTTGCGGCTGGTCGTTACTCTAGTGCGTATTGCTGGCCGAGCATCGCTGATGGTCAACACTGTAGTGTGAATATCCTGCCAGGTGTCAAGGATGGTTGCTGCTGGAGCTTCACATTGGCAGTGACCATGGGCTGTCGCTGCTGTAGCAGGAAGTGCAGATTTTATGTTAGCGGTCGTCGCTGGTGGTCGCTGTTCCACAAAGTGTTGTGTTCACTAGAGCTTTTTGTTGGCAGGTGGTGTAGGTGGCAAGATCTTGGCACAAATGGGCCTGTTCGGGGTTGCAAAGAGCCCAGAACTTCACAATTTCTGCTTTCCTTGAAGATGGAGCATAACTAATGCCACACCAATGGTCCAGGACCCGGGAGACCATTCTTGGAGATCTGGAACTCACTCCAGCAAAGGTCAGCAGTGCTCAGACAGGTCCAGTTGCTGGTCCAAGCAGATCAGGTACAGCAGGTCAGCTGGGCAGTTGAGGTCAGTAGAGTTTGTTGCGTTCCTGTATCTCAGAAAAGGAGGTCAGTCAGCTGACCCTTGGAGTCACTTCAGCCTGGGATGAAGGGTGCAGATCCAGTCTTCCTTCTCAGACAGCAGGGCAGGCATCAAGCAGCATGATAGTTCTCTGGCAACAAGGAATTCCTTCTTCTGTAGTATCCACAGGTCCAGGAGTGTAAAGAAGAGTGAACCCAGAGGTTCCTATTTTTACCTGGTGTCCCTTTGAAATACGCCAAGCTTATGAGTTGTTTCCTTACATAAGTCACCACAGCCTCAGTCTCCCAAGAATGGAAACATGTGGTAGTCAAACTGTTGCTAAAAAAAGGCAAGCCTTGATCCTGCACTGCCAGGGAATTACAAACCCAGTTCCTTGCTACCATTTATGGGTAAAATCCTTGAGAAGCATATCAATCAGCACCTCCCCCGTCCACTGGAGGAAAATTCACTCCTTGAACGGATTCCATCCTAAATACAGCATGGAATCAGCCATGTTGTTGGTAATGGAGGAGCTAAAATGAATTCTTGACAGGGGAGGAATGTGAGCTATCATTCTCCTCGATCTGAGTGCAGCTTCGACACGGGTGACCATGACATCTTAGCATGCAGGTTGAGTAAAAGAGGTGTAAAGAATGAGGCCCTAAAATGGCTCTGTTTCTTTCTCAAAGATAGATCTTTTCAGACCTGGGATCCTCCATGCGTTTCGGAGGTGCTCTCTCTAACATTTGGGGGCCAGCAGGGGTCTGCACTAAGCCCCACTCTCTTTAATATCTACCTGCAACCGCTAGCCACCATTGTTCAGGAATTTGGTGTGCCTATCATATCCTATGCTGATGACACGCAGCAGGTCCATAGCCCCAGGTGATGGCCCCCAGCAGTGTCTGGGTCCCTGTCTGGAGAAAGTGGCTGAATGGATGGCACGCTTCTCTCTGAAATTTAACGGAGACAAATAGGAGCTGGTGATTGTGGAGAGCAATGCATCTCCTTTGGGCACCCTAGGCTGGCTGAATAGCCTAGGGACCCCTGCAGTGCCATCTGACCCTATAGAAAAAGCCTAGGAATATGGTTGGTTGGGCAGCTCTTTGTCCATGGAAGCACAGGTAAAACAACTGAACTGTACACGCTTCATCCTGTTGAGAACACTGTGGAAAGTTCTGAATTTACTACCTAAACTATCCAGAAGAATTGTAGTCCAGACACTGATTTTGTCATCCTGGGACCACAGGAACTCCCTGTATCTGGGCTCATCCAAAACAGTCCTAAAGAGATTCCAAGTACCCCAATTCTCATCAGCCAAATAGGCGTTGGCATCCCTGCACTGCCCCTCAGTGGAGAAAATAACAAAATTCAAGGCACTGTGCATAACTCACAGGGCAATCAATTACAGGGGACCCAAGATGATCAGTGATCTTCTCATTCCTTATATCCCCAATAAGATGTTAAGGTCTTCTAACACTGATCTGCTAAAGGTCCAGAGCATTCAAAAGACCAGATGGTTAGGAAAATATTTCTCTTTTATATCCCCCATACTGTGGAATGCAATGCCCATTAGATTGAGAATAGAGCTCAATGAACTCAAATTTAAACTTCTCAAAACCTGGCTGTACGCCGACTAAGTGCTGCACAGGGTAGTGGGCTTGATCATTGCTTACTCTAACATTGTGGGGAAGCATCACAGTAGCCATGCGCTCTACAAATACATACAAAAGTGTCTGGAATTTCCTGCCTCCTTGCCTTGATCTCAGTCTGTCTGGGGGCACAATAGGATATTGTGAAATTCTTTGTGAGTGTGCTGAGCCAGTGCCTTTGAAGTGCAAGTGTGACAGGTGACAGCTCAAAACCCTCCCCCTATCAACTCATGATGGCCCATCTTGCCAACACGCAATCCTCCATTTTGATACTGTCTGGGAGAAATAGATAAAGGCCAACTGCCAACAACACCTGGTCATGTGACCCAGGATACAGGCTGCATGCAACAGATGGTTAGGACAAGAATAGGCTAATTTAAATGAAATGTGCCAATTGTGTGTAATCCAATTGTACCATGTTTAAAGGAGAGAACACAATCACTTTAGCACCAGGTAGCAGTGACACAGTGCACAGAATCCTAAAAGTAAACAAAAATGGGTTCAGAAACATGAGGGGTGAAGGCAAATAGTTTGAGGGTGACCCTGCATATACTTTGCTTTTAGAGATAAACATTTATATGCACATGTAATCGTATATATGTCATTTTTAGTTACATATACATATGCAAACATGTGTGTGTGTGTGTGTGTGTGTTTGTGTGTTTTAGAGAGAGGTAGAATCAACAAAACAGAGAAAGTCATGGAACCACTATAAACATGACAGTCTTGAATATTGTATTTATTTCTCATTATCACAACTGCAGAAGTACAAACCCACGATAAAGGCAATTCAGATAAAAAGATTGGTTTAAACAACATGCCCTGCGGTGAAAGGCTCAATAATGAGGCTGTGAAAAGTAGATAGAATAGGGAGATATGAGAAACATTTCAATTTCTAAAGGAGAGAGACCATATACAAAATGTGACCTTGTTTCATTTACGTCTGCTTCCAGAACAGGAGATCATGCAATAAGCCTGTAAGAGTTTCTAGGTCAGAAAATAATTTTACAGAGAAAACAACAATATAAAAGTATCCTAAAAGAACGACTGAATGCTGACAGAATTGTAAATGTAACTGAAAACACTATTAGACAAGAATAAAGTAGCAGACCATATATTCTAGTTGAGTAAAGTTTGTGCATCAATGTATAACTTTTCACCATCACGTGTAGCAGAAATAGAGGAGAGTGGAAGCATAAAATGTCAACACAGAAACAATGCAGTGTTAACATTGCTATGGTGCTCATGGGTACACTCTAGAAGGTTGGATTAATATAATCAAGTCACGTTTGTGGCATCACTATTCCTATCTACCTCATCAAGCCACTGGCCAACAGGATATGATATTTGTGGTAGGGGTCCCTCACTGGTTATTAGTCGCCAATTTGGAAGATCGTATCATTCTGTAGTGCTCACAGAGGATCTCAGATGGATGAATCTCGTTTTTCGAAGTAGATTTGTGTGATACAGACCACTGTAATTCAAGATCTAGAACTGTAACTGTTTAATTTAGTTCATGAATGTATGGCTTTTTATGGCTATAGGTGCTGATTCTATAGCAGGTGCCTCCAACCACTCCACAGTGAACTACCAGTAGCTCACAGAGACCTTCTGAGTAGCTGGCAGCCTTGAATTAATTTTTATATAAGAACAGGGTCACATTTTCTTTTTAATGTTTGGGGAAGGGTGTGTTTATTTTACATTATTTTCATCAGGCTGCAGATAGCAGGGCCTGATAATGAGCAGTGCTTGAGTCAGATTCAGGACCCTGGGACAGGGCACAGAGGCAAGAAAAGGGGTATTTAACTCTTAAATACAATTCCCAGTCAACTCATCATGCTGTTGGTAAATTTGAGATAGACATTGGAGACTATTTAAATGATGAGTTTTATGGAATCCATATAAACATAAAGTTAACTCTTCAGTTTAATTTTCTCCCATTTCAAAATGTCACATTTACACACAGTAGATATTTTGCTCCCAGTGGCCAGTAGACGCCTTGTCATACTTATAACTGAAAAATACAGCCATTTTTTTAAGTGGGAGACATTTAGGCCCATATTTATACTTTTTTAGCGTACAATTGTATTTTGTAAGTTTGCGTCGATTTTTCGTCAAAAAATTATGCAAATGTGGCGCGAAAAAGTATAAATATGGGCCTTAAAGTGCACAAAAATGTTTCATATTATGAAAATGTTTGCGGAATATTTTTCTGCACTTTAAATGTCTCCCTTCTAAAAATGTTTGTTTGCTTAGGTTATACGTGTAACGGTGTCACATATGTAAAAAGGTATGCCCTGTGTCACATGTACATGACACAGGCTCTCAGTCACCCATACACATATATCCCATTCATATGCCCAGCTGTTCATACATCCCCAAGGACCAAGCTCTTTTTGTCACACATCACACATGGCACCCCTGTCATAGTGCCACTAGTCAACCTATTTTGTTCACACTATAGCATTTGACTCATTGAAAATTAGGCTTAAAGTCAAAGAAGCTGGGCGTGGGGGCATCTGATAACACTATGTGAGTGTCTTGGCCTTCAGTAGCTTATAATGATTTTCAATGATCAGCAGTAGCTCTCACTACAGAAAAAGTTGGAACTCCTGTCCTAAAGGCTTTGTCATTGCTGTAGCTGATCCTTGAGCTTTTTCAGCTTAAGCACCACAGTTGCAATGTAATCCACTTGGAGACCACATTGAGGACCATAACTAGATTGAACGATCAATTAAGATCTGCTTTTCTTAATGTAGTTCTGGGCACAAGGTAATTATTTACTTTCTAAAACGTATTTTAGTGCCCAAAGGTTTCTAAGACAGTGTCACCCTTGACAGGAATGGCAAAATCAGCATAGCAAGTGCAGTCTGTTATATTGATTCATTTGAGAGTTACTTACATCAGAGTGGATGTGTTTGGCTAGTATCCAAATGTTACTGTTTATTTGTTAAATGATTATGAAATATTTATATTTTTTATTTTACTTATTTTTATTGCAAGTGACAGTGGTGTTGCATGCATGTGTACCAGAACTGTTATTAGGCCAGATACAATCCCCAAGTACATTTCCTCTAAAAGCCCTGAATTCAACCACATCATCTGCCACATCAACACACATCTGAACTATAATTACCAATTTCCAGTCAATAGGAACCATACAAACAAATATAGACACAATGCCTTACGAGGATAGTGACACACCAAGGGATACCATTCCCCGGATTGCTACTTGAGATATTGTACAATTGCCAACACCGCAGATAGCTACAAGTAGCACAAGTCTAAAGAAGTTAACTGTGTATACCTACCGTGATTAAACATATTTGCTGGATGGATCTATACTACTTGACGAATAAATAAACAGAAGAACGGTTTGAATGCTATTTTGATGCTTTGCTATTGGGAGTGCCGGCAATCTGCTCAAGAAATGTTTTGGGATTTATCGCTGACTTTGAAAGTGTGGTTTACCCAACCGCCTAGCACAAACTGAAGCCTATTATACAAATTTGAAAACTACATTTCAGAGTTTTATCACCCACTATCTGGGCCTTAGGAGAGTACCAAGGTCTCTCTTGCCACTCCACAACTGAAGGATCCATGGAAACGTTATTCAAATCAGAACTTGTAATCTGTAAAGTAAAAAAGAGTGAATTGGACACATTAAACACACCTCTACCTAGAGTGCCACCAACTATTGGTAGGCATGGATCTGGTGAAAGGTAGCATGCATACATTACAATCCAAAGCTCTTGCTCTATTATATCTCAGGTTATTGGCAATGTGGCTCTTATCCCTCCCCCTCACTTCCTTCAGTGCTGAAACGGTGCCCTCTCCCATCTTACAAATAAAATGCTACTGGCCATATGAAGCTCAGAGGCTGTGTGGCCACATTCAACCCTATTCAAGACCTTATGGGTTTGTCTTAGAAATATATTGCCTGGATCACATCTTTCCTTGAAAACAGATCCTAATCGGTAGAATGTGGTGCACAGTATCTCGAATAGACCCTGACCTGAGGAGTATCACACAGATTCCACTAGAGTGCAAGCAGTATCAGTGAGTGGCCTTCTCTCCTCTCCCCCCTCCCCCCACACTAGATGTAAACATACCTCTAACCATTTCCCAAATGCCTCAGTGCCCACCACTGGTACCCAGCTAGCCTGCACCTTATAAATTCCAGAACATATATACGTGCTCAGTGATAACCACCCTGTCCTTCACTCTGGTCAAACGATTCTAAGTCAGACATCTAGGTATGCCTGGTCTGAAGTCACTCTGTACCCTAAGATTGTTGTATCCACACACAGATGAATAAACACATTAATAACATGTTCCATGAGCAAGGGGATAAACGTGTTATACGTGTGCCATCCTAGGAGCAACCCAGTGGGGTGCCCCTTGCACTTCCACAGACAGAATTAAACCCTCGCTAAGAGATGCTTATGCTTGCCTGATGCTTTGACTTTCAGACAAATACAATATCACTCCTACTGGAGAGGAAACTAAATGGACACATTACATAGATTGCATGGGTGCGGCTGCAATGCTGGCCCAACATTGCGAGTTACACATATAGATTGCCTTTGTTTTATTTATTTTAAATTATGACTATTCTGTTTTACGGCAAAACGGCATTTTGAACATCGCTTTATGCACTTGTACTTTTTGCTTAATCTAACACAGTTGTGTTTTATTAAATGTAAACACTGATTGATGGACTAGTTTTAACTTCAACATGTGATCAAGACCTTGATGGGTCGAAGCGCGTTGTTTTCCCGCTATTAAATACGTCGTCTTCCTCACGTTCAAGAAGTTGTGAGGATTGTCTGGGAAATACATTGGCGGTGACGCCCGCCACACGAGCCCCAGGACGCTGGCTGGGTTTCTTCGTCGTCGCAGTTCGCACGTATGTGTGTGCATATACATATAGACGCACACATATATATTTGTGTGCTATGTGTTGATGTCTATGTGGGGGTGCGTATGTGTGTGTGTTTAGTTGAATATGTGTACAGCGCTCGAAGGCCTATAAAGCAGGAATTCAATAGGATAGCCGGAAAAAATGCATCGTTGATGAGAATGAACAATCCTACCGGTGTTCTACACAAAAGCGATGCACGGGCGGTAATCTGTGGAACTTCTTCCTATATCACATTTTCTCTCATCCTTCGCCTTGTTTCAGTCGAGGATAAGACTGTCAGGTAAACAAACCACGCATTTGTTACTTGTTATATGCACCAGAATCCATCTGTTGTATTAACACATGCATCGTTTTTATGCGCTATCACCTGTCATAACATTACAATTTCCCAATAACATATTGATGTTCCCGAGTGATCTATTGGGGGTCTGGCACCTCCGTCCCATAAATATGAATTGAGTCACATCAATGAAATCCTGCCCTTTTCTCGCGCGGACCGCTCGACCTGTAAAACTCGGCCTGTAAAAGCACTATTTTGATAGGAAAAAGGAGAGATGGAAGCAAAAACGCGATGAAAGCCTCGAAGGCTGTGGAAAATGCTCTTTTCTGGCCTTCAAAGCAGACCGCTGCGTTCTTATGTTACCCAGAGAGCACCTCGCCGCAAGGCGCTTACAAACAGAGGAGAGAAAGGCAATCTTTTACGGTATTCAGGAACAGGCACAGAGAAAAGAGTCCAAGGAGAAAAGGCCGGTGCCAGCAGGTCATCGGGCAGAGCTTTTAGAATAAATTACAAAGAGTGCTGCAACATTGAGAGAAATTACAAAGAGTGCTAGAACGTTGAGGGCGGGTGCCGGCGAGTCTCATTTACCCACTCTCACTTCCACTCATCGACTACACGCCTCTCTGCGAGAACACATGAAAGGCACTCACCAGTTCCCGCTTGAGTGAAGCCAGAGAGCTGCTTATGTCAAAGGCCCGCCTTTTGTCGCCCTCCTCTGTGAAATAGAGGCAGGTCGGGGCCTCTGGTCCGTGGCAGCAGCGGAACTGAGTGGGTCTTGAGGTAAAGCTTTTCAGCTGTGCCAGCACGAGCTCCATGCTGTAAACCTAAATTCAGCCGAGCCGGCTCTTAGCTGTGTCGAAGCCAGTCCAGCCTGGCCGAGTCGGGAAGGGAGAGCAGGGTGGCAGCCTCGGTGCCAGCCTTGTCGGACTTGGCTAATGAACTGAGCACACGTTACTGCCCAATTTCAAGTGTCGCGTTATTTTACTTCTCCCCGTCTGGCTCTCTTGTGACAGCATCACCTATAAAGCACGTGGGAAGTTGAGAAGAGACTATGCCCTCGCCAGACAGCATTAACTAGCATGGAGACACGCCCCAGACTGAAAGCAGTAATTTGGTGAAGGGAAGGCACCACACTCCTTTCAAAGCCAGGTTAATATGCGTACAACAGGAAACAACATCTGGGGATTAGGGCAAAGCAGGCGATGAATAGAAGCATGTGTTGCAAACAAGGACACTAATGTCACGAAGGCAGGTCTCGTAGCCCACCTGTTAGAATAATCCACTCCCTTTGTGGCAGCTAATGAAATAAACAGACCCAAGTCATTTTTGGTTTGTCTGATTAGACACCCTTTGTGTCTTGCTGCTACAGAAATGGAAAATCGAACAGCCTTATATGTGTTCACAGTGGCCAAGTACATGATGTCATTACCCTCTGCACCACCTATACTGTTATAACCAAGGCACACCTGACGCACTGGTTAATTAAAAATTACAATAAAACTAGGATTTTCTGTTTTAATAATTTACACGACCCTACTTACTGTTCAGTCAGACATGGCAGAAAGAAACAGATGTTTCACCAATTTCTGAGAAGATGTAATGAAAGCAATGGAGTTTAACTCGTTATTTTTTAACGAATCCATACATTTCTGTCGAATGGCAAGTGAGGCAGGGCTACGGCAAAGATTGTTGTTCTAAGAAAACTGATATTTTGGCACACGAATCCTTAGCAATGAGGTTTCGGTTGTAGCTTTGTAGCTGCAATCTTCCACCTCCCAGGCTTATGACACCCTAAGTGACTGCCTTGTACTGTCTTGCTCTACACTCCCTGGGAGCTTTGAAGTCTCTACCCCTAGGACGTGGACCTCCTCCATAGGCAGGGGACATGGGTCTAATTCTGTGAGGCCTTTTCCCTGAGTCATGGGACAGAGTGTCTACTGGACAGTATTCTATGTGATCACCGATGTTTACCACTGTTGACATAAGGGTGTCAATACTATTACACCCTAATTGATATCTAAATTACTCTGTTTCTATACTTACTCTTGAACAGGGTTTCTAAAACAGTATGTGTTATGTCTTAAGTGGTTACAATCTGTCTTGTTCCTTGCATATGTGATATCCTATTTTTAGTGTTTATTTTTTGTGGATTTCAGAGGTGTTTTTTCAGTGTTTTTTAAAATCTTTTTAAATCAGTGTTTATCAGTGTTTATTCTGCTGGCTAACCCCCATAATGGACAAAACTGTGTTTTTCCAGTTCTTAGAAAACATGTTATTTTCGGTGATTGTTATATAGCACATTAACCTCTCTCACTTCTCATTATCTCTCACATTCACTCTGTCAGTGCTCTGTCTGGTTTACAGGACTATTAATTGATTGCAAAAGTAAGAGTGCGCTATTCAAATGCTTTAATAACATTCCTGGACACAGTTGGAGGTCATTCACCTACTCCTTACTGAACATTATGATATTGAAGGAGTGGTCAAACCTGCCAAAAACATAGTAAATTAAAAACAAAACTTTAAAATTTGTATTACAGCAGATTTATTTGTAGTCCTGTATTCTATGGCACCTGAGACCCGGTGCTTTAAGCATGCCCACACTGCTTGCCTGCATTCTTTGCCTGACTACACTAAGGTGTTGCTTCTACTGTGTGGACATTCATAGCTGCGAAGTGTCCAATGGCAAATGCCTCACTCTATCTCAGGCCTGACCTTTCAACAAACACTATGTTTTTTTCTGGGACTTGACATTTTGTTAACATTGCAACTAAGGGCTCAAAAGGGTAGAGCGCCCCCACCGTAGTGGGGGGGCGCGGCCCGTTAGGGGACGGGGCCTCCGAGGCCCTGGGGCACTCCCCTCCCCTCCCTTTCCTCCCTGCCGGGGGTGCAGGGGTCGGCCGGATTTCCGCCCTGATGCCTCGCGAGGCGTTGGGGCGGAAGTCATGCCCCGGGGGGCATGTCGTGGGGCCGACGTTGGCCGCCCGCCGGTTCCAGCCGCCGCGCACTGGTGGGGGGCTATTTAAAGGCCCCCCAAAGAAGGTTAAACCTTCTTTACTTGTGTGCGGAGGCAGGACCTGACGTGCGGCCCTCGTTTGTCCCACCCACCCTCTCCTTTATGTTAGTAGTTTGGAAGGAAGTTGGGAAATTGAGATAAAAAATGTGACTAGAAACAATAGGAGGGGGTCCCCAAGGTGGGGCCTCCAGGAGGACATCTGGGATAGGATCCTGAAGTTCTGAGCCAACCAGCGGATGTACACACCAGATCAGGGGGTAAGAGACCTCAGATCGCTGGGGGAGAACATGGGGCTCCAGCTCTTGGCTCCCCCCATTACACCCCAGAGCTGATTGGTGTTTGGAGGGGGGGCGGAACCCTAAACTGGAGGACAAGGTACTGGGTAGTCAGGGTAACCGTCCCTCCTACGGATACAGGTGAGACACGGGTCACCATGGTCCAATATGGTGGTTCAGGACAGGAAGGGATCCTGTCACACTGGTTATGGTCACAAGTAATTTCTCAGTAACATGTAAATAAAAATGTTTTCTTTATTGACTAACCTTGTTATACTTGCTATTTGATGTTTGGCTTGTTGAAGTTATGAGATATTTTATATGATGACTTTTTGAAAATAAAAGATACTTCTTCCAACGAACAAACCTTGTCGTCTCGTGCATTCCTGGCGGGGGGAGTGTGGGCCGTCTGGAGGCCTCCGGATCCTAACCACAGCAGTAATCTGCAGTTGGGTGAAAAGCCAGAATTAAATGAAGGTTTCACACATAACAATGGAACAACATGCAGCTATGAATTTTGTGGGTATATGGTAAGTCTTGTGTCACGGTTTCACCACTATCCCATGTGCATGGTGTCAGTACTCTCTTCACAAGTTTAGGTAATTACACCCTGCATTGAAAGTTTAAAGCCTGGGGTGTTTGGCAGTTGACCTGCTATCAACAATGACTTGTCTAATAAAGGGGCATATATATCAAAGGGATTTACCCATTCTTTGTGTGTGGGTAAATGTGATAGTACAAACTGGCCAAGAATCGAATGAGCCAGCTATTTCAACAAGAATTAAATAGTCAAAAGATCAAATATGATTTTAACATTCCTATATTCTCTATATTGTATAAACTACTTAGATCAAACATACAGCATGCTTTTAAATCCTGCACCTTCAATCCAAGCACAAAAACTAGAGGAAACAAAAAAGAAGAAATATTTTAATGATATTTATAAACAATAAAAATAAAGCAGAATAATTTCGAACAGTCCTGCTTGCTGCTACCTTGTAGGTGCTGCTAGTGTGTCTGCATGCCAAAGCCTTAATGGTGTCAAGAAGGTCATGCTTAAGAAATTAAGTTAAGTGAGTTTGAGCCTCAAGGACATGACCAGTACTTTGGCTGACATTTGGGCATCCCTACAGTCAGAGTCATCTAGAGGGGCCACACCGTTTCTTTGACCGGGAACGACAGTGGAGTGAACAGGTCTGGTCTGGTAAGATCTGGGGAGTTAAATGTAAGGGTCTCTTAGAGCTGAGAAATGCCGATAGACCTCTCTCCTGAACTGGCCCTTGCAGGAGTCATGGACAGGGTCAGCGACACAGTTGGAGACAAAATCTTGGTGGGGGACAGAAACTGTGTTAGGTAAATGAGCCATTGTTAAATTCTAGAAGGTTCATCTCCACCGCTTTCAGTTCACTGAGAACGAGCAAAGAACTGGTGTTCCAAACATAAAGAAGATGTTTACATATCTTTGGGTGCTCTAGGAATCATAGGGTGATATGGGAGAAATAGCTGGAATAACGTTGTCCACTCTAAATTGTAATCATCATGCAGTGTACACTGAAACACTTTTGAATGTTCCTTATCTTGTCTTTGTGCATGGCTATGCAACATCGTGGCAAATGTTTCAAAACAATAAAATTCCGTTTGTTCTAGCTTCATAGTCTGTGTGGAGAGTGGCAACTCCTGTAGTCACACACTTAAGTCAGAACATAAACATTTTAAGAATATCCTTGAAGACAGAAATGGCTCAATGTGTTTAATCAAAGGGTTCAAGGACATTTGCTTGCTATCTAAAACTATCAGTGAAAGCTCAGGAGTACAGAGTAGTCAGTAATGGGTGCTATACACTTAATGTATGCTACATGCTGCACCATGACTTATTGCATGCATGCTGTTTAATTCTTAACTGTGTGGAGTGGTGTAGAATTTACATATGTCATATCAAATGTATAATGTGTTAGAAGAAAACACAAGTGCAGTTGTGTTGTTGGTACTTCAAGACAAAAACGGATACTTATACCAAACTTACCTGCATTTCCTGGGACTTATTCACAGCAAATTTGGCGATTAGCTTTTCTTGAACTTAAGTGGACCCATCTATTTTTCCAGATGGTACACCCATTTGAATTCATGGTTACCATCTCAGTGAGGTTGGAGACATTAGCCCTCATTATGACATTGGCGGTAAATTCTGAATACTGCCGCCAACATACCGCCGCTGAGGCGAGCATCCGTCTGCCAGATTATGACACATACACACAAAACCAACAGAAACCAGCCACAACCACAAATCCGCCAGACCCACTGAATGTGATAAACTGTCGGAACTACCACCCATACTGTTACGCCACCAAAAGAAAGCCCTCCAAATAGTGACCCACCAATCACCACAGCGGACATTCAACGGTGGTAAACCATTGGCGGTGTACACCGTCACGGTGGATAAGGCCACCCAAAAACAAAGCAAGACAACTTTGGTCAGAACCAAAAACCTACACCTGACTCAAATGCACACACCCCACACACCCACCAACTGCACTATAAAACACCCCCCCACATCACCCACAAACCTTTGCAAACACAAGAAGACTGCTACACCTTGCCATGTCAATCCCAGAGTGACCTACACACACATATCACAGCTAACCATTCATCCGTCACGCACCACACACCCCACCACATCACACCTCACCCTCTGCACAACACACACACCACACAACACCCATGTCCCCAAAAAGGCACCCCCGGTTCACTGATGAGGAGTTGCGGAAGATGGAGGAGGAAATAGTCAGGATAGAGCCACAGCTGTTCGGAGCACAGGTACAGCAGATCTCCATTGCCAGGAAGATGGAGCTGTGGAGGAGAATCGTGGACAGGGTGAATGCCGTGGGACAACATCCACGCACAAGGGATGACATAAGGAAGAGGTGGAACAACCTACGGGGGAAGGTGCGATCTATTGTAGCAAGGCACTAGCTCGCCATCAGGAGGCCTGTTGGTAGATCCCCACCTCCTCCCCCACAGCTGACAGCATGGGAGGAGCAAGTCTTGGCAATACTGCATCCTGGGGGCCTCACTGGAGTAGCCAGAGGACTGGACACTGGTGAGTCACCACTTGACCCCTCACCCAGACTCCCTTCACCCCACTCCATCCCACACATTGCACCACCCCGATTACCAAACCTACATGCCAAGCCCTGCATGCCATACCCACTGCATGCACATCCATTCCAGCTCTGCATGCACACCCACCACCAATGAATGCACAGCATGGAGAACTAACAATCCCACAATCCATCACCACGCACTACCAAAGTGGGAGGACAACAACTTTGTAATTGGGAAAGCTAGGAATGCAGACTATGTCACAGACAAGTACCCTAACACATCACTTACATCCACACAGGTGCCCCAGCCAATGTCAGCATCGAGGAGGTCCCACAGCTACCCAGTCCCCCACCAGAAGCTGCCCCCCAGTGATGGCAGAAACTTAGGAGGTCTGTATCTGGATGAACTCCCTGGCCCATCAGGGACCACTAGTCAGTCAGCCACCCCATCCCACAGCCAGCCCACCACAGAGCTCCCTCTCAGAATCTAACACCAGAGCAGCCAGCCAACGGCCCCAGACCTCTGTCCCCAGGACACGTCAATCAGTAGTGTGCCCTCCTGTACAGGGACCAGAGTCCACACCACACAGACAAGACAATGAGGGTCCTGGTGTCAGTGGGAGGGGACACAGGCACAGGGGGCCAGGGCAGTCAGAGGACAGCTGTGCACCAGGGGGAGGACAGGCCCAGGGAACCGACTGCCCAGGAGGCACTCACAAATGTCCTGGGGGCATACAAACAATCCCAGGTCAGGATGGGTCAGGTGCTTAAAATCATGCAGGAGAACCAGCGGCTTCAGGGGGAACACCACCAGGAGGTCATGCAACAATTGCAGGCCTTGAATACCACCATGGCCTCCGCTGCAGGGGTGCTGGGTGACATGGCCAACATCATGCTGGAGTACACAACACACCAGCGGCCCCTACCACTAACCAGTGTACTGACCAGCCCTTTCCATCTGCTGCAGCTAGTGGACAGTAGGCCCTGCCACAGGACCCACTGGTCACCAGCATCCCTCCCCTACAGAAGGTGAACCACCCCACAAATGTTCCCTGCGACCCAGACAGACACCAGAGACAGTTGCCAAGACCAAGACCACCGCCAGGAAATGAGTCCCTCAAGAATGACCCTTTGTGTTCCACTGTGTCATCACATCCACTTTGAACTGCCATTGCTTCCTTTCCTATGGCCCCTTGGACACTGGACTTGTGCTACCAGCAGACTGGCCCACTAAACTGAACTTTTCCCAACCATCACCCCACTTTATTGCACTTTGCATTGTATATCTAATTTATTAATAAACACCATTGGACACAACTTGAGTAATAGTGCTTTATCTGAAGGAAATGTACAATGTATTGAACTGTATTGAACTGCATGATCATGTGCAAATGTCCTGTAATATGTTGTTCCATCCAACATATGTGTCTCAGCAGTCTGTACACATCACAAAATTACACTGTTGTAACCACACCAATATCTGCAATAAGGGAAGGCATAGGTGACAGTCAGTTGGGATGCAAAGGCAGTGACTGGCATTATGCTACAGCCACACAGCACAACACTTAAATGGAGAAATGCTTAGTTCAACAGTCTTACCTGAGTGTCATTGGAAGTACTGCTGTATTATATGTGTCCTGTTGGCCACATCATTCTCCTCACTGTCCTCACTATCCACTGCTGCCACAGGTGCATTGTCACCCCCCTTCTCCTGCAGATAGGGCACATGGCATCTGAGGGCCAATTTGTGCAGCATGCAGCACAGAACAACAACCTTGCAGACCTTCTCAGGGAAGTAGCATAGGGGTCCACCTGTCAGATGGAGGCACCTGAACCTGGCTTTCAGGAGACCGAAGGTTCTTTCAACAATCCTTCTGGTATGCCCATGAGCATCACTGCACCTATTCTCAGCTCCTGTTCTCGGATTCTTAACAGGGGTCAAGGGCCAGGACAGTTTTGGATATCCGGAGTCACCTGGAAGAAGTGAGGGACACACATTAGCCTCGCACAATGGCATGGGGAATGACTCCTTAAGGCATACACTGACATACATTGGGTGGGGACTCAGGCTCACATATAAGCCACACTCTGTGCCTTTGTAGTTGTGCCATCAGCTGTGGGACGCTGCTATTCTTCAGGACAAAGGCATCATGCACCGACCCAGGATACTTGGCAGTGACGTGGGAGATGTACTGGTCAGCAAGGCACACCATCTGGACATTGCGGGAATGGAAACTCTTCCTATTCCTGTACACCAGTTCATTGGCCCTGGGGGGAACTAAGGCAATATGGGTGCCGTCAATGGCCCCAATCACATGTGGTATGTGTCCTATTGCTTAGAATCCAACCTTCAAGGGTGGGCAAATCATCAACCTGGGGGAATGTGATGTAGCTGCACATGTGTTTGAGCAAGGCAGCCAAAACACTTGCAAGCACAATCGAGAACCTTGGCTGTGGCATTCTTGTAGCCAAGCCCACTGTCACCTGGAAAGAGCCTGTTGCCAGGAAATGGAACACTGATAGTACCTGCACAAGAGGGGTTATTACTGTGGTGCAACGGATAGCAGGTAGCAGATCAGGCTCCAATTGTGCACACAGCTCTGTGATTGTGGCCATGTCCAGACGATAGGTGAGTATTATGTGCCTGTCCTCCAGTATAGCCAAGCCCACAAGGGGTCTGTACGCGGGTTCTTGCCTCCTCCTATTTCTCTGCCTAAGTGACCCAAAACTAAGAAGGGAGTGACAACAGGAACTATGGACACACAACATCAGAGTACACAGTGCATGTTTGCGTGTTGGACACTAGAATTGTCTAGGTGTGTACGGTCTACACCAATGATGCACTTTAAAATCAATACATGTGTACTAGCAGTAGGAAATGACAACCGTTTGTCCTGTATGCAGGGACAGGTGGAAATGACTTTAATCCGCCGACATTAGGCGTCATGGCGAGAGGTGGTCTGCACCGCTGTGCAATTCCTCATTGGCTAACATGGGGCTCTATGGAGTACAGGAACCAAGGATGATCAACGCCAGTGGTGACGGTGTTCACCGCCGCAGACGTGACCGCCATTTTCTTCCTACTACTTTACTTGATTCCTGACTTTCCACTGGACTACATTTCCACTGTGTGTGCTGCTGTGGCCTGTGTCTGGTACCCGTCATGGTCTGTGCTACAGGGGATAGGGCCCAGTCTTCATGTTGGAGGAGTTGGAGAGGAGCGTGGATGGGGTCCTACCAATGTATGGGCAGTTGTATGGGCCTCCAGACAAACAGGTGAGTACATCATGGGTATGTTGCATGCAACATGGCTGCATGTAGGTGTGCATGTGTGCTGGCAGTGTGTCATTTGGGGGGTAATGTGAATGGAGAGATACGGGTCATGTGTGTGTTTGATGAGGGGCAAATGCAGTATGTAGGCCATTTCTATGACAGGCTGGATTGTGTGGTTCATGGTGTCCCTCTGTCTGTGTTTCCTCTGCAGTTCAGCGGCCATCAGAAGAAGGGGTTGTGGCGTGCCATCACCAATGACGTGTGGACCCTTGGGGTCCATAGCCGGCGGAGCACCCACTGCAGGAAATGGTGGGAGGACCTGAGGTGCTGGGCTCGGAAAACCATGGAGGCCCAGCTGGGGACAGCCTCCTAACGAGGAAGGGGTGCCCGATGGAACCTGACCTCTCTAATGGCCCCCATACTGGTGTTGGCCTACCCAGATCTGGAAGGGCACTTGGGGGCATCACAGCAGCCACAAGGGGGCGAGTACAGTGTGTATGACATTCATCATTTGTTGCCTGGCATAGGATTTGGGTGCAGTGTTTTAGTCAAAGGATGCCCCAATATGCCCCAACAAGTTTAGACATTTCTGCGTGGTCCAGCTTAGGAAGTTTGGGTGTAATACATATTTTTAATAGCTAGGTAGCTGACTTTCTATGGCAGACAGGGCTTAGTTGGTCCCAGTAGGTGTGCAGATGGCAGTGTTTGGGTCCTACCTGCTGTAGTACCTAACCAATGGTACGCCAGTGTGGTCCATACTGCCCATTCTTAGTCCCAGTGAGTGACAGTGATGTGTATGCCATTTGTGCTGTTGGTGCTGTGATTGGACTTGTGCTCCCTTTCTTTCTCCCCCCTCTCCTCTTGTCATCCTTCCCATGTGTGCATTGGCATCATCTGGCGAAGGAGCAGGGGCACCGGCCAGTGAGGGAGCTGCAGCACATTGGACCCAGGAGGCAGAGTCCACCAACGCCAATGCTGAGCAGACCAGTGGGACGGAGCTGATACAACTGACTCTGATTCCTCCTCCGATGGGAGCTCCCTGGTGCTGGCGGACCCCTGTGGCACCTCCCCAGCTACAGGATCTTCCGTCGCCCCCCAGACCAGCACCGCCCCCACAGTAGCCCCCCACCCAGGTGCCTGTGCCCGCTCACCCAGGAGGATGGACGTCTCCTTTGCCCCAGGAACCTCAGGCCCCGCCCCAGTCAGCCCAGCTGCCCTCCATGAGGAGGCTTTTGACCTCCTGAGATCGATCTCTGTAGGGCAGTCAGCCATGGTGAATGCCTTCCAGGGGCTGGCATCCCAGATGGAGCAAAGCAATGCCTTTTTAGAGGATATTCACAGTAGCTTGGTGGCCCTACAGAGATCGTTTCAGGCTCTGGCCACCCCTCCGATGGCAGCCAGTGTCCTTGTTTCTTCCATCTCCCCTCCAACTACCTCTTCCCAGTCGCAGTCTCCTCTCCCAAAACCCATCCCACGCACACATTCTGACAAGCATGTACCCAAAACAACAGACAAGACTCGCACAGACAAACACAGGCAGCATACTTCAGTCCACAAGCACACACACAGCCAACACACAGGTGCACTGCCTCCAATGTCTTCCCCTCATCCTCCTAACTCACAGTCACATCAGCACTCACACCTGCATGCGCAGCATCAACAGTCCCAGATCCTGCTACCTGCACAGCCTTGCCCACACTCAACACAACAGCAGACCCACGGGCATGCACCCCACACACCACATGCGCAGTCACCACCACCACCATCACCACCTCATGCAGCACACCCACCTCACTTGCAGACACCACCACAACATCCATCCACACGTCCTGTTTGACCTACCCCACCCTGTCTGCACCCCTCCAAAGATACACAAACACTCGCACTCAGACTCATAACGACCATCCACTTCACACACGCACACTGTCTATGCACCTGTACTGAAGTCCAGCACACCTCCTCCTACCACCACTCCCCCTTCCTCCACCCCATACCTCCTCCCACACCCCACCCATTGATCCTAAGAAGCTTTTCCTTTCCCGCCTTGACCTCTTCCCCCACACCCTGCCTGTAAGAGAAAAGTACCACCCCCCAGCCCAGTACCTCCAGCACCAAATCGAGCCCAGTTCCTCCCCCTAAGACGTCAGCTGTCACCAAGGGGCAAAAGAGTGGCACGCCGTCCCCCCGCCCCAAACCCACTCCTCTGCCCCCAAAACAGAAGGGCAAGGACCCGCCCCCTCCCAAACCAAAACCCAAGGACCCCCTCCCAAAAAGAAACCCCCCCACCGCCTCCACCTTCCCCTGCCCCCTGAGGTGCCTGCCTCTTTCTGACATGCTGCCCCAGCACAGTGGAGTCCCGATGTTGTCAGGAGTCAAGTTGGGCCTTGGACTTTGCCCTGTGGGCATTTTCAAACTTTGCACTGGCCAATGGCCCTGCCTGTAAATAAGTATATCTGAATTATTTGGATTTGAGCTCTTCATCCAACAGGATTTCAGTGGTTGGAACAGAGGTATGTGTCCTAGCTTTCTTTGCTTCTGGGTTCTGTTATTGTCAATTTACTCTGGAGATAGTTCTGGGTGTGTGGTGTGTATGTATGGTGTGTGTTGTGCGTGTCACTCTCCCCTCCCTCCCTCTCTTATGTGCTAGGTGGCTGTACTCACCATCGTCATCAGCACTGTAGCTCCTGAACAGCCCTGGCGTGGTACAGCATTGGGAAGACTTCCAGAACTGGTTCCATGGTGGCCGTGGATACCTCTGTGTCCCTGGAGGTGAGTGTTTCTTTTTATATGATGAATTTCCGCCAGGCTGACGGTTGGGGTGGTAGATTGGCTGTCTATGGGAGGGATCACCACCATAGTCATAATTTGGCAGTCGTTACCCCCAGCCTGCGGTGGCACTACCGCCATCGCCGGCGTAGCGGTCACCTGCCCGCCAATGTCATAATGACTACCATTGTCTTGAGGTGCAATAAAACAATTGAATGCATTCTTTGAAAAATGGAATCCAGGCTAGTCACAAGACCATAAATCAAACCATCTGATAAAGTGTGCAGGTGGATCTCGACCATGCGTGGACATAGTCTGGGCCAGTAGGTACCATATCCAGATGTCCAGCATGAGGAGCGTGTGATCACTATGTGTGGTGTGTGTGCTGTGTTCTGATTGGCTGTGTGTTCCTAACATCATATGACATCTAACTTTATGGTGTTTTGGGAATGCGTACCCCTCTGGCCAAATATGCTTTATTGGAATCCAATTTGCTAGGACCTTTGTGGTGTTGCTGCCTATATGGGGAATCAATCTAGTGTTTTCTTGTTAGGTGCATTTCTAAATGGGCTATGTGCCTCCCCACCTGTGATCTGTCAAACGGTAGCTTCAGGCTTGGGTTGCAGGGCCTGCTAGACCACGTACTTCTGGGTCGGGGTTGACGGGGAGATCATTTTGGGGTGAATGACAATAGCACAGTGAGTTTGTTGTTATGCTGGCACATATCATGGCGTACATTGACTTTTTTGTGCATGTCAACAGTCCCCCTCTAGTTGAATTTTCAACTACTTTACCTACCTTATATTTTATGACAGTCACATTAGTCGAGGTTTGACATGTTTTTCTGTTGTGTTTACTACCATTTCCCTACCTATTTGAACTCTACCTAATTTGAGGACTGCTTTATTAACAGCAGGAATCCCCAATTTGTAGCAAACAACACAAAAACAGCACAGAAATGAGAATTGGCAGCAATGACATGTACAGTCCGACCACCCATTAGGGCAGGCAGGAAAACCAATCAAACAACCAGTCTTGCTCAGGGGCACCTCCTTACTTCTTCATGTCGGCTTGCAGACGATAAGGTGCTTGGGTGTGAAAGTCATTGTCCTATTGTCCAGTTCATTACCAGGTATAAATGTGAAACAGGATGCACCAATGTTGGTGCATACCCCACCCTCCATCATGGTAATTAAGGCCAATACATACAGATGTTGCATCACATTGAGGCGGATTGCTCTTAGTTGTTCCTTGATAGCGTTTAGGCCGAGCTCAGTACTGTTGATCATCTTTTGCATTTCCCACCTGGTTATCTGCAACCAGTGGGCATTCGCTTTTGTCTGTAGTGTGAAGAAGGGTATAGACCCTCCTGAGTTTACTTGAGTGTCAGCGAGCAGAAGTGAGCCCAACCAAAATAATCAACAGTTCTTTTCTTTCACGCCTGATACAACAGAGTGGTTTTCTTCTGTGGTGGATGTTGGAACAACTTGGACAGGCCTTCTCTAGGGATGGCCAGGGTAAGAGTGTGCACACTCATGAGGGAGCAGAGGCCCGCCATCCAGGGATGATCAGAGCATAAGCAAATTGCCCACACTGCCCGTAGTAGTCCATCAGCGCTGAGGTGCCCCAGTGCATGTCTGGTATGTGCAGTACTGCTCCACAATTTTCATTTGTGCCTTTGTCTCTGAAACATAATGAATAAAGTGTAAGTTTCAGTACAATTAGGGGCTTCCCCTTCCCTTCCAACCATGTGTACCAAAATATTTCAATATCCCTGATTTCTTGGTATGGGGTATCTATGCTGGCATTTCTCCCTCCCCTGTGAGGCTCATTACATCTTGTATCATTGAGGAAGATGGCCCTACAGAGGTACTTCATGTCTGGGGTACAATTGTTAGAAAAAGAAGGCTGCCCCAGACACACTAAGGACCACCCTGGGACCACAGATGGAGGTGGGAGCAGACATATTTGTGCACTGGTGTTATGGTTTTGCTACTTCCAAGAACTTCTTTTCTGGAAAGTCCCGGGGCCAAACAGTGTCCTCCTCTGCAAAGCTCGGTCTAGCTGTCTAGCTTGGTTTGAATGTCGCTAGGCTTGATGTAAAGATACAGTGCAGTGGGATTGGTCTCATATCGAGTGATGTTTACTACTACTCTGAGGGATTCTACCCTACTGGGTTGTATTTTGGCCCTGACTCCACAAAGGTACAGGTGGATGAGACATTTTGCTCTCTTAGGGGCTACCTCCTGGGATAGATACATCCTATCTGGACCTATGGTGTGTGGTATCAGCGAACAGACATAGCACAGTCTGGCTGCTGTCTGGGCACCCGTGGCAGTCATGTGCTGATATCATGAGTTGTATAACAGTGGTCAGTGTAGTGCATGTGGAATACTAACATTAGGTTCAGGGTAATTGTAAGTGATGTGGGAAAGGACTCTACACAAGCGTTGTCAAGGTAGGCTCTGTGTGACTAGGCAGATTTCTACCTATGGATAGATGCGTCCACGCCCACAACAAACAAAGGGTGTACAAGGGTATAATCATTTTTGCAGGTCTTTGGATTGTTTTCTGGGGAAACATCTGTGGTCTTCTGGCAATCGGGAATGTCTTTGCTGTGGTCAAGAGCTGCAGTACTGGGGGTGTCTTGCTTGGGTAAGAAAGGTCATAGTAGAATGTCAGTAAAAACAGTCCAAAAAACAGCCTGTAGTCTCTGTCTTTGTGCGCTTGGGTCTTGTGAGAGTTGTGGAAGTTGTTGCTGAGGAGGTGGCAGGGCGCTGAAAAGGTGGTACAATTGTGGTTTGGTCATTGACCTGTTGAACAAGAGCTGTGGGTTAGCTTAGAAAACATACATACTTCGTAATGTCTGTGATCTACAGTCTGTGGTGTAGGTCATGGGGGATTCGCCGGTGAAGATTATAGCCACACATCAGAAAGATGGATCCAGGTCTGTCTTCCTTCCACTTTTAGAGCAGTAGGTGTTGCAAAGATTACTTTGTAAGACCCTTTCAACTTGGCTTGTTTCCGTTACCTCATAAAGTTGCTGATATATACTTCCTGACCAGGTTTAGGTGTTTGGTAGGGCAGGTTGGTGGTAGTGACTTAGGGGGTCATTTTGACCTTGGCGGACGGCGGAGGCCGTCCGCCAAGGTACCGCCGCTGAATGACCGCACCGCGGTCAAAAGACCGCGGCAGCCATTCAGACATTTCCTCTGGGCCGGCGGGCGCTCTCCAAAAGAGCGCCCGCCGGCCCAGAGGAAATGCCCCTGCAACGAGGACGCCGGCTCAGAATTGAGCCGGCGTAGTTGCAGGGGTGCGACGGGTGCAGTTGCACCCGTCGCGTATTTCAGTGTCTGCTTAGCAGACACTGAAATACTTTGCGGGGCCCTCTTACGGGGGCCCCTGCAGTGCCCATGCCATGGGCATGGGCACTGCAGGGGCCCCCAGGGGCCCCGCGGCACCCCCTACCGCCATCCTGTTCCACAGGATGGCGGTAGGGGGTGTCAGAATCCCCATGGCTGCGGAGCGCGCTCCGCAGCCATGGAGGATTCACAAGGGCAGTGGTAAACTGGCGGGAGACCGCCGGTTTACCCTTTCTGGCCGCGGCTGAACCGCCGCGGTCAGAATGCCCTCGGGAGCACCGCCAGCCTGTTGGCGGTGCTCCCGTGGTCGGTGACCCTGGCGGTCACCGGCCGCCAGGGTCAGAATGACCCCCTTAGAGTTTCGGTGGCTGACCTGTTCGGAAAGGAACTTGGTGGTTTTGTTTAATGCAAAAAGATATCCAACTCATCCCCTAGTGCTTCAGAGCACGCCTCATCACTTAATTTGGTCCATGTATTTGGGATAGGTGTTTCCATCAGTCTGCCAATCTGGTGTGGTGTAAGGTGGTGCTCACTGATAGGTGTGTTTCTTATCCTGATTCAGGGTTTGGGGCAGGCAGTGAAGGCACTTTTTGTCAAGACTTGTGCAGATTTTGCTTAACTTGTTTTTCAACAGGCTGTTGAGCCTTTCAACAACACTGTTGCTTTGAGGATGATATACTGAGGCCAATTGTTGCATTACACCTACAAGGCTGCAGATGGGGTCAATCATGGAGTTGACAAAGTGTCTGCTGTTGTCTGATCGGATAACATCTGGTACACCCCACCATGGTATTACCTCCCTAAGGAGGAACGTGGCTGCCACCATTGCGTCAGAGTGCACCCAGGAACAGCTTGATCCACCTGGAGTATTGGCAGACCACTACTTTCAGGTATTGGTAGATAGTACACTGCTTAATCATATCGATAAAATCGATATGTGGTGCTTTGAATGGTCCAGTGGGTTGGGAATAGCCAATGACACAACCTTCAATGTAGGTTTGGGTGAGTATAGCTGGCAGATGGTACACGTATTTAAATACATGGTTACCACCTCAGTAAGGATGGAGAAAAAACAGTCACTCTGGAACTCAGCTATCATTTTATCTTTTGCTGTGTGTGCCAGTAAGTGTACTTTTGGTAAAGCCATGTTGACGAGGCTCTGTGGCATGACGGGTTTCCCTTTGGGCACGTGTCGGTATAAGAGGTGGTGAGCAGTTTGTGTGCAACCCATGGCTAGCCAAAGCCCCCTCTTGTCAGGAAGTGCCTTTTCCTGCAATTTCCTCAAGTACAATTTTGCTGTCTCAGTATATGGCTTGTCGTGTGATGATCCTGTTTCTGTAGGTTGAAGTGAAGGGAATATTGCCTTTTTTGCAAACTCATTGACTAATGCATTCGCTCAGGATATAAAGTCCTTGCTCCCAGTGTAAGTGGCACATTTTTACCAAGGCCACACATTTAGGTAAAGTTAATGCATCTAGCAATAAATCTAGGAGATCCCAGTGTGCAACAGGGGTGCCATCTGATTTTACAAACCCTCATCTTCTCCATCAACCTATGCTTGAGTGCAACGTGGTGATGACATAAGCAGAGTTGGAGTAGAAGGTTACAGTTTCTCCTGCGATTTGGGTGAGGGTTCAATTAGTGCTATCACATCTGTCACCTGTGCAGACAAGTGGGGGAACACAGTCAGCTGTGCGGTGATGTGTAATGCGTGGCTACGGGCCACCATCACTGCTGCTCCTGTGTGCCTTACACCCATCTCTTGGTCTACTGTGGAAGATCTGTCAAATCAAATCAAATCATAAACATTTATAAAGCGTGCTACTCACCCGTGCGGGTCTCAAGGCGCTCGGGGGAAGGGGTTACTGCTGCTCGAAGAGCCAGGTCTTGAGTCGTCTCCGGAATGCGGAGTGGTCCTGGGTGGTCCTGAGGATGGTGGGGAGGGAGTTCCATGTCTTGGCCGCCAGGTAGGAGAAGGACCTCCCACCCGCCGTGGTGTGGCGGATGCGAGGGACGGCGGCGAGAGCGAGGTTGGCGGAGCGAAGATGACGGGTGGGTGTGTAGAAACTGAGGCGGCGGTTGAGGTATTCGGGTCCCTTGTTGTGGAGGGCTTTGTGTGCGTAGGTGAGGAGCCGGAAGGTGATCCTTTTGCTGACGGGAAGCCAGTGTAGGTGTCTCAGGTGAGCGGAAATGTGGCTGTTGCGGGGTATGTCGAGGATGAGGCGGGCCGAGGCGTTTTGAATTCGCTGCAGACGTTTCTGGAGTTTAGCGGTGGTTCCTGCGTATAAGGTGTTACCGTAGTCCAGGCGGCTCGTGACGAGGGCGTGGGTCACGGTCTTTCTGGTGTCGGCGGGGATCCAACGGAAGATCTTTCGAAGCATGCGGAGGGTGAGGAAGCAGGAGGATGATACAGCGTTGACTTGTTTGGTCATGGTGAGAAGAGGGTCCAGGATGAATCTGAGGTTGCGTGCGTGGTCTGAGGGGGTTGGTGCGGTGCCAAGGGCCGTGGGCCACCAGGAGTCGTCCCAGGCGGTCGGAGTGTTTCCGAGGATGAGGACTTCCGTTTTGTCTGAGTTTAGTTTCAGGCGGCTGAGTTTCATCCAATCTGCGACGTCTTTCATTCCATCTTGCAGGTTGGTCTTGGCGCTGGTGGGGTCCTTGGTGAGGGAAAGTATCAGCTGAGTGTCATCGGCGTAGGAGGTGATGATGATGCTGTGTTTGCGTACGATGTCGGCGAGAGGGCTCATGTAGACATTGAAGAGAGTCAGGCTGAGCGAGGAGCCTTGAGGGACGCCGCAGATGATCTCGGTGGGGTCTGAGCGCAAAGGTGGGAGGTATACTCTTTGGGAGCGGTTGGAGAGGAAGGAGGTGATCCAGTCCAGGGCCTGTCCTTGGATCCCGATGGAGCAGAGGAGGGTTATTAGGGTGCGGTGGCAGACGGTGTCGAAGGCAGCCGAGAGGTCGAGGAGGATGAGGGCGACTGTTTCTCCGTTGTCCATCAGGGTTCTGATGTCGTCTGTGACTGAGATGAGGGCGGTTTCTGTGCTGTGATTGGCTCGGAATCCGGACTGAGAGGGGTCGAGTAGGTTGTTGTCTTCAAGGAAGTTGGTAAGTTGCTTGTTGACGGTCTTCTCTATGACTTTGGCCGGGAAGGGGAGGAGCGAGATGGGGCGGAAGTTCTTCAGGTCGCTTGGGTCCGCCGTAGGTTTCTTCAGTAGGGCGTTGACTTCAGCGTGTTTCCAGCTCTCGGGGAAGGTAGCAGAAGAGAACGAGCTGTTGATGATGGTCTGGAGGTGCGGGGCGATGATGTCGTCGGCTTTGTTGAAGATTAAGTGTGGGCAGGGGTCCGAGGGGGCACCGGAGTGGATGGAGTTCATGGTGGCTTTGGTCTCTTCCGTGTTGATGTGAGTCCAGGCGTTGAGGGTGATGGTTGGGGTTGTAGGTCCTGTAGTGGTTGGCTGGGTCTGGTGTCCGAAGCTGTTGTGTAGGTCGGTGATCTTACGATGGAAGAAGGTGGCGAGGGAGTTGCAGAGGTCTTGTGAGGGCGTGATGGCGTTGGCATTGGCGTTAGGGTTGGAGAGCTCTTTGACGATGTTGAAGAGTTCTCTGCTGTTGTGGCTGTTTTTGTCCAGTCTGTCTGTGAAGGAATTTCTTTTGGCGGCACGGATCAGTTGGTGGTGTTCGCGGGTAGCGTTCTTGAGGGCAGTCATGTTATCTGCGGTGTGGTCCTTGCGCCAGGCTTTCTCGAGGGTGCAGCAGTTTTTTTTTTATTCCTTAAGGGTGTCAGTGAACCAGAGAGGTTTTTTGGTGTTGGTCTGTCTTGGGAGGCGTCTGAGGGGGGCGAGGTTGTCTGCGCAGTTGGTGATCCAATTCGTGAGGCTGAGGGCTGCGTCGTTGGGGCGGAGGAGAAGGTGGGTTGGTTGTCGCTGAGAGTGGAGAGAAGCTGTTCCTCGGGGATTTTGTTCCACTGTCGGCGTGGGATGGGTTGTGTGCGGATGTGGCGAGTCTCGCGTTGGAAGGTGAAGTGGACACATCTGTGGTCGGTCCAGTGTATAGCGGAGGAGTGGCTGAAGGATACGTGGTTGCTGGCGGAGAAGATGGGGTCGAGCGTGTGTCCGGCGATGTGGGTGGGGGTGTTCACCAGTTGCTTGAGACCGAGGTTGGCGAGGTTGTCCAGCAGGGTGGTGGTGTTGGGGTTGTTGTTCTGTTCCAGGTGGAAGTTGAGGTCACCGAGGAGGATGTAGTCCGGCGAGGCAAGGGCGTGTGGGGAGATGAAGTCAGTGATAGAGCCGCTGAAGAGGGTGCGTGGTCCAGGGGGTCGGTAGATGAGAGTTCCTCTGAGGGTGGTCCTGGGGTCGGTGTGGATCTGGAAGTGCAGGTGTTCGGCGGCGAGGGGGGTGTCTTCGGTGGAGGTGGTGACGTTGATGGAGTCCTTGAAGACGATGGTGCTACCTCCACCGACTTGGTTGGTGCGGTCTCTCCTGGAAATTTTGTAGCCGTCGGGGATGGCTATAGCGATGTCGGGGGCCGAGGAGGCGTTCATCCAGGTCTCAGTGATGAAGGCGACGTCCGGTGCGGTGGAGTCCAGGAGGTCCCATAGTTCAGCGGCGTGCTTGTGGACGGAGCGTGCGTTGATCAGGATGCATTTGAGGTGGTTGTTTGCGCGTGGGCTGGCGGGCGTGGTAGTTTCGCGGTGGAAGGTGAGTTTGCAGGTGCGACATACGAAGGGTCCGTGGGTACGTTTCGGGTTGGCTTGGAAGCAGGTGCTGGAGCGCCCTGGGTTGAGGGCGTGGAGGGTGGTGGGGTCGTAGCGGTGCTGCGGGGTTTGGGAGTGCTGTGGGCCAGGGGTCGTGCCGCTGGGCGCGGTCCAGGCGCGGATGGGCAAAGACGGGCTTGCCTTTGGTGCGCCTTCGGCGCGCCCGCTGCGCGGCCGCCATAAGAGGGAGGAGGTGGGGAGGAGGGGTCAGCTGGGGGCGGAGGGTGGGAGGGGGGCGACGAATGGGAGCAGGGGGGGCGGGGGCGAGCAGGAGGTGGCGGCGGGAAAGCGGAGGGTGGGGGGGGTCAGGTAGAGGGGAGGGGGGAAAAGATACGGGAGGGGGGGGTAAAGGTGGCGGGGAGTAAGGAAGAAAGATAGGAAGATAGGGGAGGGGGATTACAGAGGCGGAGGGGAGTGAGGCAGGTCAGAGAGAAGAGTCAGGAGCAGAAGAACCGGAGAGAGAAGAGCCAAGAAGAAGGTAAAGAAGAAGAGGAGCCAGGAGTCAGGAGCAGAAGAATCTGTCAATTAATAATTCCTCAATTTCTATGATAGTGTCCTCCTATGCTTGACTTATCCCTTCGGGGGTGTAGGTGGCACAGTCGTGGGCCTCTTCTCCCTCCTAGAAGGGTGGCTGGGTTCACCAGATGGCACTGCACTAGTTTTAGAAAAGGCCTAGAAAGCATCAGTTCATGTCCAGACACCCGTTGTGTAGTCCGCATGCCCTTGCTCTTCTGTATGACCACAAACACTGAATGCTCAGTGTACACTCCTAGTGGTGCCCCATCACAATCAAAGTTCTTTTGTCAATGGCAAAGGCTACTGCCAGCCCCTGCTCATTTGGGAAATAACCTTGTATGACTGAGTTCAAGAGCCCACTGTAATACGCAAGGGGCTTGTGTCCCAGGCTGTTTATTTCGATTAGGACGGCTGTCATGACTTGCCCATCACTGTGACAAAAAACATAATATTTCTTGTAGGCTAGCATTCCTAATACAGGGGAGTATGATATCTCTGTTTTGAGTTTTTTGAAAGTCTGTGCATCTAAGTCGTCCTTGCTAGTTCCTCGTGGCTCGCTTTCACCTCCTTCATGGCCCTGAGTAAGGGAGCAATGAGCGTGCTATAGTCAAAGACCCACCCTTGGATATAGTTGCACAGACCCAAAGATTTGTGCATATGCTTTTTGTTTTTGGGGGTGCCATAGCCCTGAGAAATTCTATGTGTTCTGGCTTGATCCACCGGTCGCTGAGATTAGTTGGCCCAGATAGCTAATCTCTGGTCGTACATACTGCACCTCCCCCTTTTCTACTTTGCACCCGCTTGTGGCAAGTACAGTCAGAAGGGCTTTTGTCTCTTGGTGACACAGGTCCGTGGGGGGCTGCACACCAGGATGTTGTCAGCATACTGCATAAGGGCGCTACTGGATTGGAAGTTTTCTCAGTATTCAGTTGAAAACAGTAGGGGACTCACAGTACCCCTCGGCCAATCTCTGATATAGCAGCTGGACTCCTCAGAACGTTAACACAGTGAGATACTGGCTGTCGGGTGCAACAAAATGCTAAAGAGCGTGTTTTTTATGTCTATCACGGAGAACTAGCAGGCATTTGTGGATATGCTAGTTAGTATGACTGATGGGTCTGACACTACAGGGAACTCTGGAACCACGATTTCATTGAGGGGGTGCAGGTCCTGCACCATATTGCAGGGGGAGACCCCACGTGGAGGACCCCTTCATCAATTATCGCTTGGATTGTGGGTGCCAAACCTTCTTCTGCCTCCTTAGAGAGTGGGTACTGGTGCACCCGGGGTAGGATAGCCCCCTCTTATAGTGTTATCCTTATGGGTTTGGTGGTGTTGATGAGCCCTCCACCATCGGGCTCACAGCTGTGGTGGTACTATGGCCTAATCTTGCTACTCCCATGTTGTTAATACTGCCATGGGTGCTGGGCCTCATTCAGTGATTCCACCCTAATCTGGATGGTGTTAACAAAGATGATTTCTGTGGCTCCCAGTCACTCGTCCAGCAACTGAATATCAGTTATCTCCTGTATGCTGAAACTGGGTGAGACAACGATGACACGCCCACATTCCAACCACTTGCTCGATTGCTTGCACTATCCCCTATGTGGGTCGTATCTCTAAGGGCCTTCCTCTTGGAATCCTACATCATGGTGACCTTCCCAGCAGAACACACATTTTATGGGGCCAATTACAGCTCCCGATCTGCCAGTTCTTGTGCATTAGCAATGAAGGTGAGGACGGCATCAGCAAAGACCTGCACAACAATGAGTGTGCTTTTGCTGGTCCTGCTATGGAATGTGCGTGGATCAAAGACATGAGTCTCGCAGGGGTAATCCAGGAGTCGGGCATATCATTGTCCCATCTTCTGTAAAATGGATAGTCATATTTAGTTTGGCCATCAAGTCTCTTCCTAGAAGATTAGTCGGGGATGAGGGGTGACATAGTAAGTTCCCCTTCACATGGCTAACTCCCACGTCAAACTCTAGGGGCTTCATGAAGGGAACCCGCATGACCGTGCCCAAGAACCCCTGCTTGTCTTGGAATCTTTGCACAGTGGCACAGTCTTGTCTTTTAGGCAGGACTTTGTTGTCCCTGTGTGAATCAGGAAGCTGTATGGTAGGCCATTTATTGACATTGCTACGGTGGACCACTCATTGGATTGCCAGTCACTGATAGTACGGGACACGTGAGGTTGGGGGTGCGGGTCTGACCCTTCAGCCATGGGGCTTACTCGTATCAGTCCTGCTGTCTATCCGGTCATGTGAGTGGAGAGGGAAATTAAACTTGGTCCCAGCCCTCACGGCACTCTATAAAACTTCCTCGACTCGTCTCTACATTCTAAACCCTTACTGAACCTCTCAGGCGACACCCTCATTGGTGTCACTGCCTTCTGTGCCCTCGCAGCTATAGCTGTTCTGACCAGGGTCGCCTGCTCATTACTCAGGGACTCTGCAGCAAGGACCTGTCCCGTCCCAGCTCCTTCCTACTTATTCTAACTTCCCTTCTTCCCTCGACTTCTCTTCTTTTCTACCTGATGAGGCACTGCTGCATGTAGGGGAAGTCCCAATCAGGATTTCCTCTCTCATATCTAATTCAATCCTCTGCCATCGCTACGTCCTTTGGTTCAAAGGAACCTCCCTGGGCCAGGACCATCTGAACTGGTTCCCCTCCGTAATCCAGTCTGCTAGTAGGTTGCAGAATGGGTGGGCAAAGCTTTTCCCATCGTCCCTCACTACTATCTCCTTCGGGGTCAGCTGATAGTCACCAGGTGCTTGGGTCTAGCAGAGACTGACCTTGCCATTTGATCTCGGCCAGCTTGACATTTATGCTCCCTGCACTGCTGTGGTTTGAACTTTGGAACAGGGCAGACGAGGGATGGAGCTTGGGCGGCTGGCATCTCTCCAGCCTTGGATTGCTGCCCGGTAGGGAGCCCTCCGGGCCCCATAACCGGTGGATTGGAGTGACCTAGGGCCGGACGGATGGGATGGCAGGCATCATAAAAAGCACCTTTGCACCTATGTATGGTGGGGGAGGTCTGGAAACCTTGCTGGATGGGGTTCTAACAGGTTGCAGATCGGGGGCCACCTCGAAGATGGCCATAGTTCTAATTGTACTTATCTTTTAACTTTTTTACGCCGTATAATTTTTTTCTGTATGTGTGTCCTACTGTATTCTATTGTGTTGGTGTCAAAGGTTTCCCCCTCTGGCTGGGGGAGTACATGTGCTTTGGTATTTGTGTGCCATTCACTGCATTATTTATCTATCTCTTTAGCCTGTGTGGGAAATCTAGTTTACATGTGGCTTAACAGCGGCTCCATAATGAGTTGGAACCTTTTTAGGGGGCTAGTACAGTTCTAACTTCTTTGAGTTTAGAAGGGTCCTAAATTCTATTCTAGTCATGGGGAAATTAGTACACAGGATTGTGCCAGCAATAACTACCGGCTATGAGCTCAACTTTAGTCAGAGATGCATCAAATAGACTTTCACAATACATAAAACAATGCATATAAAGAATCACAACCTGTAAGTAAGTGTGATGTTAACTTAAACAGTGTAAACCGTTTTAGCAGCAGATTAGATGGCATGGAATAAATTGATGTGCGAGAAAGATAGTGAATTCCTTGTATGCACATAAAAACAACAAAACTTAGCATTTCAACATGAAATATAGTTGCAACAGTTTATCAGCACCAAAAATGCATCAATTGAAAAACACAATGGAAATAAAGAAAGAAAAACCCTTAGCCCTCTCTTAGTGCCTGCTGACTGATGCTGTGGGGAAGCTCTGGACAGAACACGGGACCAAATGAGCCTGATAGTCTGTCAATACTGGCTCAGGGACAAAGATAGCAACAACTTATGCAGAGAAGAAGGAATAACTTGACAACCACTGGCCCTCCTTGGACAAGCACAAGCAACACCCAATCTCCAAGATCCAAATTTTCACTAAAGTCTGAATTGCACCCTGTTTCACACCCAGGAGCTTAGCGTGCTATCTGCATCACGCCCACTGGTCCAAGCAAATAACACCTCTCACTTCTTTCAGACACCACCTGTGTTTAAGAGATCGGTAGTGCTGAGAAACCCCTTGAGACTAAAAAGTAAGATTGATGTGTTGGCTCTATATCATACACAGTATAAGCGTACCATATGTGTCTCCCCCAGTGGTCCAAGCAGAACCCCGTATCACACCCAGGGTCATGCGAATCATCTGTTTCTCGCCCAGCAGCCCAAGCGGAGCCCTATATCACACCCAGGGTCAGGCTTCCCATCTGTGTCTTACCTAGAGGTCCAAGTGGAGCCCTAGTTTGCCACACGCCAAATATTGGGACTAAGGATCAGATGTAGTCTGTTACCCACTGATGGCGGCTTTAGGATGGACCTCCACCCATAGATTCAGCAGAACTTTCAATTGTGGCGTCTGCTCACCTGTCTTTGTTGTGCAGATATGAATCCGAATTCTTCGGCTGCAGCCTAGGCTCGGAGGACCATTTTCTCCAGGCCGCCTCACCAAAATGTAAATGACAATTTACGTTAAATAAATGAAAGACAAGAGGCGTCTGGCAAAGCAGGAACAATCTGTTTAATTAAACACAAAGGTCAGACAGCGCAGTACAGAGTCAGGGTCTGATGACCATCTCCCAAGGTTGCAGAGTTTTGAGACTCTTTTTATACATTGTCTTGGGATGCAATTGCTGGGGAGAGAGACATAGTTCTCCCTAATATTCACTTCCGGTTTGGGTGGGGGCTAGAAGGCTAGCTGCTTACTCTGGGAACATTGTAAAAAACAATACAGGCGCAGATGCACAGCTCTTAGCTAGTGGCAGCTTCACATAGGTATCTTAACCATTTTTATTATTTTGGTGCTTTTAATGTGTGCTTTACAACTTACTGTTTGCTTTCTGGTCCACCATGGTATTTTACCGATTGCTGTGGAGAGAGCTGTATTTTTCCCTAATATTTGCTTCCTGTTTGAGTGGGGGTTAGCAGGCTAGCTGCCTTCTCCGGGACCATTACAAAAAGCAATGCAGACGTGGACGCACAGTGGGCGCACCTAAGGCACATGAAAGGCAAGTCCGCCTGTGCCCGTCCATGCCAAGACATTGACAGGACCTCTGCATCTCTTGTGTCAGACTATAGGATAGCCTCTAACATTACGTGATCTACCGATGCTAAAACATTGGAATTAGGTGAGGCCTTGCAAGAGCCTTTTTCTAACTGATTAAGTGGTCCCTATCACTTGCATATGCTGTAAATGGCGGAGCTTAGATGGAACCCCTAAATTGTCTTCTAGAGTGAATGCACAACTAGTCAGCTCTTCCTTATTACCCCAAGATATAAGCAAGTTTACCATAACATAACAATAAAACATTGGAATGAACTCTTTGATAAAAGGAATCCGGGCCTAGCTATGAGGCCATAAATTCAGCCATTTCTCATAAAGTGTGCAAGTGGGTCTCAACCTTGCATAGACATAGTGTGGGCCGGTAGGTAACATGCCCAGATGTCTGGCATAGGGAGCACTTAATCACTGTGTGTGCTGTGTTCTGATTGGCTGTGAGTTTCTAACCTTAAGGGGCATATAACTTTATAGTGTTTTGGGAATGTGAACCCCTCCAGCCAAATGTGCTTTATTGGGGGCCAATTTTCCTAAGACCTTTGTGGTGTTGCTGCCTATCTGGGGTATCGATCTGGGTCTTTCCTGTTTGGCACGTTTGTCTATGGGCTTTGTGTCACCCCACCTGTGATCTGTCAATCAGTTGCTTCAGGCCTGCATTACAGGGCCTTCTTGACAATGTACTTTCGGCTCAGGGTTGACAGGGAGGTCATGTCAGGTGGAATCGACATAGCGAGTTTGTTGTTATGCTGGCACATATGATGGCGTACATTGACCTTGTTTTTGTGCATGTCAAAAAACAAAAAAATAAAGTGGCAATGCCTAGTCAAGATTAAAACAAAAATGGGAATTCTAAGTTTCAGAAGTGACAATGCTAAAGATAGGGTAACAAGGGTAATTTAGCTTACTGTAAAAATTGTCCTGCTGTTAATAACAAATGTGCTGCATTTGGAATAAAATGTATTTTTTCTATGTTGTGTAAGAAGGGTAAACCTGATAAGAAAGGTGCAGGTGTCAAGAGAGAATCTCATTTCGAATCAGAGTTGACTTTTTCTGGATATGGCAACAATGTGCGGAACAAAGGTTGTGTTTTAGGAGTAAAGGAAACGATGGTTGGTGAGAGTGAAACATTCTCTCAAAGGAATCTAGGAATACATTTGTGTGTGATATACAATTAGAGGGGCTGAGTTCGTAATAATGGAAGATTTGGGTTCTCCCTACACCGTGGTAGATATAAATGTATGGGAGGAGAAATGTGAGGGTGTACTTGGTTGGCAATTGGTCACCTCAGGCTTATCACTAAAAAGTTTCACTGGAGAAACAATTGCCATCGTAGGGTTATAGAAAAGTACGTTTTAAGTTTAGAGGAAGGCAAACAAAATTTTATGTGGCGGAAGAAGAACCATCAGTGATAGGGCGGGTTGATCAGAGGCCACTGAATATAAGTCTTGATCATAATAGTCAGGAACCAGTGCTGGTTTTAGGGAATAGTGAAAGGTGTGGGACTTCCAGAAGTGTTTACAGGAAAGATTGGATCTTTAGTCAAATATTCTCCTAACATTGTGTTGAAAGAAAATGATGTACCCAAGGTACATGAAACATGAGCTATGCCTTGGATTCTAAAAAATGAGGTCAATCAAGAGATTGAGACATTAATAAAAGAGGGAAATTATACACCAAGTGTATGCAGATGAATTAACTGTCCCATTGGTCATTGCTAGAAGAGCTAATACAAGTACAGCGATAAACATAGGTGGAGAATGCCACAATGCTCGCACATCAACACAGGTTACAGATTAATGTCCTTATAGTAAATCTTGAAGAAAATACAATATCAAAGTCCAGTGGGTGCCAACCAGCCGGGCACCTCCCACCACAGGTGTCCAGAATCGCTGACTGCAGGGTAGTCAGTGAGGATATCGAAATATATGAACAGCAAGCCAGGGCACACCAAAACAAATTCTGAGTAGTTGATCCAAGTGGTCAATCAATAAGAGTCAGGGTCCAAGGAGTAAGTAACAGCCGGACATTTATTGATGTATGCACCAGTGTGGTCAGTATTCAGGTCAAAGACCACATATAAAGCAAATAATCCAACAAGAACAGCCAACACGTGTTTCGTCTCCTAGACTTTGTCAAGGCTTCAGAATGTGGGTGTGGAGAGTAGGAGTTCCATGAAAAGCATATAGTAATACCATCTCCAAATGGATTAATATAATCTAGTGGGATAACGGAAATGGCAGGCCATGATAAGCCCGAGAAAAGAAATGAATCCATGCCACGCGGCGTCGGAAAGCTAGAAGAGCTAATGGGAACATTTATTTCTTTGTTGATCTGCGAGATCTCAACAGCAATATAGTTGTAAAGAAATGCATGGCATGTTGGCATTAACTAACAGTATGAAATGGCTTTTATATATAGACCTGTCATTTGCTCATCATCAAGTGACTTTTCATGAGGGCAGAAAAAGTTTAACAACATTTATTATGCTCATGGATTGTTTTTAATATGTAAGCATGCCATTTGGACTTACTTCTGTCTCTGCAGTTTTTCAAAACATTATGTCTAAAATATTTAAATATATGTATGGTACTATATTCTGTCAAAATTACATTTTAGTAATGGCAAAAGTAAAAAGCAGCATGATGACAGATTGACTAGTATGTTAGAAAAGTTGCGAGAGAGTAGTTTAACAGCAACATTTTCTAAATGTAAGTTTGGGGTGCAATCTGTAAATTATTTGGGACATGAAGTGACTGCAGAAGGGATTAAACACAAAAAGGACAGTTCAATGATGTGAGAAAAAAAAGCTCATGCCCCAACAGACGAAGAGGAATTCTGGATCTTTTTTGAGGGTTGGTGAAATTTTATGCTAAATTAGTCCGAAGCTTTTCCAAAACGACATATCATTTGTGTCAATGTTTAAAGAACAAAGTTAAATTTGTATTGTCTAATGACTAACAGAATGATTTTGAGAGTATTCAATAAAATATTTGCAGAGCAGGGAATTTACATGGATTTGATTTAAAACTTGATTATATTGTGACTACTGATGATAGTTGCATTAGTATTGGGGCAGTGTTGAGTCAAAAACATCACAATGGCTTTTTCTTCAAGAGTGTTACCACCAGGTGAAGAACAATATTCCGTTGTTTAAAAAGAGACTCTTGCAATTGTATGGGGATTGGAGCATTTCAGAAATTTTGGGTCGACTTTTTATGCCGAAGCAAGGTGTGACCACAAGCCACTCATAAACGTTTTATCTACTGATGATTTATTGTCAGCCACCCGAAGAAGTGAAAGAATGTCTTTAAGATTATTGGAATATTGGTATAAGTTACTTTATATTCCAGAAGTTAAAACCAAAGTGGCAGATTGTTTGAGACATATATCTTTGACATTAGCAGACGTTTCTGTTGACAAATTGGTGGAAATGAGTTTCGCTTGAACTCGGGAGGGCAGAATGAGTGCCATAACTGTAGAAGATTTGGAGTGCCAGTAAGAATGGTTTACTAGTTATAGAAAGTAAAGAAATTAATGATGGAAGGATGGCAGAAAAAAAGTCTTGAAGAAAACTATAGACATTTTTGGAATGTTCACTCTGAATTTTCTTTGATTAATGATAATGTCATGAGAGGGTTGAAAGTCATACCACCTAAAAACTTGAGGTGTAAGATTGTACAGTTTTGTCATGATGGGCCTTTAGGAATTATTAAATGTAAGAAAATAGTTACAGAACATATTGGTGGCCAGAGATAGACATGGAGAATGACAGAATTTTAATACCATGTGATATGTGTGTTCACATTTGAAATTTGATCTGTGTAATAATGCTGTTCAAGATAGTGTACATGGTGGCGAGATTTCTAGCAATAGAACAGGGCTTGAAATCAAGCATCCTGCATATTTACAAGTCTACATTGTTTGAACTTATTGTACGTATGTTATATTTAAGGTATCTTTGGGTTGAGTGCCATGCCTCTTCCTATATCGTCACAGAACAGTTGTATATGTATAATGTTTTACATTTTTTATATTTATTTTATTTAGTGTTATATAAATGCTTAAGAGTTACATAATTTGTGCCATGGGGAAATTACTTTGAAGAAATTGACCAGAAGCCCTATGTATTCGCAATGAAACCTGCCGAAAAGTGATTTCCCCATTTGGGGCTTATTAACTTCATCAAGGAGTTTGCTAGGAGGACAGTATCAATAACATGATCCAACACCAGCTGTATTGTTATTGCTCACAGATGGAGACGATTTGTTATACTTCCGTGTTCCTGCTAAAGTGGAAATGGATCTGCGGAAGGTTAGAAAGATCAATGAAGTTACTACACTATGGAACATTCCTAAAGTTCGCAATCGCTATTAGGGAATGGGACTCCATTCATCCCTATGGGCCTGAGGTGCGAATGGTTTTGCATTTCCTACTTTGCAAATTACTTTTAGAAAATTGCAACTTAGGTAATGCAAATCCAAGAGTGCTGGGGGCCTAGGGCCCACTTTGATGCACCCCCCACAACAATGTGCACATGTAAAGCATACACATGCCCTAGGGGCATATGTCGCTACATGGCACTTTAAACAATGCATTTTTTTAAATTGCACGTGGTTACCACCAACCTGAAGTTGCATTACCTGAATACCCAGTTCGCATTTAGGAAATGCATGATACATGTGCATAGGTAATTGCAAATAGGTTTTCCCTATTTGTGATTTCCTATTTAAGGAATCACAAATTGCGATTCCCTATTCGGTGTCGCAATTTTAGGGAATAGCTAAAAATTGCAATTCCCTAAAATTGCACTGTGATGCCCTTCATACATGGTGAAAGGCAATTTTGCATTCACAAACGGTGGAATTTTGCGATTCGCACCGTTTGCAAATGTAAAATGTTTTGATACATCTGGCTCTTGGAAACCGGCCCAAATGGCTTGTCTCTCAGTCGTTCAAATTACTTTTTACTGCTGGCTTGACAGCACAAGTGCCACCACACCATACGTGATCAGCTAAAAAAGAGTTTTCAGGAGTGCTACTGAGTGGGGCTTTGGCTCTGACCATTTGTTGAGGCACAAGAGTACATTTTTCATGGGGCACCTGTTGTGTGCTTCTGAAGAAAAAGTGCTTACCCTTCAAGAGCTGTAGTCATTTGTTTATCAAGTTTCCTGAGCCAGAGTTTTTTATTGAGTCTAGCTATTGTTTTACAACTGAGCTTAGCCTTTAGGACAAACATATGCCAATGCAGTGCTATGTCTTCCAGTTACTTGGATAAGTATGCTGATTGTTCATCTCCGACAGCAGCACAGATGGAAGGAGGGCAATCAGAAGAAATGTGTTGCTATACTGCAGTCCAAGCCACCTCCCCACTTTACTTTCTATCATTTATTTCAGATACCTCAACATGGCAGTCCTTGAGAGAGCTGTGTTTTTTCTTTATCATTGCTTGTTTTAAGTTTAAGCTAATTCTTTCCTAAAGTTAATTTAATTCTTAATTTTCACGTCATTAAATTTTTTTAAATTGCATTACCAATTTTATATTTAATTTAGAGGAAATCCTACACCCTACTGCCCCTTAACGTTAACATTCCCTGAACCCTACAAACTCCTTGCTACCTTTCCTTGAACCCTAAATACCCTGTTTTACTCTTTAACGCTACCATAAAAACCCTTTGCGGGCTTAATGCTACCCTGCTCTCAACCATGAAAACTACTTACTATTCCCATTAATATTACCTTTCCCTTAATCTTAAAACCCTTTACTACCTGTTAATTCTATCCTTCCCCAAATCATACATACCCATTTCTACCCCTTAACACTTCCGTCCCTGAACTCTATAAACCCTACCTACACCTTAACACTTTCGCTCCATGAACCGTAAAAAACATTAGTGCCCCTTAATGGAACCCATCCCTGAATCCTAAAAACCCTTACTACTCTTTAATGTGTCCCTTTCTTGAACCCTACAAACTCCTCACTGCCCCTTAACACTCACTCTGGAACCTTGCTTGCTGAAAGCAGGGGAAAGCCACTGCCAATAGTAAGTCCAGTATTTAACATTCAATGAGACATCTGCCCAGTCATCCGATAAACTCCCCAGAAATACATTAGAAACGAAGAAAGGCACATTTGAATTAAAACTGAATTAATTTGTTTCCAACTTGTAACCAAAAAGTAGAAACAGAAAAACACATGAAAAGTAAGTGTTTGGGGTCAGCGTGTTGTGCTGAACATGTCCAGCAAGCGTCTGTAATATCTGAATTGATTTTATGTAAGGATGTTGGAGTGAGGTGTAATCTATTATATATGTCAAATAATGTTTATGTTGTGCTTGAGATGATTTATTGAATTTGATCCAAATCTGTTTCCATATGGGAATGTACCATGTAGCAGCTAAGCCATGCTCCCATGATAAGTCCATTTTATGTCTATTAATAGAAATATATTACAAGTATGAATATATGGTGGAAGCTTCGGGATTTGTATCTAGAAGAGTACCGTGAGGAAGCTGCAGGACTGGTATAGAACTGGGATCACATTTAAAGGTGTTGTATGCTGTAAGGATACTATTCTTTAAAAGCTGAAATTTATGTAGAAATGAGGTAGTAAATCCAAAAAGAACTTGAGCTTGTAAAACAATATTTGTTTGACCTATATCCCTCACCAAGGACCCCGCCAGCGCCAAGACCAACCTACAAGAGGGTATGAAGGACGTCGCAGATTGGATGAGGCTCAGCCGCCTTAAGCTAAACTCTGACAAAACGGAAGTCCTCATCCTCGGCAACACCCCGTCCGCCTGGGACGACTCCTGGTGGCCCACGGCCCTCGGCACCGCACCGACCCCCACAGACCACGCCCGCAACCTCGGCTTCATCTTGGACCCCCTTCTCACCATGACCAAGCAAGTCAACGCCGTGTCCTCCGCCTGCTTCCTCACCCTCTGCATGCTCCGCAAGATCTTCCGCTGGATCCCCGCCGACACTAGAAAAACCGTGACCCACGCCCTCGTCACGAGCCGCCTGGACTACGGCAACACCCTCTACGCTGGGACCACCACCAAACTCCAAAATCGCCTGCAACGCATTCAAAACGCCTCGGCCCGCCTCATCCTCGACGTACCCCGCAACAGCCACATCTCCGCACACCTGAGACACCTGCATTGGCTCCCAGTCAGCAAAAGGATCACCTTTCGACTTCTCACCCACGCACACAAAGCCCTCCACAACAAGGGACCGGAATACCTCAACCGACGCCTCAGCTTCTACGTCCCCACCCGCCTCCTCCGTTCCTCTGGCCTCGCGCTCGCTGCCGTCCCTCGCATCCGCCGCTCCACGGCGGGCGGGAGGTCTTTCTCCTTCCTGGCAGCCAAGACCTGGAACTCCCTCCCCACCAGCCTCAGGACCACCCAGGACCACTCCGCATTCCGGAGACTCCTAAAAACCTGGCTTTTCGAGCAGCAGTAACCTCCCCCTTTCCCCTAGTGCCTTGAGACCCGCACGGGTGAGTAGCGCGCTTTATAAATGTTAATGATTTGATTTGATTTGATTTGATTTGATTTGATATATTAGTCCCCCTTTCCTCTAGGATTTCCAATATATGTTGTTTAGTTAAATGAATGAGTTGCATATGCCAAATGGTAGAATGGAGAAACGTATGGAGGTCCTTAGGAGTGTATGATATTACAGTATCTAGTAATCTACAGGTGTTTTTATAAATAGGGGTGGAAAGCTTTTGAGGTTTACGTGGAAATGTTAAGTATTCTTTACAGGAGAATGGTTATAAGAAGTAATAAGAAGTTGCACTCTAAATCAGGCCATAATGGGCAATCATCCAACATAAAGTGATCCAATGTGTGGATTGCCTAAAAAAAATGCCTTATGATATTTTGAGAATTCAGGGAAATTGACTCCACCTTCATTCTTGGGGTGTTTTCTCTTTAATTGGGCTGAACACCCCTATTAAGTACGTGGACACCTTTAACCCCAGAGAAAAGAGGAGAGTATGAAATATATTTTTGTGAAAAACTTAAGGGTAATGTGTAATTAGAAATGGTATGGAGAATAATGGACACTAGCATCATTTTGATTGTGTCAAGACAGCCCCACCACAAGAGATATAAGGGGTGCCAGCAATTAATTAATAAGGTTAATTTATTGATACAATTATCCATATTTACAGAGATAGAAGTTTTGAGGGATGAGGTGAATTGGAGACAAGGGGCCTAGTGTATCAAGACCTTTTGCATTCACAAACGGTGTGAACCGCAAAATTCCACAGTTTGTGAACGCAAAATTGTCTTTCACGATTTATTATAGGCATCACAGTGCAATTTTAGGGAATCGCAATTTTTAGCGATTTCTTAAAGTTGCGACTCCGAATAGGGAATTGCAAGTTGTGATTCCCTAAATAGGAAATCACAAATAGGGAAAACCTATTTGCGATTACCTATGCACATGTATCATACATTTCCTACATGTGAACTGGGTATTTAGGAAATGCAATTACCACCAACTCCAAGTTGTGTAATTTTAAAAAATGCATTGAAAATGCACATTTGTTCAGGGGTGCATCAAAGGAGGCCTTAGGTCCTCAGCACCGTTGAATTTGCCTTACCTAAGTTTTAAAAGGCATTCGCACATTAAGAAATGCAAAACTATTGGCACCTATAGGCCTTCAGGCCCTAAGGGATGAATGGAGTACCATTCCCTCATAGCGATTCCCTAATAGCGATTGTGAATTTTAAGAAATTGCTATTAAGCAATCACTATTTTTCTTACATACCATTTTGCATTTCTCAAATAGTGATTTCTTGAAATTCACTAATTAGGAAATACTAAATGGTACTTTGATACATCTGGCCCAAGATATTTAGGGCCATATTTATACTTTTTGACGCAAAACTGCACTAACGCAGTTTTGCGTCAAAAAAATTAGCGCCGGCTAACGCCATTCTGAAGCGTCATGCGGGCGCCATATTTAATCAATGACGTTAGCCGGCGTTAGCCGCCGGCGCTGCCTGGTGTGCGTGAAAAAAAACGACGTACACCAGGCAGCGCCGGCGTAGGGGGATATGGAGCTTGGGCGTCAAAAAATGGGGCAAGTCAGGCTGAGGCAAATTTTTCGCCTCAACCCGATTTGCGCCATTTTTTCCGACTCCCAACCCCCATAGAAATGACTCCTGTCTTAGCAAAGACAGGAGTCATGCCCCCTTGCCCAGGGGACTTATGTCCCCTGGGCATGGTCATTGGGCATAGTGGCATGTAGGGGGGCACAAATCAGGCCCCCCTATGCCACCCCAAAAAATAAAAAAAAATACTTACCTGAACTTACCTTAATGTCCCTGGGATGGGTCCCTCCAGCCTTGGGTGTCCTCCTGGGGTGGGCAAGGGTGATAGGGGGTGTCCCTGGGGGCATGGGAGGGCACCTCTGGGCTCCTTCAGAGCCCACAGGTCCCTTAACGCCTGCCTTTTCCAGGCGCTAAAAAACGGCGCAAAAGCGGCCGTACGTCATTTTTTTTGACCCGCCCACTCCCGGGCGTGAATTTTGCTCGGGAGTGTAAATACGGCGCACATGCCTCAGAGTCAATTTTTTAGACGGGAACGCCTACCTTGCATGTCATTAACGCAAAGTAGGTGTCCACGCTAAAAAATGACGCAAACTCCATGGACTTTGCCGCTAGACGCGTCTAACGCCAAAGTATAAATATGGAGTTCGTTTTGCGCCGGAATTGCGTAAAAAAAAACGACGCAATTCCAGCGCAAACAGAGTATAAATATGCCCCTACATTTGCTGTGGTTTCCAATTCAAATAAGAAGATAAGAAATCATGTTTAAAAATTAATTTATTTAGAGGTAAAGTTTCACATTTGTAGCTATATATACAGTTACTAAGGCACGGAATTTTACCTCAGATGAAAACACAGGGATAAAAGACTGAGGGAATGACATAAATAGTAAAATATTGTCAGCATATGAGGCCAGTTTAAGTTCCTGAGTGTTACATGAAAAACCATGTAAATCTACGTTTTGTCTGAGCCAAGTTAAAAATGATTCTAGTGCTAGATTAAAAAAGAAGAAGGAAAGAGGGAATCCCTGATGTACTCCCCTGTTCAAAGCAGAACCAGTTAAGGGTATGAAATGTAAATTACATGATCCAAACCCTTCTCGACATCTAAGGCAATGGCCGCTAAGGGTTAATTGAAACCTGTGGATTTTGATAAAGGAGCAGTCGGGTGGTATCTGAAATGTATCTTCTTTTGACAAAACCAGATTTTTTCCTTTCCTAAAAGATTAGGAAGGAGTGGTTCTAATTGTAAGGCCAATACTTTTGAGATAATTGTATAGTCTATATTGACAAGAGGTACAGGTCTTTAGCTTTCACAGTATTGCAGTTCCTTTCCTTCTCTTGGGATAAAGCAAATAAGGGCATCTAGAAAGGAGCCTGATGATGTAAAAGAATGGGTAAAGTTCTGAATAAGAGTAAGTAACTTGGGGAGAAGTAGTTTGGAGAATGTGTATAAAATTCAGCTGTGAAACCGGCCCAGAGCATATCTTTGTTTAGTGTGAGGAATGCAGTTTTAAGATCCATTTGTGTCATATCTGATTCCAGGGTAGAAAAATCTAACTGTGGGGGAAGAGGTTTCTGTATAGAGGATAAATAATGTAGAATTTCAGAGTCAGAGAGAGAATGCTCTGGTGTGTATGACTTTTTGAAAAGTGTTTAAATTGATTAAAGAATTCTAAGTCTTTGTGATGGGAATTGTTGTTTTCATCTGTAGTTGATTCAATTTGCAATTTCTGTTGTTTGACATTGAGATAATTTGCTAGTAGCTTCCCAGATTTATAATGGCCACCATAATATTTGGCACTAGATTTAAGAAGGTAAGAAGATGCGGTGTCAGTCTATGATATATTAAAGTGTAATTTGGCCTGAATACTTTGACAAGAACGTTGTGTTCCTGGTATGTAATATGTATGTTCTAACCATTTAATGTCGTCTAAAGCATGCTTGAATTGATTTTGGGAAAATTTCATTTTATTTAGACACAAAATTACGAGCTGAAGCTTTGAGTGCATCCCAAATGGTATGGAAGGCTAAGTCTATTGTGTGATTAAACTGAAAGTACTCATAGAAGAAAGAGGTAAAAGAGGAGGTAAATGAGGAATATGGTAATAATGAATTACTACATCTCCACCACCTTGGAGATGTGGATTTAGGTAAAATATCTAATTGTATGGAGACCAAGGCATGATCAGGCATCAGGGTAGAGCCTATATCTGGGGCATATAAGGTCTAGGTCAAATTATGGGAAAGAAAAATGTAATCTATCCGTGATTGTTCGTGATGTACCAGAGAAAAATATGAGTATTCACGAAATGTGGGATTACACAACCTCCAGACATCTGTTAGATTACATTGTTTAATAGCAAGAAGAAATGCTTTCTGCGGTTTGGTAGGGATATAGTGTGATGTAGATCGTTTAGAAATAAAAGAATCAATAAGTTGATTGCTGTCTCCGACAAGTACAAAATTGTCATCTGGGTGTTGTAAATGTTTTTGAGTAATGTTAGCCCAGAACTGACAGTCTGGAACAGTGGGACCATATACATTCAGTAAAGTAATTAATGTATTTGGCACTTTGTTAATCAACAGTTGAAGCAATAACCAATGACCATCTTGTAAAAAAGCAGTGCATATACCAAGCTTCAATAAATGTGTCAGGACTCTCTGACACTGAATGGGGGAAATGAAACCTCTGACATTCCAGGAGATACGTTTTAAAACCATTGAAAATTAACCATAATAAAAGTAAAATCTAACATAATAGTAGAAGAGAAGGCAAATAACCATGTAGGAACCATGTAGGAAGGAAGATGTGGAACATAATGAAGGAAAAACAGTGTAATACTGGTTGGAAAATGTTTGAAGAAATAAGAGATGATGAGAGATGCAGTGAGAAAAAGAGGAAGGAAAAGGAAATGGAGAGTACGTGAAAGGTAGAGAAGGAAAAAAGTCAACATGAAAAAAACACAAAGAAAAAGGAAGGGAGACATACCTAGGGAAACGTTGATGAAGGTGGACCAAATGGATACAACAGCATGTTCGGTCTCTAAGGGTAATACGGCGCACAAAGGGCAGTAGGATATGGATCGAGAGACAAGCACAATGACACGTGGGTAAATTTCACATGTGGGAAAAGGACATGAGAATGATTTAAAGTGTTGGGTAAAATACAGGTAAACTATTAATCTTCATGAATGCTCATGAATAACAACTGGATATTATCATATCAACATCAGACAAAATAATTAGGTCATCAAAACCTGACAACATCATAGACATGTCTTGTGAGCGTAAATATGATTTGTAAGATTTAGTAGATTTGGATGTGTCCAAAGTTTCAGTTTGGCACACGTCAAGAAAACCTTTCAATCAACCGGGGGCCTCATATATTGTTGTCTTATTCTTTTAGGTCACTTTGAAAAGGCAAGGGTGGAACAGCCCAAAGCAAGTGCCAATAGATCAAATCGCTGGTAGCATACTTAAGAATTCTTTCTGTCAATCTGCAGTACTTTTTGCATAGTCTTGAGTAAAATAAATGTCACAGCATAACAATGAAATGAGTTTCATTTGTTTGGCAGCAGAGATAACCTGGGTTAGCTCAGTATAGTCCAAGAATTAAAGAATAACTCCTCTAGGTGTTTTTGAGGTAGATGCTGCACTAGGGGGATGACCCCACCTATGTGCTTGTTAAATGTGGATTGGTGGCCCATCTAATAGGTGAAGGAGCTTAGGATGAACATTTTTAAAGGATGTGGTAGGATTTGTTTGTTCCGTCCCCTCCGGGAGATTGTAGATGTGTAGGTCACTTCTTCTACTTCGGTTTTCGAGATCCTCCATATGTAGGGAAAGGACCTGTGACTGGAGAGGATTCACTATGAGGGATAATTCATTAAGGGTTTTGATTTGGCGTTCTGCTCCAGTCAATTTCTCCTCCATGTGAATCCTTTGATCACCAAGAGACTGTGATTTAGCATTTGTCTCCTACACAGCCCTGATCTCCTCCAACAGAAAGTCTATTGTGGCAATGGGAAAGGTTTTGTAGGAGATGGTGGATATCTTTTGGGCCTTTTGGTTGATGATTTATTTGAGGATGATTGTGAAGGAATTGAAGTAGAAGAAATGGACGATGCAGAGGAATTGCCTCTATGGAAAGAAGAGCAGCGGTCCTCCATTATTATATGCCATTGGACCACAGTGGGATGTTTGATGTACTTGATAGGTGTATTTATCAAAGGCTGTTTGAATCTTGAAGAGAAAGCTATAAATAATAAATAAACACCTGAAGATTCCACATGTAGGAAGGGGAAAGGTAAACTTATGAAATTTCTACTCCTGAAAGAGAAAGAAGCTGAAATATACTGAAGAAGGAACTTGTGCAGCTACATTAACTGATTAAAATGTTCGCACTCTTCAAATACTAAGATGTTTAGTCAAGGCCACATAACAATGAAGAGAAGAAAGCAATGTCTCACTGCAGTATGGTTGATGAACAATGTGTGGCAAAACTAGGTGTAATACCCATGCAGTGAGCTCTCACAAACCTCTGGCCATCAAGGAGTTCATGTAGTGGATGAAAGTAAGAAAACTGAGCATTTTTTTTGTTTTAAACAGAATAGTTATATTCCTGACAGAATTGTCTATGAGAGGAAGAAAGCACACTTGCCTGGGTTAGATGAAAAGATAAAACAAGCTAGGCCTCCTCAAAAGCATCTTGTCAGCATGGGAATGTATTGTAAGAATGAAGGGGGAGTTTCCATTAACAAGCCCTAAGCCAGTTCAGCATGCGTGAACTTCAAAATGGCTGGCACCTCTGAAAAGAGAGAGGCGCTCTGCTGATAACATTGAGGACGTGCTTCCTCGATGAAAAAGGGCAGGTTACTGATGCTGCATCACCTCATGATATTGAGGCAACATTTAAGACTCAAGGCGATGAGGGAAACTGCCTCCATATCCCATTTACATGTGCTGGCGGGGCTTCACAAAGATGCTGCCATCTTCCTTGGGTGGTAAGCCATGCAGCCAGCTTCCCACATAGTATAAATGGCCCTCAAAGTATTATGTCTGTGAATATAAGTGCATTACTAATCTAATTTGTTGGTAATCATATGGCGATCTTCCCTTTATGTATTTAGCTTGACAGCACAGCTGTATGGATGATGTATTTTTGGTAATTCTTTGAAATATGCATAGAGTGGGCTTTGGCTTGGCTCCATCCAGAGGAATAATTCTCTCTCACCTCATGCTATTACCTTGGTATGGCTCATTCCACCTTCCAAGAAGCGCTTTCATTAGAATGCACAGGAGATGTTTCTATATCTGAAAAAGAAATTCAACAATTCTGTTGGTCACATTTAATTATTTTCTCCTATATGCATTCTACAGAGAAAAATAGTTTTGCTGCTTTTTCCAACATTGATAAAGTCAGTGGAACAGGCTTTAATATGATGAACATTTGTGAAATGCATGCAAACAACATTTGTGAATGCCTCTATTTACATCTGTTGGCACATTAAAGACACGCTTATTGGCTTTGTCAATGTTTGTTAGGATATGGATGAGTTTAATACACACGATGTGGCTAAACTCCCACAAAGATAATCTATCTACAGTTGTAAAAGAAACTGCAGGATTCTGTGACTCATGTGGGATTCCCTGTCTTACCATTGATGGATGACAATCATGTTACATATTTCCTTTGGCTAATTCATGTGTATATCGTAGATTTGATTCCCAAGTCATCTGACAAAATAAGAAAACCTTTATTGTACAAACAAAACACCTAACAAAAAATACTGGAGACAGGTATCACGAGTTATACATTTTTAAATAAAAAGTCAGTTTATCTATGGGGCATGGATGACTGGGTCCTAGGTGCTTTTTCAGGCCTACAGCAACAGAGCGAAGGTCTAGCAAAGCCTATTGATGCTCTACGTTCAACAGTTTTACTCTAAAATGTAGTACTTGTAGTTGATGTTTTAATGTAATACAAGTTAAAATTCCCTAATAAAGCAAGACAAAAGTTTGTGGCTGAGATGGACTGCACAAGGCAGCATATATCAAGTTCAACATTATTTTTCAAGCACTTGAAATTCATCAGCAGAACAAGGGCAGGAATTGTGATAGGAGTGTGGCTTCCACAGTCACTTCAGGTCTTCAGGTTCAAGCAGCATTCTGATTTTCAGGTGGTGGCCAGTCTTTGTTGTAGTAGTTACTCATCTGTGATTGTCGGTGATCATTAATCCTACCACTAAAACATTTTCACACTATCACAACATAGCCATACCTCCTTTGCATTATGTAACAATCTATAACAGGACTCATTATTTGAAGATGGCAGAAGGGAAGGTTCCCTCCTACAAAAGATTAAAAACAAAACTCACTGGGTCAGACAGGATTAAATGCAAGCTCTATGAGAGAATATGTTGAGCATGGTAGAGATTCAGCAACACAAATCAAAGGAAATAATTACTATCTGCCGTAGGCTAAGTATCCCAGAAACTCTAAAAACAATTCAATATGACATAATAAACAACAACATTGAACCTCTTTAATTCATATCCATCCACCTTCTATGGGCCACATTTCTATTTTACAAAGCGATGGGGTTGGTGAGCTGGCGTCAGACTTGCGGTGGAGCCCTGTCCATATATGCCCATGGTTAGACACGATCTTCCAAAAACTCACAATTGTTATACAGTGTCTGTTCCCAAACAGATAGCTCCTGTAAAGAAATGGCTCCCTGTTGCAGTTACCCCCCGCTTTTTGCCTGATACTGATGCTGACTTGACTGAGAAGTGTGCTGGGACCCTGCTAACCAGGCCCCTAGCACCAGTGTTCTTTCACCTAAAATGTACCATTGTTTCCACAATTGGCACAACCCTGGCACCCAGGTAAGTCCCTTGTAACTGGTACCCCTGGTACCAAGGGCCCTGATGCCAGGAAAGGTCTCTAAGGGCTACAGCATGTCTTATGCCACCCTAGGGACCCCTCACTCAGCACAGACACACTGCTTGCCAGCTTGTGTGTGCTGGTGGGGAGAAAATGACTAAGTCGACATGGCACTCCCCTCAGGGTGCCATGCCAACCTCACACTGCCTGTGGCAAAGGTAAGTCACCCCCCTAGCAGGCCTTACAGCCCTAAGGCAGGGTGCACTATACCACAGGTGAGGGCATAGGTGCATGAGCACTATGCCCCTACAGTGCCTAAGCAAAACCTTAGACATTGTAAGTGCAGGGTAGCCATAAGAATATATGGTCTGGGAGTCTGTCAAAAACGAACTCCACAGCTCCATAATGGCTACACTGAATACTGGGAAGTTTGGTATCAAACTTCTCAGAATAATAAACCCACACTGATGCCAGTGTTGGATTTATTAAAAAGTGCACACAGAGGGCATCTTAGAGATACCCCCTGTATTTTACCCAATTGTTCAGTGCAGGACTGACTGGTCTGTGCCAGCCTGCTGCTGAGAGACGAGTTTCTGACCCCATGCGGTGAGAGCCTTTGTGCTCTCTGAGGACAGAAACAAAGCCTGCTCTGGGTGGAGGTGCTTCCCACCTCCCCCCTGCAGGAACTGTAACACCTAGCAGTGAGCTTCAAAGGCTCAAGCTTCGTGTTACAATGCCCCAGGGCACTCCAGCTAGTGGAGATGCCCGCCCCCTGGACCCAGCCCCCACTTTTGGCGGCAAGTCCAGGAGAGATAATGAGAAAAACAAGGAGGAGTCACTGGCCAGTCAGGACAGCTCCTAAGGTGTCCTGAGCTGAGGTGACTCTGACTTTTAGAAATCCTCCATCTTGCAGATGGAGGATTCCCCCAATAGGATTAGGGATGTGCCCCCCTCCCCTCAGGGAGGAGGCACAAAGAGGGTGTAGCCACCCTCAAGGACAGTAGCCATTGGCTACTGCCCTCCCAGACCTAAACACACCCCTAAATTCAGTATTTAGGGGCTCCCCAGAACCTAGGAACTTATATTCCTGCAACTTACGAAGAAGAGGACTGCTGAGCTGAAAAACCCCTGCAGAGAAGAAGAAGACACCAACTGCTTTGGCCCCAGCCCTACCGGCCTGTCTCCCTCCTTCCGAAGAAACCTGCTCCAGCGACGCTTTCCCCAGGACCAGCGACCTCTGAATCCTCAGAGGACTGCCCTGCTTCCAAAAGACCAAGAAACTCCCGAGGACAGCGGCCCTGTTCAACAAAGACTGCGACTTTGTTTCCAGAGGAGCAGATTTAAAGACCCCTGCAATCCCCGCAAGAAGCGTGAGACTTGCAACACTGCACCCGGCGACCCCGACTCGACTGGTGAAGAAACAACGCTACAGGGAGGACCCCCAGGCGACTCCAAGACTGTGAGTAACCAAAGTTGTCCCCCCTGAACCCCCACAGCGACGCCTGCAGAGGGAATCCCGAGGCTCCCCTTGACCGCGACTGTCTGGTTCCCAGATCCCGACGCCTGGAAAAGACCCTGCACCCGCAGCCCCCAGGACCTGAAGGATCGGAACTTCAGTGCAGGAGTGACCCCCAGGAGGCCCTCTCCCTTGCCCAGGTGGTGGCTACCCCGAGGAGCCCCCCCCTTGCCTGCCTGCACCGCTGAAGAGACCCCTTGGTCTCCCATTGAAACCTATTACAAACCCGACACTTGTTTGCACACTGCACCCGGCCGCCCCCGCGCTGCTGAGGGTGTACTTTCTGTGTGGACTTGTCCCCCCCCCGGTGCCCTACAAAACCCCCCTGGTCTGCCCTCCGAAGACGCAGGTACTTACCTGCTGGCAGACTGGAACCGGGGCACCCCCTTCTCCATTGAAGCCTATGTGTTTTGGGCACCACTTTGAACTCTGCACCTGACTGGCCCTGAGCTGCTGGTGTGGTGACTTTGGGGTTGCTCTGAACCCCCAACGGTGGGCTACCTTGGACCCCAATTTGAACCCCGTAGGTGGTTTACTTACCTGCAAGAACTAACATTACGTTACCTCCCCCAGGAACTGTGAAAATTGCAGTGTCTACTTTTGAAATAGCTATATGTGTTTTATGTAAAATGTATATATGCTATTGTGATTATTCAAAGTTCCTAAAGTACTTACCTGCAATACCTTTCAAATGAGATATTACATGTAGAATGTGAACCTGTGGTTCTTAAAATAAACTAAGAAAATATATTTTTCTATACAAAAACCAATTGGCCTGGAATTGTCTCTGAGTGTGTGTTCCTCATTTATTGCCTGTGTGTATGTACAACAAATGCTTAACACTACTCCTTTGATAAGCCTACTGCTCGACCACACTACCACAAAATAGAGCATTAGTATTATCTCTTTTTGCCACTATCTTACCTCTAAGGGGAACCCTTGGACTCTGTGCATACTATTCCTTACTTTGAAATAGTGCATACAGAGCCAACTTCCTACATTGGTGGATCAGCGGTGGGGTACAAGACTTTGCATTTGCTGGACTACTCAGCCAATACCTGATCACCCGACAAATTCCAAAAATTGTCATTAGAAATAGATTTTTGCAATTTGAACTGTTTTTCTAAATTTTTAAAAGTCCTGCTAGGGCCTTGTGTTAGTCCCTGTTAGCATTTCTTTTAGAGTTTAAAAGTTTTGTGAAAGTTTGAATTAGGTTCTAGAACTAGTTTTAGATTCTTAAAAAGTATTCCAACTTTTAGAAACATAATGCCTGGTGCAGATGCGAATGTGGTGGAACTCGACCTCACACCTTACCTCCATCTTAAGATGAGGGAGCTAAGGTCTCTCTGCAAAATAAAGAAAATCCCAATTGGCTTAAGACCCTCCAAACAACAGCTCCAGGAGCTCTTGTCAGAGTTTGAAAAAGCCAACCCCTCTGAGGATGACAACCCAGAGGATGAGGATAGTGAACTGGAGGAGAATTCCCACCTTCCAGACCTAACTAGGGAACCCAGGGACCCTCAATCCCTGATTCCAACTGTGTTAGTCAGAGATGCTGCTTCCCTCACAGGAGGGGCCAGCACCTCTGAAATCACTGAGGATAGCCTCAGTGAAGATGACCTCCTGTTAGCCAGGATGGCCAAAAGATTGGCTTTGGAGAGACAGCTCCTAGCCATGGAAAGGGAAAGACAAGAGATGGGCCTAGGTCCCATCAATGATGGCAGCAACATAAATAGGGTCAGAGATTCTCCTGACATGTTGAAAATCCCTAAAGGGATTGTGACTAAATATGAAGATGGTGATGACATCACCAAATGGTTCACAGCTTTTGAGAGGGCTTGTGCAACCAGAAAAGTAAACAGATCTCACTGGGGTGCTCTCCTTTGGGAAATGTTCACTGGAAAGTGTAGGGATAGACTCCTCACACTCTCTGGAAAAGATGCAGAATCCTTTGACCTCATGAAGGGTACCCTGATTGAGGGCTTTGGATTCTCCACTGAGGAGTATAGAATTAGGTTCAGGGGGGCTCAAAAATCCTCGAGCCAGACCTGGGTTGATTTTGTAGACTACTCAGTGAAAACACTGGATGGTTGGGTAACTGGAAATTAAGTGCATGACTATGTTGGGCTTTATAATTTGTTTATGAAAGAACACATTTTAAGTAACTGATTCAATGAAAAGTTGCATCAGTATCTGGTAGACCTAGGTCCAATTTCTCCCCAAGAATTGGGAAAGAAGGCAGACCACTGGGTCAAGACTAGAGTAACCAAAACTTCCACTGGGGGTGACCAAAAGAAAGGGGTTACAAAACCTCCTCAGGAGAAAGTGGGTGGCACTAGAAACAAAGAAAAAGAGTCCTCTGTAGGCCCCCAAAAACCAGACCAGGTGGGTGGGCCCCGAGACACAACCCAGATCAAAGGTGGGTACCAGGGTAAAAACTGGGGTGCCACTAAGGCATGGTGCCATAACTGTAGACAGGCAGGGCACCACACCAAGGACACTTCTTGTCCCAAAAACAAACCCCCTAGCAAAATCCAAGGGGTGACCAGTGTAGCCATTGGGGATGACTCCTCAGATGAGGAGGTCTTCATAGCCTTCAACTGGAAAAAGGGTCCAACAGGTGAGTTGGAGATTCCAGAGGGAAGTAGACACTTCCACCACCTACTGGTGAATGGAATCCCAGCCACTGCCCTGAGAGACACTTGTGCCAGTCACACTATTGTGCATGACAGGCTGGTGTTCTCAAACCAGTACATCCCAGGTGAGATGGCCAGAGTAAGAGTTAGCCCAGACAGGGCCACTGATAGGCCTGTGGCTTTTGTGCCCATAGAAGTGGGTGGGACTTTTAGCTGGAGAAGGGTGGTAGTCAGTACAGACCTCCCCCTTGATTGTCTCCTTGGAAATGACTATCCAGAGGCTAGTCGGAGCCCAAGAGAGGAACTGGTCCAGTGCCAGTCCTCTCCCAAGGATTCTGAAGGTGCTACCCCTGCAGTAATTGCAAGTAGGCCCCAGAAGAAAAAGAAAAGAAAACAGAGTAGGAAAGGTGGACAACCTTTAGCCAAGATTCCAGCAAGCCAAGGAGATTCTGCTCCAGTAGGGGAGAACTCCAAAAGTGGCACTGGTACAGTCCAACTTGACCCACAAGAAGTCCTGGCTAGTCAGGCAACTGTTAAGCCTGAGTGGGTGGCTCCTCAGCTAACAGAAGAAAGAGTGGAAGAAGGGTGTTTACTACAAGATGTGGTAACCCCCCACTCTAATACAGCAGACAGGCACCCTGAACCCAAAGAAGCCTGTAACTTAGCCCCTTCCCTTGTAGGTGAAGAGCTAAAGGTGTGGTTCTGGGCACTGACAGCTGTCAGTGGCCTCTGCTGGGTGTTAGCCTTTATGGCTGCACTATCCTTGGCATGGTGGTCAGACCCCATGCCAAATAGCAAGTTAGGCCCCCTGACCCTGTTGGTCATGGTGGGGTTACTCCAGCTCTGGATAACCTCTTTGGGTAAGCTAGGGGTGACCCTGGCTAAAATAAGATTAGCAGAGGTGGATACCTCTAACCCCAAAATAGAGAGAATGGGTGAAGACATTAAAAGCACAGACAAGCGGCAGTTCAGATTAGGTCCTATCACTGTGGAAGTGGATCAGTTCCCCAGAGGGAATGACCTGAACAGGAGGATGTAAGGCAGAGTAGGCCCTGCAACAAACCAGCCTATTTCCTCTACTCTTCCTCGCCTGACAGACTAGGAAGACTCTCCCAGCTTTGGCTGAGTCTCCTGGCCTGTGGGCTGGGGGGGGGGGGGGCTTGTGTAAAGAAATGGCTCCCTGTTGCAGTTACCCCCCGCTTTTTGCCTGATACTGATGCTGACTTGACTGAGAAGTGTGCTGGGACCCTGCTAACCAGGCCCCTAGCACCAGTGTTCTTTCACCTAAAATGTACCATTGTTTCCACAATTGGCACAACCCTGGCACCCAGGTAAGTCCCTTGTAACTGGTACCCCTGGTACCAAGGGCCCTGATGCCAGGAAAGGTCTCTAAGGGCTACAGCATGTCTTATGCCACCCTAGGGACCCCTCACTCAGCACAGACACACTGCTTGCCAGCTTGTGTGTGCTGGTGGGGAGAAAATGACTAAGTCGACATGGCACTCCCCTCAGGGTGCCATGCCAACCTCACACTGCCTGTGGCAAAGGTAAGTCACCCCTCTAGCAGGCCTTACAGCCCTAAGGCAGGGTGCACTATACCACAGGTGAGGGCATAGGTGCATGAGCACTATGCCCCTACAGTGCCTAAGCAAAACCTTAGACATTGTAAGTGCAGGGTAGCCATAAGAATATATGGTCTGGGAGTCTGTCAAAAACGAACTCCACAGCTCCATAATGGCTACACTGAATACTGGGAAGTTTGGTATCAAACTTCTCAGAATAATAAACCCACACTGATGCCAGTGTTGGATTTATTAAAAAGTGCACACAGAGGGCATCTTAGAGATACCCCCTGTATTTTACCCAATTGTTCAGTGCAGGACTGACTGGTCTGTGCCAGCCTGCTGCTGAGAGACGAGTTTCTGACCCCATGCGGTGAGAGCCTTTGTGCTCTCTGAGGACAGAAACAAAGCCTGCTCTGGGTGGAGGTGCTTCCCACCTCCCCCCTGCAGGAACTGTAACACCTAGCAGTGAGCTTCAAAGGCTCAAGCTTCGTGTTACAATGCCCCAGGGCACTCCAGCTAGTGGAGATGCCCGCCCCCTGGACCCAGCCCCCACTTTTGGCGGCAAGTCCAGGAGAGATAATGAGAAAAACAAGGAGGAGTCACTGGCCAGTCAGGACAGCCCCTAAGGTGTCCTGAGCTGAGGTGACTCTGACTTTTAGAAATCCTCCATCTTGCAGATGGAGGATTCCCCCAATAGGATTAGGGATGTGCCCCCCTCCCCTCAGGGAGGAGGCACAAAGAGGGTGTAGCCACCCTCAAGGACAGTAGCCTGCCCTCCCAGACCTAAACACACCCCTAAATTCAGTATTTAGGGGCTCCCCAGAACCTAGGAACTGATATTCCTGCAACTTACGAAGAAGAGGACTGCTGAGCTGAAAAACCCCTGCAGAGAAGAAGAAGACACCAACTGCTTTGGCCCCAGCCCTACCGGCCTGTCTCCCTCCTTCCGAAGAAACCTGCTCCAGCGACGCTTTCCCCAGGACCAGCGACCTCTGAATCCTCAGAGGACTGCCCTGCTTCCAACAGACCAAGAAACTCCAGAGGACAGCGGCCCTGTTCAACAAAGACTGCAACTTTGTTTCCAGAGGAGCAGATTTAAAGACCCCTGCAATCCTGCAAGAAGCGTGAGACTTGCAACACTGCACCCGGCGACCCCGACTCGACTGGTGAAGAAACAACGCTACAGGGAGGACCCCCAGGCGACTCCAAGACTGTGAGTAACCAAAGTTGTCCCCCCTGAGCCCCCACAGCGACGCCTGCAGAGGGAATCCCGAGGCTCCCCCTGACCGCGACTGTCTGGTTCCCAGATCCCGACGCCTGGAAAAGACCCTGCACCCGCAGCCCCCAGGACCTGAAGGATCGGAACTTCAGTGCAGGAGTGACCCCCCAGGAGGCCCTCTCCCTTGCCCAGGTGGTGGCTACCCCGAGGAGCCCCCCCCTTGCCTGCCTGCACCGCTGAGGAGACCCCTTGGTCTCCCATTGAAACCTATTACAAACCTGACGCTTGTTTGCACACTGCACCCGGCCGCCCCCGCGCTGCTGAGGGTGTACTTTCTGTGTGGACTTGTGTCCCCCCCAGTGCCCTACAAAACCCCCCTGGTCTGCCCTCCGAAGACGCGGGTACTTACCTGCTGGCAGACTGGAACCGGGGCACCCCCTTCTCCATTGAAGCCTATGTGTTTTGGGCACCACTTTGAACTCTGCACCTGACCGGCCCTGAGCTGCTGGTGTGGTGACTTTGGGGTTGCTCTGAACCCCCAATGGTGGGCTACCTTGGACCCCAATTTGAACCCCGTAGGTGGTTTACTTACCTGCAAGAACTAACATTACGTTACCTCCCCCCGGAACTGTGAAAATTGCACTGCGTCCACTTTTGAAATAGCTATATGTGTTTTATGTAAAATGTATATATGCTATTGTGATTATTCAAAGTTCCTAAAGTACTTACCTGCAATACCTTTCAAATGAGATATTACATGTAGAATGTGAACCTGTGGTTCTTAAAATAAACTAAGAAAATATATTTTTCTATACAAAAACCTATTGGCCTGGAATTGTCTCTGAGTGTGTGTTCCTCATTTATTGCCTGTGTGTATGTACAACAAATGCTTAACACTACTCCTTTGATAAGCCTACTGCTCGACCACACTACCACAAAATAGAGCATTAGTATTATCTCTTTTTGCCACTATCTTACCTCTAAGGGGAACCCTTGGACTCTGTGCATACTATTCCTTACTTTGAAATAGTGCATACAGAGCCAACTTCCTACAGCTCCTGAATGCCTGAACAAATAGTCAACCCTTGAATGGTCATTCACATTCTGAGAATGATTTCAGATGACAAAATATTTAGTTATGGGATGTCTGGATATCTGCAACCAAGTCTAGACTAGACTACTCAATAAACTTAGTGACAGAATACAACATATACAAAATCAGGCAACAAGGTTAGTCACCAATTGGAAAAGATGAGATCATATGAAAACCGCAAACACCTTACTTGTTATATCAACCAGTCTTGTTTCTAAAAAAACAAATAATGTTTCAATTCTTCAAAAAAGACTTCCATTTTAAACTGAGCCTATGTTTTATAGAAATAACTTTTAGTCCTCATGCACCTTCTCAGGAGTCAATATAATAGAATAGTCTTTTCTCAGAAACAAAAGAGCAAACAGGGAAAGCAAATACTAGTCACCAGAATAACCCATTGTTTAATATTATCTCAAATGCCTACCATCCACTCCTCTCCAAAACTCAGGTCATTTTCAGGTCACCCAAGTCTCCCACCAATCCCTTCTCTAGGCATCCTCACAAAATTGTAGCAATATACTTCTCAACTTTTGCAGTCTATTAAATAACATGACCTTTTACAGGCTCCAAGGAATAAGATATATAATTCTGAGCAAAATGCACAATTCATTCTAGAACAAGGGCTCAGAGTACATTCAAAACCCCACTTTAGAAAATGCAAAGCCCATCCACCAACCAAAGTTCAAAAGTATGTACATCAGACCAAATAGCTGCCTCAGTCCTCCTTTTGAGCTGTAACATTAAGTACCATACCTTGAGCAAGAGCAAATAATCATTGAACCTGTTGGAGACTGGGAGTGCAAATCTTTCATCTATCTTGCATTATCCACATCAAATGCATTAAGCAATGTTCCATTCTTATACTCCACAGATATTTTCAACGATATGGCTCATGTTCTATAGTAAACAATTCTGCAAATGCTGCCTTCTACTTGAGGCACAGTTTTAACCGGTTTGTGGAATACCAGTCATTATAGCATCCCATGTACACTGCTTTTCGTGCTGGGTGTACCACAGCAAGTGTTATCACAGTAGTACTGGACAATGTATGTCTATCTGTGGATAAGAATATCCTAATGGCCCTAATGCTTTTTGATCTGTCTGCAGCATTTGATAGCCTTTGTCACCAGGTACTGTTAGAGAGCCTCTGTGACTTTGGTTATAAAGGCACTGCATTAAACTGGTTCCACATTTTGTATCAGATCCATCTGGTCAGGTGACGTTGGGACCACATTTACCATGGAAGACCACATAAAATCTGTAGTAAACTTTAAAGACCACATGTACAAAATTTAGGAACTTCGATTTCCTAATTGCAATTCTTATCGAATTGCAATTAGGAAATCAGAATTTGTAATGTAAGAAAACCTTTGAAATGTTTTCAATAGTGGTTCTTGACGGGTTCTAATAGAGTTCTAATTACTAATGGGTTCTAATGATTCCTCATAGTGATTGGAATGTTTTCAATAGTGATTCCTAAAGGGTTGCAAATCAACCTACCTCATAATTATTAATGAGGTAGATCACAATTTATGACCAATTAGGAATGATAGCCATCACAGGGATGGCGGCTTGCTGGAGTCTGCAGACCAGCATGTTAGTGATTACTTTTTAATAAATCAATTGTTTTTTTTAAAAATGCAGCTCGTTTTCCTTAAGGGAAAAAGAGATGTGTTTAAAGTTTCGGTTTTTAAGCGTAGACAGTAGTGCGTGAGACCACTGCCTACTCTTAAACTATATTTGCTGTCCATTCTCAAAGGGGTCCCATAGGGACCCCTTCCCATTTGTGAATGGGTTACTATCTCCTTAAAGGAGTTGGTAAAGTATGACTGATTTGCAACCATAATCCAGTCACCAAAAATACATACATCAAATTCAGATGCAGTATTTGGAAGGGATGCCCTAAACATATCCCTTCCAAATACCTAATCACAAACACAAATTGTGATTCAGTAATGTGTTATTGAATTACAACTTGTTTTGTACATATGTAAAAGCATTCTTGCAGTCGTAAACAGCCTAAACGAACTTTTCTGACTGCAAAAATTATTTTTAAATATGACTCTAAATTCTTTCAACTGAGGGTATCAAGAAGGATTATTTACCTTTTTTATCTGCAGCAAAATATATAAATCATGAATGTGTTTGTGTCTGCAAGGTAGGATTACTGTAAATCTGCCTGCCAACAAAATTATTGAACAAACTGTAGATGATGAAAAATGGCACAGAAAGAATAATTTTAAATATAAAGAAATTTTAATTGATTTCTTAGGCTTTGAAAAAGTTGCATTAGCTGCCGATCGCACTAAGGATAACATTCAAATCTCTAGTGAGATTCACTTTGCTTTCCCGCTTCCTTTCCTCCCTTTCTCTGCTCAGTACTATGATGGTTATCCCAGCTACACTTCTAGGTACCATACCCTTATGGCACTTCTATCTCTCATCCAAACATAAGACATAGTTACTTTGTATTATTACTGTTACAAAAGATTGATATACTATGATACTTTGTTTGTTTGTTGCCTCTACACCAATATATATGCTGATGTATGCAATCTAATTTCTCATACCCTACCAAATAACTGTTCTTCTAAATCTGTACGATGAGCCTGACTTAGAGGGTCATTCTGACCCTGGCGGCCGGTGGCCGCCAGGGCCACCGACCACGGGAGCACCGCCAACAGGCTGGCGGTGCTCCAATGAGCATTCTGACCGCGGCGGTTCAGCCGCGGTCAGAAGCGGAAAGTCAGCGGTCTCCCGCTGACTTTCCGCTGCTCTTTGAAATCCTCCATGGCTGCGGAGCGCGCTCCGCAGCCATGAGGATTCTGACCCCCCCTACCGCCATCCAGTTCATGGCGGGAAAGCCGCCATGAACAGGATGGCGGTAGGGGGGGTCGCGGGGCCCCTGGGGGCCCCTGCCGTGCCCATGCCAATGGCATGGGCACGGCAGGGGCCCCCGTAAGAGGGCCCCGAAAAGTATTTCAGTGTCTGCCTTGCAGACACTGAAATACGCGACGGGTGCCACTGCACCCGTCGCACCTTCCCACTCCGCCGGCTCGATTACGAGCCGGCATCCTCGTGGGAAGGTCGTTTTCCCCTGGGCTGGCGGGCGGTTTTACTGGAACCGCCCGCCAGCCCAGGGGAAAACTCGTAATACCCGCCGCGGTCTTTTGACCGCGGCGCGGTAATTTGGAGGGCGGGATCCTGGCGGGCGGCCTCCGCCGCCCGCCAGGGTCATAATGAGGCCCTTAGTGTTTGGTGAAGGGGGTTACTTCATCACAAACGTGACTGATATCCCATCTGCCGTATTACAATCCCAATATAGCCTATGGAGATCGTAATGCGGAGGACAAGATATCCGTCACATTTGTGATGGAGTAACCCATCCGCCAAACTCTAAATCAGGCCCTATGTCTTTAATTCTTGTCTGATAAAAATTTCAATAAAAAATTATTCTGAAATTTAAAAAAAAACATTCAAATATCTAGCCCTGTGCACAAGACACTGTACGATGAGAGACCTCGGGCCTAGTTTATATGTTGGCATGAATGGCACTCTGTCGCAATGGCTACGGAGTACCCTTTCCACCAACATAGTGGCCCACCCACTCAAATTAAATGCGGGGCGACCTTTGGTGTAACAACGGAAGAGATTACATCCCTCCATTAGCCAAATAGAGTGAAGGAAATCAGAGGTTGACCTGTGTGTCTACATGTTAGAAATTTAGTTACTGGTTGACTGGGGTGTGAGCTGTAGTCAAGGTGCAAACACAATCCTGGTCAGTGTAAGGCACAAGCGCCAAATTAACCTGCACTCATCTCCTTGTTGCTTGGCACAGAGCAGTCAGACTTAACTTAGAGGCAATTTGTAAAGTATTTGTTCAATAATTCAAACAGTAAAACAATGAAAACACCATACAAGTATATCCCATAGAAGTTTACAAAAATAGAGCTTAATTTAAAGAATAAAACAAGACCAAAATGACAATTCAATCAGTAGATCTGGACTTATGAATTTTCAAAGAATAAACTGTAAAAGTGCCAACCAGGAATATCTGGTCGCCTGGACCAAATCAAAGTCAAAAGTTCAGGCCAACTGTGATCGAGTGCAGGTTATTTTTTTATTTTATTTTTTAAATCTGTTTATTGAACGTTATGCATAAACAACAGTACATTTCGCTATTAAACATTTTACAATCTGACTACACACATTTATAATCATGTGCAGAGCAATTGCATAGTGATGTGCTGAAATACAACTTACAACTGTGCAACTAATAATTAGAGTCACGTCTGAATACCGAATAGTGTATGCTGATGTCAGAGGTAGTGTGGGCTGCACCTGCTGGAGGGGAGGAGGGGAAGGGTGAGGCACATCTGCTGCATATGTAAGCTGTGAAGCCGGGATCGAGGTAGTGGGACGGAGAGGCGCCTAGAGCCAGTGGTGTAGTGAGCAAGACTTTTTTTTTTGTTAGGTGAAAGTTGCGTTTGGGTCCCAGTTATGGGAGAAGCACTCTGAGGCATTACATTGTTACGCTGAGGTGGGGTGTGGGGGTGTCGAGGCTGAGTGATTGGAGGGCAGCAAGGGTCTGCATGGTGTAGAGATTGAGCAGGGAGAAAGCACATGTGCACCTTTTAACTCAGGGGGGATATGTGTCGTCCCTTGCTTCTATGCCTGTCACAAAAATATCCCAGATTTCAGCACTGCCCTGTATTAGGCCTTTGTGTTGTAATTGACGTAATGTCTGAGCCTTGGCTTGTGAGCGACTAAGCAAGTCTCAGAGCCAGGCAATGTGTGAGGGAGCGTGGGGGCCTTCCAGTGTGTAGCAATCAGGCGCTTGAAGACAACAAACGCCAGGTCTATAAATCTGTGAAGATGTTTGTCGCCTTTGGCTCAGTGGCGTATGCCGAGTAGACAGGATTCCGAGGTGGGTACAAGAGTGTGGGCCGCAAAATCTGCTGTAGTATCACTCATTCATTGCCAGGCCAGGTTTATTGAATGACAGCTCCAGACCATGTGGTAAAAGTCTGCTGCTGGAATAGCGCATCTAGGGCAAACCGGGTTTGTGTTCGGGTATATTCTTTGGATGCGGGCCAGGAATAAGTATGAGTGATGAATATAATTGAATTGGGTGTACCGCAATCTGGTATTGCGGGATACTGTCTTGATCATTGTGAGAGCTGCGACCCATGCTTTTTGTGGTAATGGAGTAGAGAGGGCGGTATCTCAACGTACTTTAACATGTGACAGGTCCGAGCAGACCTCAGCTAGGAGCACTTTGTATAGTTTAGTTATGATGCCTTTTGTGTTTCCTATAGTAAGGATAGTGGTAAGAAGATGAGATTCACGTGGTTCAATGCTGCCGAGTCTCCATAGGCTATTCAGCAGTCGTCTAGCGGCGCTGTATGTCAGGGAGGCCCCAGTGTGCATGACCCCAGTGGCCACTAGTTGTTCGAAGGTGCGCATTGTGGGGCTTGAGTAATAATCACCCACGTTCCATGTACTTATGTCGCGCGTTTCATGGTGTAGTGAGAGTGTTTGGGCACCCGGTAATTGAATCAGCGGTAACAACGGGGAGTAAGGGGGAGAGGGGGCCTTGCCTTGGACATATTTGAGCCAGCAGAATCTGGCCGCTTCCAACAGTATGGGTTTAATCGGTGAGCGGTTAGGGCCAGACAATAGTGAGGTCAGTAACATTTGTTGAGCTGTGTATGCACTCAGCGTTTTGCTTTCTGGGAGTGGAGGTTCACTTAGCCATGTGGTTAGCCATAGCAGCTGAGCTGCGGCATAGTATAATTCAAAGTTAGGCATGCTAAGTCTGCCTGCTTGCGGGTATTGTGGTATAGTTAGTGCTACTCTGCGTCTGTCTTTGCCCCAGAGCAGGTCGGTTAATAGAGAGTGCAATTTGTGAAAGAACGAGCGTGGCAAGCTTAGCGGGAGGGCGGTAAAATAATATAGAAACCTAGGAAGGATGAGCATTTTGGCTAATCAAGTGCAGGTTAAATACAGTCTCAGATAGTCCAGCTGAAGCTTTACCTTTTCAGGTTTTGTGCCAAGACTTCTGTTGGCATTGAAGAAGGTCACCGGGAGTATGGAGACTGTGGCTTGCAGTAGTGGGCATGGCACAAAGAGCAAGCCGGGTGTTGTCGACCGGCAGGCTGGAGCTTTGGGGTGGTGGTCCTCCACAACATTGATGCTGGCAGTGCGAGGAGGTAGTCTGGTGGTGGCTCGCACTGAATTTCCATAGGAGCAGTGCGGTTCTGGTGCAAACAGGCCTGTTTGCGAAGAGCCCAGAAGTTTAATTTCAAGAGCTCAAGAGCCACACCAATGGTTCCTTGGGGGTCAGGATCTCGCTGAAGAAAGGTCCAGGAGCTGTTTGGGAGCCTTTTATGTCCCTGAGGCGCAGATCAGGAGGCTAGCAGACTAGGCCTTTGAGACACTCTGGTGTGTTGGGTTCAAGATGGGTTGCAGGCAGACTTCTTCCCCTGGCGAGAGGGCAGCAGGTCAGCACAACAGAGCAGCAGCTCCTTCAGAGTAGCAGTCCAGCAGAGTGGCTGACCTTGTAGGAGCAAAGCAGTCCTTCCTGGGAGAGTATTCACAGGTCCAGAAGTGTACTGACGTGGTGGTGTCTAAGCTTCTTCTTTTATACAAAGCTGTGTCTTTGAGGTGGGGAGAAGCATCTGGAGGAACACCTTCGAAGTGCCCTGTCTTCCGTGCCCTGGCTCCAGACTAACTACAGGGAGCATGCAGTCCTCTGTTCGGAGACATGGGACAGCCTTTTTAGGTGTAAATGAGGCTGAGTCCAGCTGCTCCCTCTCATCCTGCCAGTGATGGCCCATCCCGTCACACCAAGCCTCCCATTGTGTGTGGCTGTCTAGGTGGAATACAAAAAAAACAACTGACAATTACACCCAGTCATGTGACTAGAGACAGGCTGTAAGAATCCAATTGCTAAGGCAAGAAAATACCAACTTTCTAAAAGTGACATTTTCAGAATTGTAATGTAAAATCTGACAAAATTAGGATTTTAATTTAGGATTTCAGAGTCACCAAACATGAACCATTTTGGAAATTACACTTACAAAATGTAATAAGGCAACTGTTAACCTATGGGAGGAATTAGCCTCACAGTAGTGAAAAACATATCTAGGAGTTTTTCACTACCAGGGCATCTAATACATAAAAGTACATTTCCATCCTTTTAAATACGTGGCACCCTGCCCTGGGGATTGTCCAGGGCCTACCTTAGGGATGACCTATATGTACTATAAAAGAAGGTTTGGTCCTGACAAAAGGTTTATTTTGCCAGGTCAAAATGGCTGTTTAAAACTGCAAACACAGGCTCTGCAATGGCAGGCCTAAGACAAGTTTAAATGGCTACTTAAGTGGGTGGCAAAATCAGTGCTGCAGGCCCACTTGTAGCATTTAATTTACAGGCCCTGTGCACATGTAATGCAGTTTATTAGGGACTTATAAGTAAATCAAATATGCCAATTGGGTATATGCTAATGTTGCCATGTATTAGGGAAAGAGCTCAACAACTTTAACACTGGCCAGCAAAAACGAAGTCAGGGAAAACAGAAGATCCAAAGGCAAAAAGTCGGGGCAAACCATATCAAACATGCCAGGTCTAACACCACCCATCTAATTTAGATGGGTGGACACAGGGGACACTTTCACTGCCCGTCACACCAGGAAAACCCTGGCTGTAAGGGGAAGTGAAAACTGGAAAATGCCCTCCTTGCCATGGAAGACAGCTTATTTTTAAAAACGAAATCCCACTTTTTGGTTTTCTTTTTGAAAATCTATATATTTTTAATTTGACATGGCTCTGTCATGCTGATGGAGCCGTCTGTGAAAGTTCTGAAGCATCTTCAGGAACCGCCATGATGGTAGTTCCTCTAAATGCTATATATGTCTGCTGCACAGATAAACATATCTAAATACAGAGGGAGGAGTATCCTCAGAATGCCATTCGTAAAGTTCCCCGCCATGCCTATAGATAACACTCTGTCTGCCAACATCTGAATTGGGCCCCGGGTCTATTCTGTAAAAGATTTGAGCTCTAGGTTCCTAGACGCTCTTTAAAATCAGAGAAGGTCTTTTGTCTGAATATCCTAACCTTCCGCCGAGCCACTTTAATCGGCAGGACATTTCTGGTAGCTGCAGAAAAGCTGTGGAATAGTCTTCGACTTCAACTCAGGAACGAACCTGTGTTGTTTGAGTTCAAGAAACAGATGAAAACCTGGCTATTTTGAGCACGTTAGACCGAGCCCTGTATCTATGAATGTGTTGTGGTTGAAGGATATTAGCCTTGATGTGCGCAAGGATAATGTACCTATGAGTGTTAGATGCACTTAATACATAGTCTTAAATAAATAGAACAAATACATAAGTAAAGTGAAATGTTGGTGAGACTTAAAACAATGAGATAAATCGTAAAAATAATCATCCTCCCGGAACCTCTGAGTATTCTTTTTAAATATTCCATTTTGTCTGAGCATGCACTTTTTGTTAAACAAAATCCCCTCAAAACTAATCTATGACCGCAACCCATCTTGTATAGTGTGCAATTACCCACATACTTGTCTTGCCTAAATGGATAATCTAGTATGTGGTGGTTCAATGTAGAGTCCCTGTTCTCTTCCTTTGTTGGCACAAAGCTTGGCTGTGGCTTTCATGAAAACAGTAGGTTTGAGTCTGTTAGATATGCATTACTTATGCATTGCTTATTTGGAGAAAACAGCTTATATTGGTTATTGTTATAAGGCCCTTATTATATGGAGGTATTAATTCACCAAAGCAACTGATTCTTCACTTAAATTGTCAATAAGGAGCACTATCTAAAAATGTGTCTTCTCAAATAACATTTGACCAATAGGTGCTTTTTTAATATTGGTTGGTTCATTGCTGTGGACTGGTACATTACTGGACGATGGACATAACCTATAACAGCTTTATCTTAGGTGAGTGTAAGATTGTCAAGCAGTATAAGGGAATTATTATGTGTCCTGTGTGAACTACGTTTGACTGCCTAACTTCTGAGTGTTATGGTATTAGTTTTATTGACGGCCAGAAGGTTTATCTACTGTATTATACTGTAATTGCATTTATGTAGCACTTACTACCTTTGATGAGGTGTTTTACGGTTCACACATGGGCAGCATGCTGCTCCGCAACCCAAAATTAGTGTTTTTTGCCAAGTGGATATTGTTGCTGATTAAGATTCGCCACTAAGGAACCCATTCCAAGCATTTACTCCACTTTCCCTGTGGTAGTTTAATAGGAGTTAGATGTGACCTTTAGTGGGACAAAGAGTATGTGAATTTGTGCAGGTGGTACCTATTAAGAGATAAGCAACAGGAGATTAGTTATTCTTAGGTTGAAGGGTATGAAATTTAAAGGACAGGTTGTGATCACTGAAATGAGGTGAGGGCATTGTACAGAAATACAATATTTGGGACTGGGGCAAAAAATCATGATACTTAGGCCCATATTTATACTTTTTTAGTGCCGCATTTGCGTCTTTTTTTTAACGCAAAAGAAGCGCAAACTTACAGAATACAATTGTATTTTGTATTTTGTAAGTTTGCGCCGCTTTTGCGCCAAAAAATTATGCAAATGCGGTGCTAAAAAAGTATAAATATGGGCCTTAGAGTAAACCATGCTTAGGGAAAGGAGGCATGCAGAGGATGGAAGTAAGTAGATGGTCATTTGACAGTAAAGGAGAGACAACAATTGGGAGTTTAAAGTCAAGGCTAATTCTCATGGGAATAAAAAAGAGATGGCATGCAATCTAAGAATGCAAAACTGTAGAAAGATATATTTGTGAGACTGTGGTATATTAGGTACATTTGATAAGCACTACAATCAGGCAAACATTTTATACTCTGAAAGACTAGACCACAGCTTCAGCAGAAACAGCTGATTAGCTCAAGGGCTGGAAGCATTGGTGGATCCGTGCATATGTGGAGAGTGTCCAGTTGTGCTCAAAGGTAGCAATACCCTCATGATCATAGCAACTTCAGAGAGCCTACAGGGTAAATAATGTTATCACTGAAGAAGAGAATCTGCAGATGCTGGAGCTGATGTCTTCTGATGTTCACCCTCAAAGTTTAGCTCAGAGTATTAGTACCATAAGGGAAGTGGGATCCATTTTGGATGCTACTAATAGTGACATAACACAAGATGTGTGTGAGAATATTAATCAATCAACCAATCAGTAATTTCTAAAGCACGGCTAATCACCCATAGGGTCTCAAGGTGTTGTTTGTTGGTGTGCTGCTCAATCGAAGAGCCAGGTCTTTCCTGAACTGCTTCAGTGATGCGGTCTGTCTGAGTTTGAGAGGTAGCGTGTTCAATGTCCGGGTTGTGAGGTAGGAGAAGGATCTTCCTCCTGCTGTGTTTCTCCAGATCTTGCAAACAGCTGCAAGGGCGAGCTGGGAAGGATGAAGTTGTCTGTTGGGTAGTAGAAGGAGAGGCAGTGGTTGAGGTATGCCCAATCAATGTTGTGTAGTGCCTTGTAGGTGTGAATTAGGAGTTTGTTTGTGATGCACTTCTCTCTGAGGTGGCTGTGTCAGGGGATGTCCAGGATGAGTCTGTCTACTGCATTCTGGATTCTTTGTAGTCTTGATTGCAGTTTCTTGGTGATGCCGGCTAGAGAGCATTGCCGTAATCCAGTTTGCTAGTGACGAGTGCATGGGTGACTGCCTTCCTCGTGTCGCAGGTGATCCACTTGAAGATCTTTCGAAGGAGTCAGAGGGTGTGGAAGCATGACAACAGGACATCATTGACTTGGCGAGTCATGGATAGAGAGGAGTCCAGGATGATGCCCAGATTGCGTGCTTGGCCTGTGGCAGCGGGGGCGTTTCCCAGTGCGGCGAGTCACCAGGAGTCATTCCAGGTGGAAGGGGTGGAGGCAGTTACGAGGACTTCCATCTTGTTAGAGTTGAGTTTGAGGCAGCTGGCTTCCATCCAGACAGTGACTGCTCTCATCCCACTGCGGAAATTCCTCTTGGCCTTTACAGGGTCGTCGGACAGGGAGAGGATCAGCTGGGTATCGTCGGTGCAGAAGATGATACCCAACTGATACTTCTCCTGACAGTGGAAGTGCATTGTCTGCACTCCTGCGCCTGGAGCGTGTAGACCCATTCGAGGAAGTGATTATGATGTAGGGCTATTTTTTGCAATTCAATTAACCTTGTTAGTAAAGTGTGCTTAATAGTTTCTTTTTGGAGCACTTCTTTTGGTAGATTCTAGGGGTGAGGGGTCGGACTACAATTTCTGTAGTTCTAAATGAGGCCTGCCCTTTATTTGTCCCCCATTGCTACTTCAGAAAGGTAATGGCAGCCAGGTGCAGAACTTACACTTGTAATTGTACCCATATTGTTCATTTGTTTATTCAGATTTTGTAAGGAAAGCAACAAACAGTAACAAAAGTCCCATCAGTTCTAGCAACAGCAGTTGCACAATACCTGGAAGATTCATGCTATAGTATAGCTAAAGGTACATTGACTTGTCCAGACAGCAGTTAATGTGATGATTCAGATCTTGTAGCGTGTTCTAGCATTACAAACAAAATAGTAGCCATAGCATACAGGACTGGTACAAAGGAGGGCACACCGGAAGACAGCTGTGTCACACTGATTTTACACCAGTGCTTAAGCTCATATGAAGAGTGAGACAGTGTAAAACGTGGGGCTGCAGGCCAATCAAACAGTATAAAACCAATGATCCTATCTACCGCTATTCTGTTCAGTTCCTGATCACTCTCAGCACTTTGGGACAGGTACCCATTGAAGCCCAATATCTCTTGGGCGGGATCTAGTCAGCATTATTAACCAATATTCAACAAATTGTTCCTGGCAGTATGCAACATCCTTTAGCCAACATTCTACTATAGGTGATGTTCCTCAACCCCAGGGCATTGCTGCCCAGCGCTTAGCCAGTAGCAACATCATGGCAGGAAGTTTACATACACAAACTCAAACATCTTTAACATACCCCAGCAGTGCAACTAAGGGGCGTTATTGTCAGTGACTCTGTCATTGGAGTCATAGACTAGTGTCTAGAAGTCAGCTACTGAAAAGCATGTGCAGGCCCAAGAAAAACATCGCACCACCAGAGTAACGACATGACAGACGCAGCCTGTGCAACATCAGAGCAGTACGGTTTAAATTATGAAAGTATTTGACATGTCTAAGGTGCAGCCTATAGTTGGCAACAGGACTCCAGTATGGGCACAGCAGAAATGCAATTGTTCGTCGGAGATGTCAATGTCAAGGTCTGTCTACCATCCAAGTATCACCCTTGAGCTGACCATTGGCACCCTGTCTCACATAATGGTATATTACTAGCTTATCATTCTCTTTAGGGAGTCAGTTGAGAGGACAACATCTTATGCATGCAGCAAAGGAGGTGGCTGTGGGAAGGTAATATGCAGTTCTCGACTCGTATCCCACAGACAACGGTAAAGCAGCACACCAGTGGCAAGCAGTCAGTGAGCGCCAGTAGTGGCTGACGGGTAAGGTTGTCATTGTATGGTCAGAGACCTCCCATTATGGACATCCCCAGGTATCTCAATCAATGGCATGCTCATGTGCCTCTTGTAAGCAGCATCGGCTTCAGAGGCAAGGGTATAAATAATTTCTGCTTTCATAATCACAAAGTAAATGTACTTGAAATACAGTTAATCGAGCATGGTAAATGCCCACATGAAAAGGTTTTCACTGCTAGGTAATCCTATAAAACTCTCTCCTTAAAGGAGATTCAGGGCCTGATTCGGAACTCAGCGGACAAGTTACTCCATCACAACGGTGACGGATATCCCGTCCGCCAAAAGCTAAATCCCATAGATTATAATGGGAGGTAGATTTCAGCAGATAGGATATCCATCACCATTGTGACAGAGCAACCTATCTACTGAGTCCTAAAGCGGGCCCTAAATAATTTTCAACCAAAACATCCAGTACTTGGGATGCAAGTTTGTTGTGGTATATCAACCATACATGTCATTGTGTATTACTGGTGCTTCCTACAATTCCCCAAATAAAATATACAATTCCACAAGATTCAATCTCAAATTAAAATCTCCTGCCAATTACAGTGTGATATGGGGATATCTATCTTTAATTATTAATAAATACTTTCTAAGTAACACCCTTTATTCTGTTACATGACATAGTTGTGAGCAGGAGCAGCAGAGATGGCTGTGCATGGTGGCAGCTGTGCATGGCAGTCGGGTGGGTGCTGGCACGGGCTTGGAAGCAGGGCCTGTCCAGAGGTGTGGCAGGAGGAAGGCACCCATGAGGGTTGGGCACAGGGCCTGACGCATGCCACACACTGCTATGGATAATTTAATTTACGTTAAAAGAACACTAAAAAAACAAAAGATTAAAGTGGTGTTATAGTTAGAAATTGTAATAATATCTTACTTTTCATTAAACAAACCTTAAATATTCACTGAAAAAACAAAGGTTAAAGGGGCGTTATAGTGTTATAGTTAGATGTAAATGTCAGTTAAAACATACCATTTTAAACAAACAAAACCACTGATCTTTACCAGTTACAGTCAGTTATTTCAAGTAACTATTACTCGAATGTCAAAGGAAATATTTGAAATGGTATGGTTTAACTGCCATTTATACTTAAATATAATGTTTTCAGTATCTATCTGTCTATCTATCTATCTATCTATCTATCTATCTATCTATCTATCTATCTATCTATCTATCTATAACTAAAACAGTTCCTAACTTAACATCACTTTAACCTTTGTTTTTTTCAATGAATGTCTATGTGTTTTTTTAATGGCTAAGTGAGATGTCCATCTCCTTGTGTGGTATGGGGTTGGGCGCAGTGCTTGGCCATGTGTGGCTGAAGCCCTGCGCATGGACAAAGGGGGTATGTGCAGAGCCTGGCCCCACATCTAAGTCATGTAACAATATAAACTGTGTTAAGTAAGGTAGAGCTACTGGCCTTGTCAAAGGGTCAAAACACCAAAGTATAAAAATTAGGAGGGCTACTGCCGTTATGAAAATGTGAACACATCAACACATATAAAGCAGACCTATTTACTTTATCAAATATTTATTTTATAAATTCACACATTGGAGTATTTAATATCAGTGATTGTCACAACATGTTTTCAATAGAGCATTGTTTGAAAAACATTAAAAATATCTCAGAGTTTTTTTTAAAGGTATGTCAGGCCACAAACTGCAACCACAGCATCAACCACAAGTGTAACCGACACTCCATCTGAAGGGCATACAGCACCATATAATAATTTCTCCTGGGAAATTGGACTCACTGAGACAGGAGACTTACTGTGTTTTTTTAATGTTGCTGGGAACTGTTGTACTTCCAGCAACCTTTCACAACACTAAAAAGTGCTTGGTGGTGTCCCCTCTCCTTCTAAGGGCAACCCTAGTAATAAAAATATGAGTAAAAAGCCCTTGCAGTGTATTATATAATGGTCCTTGCCAGAGCAGTGAATAATAAATGAGTGGCTCCTGTTGCTTATTTATTATTATGTTTTTGTTTTTTTTAAAGCATTTTGGGTGTCCCTGTGCTCACCAGGGGCATCAACATTTTTTAAAATGTTTTTTTATAAGTTAGGGGCTTTGGGAAGGGGGGCTAAAGTCCCCGTGGCCCTTGCCAGTAGCCCAATCATCACCCATACAGGGTGCTGGCTGGAGCCTGCATTTTCTTTCTAAAGTGGGTGTTCTGGTGCACACCCAGGGCATCCACGAGTTCCTGAACAATTAGGGAATGTGGGAGAGAGAAAGAATCCATCTCTGGCCCATGTTGGTACCCAGACAGTACCCATTGTGGGGCTAGCAGAAGCTGGCTTTCTCAGTTTGCTGCAGCAAGAGCAGCATTGTTCTGTACTCCCACCTGGGCGAGAGCAAAGTTGAGTTTCCTGGCCAGGAGAGTATAGGCTGGGAATGCCCACATGCTCGCTGGCAGGAAATAGCAGTGTCCTCAGGGATGGGTCCTGGGGTCACTGCTCTCATTGGACCCCGGGGGATAGGAATACCGTGGTCGGTGACCATCTCAGTGAGTGGGGCCCCATGCCTCCTCCCCTAAATTATAAGGTTAGCTCCAGGGGGATGGGGCCCCTGGTGCCTCAATGAGGATTGGGTAGGGGGCTGCATGTCCCCTAATTATCGGCCCTGGGGATGGGGTCTCCAGGGCCTCAATAAGGTTCAGGGAGGAGGGCAGCAGGCCCCCACTCCTATAAAAAGTAAACAGGATGACCACCCCGGACCCTGTTAAATATATATAAATGTTGAGCCTTCATTTCTCAAAAAATACTGAATGGATTTACTCCAAATTACAAAAAGCACATTTTATGGACTAAGATCTAGCTCTCTGCCAATTTTGGTGTAATTCCGCTCAAAATTTTTGACTGCAGCTGTATCTAAGTTTTCTATCACAATTGTGTGGGGAAAATGCCTTTTGGCATCCCCCTTTTTCTCAGTCCTCGCTTGACAGATCACCCCAAAACTTTCCACGAAGGAGCTGAGGTGGATAGGACTTTTTTGTAATGCTTTGTTAAGATTCATCAAACAGCATCAAAGTTATTAACAAACTAAAAAATCCATTTGTTATGGAAGCGTGCCCCTAACTATAACTACCCACTGGCGACTGGGTATATGGCTTGTTGCTCCACAGCAATGAAGTTTATGCATATAGTGCCAGAATCAGAAGAAATGGAATATTCCACTAATTCCTATGTTTTGAGCAACAGTAAAATGCTCTGTTTAGGCTCCATTTTTAGGTTTGACATGGGTGTTGGACAAAATATTGGAAACCCAAATATCGTGGGTCAAAATATTGTGTCAAAAATAACAGGGACAAGAATGTTGTGAAGGAAATTTTCTATAGGTAAGTAAAGTTTTACTACATATAACTCCATTATATATATATATATATATATATATATATATATATATATATATATATATATATATATATATATATATTGACTACGTAGATTTGGAGTTAAGAATAGTAAATTTATACTTAGCTATTTGCACTTACCTTCTCAATATTCTTATTGAGAATATTCAATATTCAATATCAATATTCTTGTCCTCGATATTTTGGAAATGATATTCTGTCCACACGATATTGGTGTTTATGATATTCTGTCACTGATCCAGTTTAAGTCATTGACTTGAGATGTTAGCAGTCACATCTCTGGTCAGTCCACTGGAGTATTTTCGTTTCACCGTTTTGCTACTGATTGTTTGGTTGTGTCCTTCCACCTTCTTTGGAATGCATGGAGGACTGTTTTGCATCTAAAATCGGTCACTTAGCAGCTTAGAAGCACTAAGGAGTGAGCAGCACCACACATAACTGGAAAACATGCTACACAAAATAGAGCAACCCCTTTTTTCTGTGGCTTTCATTTTCCTGCTACTTTTGTCAAATTGAATTGTTTGGAATTGAATATTTTAGGCTGCTCCTTCCCGCTAAATGCCAAACCAGGCTGATGTAGGCGATTTTACAGTTAGGCATTATTAAGCAAGCCTGCCTGTGAACAAATACCTTGTATTGTAGGGTATAAACGTCAGCAAACAATTACAACAAATGCAATGTTTTGAACAGGGGGTAAATTGGGATAATCTTGCCTTCATTTCCTGCGTAACAAAGAACTCTCTAAATTCAATAGACCCCACCTTTGATTCCGAATTATGTAAATGCTAATCACGGTATACTGCTCAAAACAAAGAGGTAAAAAAATGTGGTTTGTGCAACATTAAACTCACTGAATTGGAAGCTACTCATTCACGCGTGTACTTCTGCTGCCCTCCAGTGGCACAGAAAAAAACCCAAAAAGATACAAACTCATGATCGAAAATCTGGTAATTTTTTATAGATTGTATAGAATATTAATTTGAAAATTGTCATTTCATTTTCTCGACAGACGAAGAGCGGTTTCAGTGATCTATTAACATGTTTTGAACTAGATGTATATGGTGCGCAGATAGAACAAGTAATGTAATTTATGTTGATAAATTACCTTTTAAAAACAAATTCAAATTTCAAAAACAAATTTAAGTTTATTCTAGTACGTACCGCATTCGCACGAAAGTATTAGTGTAGTGCGGAGTCCTCGTCAGTACCTATGTAAAGGATTCTACATTTCAAGTCCACCAATGCAGCCAGCAGCACATGGGTGTAGTCTCAAATAGCCACGTTACACGTAATGCACTTTTTCATAGTTCTTCTACAGTACCTCGATCCATCAGTAGAAACGGACATGCTGTCTGACACATTAGGCAACATATTGGCAATGCACTCGCTGCACATTTATTTTTTGTTTCATTTACACACGAACTTGCGGTCTTGAAATGTCACCTTTGCCTTAATCACTGCTTAGATGTTGGCGAACCAACAAAGTAACAGGGAGAGCTGAGTCAAGTGTCTGGCTCGGATCCTACAGCCTGTGGACGAGCCGAACCATGAAAATATTTTCTGTGTGAATCATACAACAAAACATGGCGTACATTTTTTTCAAGACTCTTCAAAACAAAAAAAATGTGGTTTCTGGTTTCACTTTGTACAAATCAGCCAGTAAATGAGTACCTATTTGTCTTTATGTTAAGGCTTTGTTTTTACCTTTTTGCTACAGTTTTCAAATATACCGCAAATACAGGGCGCGTTTCCTAGGCACCAGCTGCATTACACAAAGGTACATGCACTAGTAAGAGTGCAAGGGGAGTGACGTGATTTGCCCAGTGCAAGCGCGCCACAGAATCCTAGCTATTATCAATACTGAATAGTGGATCCAGAGCTAGAGGACGATGGATGGAAGCAACATAGGTTTGAGGCGATGTCACCAATGGGAAGTGTGAGGACCATCAAATCAACAATATTCAATATTACAAAGCTTCAGTCATTAACTACACCAGTTTAATAATAAGAATTTGTAAATTTATTTCCCTTTATTAACAAAGTTAAGGTTACGAAAATAACTCTCAAACACAAATGATAAGCATATAAAACCAATAGCGGGCGATTAAATCGATGTATATATCTCAATCTGATTAATACAATTAAACAAATGATCTCCAAAAGAATCACACATTAATAATACAAAAACTGGTAATAATGGTAGAGTATGCATTAGTTCGGCATCAAACGATATCAAAACAGGTCATGAGCATATCAACATTAATTATCTTTCTAACCACAGATTATCATTACAAATTGGGCTTCATGTGAAAAGAATTTAGTAACACAAATTTAGAAAAACCACTAACTTGATTATAATAAAAAAACTATTAATGTTCAGCAATATAATCATTAGTTGCAGCTGGTACCTGGAAAGCAAGAGAGACATAATTCACATTTAATAACATACATTACCACAGTAGTAGTAACAGCAAATGATCAGCTTCAGCTTGAGGACACCATCAGCTGTGGACCTAGCAACAGCTAATCTCAAATCTTGTCTGCTCTTGAAGAACAACGAACCAACTCTCTCCAACGATCTCCTACTCTTTCCCTCCAATGCGCTAGCTATTAATCATTCTACACAGGCTGTTATACTAAAATCTAATTAACTCCTGATTGGTCAGTCTATGGGGTGGTTTCATTTCAGCTAATTGACAACTAAATTGATGACCTAAACTTGACAAACCTACGCTAACTATAACATTTTCTTTTGATGTAACTTTTCTTCTTCCGTCTCGTCTGTAACTCCATTGTCTCATCCGCCTCTCGCATATCTTGTTCTGAGGAAGAAACTTTCACTGTAACTTCTACTTTCATCTTCGAGGAAAAACCAGATATTAGTAACATTCTCAAACAATAGAACATTTCAACCTATGCAATGTTTGGTTAATACACAACCTTGTAAGGCATGGCACTGCAACCCACTAGGGGTAGCTGTGGATACATCTACACAAGCTTCGAAAACACTTATTATGAAAGCCTTGAATCATAGGAAATAACTATAGCATCTGATTACAATTATGCTCAGCCAAAAAACAGAAAAACAGACATTTCAGAAGCTTCATGTTTTACACGTTAGTTCATTACGCATTTTTAATATGAAAATCATTAATAAACATATTAGAAAATTCACACTCTCACAATCCCTCATCTGATGACTATTTATGTCATCACATTACCCTTTAATAAATGTATTTATTATCATCAGATTTAAAACTTTGTTTCATCTGTTTCTGAATTATTTCTTTTTCTCTTCTTATTTTCTTTGTAAATTGTATTCATTTCTATTTCAAAATTTTGTTTATTACTTTCTAATTTTCTATTCTTAACACATTTTATTCCCCAGATTCCAAATAAACAAAACACAATTATTTACACCCATTTTGCAATTTTCAGAATAACATTTCTTCCCACATTGCTAAACCAATTTCCCACAGCTTCAATTCCTTTTCCGGCCTTTCCCAAATTGTAGTTCCTTTCAGTTCTTTCAAATCTTTGTTATTAATGTTTGTCACATTAGTGATTAATTCTTAAACCATCCTAGTGTTGTCAGGGATAAAAGAACAACAATGATTAAAACCAATTAATTTACAAACTCCGCCTTCTTTTGCCAAAAGAATGTCTAACGCAAGTCGATTCTGAAGTGCCATAGCTATTGTAGCAGCCAACTCTGTATCCAGAAGAATAATAGCTTCAGAATATCTTGTCCACATGTTATCCACTATCGTGGACAACTTCTGAATCTTAATTGAATTTAAGACTACTCCCACTGATGGAATTATAGCCCCAAATATGTCTCCCACAATGCCAGAAATTGATTCTCGCTTGTGACCCGTTTGAAATTTCATTGAATCAGGAATCTTACTCAAGTCTTCCAACTGATAGATTTTTGGTAAGACTATTCCCAGATAACATGTCCCGTACCACCCTCTAGGAAGACAGTAATATGTATTTCTTCCACAAATATATTAAATGCCGGGTGTCGGAGGATCTTGTCCATTCATCATAAAATCCCACTTACTCTTAAACATAAAAACATGTCTACATTCACTTTTTCCAACAAACATTCTATCATTCTTACTCCAAGATCTTTGTATACATAGTTTCCCTACATGTTCAGCATCTATTGTTAGTTTACCCTGTTTAGTGATGTCAGTATAAGCATAATCTATTCCAGGCTTTCTAGTTATCATTCCCTTATCCATTTTTGCCTTTATTTCTCTCCTTCTGTCTTCTGTATTATCTAAGAGTTTCTTCTCTACTGGCGTTAGTAAACAGGTCAGGTTATTACGGTGAGCAAAGGCAGTTCCAAAAGTTAAAGTAGGCTCAAAGAAATCTCTCATAATTACTATGTTATTTTCTTTGGCTATTTTATTCAAATATCCTATGACAGGTACAAAGTATAATACCATATCATAGTTTGAATACAAATATTGAATATATTCTTGATTATAGAAATGTGTCAGCAAAAGACAGCAGGTAAGCTATGATACGTAGTTCCCCCTTCTACTGAAGCTGGAATCTGCGTATAGACATAACAGTCAGTTGCATCCATCACTTCAACATACTCATGCAATAAGCGATAGAAAACACTAGAAGAAAGCTCTTTTTCCTCATGCAAATATTTTACATCTATCCTAAATGTATCCTTTGTTAATGATTTATCAGTCAAGGCCACAGAACTCATTTTTCGCAGTCTGATTTGCTCCATCAATCTCATAAACAGACACTCCCAAAAATATAAATAAACATATCAACACACTTGTTACCGCTAAACCAATACTTTGCAACAACTAATTCTACAGTTTTGGTTATGGGAATTACTCATTTTCTATGTTAGAGGAAAAGAAAAATAAGAAAACAAAAATTTCCAAAAACTTCAAGTATGTCCAAAAAACCCTCCTAATTTTTTTTCTTATGATTTCATTCACTCTTGGGCAGTTCCTTTGTCAAATCCGGTATAGCAGCTTGTCTAAGTTCAGTTTTTCATTTATCTTTTCCAGTAATTTTAAATTTCTGTCTTTGCAGCGTAAGTTTAACATTCAATTTCCTTTCACCCAATGTCTCTTTTGTGAATCTTCATGTTCGGAAATCAGAACTTTCTAAGTCTCTGTCAAAACAATAGCTCAAAAATTCTTCTTGCCAGTCACTTGAATGTAAGTATGCCCATTCAGGTCCAGCATATCTCCTGTTTGCAACTCTTTTCCTTTTTGGTCGTCTTCCACTTTTACTATCTTCTCCACTAGTTTGTTCTTCGCCAGATAATTCTCTTTCCTCTGGTATTGATGGTATCACATCAATCTTTCCTTTCTCCGCAGCTTTCTCTGGCCAATTGTCTCTTTTCAATGTCAATAGTCTTCTCAATATTGAGTCTTCACTTGCCTTAGGAACTTTCTCTTCAGACATTCCGGCAATTGGTTCTGGAAGAGTATAATCCACTGGGGCAGGACTATTCTCAATTCCTTTCCCAACTGGGTCTGTCTCGTCTTCGGTTTGGTTAGACAAACCACCTGCTACTGAGGTCACCCTCCTCTGAGCAGATCTTTCTTCTGTTGTTTCCTGTTTTCTGTTTTCATACGAGGACACCCTCCTCGGATTAAAATCAGTCTCACTTCTTTCTTCTTGGACTGATTCTTCTACTCCGTTTAAAGCTTGTTCAATTTCTCCATCATTTCCACTTTGTTCTCTTTCATCTGTTATCGGAGTAGGTACATCTCTGTCATTCTCGATATTTTGCTCACTCTCTTTTCCTTGGTTCCTGGTATTCTCGACTGTTGATAATCTCAACAGTTCCTCTTCTCTTTCTGTTGGATCATGCACTTTCCTCGTATGGCTTGCATGCACCCAATTTGGCAAACCAGCACACTTCACTGCAGTTGTTGTAGTGAGCACAATTTGATACAAGACCTTCCAACGTGGTTCAAGGCAAGACTTTCGGACGTGCTTCCGTATAAGCACCCAATCTCCTGCTTTCAGACTATGGCGGTCATTCTGACCCTGGAGGTTGAAAACCGCCAGGGCAGAGTGCCGCGGAAGCACCGCCAACAGGCTGGCGGTGCTTCATGGGCAACCGCCGCGGTCAGAAAAGGGCAACCGGCGGTTTCCCGCTGGTTTACCCCTGCCCCAAAGAATCCTCCATGGCGGCGCTGCTCGCAGCACCGCCATGGGGATTCCGACCCCCTTCCCGCCATCCTGGTCCTGGCGGTAAAAACCGCCAGGAACAGGATAGCGGGAACGGGTGTTGTGGGGCCCCTGGGGGCCCCTGCACTGCCCATGCCTGTGCCTAACAGGGCCCCATAATGATTTTCAGTGTCTGCCTAGCAGACACTGAAAATCGCGACGGGTGCCACTGCACCCGTCGCACCCCTTCAACTCCGCTGGCTCCATTCGGAGCCGGCTTCATTGTTGAAGGGGCTTTCCCGCTGGGCCGGCGGGCGGCCTTCTGGCGGTCGCCCGCCGGCCCAGCAGGAAAGTCAGAATGACCGCCGCGGTCATTTGACCGCGGTACGGTCTTCTGGCGGCTTCCGCCGCCCGCCGGGGTCGGAATGACCCCCTATGTCCTTGACCTTGTGTTTGTTGGGTTTGTTGTGTGTGTCTGTTGCAGATTCCACCTGATGAGGAAAAGACCGAACCACATCAGCTAGGCTTTTGAATTAATCTAGCACATATCATCTCTAATATTCACTAGTGAGTTTGCGGGTTTTGCTGGTAATATCATTTCTCTCCCCATCAGTATTTCATGTGGAGATAACCCAGTCTTTTTGTCAGGTGTATTTCTCATTGACATTAGTACTAGAGGTAGAGCATCTGGCCATTTCAGACTTGTTGATGCACACACCTTTGCCAATCGTGATTTCAGTGTTCTATTCATTTGTTCTACTAGACCTGAAGTTTCTGGGCGATAACTGCAATGCAATGTTTGCTGAATGTTTAATGCTGAAAAAAGCAATTTTTATCACCTCATTATTGAAATGTGTACCCCTATCCAATTCAATTGAGACCAGAAAACCAAAACATGGAATTAGTTCTCGCAGAAAGAATTTAGCCACAGTCAGATTGTCATTTCTCCTTGTCCGGTAAGCCTCAATCCAATGACTGAAAATGCATACAATCACCAACACATATTTCAAACTAGCACATGCAGGCATTTCAATGAAATCCATTTGCATTCTACTGAATGGACCTCCTGCTGTTCCTATGTGACCCATGTTGACAACTGTTCCTTTGCCAACATTCATCTGTTGGCAAATTATGCACCTATGACACCCCAGCTCTGCCACCTGTCTGAATTTTGGATTGTACCAATATTGTTTAAAACTCCTGATCATTGCATCCCTTCCAATGTGTGTTTGACCATGGCAGTACCTTGCCATCTGCATCAGTAGACTGTTTGGCAGAACTAACTTTCCCTCTATTGTTACCCAAATGTAATATTCCCTTTGTATGCCTCAATGTTTAATCCAATCTCTCATTTCTTCTCCTGGAACATTGTTCTGTCTTGCTTTCAGTTCATCTAGTGTCTCCACTATCTGTACAGTAAAATTTGCATAAACCTCTTAATTTTCAGACATCAATTCCCAACTTCCCTTGAATGAACTTTCATTTAGAGCACAACATTTTGCAACCTGGTCTGCACAAGCATTTCCCAATATTACATAATCTTATCTTCTCTGGTGTGCACTTCATTTGACCACAGCAATTTTCTCAGGTTTCTGCACTGCTTGTAGCAAATCATGTATCCTTTCCCAATTTTTTACAGGTGATCCTGAAGAAGTTAGGAACCCTCTCTGTGACCAAATTTGTCCAAAATCATGCACAATTCCAAATCCATACTGATTATCAGTGTTTATTGTGACTTTTATTTGATCTGGTAATTGACATGATCTGGTAAGAGCCACCAGCTCCGAGACTTGTGCAGACATTACTCCTTTAAGCCATGAAGCTTCTAGTATGCCTGAGACTGTACACACTGCATACCCTGCTCTCAATGCACCTCTGTTGTCTTGTAAACAGGAACCATCAACAAAAAGAATTTGATCATTGTCTTCCAGACAAGTATTTTTAATGTCCTCTCTTGGTATGGCACAAAGTTCTGTCACCTCCAAACAATCATGTTCAACATCACCTATGTTGGACGGATCTTCCCCCTCATTTGTTAGTAATGTTGCTGGGTTAAGCACTGTGCACCTTTTTATTGTTACATTTGGTGCCTCTAGAATAACTGTCTCATAACGAGTCAATCTTGCATTTGTCAAATATTGCGTATTTGACCTGGTCAACAGGATCTCAATTGAATGAGGTACCATTATTGTCAGAGAATAACCCATCACAATATTTTCACTTTGAGGTATACTCTGTTCAACAGCTGCTACAGTTCGCAGACATCTAGGTAGGGCTGCTGCAACATTATCCAAGGTAGCTTAAAAATATGCTACCGGTCGATTGACACCACCATGTTTTTGTGTTAAGACAGACAAAGAACATCCAGCTCTCTCGTGACAAAACAATAGGAAAGGTTTTGTGTAGTCAGGCATAACTAAAGCTGGTGCTTGACACAAACCTTCTCTCAGCTCAGTAAAAGCTTTCACATGCTCCTCATCCACCATTATAGGATCTGAAACATCCTTATGTGTCAATCTTTGCAATGGCTTTGAAGCAGCTGAAACATTTGGGATCCACTGTCGACAATAACCTACCATTCCCAAAAACATCCTCAACTCCTTTTGGGAACTCAGCATTTTCATTTTCATTGTTGCCGCCTCTCTCTCTCTGGAAATTCTCCTTGACCCTTTCTCAATTAAATGTCCCAAATACTTCCCCTCTTGCTGACAGTATCGCAACTTAGCTGGAGAAACCTTATGACCATTGTCTCCCAGGAAATTCTACAATGTAATCGTATCCTCCCTACAACCTTCCTTTGTCTTTGATGCAATCAGTAAGTCGTCAATGTAATGCACTAAGGTCGACTTATAGGGCATCACCAATGACTCCAGGTTCTTTTTCAAAATCTGATTGAAAATCAATGGTGATTCTGAAAACCCCTGAGGAAGCCTGCATCAACAGTAAACTCTAGCCAGGAATTTGAAACAAAAGAGATATTTACTGTTCTCATGAAGTGGGAATGAGAAACATGCTTGGCACAAATCAATGACTGTAAACCATTCTGCATCACATGGAATCTGAAACATTATCACTGGTGGATTAGGCACCACTGGTCAACACTTCACTATAATGTCATTTATTTTCCTTAAATCTTGAACCAAATGTATTTTCACATTTGGCTTCTTCAAACTCATGATTGGTGAATTACATGGACTGCCCATCACCTCTTTCAAAACTACTTTTTCCAAACACTGTTCTATTAATGGTCTTATTCCTTCTATGATTTCATTTGTCATTGGGTATTGAGCTGTTTGTGGGAACACCACATTTTCTTTCACTGCCACCTTGACTCCTTCAACTCCTTTAATTAAACCAATGTCTTTACCTGACAAATCCCAAACCTTTGGTTTAACCCTTTCCTGCAAATCATTTGGCAAATCTTTCTTTTCAAACACTGGAAAGAGACTGATTAAGTCTTCCAAATCGTGTCCCTCATGTGTCTCATCTTCATTGACAACCTGGTCCTCCTCCACATTCAACAAAGCTAGTTCGCAACCTCTCATTCTTTTTCCTTCATCAACCGTCAAATCCTCTCCATTGATACTAATAGTCTCCATTGTAATTCCCTTTCTGGAACACATAATCAAACAATTTATTTTGCACAATAAATCTCTTCCCAACAGCTATACTGGACTGGAATCACAAACAACAAAACTATGATAGTCTCTGAAATTTCCAATTTTCACAAGGACTGGTTCTGTAAGGGCATTAACCAACTGTTTGTTTGCAACCCCTACTATCCGCACTGTCCTCTCAGAAACAGGTATGTCTGGTACTTCAGCTGTCCTTATTGTTGAGCGCGTTGCTCCTGAGTCAATCAGAAATGTAACCCCATGGCCATGCACTTCACCCTGCACAGAAGGACCTTTCTGATCAACATCTAATGATGCACCCATCATGAACTCCTCCTCATCTGAACTACTCAATAGCATTCAGTGTTTATTTCACTCTCACTTTGTAAGGGAAATTGCTCTACTGTGTTTACACATTTGTTTTTACTCTGATTCGTGACCACCTGCGGAAGCATAACCTGCTGCTGCTCCACTGGGCTCTGTATTAATTGAACCTGTCTCGGTAATTGCATTTGCTGTACAGGCACCATCTGCACCTGTGGCTGCTTTTGTTACATTTGTGGCATTTGTACCTGTTGTACCTGTGGTTCCACATTTTGCATTTGTTGCACTGGCTGTAAAGGCTGAAAACCTTGCATGTTATTCCCATTATTCTGAAAATTTCGATTTGACCTCCCATTCTAGGTCTTCTCATGCCTTGAAATGAATTTACACCATTTGTTTGATGAACCATTACTCCTCCCTGATTCAACATCGGACACTGTCTTTTCCAATGTCCCAGCAATCCGCAAATGTGGCAAGGTAATATTTTTCACCGCTGCTGTTCATCCATCACCACTGAACTCAAATCCATGTTTCTATTAACTACTGGAATCATTATCCCTCGACCTCTACCACGACCTTGATTCGGAAACAAACCATTTCCCTGTGGCAACTGTTGTAAGTTTCCTTGCATCCTTGTCTGCGCTGCCTTAATCTGCATTACCATTGCCTTTGCTTTCAGCTTCTTCTGTTTCAACTCAATTTCATCACTACAATATTAAGCATACTGTAGGACCTCATCAATCGGCTTTGCTTGCCAACACATCAAATGATTCTTAATCATTTGACTCACTTCTGGTTTAAACCCGTCAACAAATCTAAACACCAAATGATTCTAAAATGACTCTAACACTCACCCCCCTCCACCCTTATACCCCCCTCCCCCAGCTCTTCTCACTCTACCTGTCCCCCCCCTCCCTCGCACTTTCCCGCCGCGACCTCCTGCACGCCCCCCAGCTCCCATTCGCCCCCAGCTGACCCCTCCAGCTCCTCCAGGTTCCTGAGTTCCTGAGACCCACCTCACAGTAAGTACCCCCCACCTCCCAGCCCCTCGCCCTGCCCCGCGCTACTCACCCTCTCTCCTGCTTCTTTTCCTCCTCTCTGTCTCTTCCTCCTCGCTCCTCCTCTGCAATCTTCTTCTGCACTCTTCTTCTCCCCGTCTTCTCTCTTCTTCTGTGTGCTCCTCAGCCTCTCCTGTCGCCTCTCTTCTTCCTCATCTTGCTCTGTGGTCTTCTGCCTTCTGCTCTTCGTCTTCTGTATCTTCTTTGTTGATCTTCTGTTCGTCTGCTCTTCTGCTTCTTCGTCCCCTGCATCTTCCTCTGTGTTCTTCTGTTCTTCTGTGTTCTTCTCTTCTGTTCTTCTGTGTTCTTCTGTTCTTCTGTGTTCTTCTCTTCTGTTCTTCTGTGTTCTTCGGTTCTTCTGTGTTCTTCTCTTCTGTTCTTCTGTGTTCTTCCGGTCTTCTGTGTTCTTCGCTTCTGTTCTTGTGTGTTCTTCCGGTCTTCTGTGTTCTTCGCTTCTTCTGTTCTTCGGTCCTCTCTGACTCCTGTCTCTTCCCGCCCCTGTCTCTGCCCTCCTGCCCTCCTGCTCCTGCCTCACCCCCCTCTATCTCTCCACCTATCTCTCACTATCACCCACATCTACCCTTTCGCTACCTGCCTCCCTCACTCCTCTACCTATCTCTCCACCTAACTCCCTCACTCACCCCCTCCTCCTATCTACCTATTTTTCTACCTATTTTTCTATCTCTCCACCTATCTCTCCATCTATCTATTTCCCTATCTCTCCCCCCGTCCCGACACCCCCTCTGTTACCTATCTCCCTATCCTCTCACTCTACCTCTCACCCTCACCCTCACCCACCTCTACCACCCCCACTCCCCTATCTTTTCAACCCTACTCCTATCTATCTCCCTATTCTCCTAAAACTCTAACACTCACCCCCCTTCACCCTTAAACCCCCCTCCCCCAGCTCTTCTCACTCTACCTGTCCCCCCCTCCCTCGCGCTTTCCCGCCGCGACCTCCTGCACGCCCCCGCCCCCAGCTCCCATTCGCCCCCAGCTGACCCCTCCCCCCCTCCTCCCTCTTATGGCGGCCGCTGCGCGACTGCACGCAGCGGGCACGCTGCTGGCGTGCCGGAGGCGCGCCAGAGGCAAGCCCGTCTGCGCCCATCTGCGCCCATCTGCACCTGGCCCGCGCCCAGCGCCATGACCTCTGGTCCCCAGCCCTCCCCTACCCCGCTGACCTGCTACGACCCCACCACCCTCCACGCCCTCAACCCCGGGCGCTCCAACACCTGCTTCCAAGCCCACCCCAAGCGCACCCATGGACCCTTCGCCTGTAACTCCTGCAAACGCATCTTCCACCACGCAACTACCACGACCACCAGCCCACGCGCCATCAACCACCTCAAGTGCATCCTGGTCAACACTCGCTCTGTCCACAAGCACGCCGTTGAACTCTGGGACCTCCTGGACTCCACAGCTCCGGACGTCGCCTTCATCACGGAAACCTGGATGAACGCCTCATCAGCTCCAGACATCGCCACTGCCATCCCCGAAGGCTACAAGATCTCCAGAAAAGACCGCACCAACCAAGTAGGAGGAGGCATCACCATCATCTTCAAAGACTCCATCAGCGTCACCACCTCCACCGAAGACACCCCTCTCGCCGCTGAACATCTGCATTTTCAAATCCGCACCGACCCCAGGACCACCCTCAGAGGATCCCTCGTCTACCGTCCCCCCGGACCGCGCGCCCCTTTCAGCGACGCCATCGCCGACTTCATCTCCCCGCACGCCCTCGCCTCGCCAGACTACATCCTCCTAGGCGACCTCAACTTCCATCTGGAACAGAACAACGACCCCAACACCACCGCCCTGCTGGACAACCTCGCCAACCTTGGCCTCAAGCAACTGGTGAACACCGCCACCCACATCGCCGGACACACGCTCAACCCTATCTTCTCCGCCAGCAAACACATCTTCTTCAGCCACACCTCCGCTCTACACTGGACCGACCACAGATGTGTCCACTTCACATTCCGACGCGAGACCCGTCACCTCCGCACTCAACCCATCCCTCGTCGACAGTGGAACAAGATCCCCGAAGAGCAACTCCTCTCCGCACTCGCCGCCAACCAACCCACCCTCACCACCGACCCCAACGACGCAGCCCTCAGCCTCACAAACTGGATCTCCAACTGCGCAGACAACCTTGCTCCCCTCAAACGCACGCGTCGACAGACCAACACCAAAAAACCTCTCTGGTTCTCTGACACCCTCAAAGAATCAAAGAAAACTTGTCGCACCCTCGAGAAGGCCTGGCGCAAGGACCACACCGCTGACAACATGACCGCCCTCAAGAACGCTACCCGCGAACACCACCACCTGATCCGCGCTGCCAAAAGGAACTTTTTCACCGACAGACTGGGCAAAAACAGCCACAACAGCAGAGAACTTTTCAGCATCGTCAAGGAGTTCTCCAACCCCAACGCAAACGCCGTCACGCCCTCACAGGATTTGTGAGAATCCCTCGCCACCTTCTTCCACCGCAAGATCAGCGACCTCCACGACAGCTTCGGACACCAGACCCAACCTAACATCACCGAACCCGCACCCCCGGCCTTCACCCTCAACAACTGGACCCACATCAACACTGAAGAAACCAAATCCATCATGAACTCTATCCACTCCGGCGCCCCTTCGGACCCCTGCCCTCACTTCATCTTTAATAAAGCCGACGACATCATCGCTCTGCACCTCCAGGCCGTCATCAACTCTTCTTTTTCTTCTACTACCTTCCCCGAGTGCTGGAAACACGCCAAAGTCAACGCCCTCCTAAAGAAACCTACGGCTGACCCGAGCGACCTGAAAAACTTCCGCCCCATCTCTCTCCTGCCTTTCCCAGCCAAGGTAATAGAGAAGACCGTCAACAAACAGGTGACCACCTTCCTGGAAAACAACAACCTGCTTGACCCTTCACAAACCGGATTCCGAACCAACCACAGCACGGAAACCGCCCTCATCTCAGTCACAGACGACATCAGAACCCTGATGGACAACGGTGAAACAGTCGCCCTCATCCTCCTCGACCTCTCGGCGGCCTTCAACACCGTCTGTCACCGCACCCTAATCACCCGCCTCCGCTCCACCGGGATCCAAGGCCAGGCCCTGGACTGGATCGCCTCCTTCCTCTCAAACCGTTCCCAAAGAGTTTACCTCCCACCGTTTCGCTCAGACCCCACCGAGATCATCTGCGGCGTAACTCAAGGCTCATCGCTCAGCCCGACACTCTTCAATGTCTACATGAGCCCCCTCGCCGACATCGTACGCAAGCACGACATCATCATCACCTCCTACGCCGACGACACCCAACTTATACTCTCCCTCACCAAGGACCCCGCCAGCGCCAAGACCAACCTACAAGAGGGTATGAAGGACGTCGCAGATTGGATGAGGCTCAGCCGCCTAAAGCTGAACTCTGACAAAACGGAATTCCTCATCCTCGGCAACACCCCTTCTGCCTGGGACGACTCCTGGTGGCCCACGGCCCTCGGCACCACACCGACCCCCACAGACCACGCCCGCAACCTCGGCTTCATCTTGGACCCTCTTCACACCATGACCAAGCAAGTCAATGCCGTGTCCTCCGTCTGCTTCCTCACCCTCCGCATGCTCCGCAAGATCTTCCGCTGGATCCCCGCCGACACTAGAAAAACCGTGACCCACGCCCTCGTCACAAGCCGCCTGGACTACGGCAACACCCTCTACGCTGGGACCACCACCAAACTCCAAAATGGCCTGCAACGCACTCAAAACGCCTCGGCCCGCCTCATCCTCGACGTACCCCGCAACAGCCACATCTCCGCACACCTGAGACACCTGCATTGGCTCCCAGTCAGCAAAAGGATCACCTTTCGACTTCTCACCCACGCACACAAAGCCCTCCACAACAAGGGACCGGAATACCTCAACTGACGCCTCAGCTTCTACGTCCCCACCCGCCTCCTCCGTTCCTCTGGCCTCGCGCTCGCTGCCGTCCCTCGCATCTGCCGCTCCACGGCGGGTGGGAGGTCTTTCTCCTTCCTGGCAGCCAAGACCTGGAACTCCCTCCCCACCAGCCTCAGGACCACCCAGGACCACTCCGCATTCCGGAGACTCCTAAAAACCTGGCTTTTCGAGCAGCAGTAACCCCCCCCCTTTCCCCTAGCGCCTTGAGACCCGCACGGGTGAGTAGCGCGCTTTATAAATGTTAATGATTTGATTTGATTTGATTTGATTTGATTCATGTTTTCATTTTCAATAGTTTCTGCACCACTAAACTGTTAGAATGCCTTCAACAATCTCTCATAATACGCATTAACTGATTCCTTCCCTTCTTGTGTTGTTCTATCAATGCGCTTCAATGCCAATCAGAGCTTTACAGTGAAACACTCGTTTTCAGAAATTCAATGACCTTATAGTAATATTTCATTACTTCAGGAGATGGCACACCTGTTTTCAAATCTCTTTGCGGCTCGCTTGTCGGCCAATTGACACTCCTTTTGCATTCAACCCATAAATCTGCTGCCACCACAATGTCAAAAAGTGTATTCAAGTCTTCCCAAAGACACTTCGAAAGTTTCAAAAACCTATCTGTCTGCTTATAACACTCCATTGGCTTCTTTCTCAGTCTTGGATAATCATTCATAAAACTTACAATGTCACTTCTATTCCAAGGTACATTAATAAGATTCCCTCCTGGCGTGTCTCTCATTGGTAACATTTTTACTACATCTCCTGCCAGTGTCCCATCGTCTTCCTTGGATCTCTCTCTTTTTCTGTCCCATTTACTCTCCCATTTATCCAATGCCTTCTAAATCTGCACTCTCTCAAGTAACTCTTTGAGATGCAACCTCATCCCTGCAGATCTCATGTGAACAAAGTCTTCTTCCTCCAAATGCAGCCTATAACTCCTTTTTAATGTTTTCATCTTTGTCAAATCAATGTCGTAATCATCTGTCACATCTTGTAACTGTTGATAAACTCTGTTCGCTCCTTTTGTAATGACCTTACACAGGTATCTCAATTGCCCTTCGGTATAAGAGTCAAGTCTGTTCACTTCCATTGTTCCTTCTAAAAGCTCACTCCCTTCCATGTTTAACCTCACTCTAACTATTTAAGTCCTCCAACCATTCTGTTATTTCGGTGCAGACAAACCTTTCAGAGATGCTCCGCTAGCTAGTGCACCTGCTCCTCACCCATGTCCTGAACCCGTGCTCTGTTATTGAGCCATTGTTCCTGATGTCTCAACAGGTGACAAATCTATTAGATAATTTGTCTCATTTAAACTTGGTTCCTGTCTATTCTGCACATTTAGCAATGAATTCTCTCCACTATTGTCTACTCGAACATATAATGGAGTTACTAGACCCATCGTAATAGGTACAGTAATTGCGTCTGGATTCATCAGTGTTCCAGCCCCTAATGTTTGTCCTGCTCTCATGCTCTGCATTTGTGGAATCTGTTCTCATATCTTTGTCCCTTGACAACCCTGTGACAGTACTATATTTGCCGTAGTCATCACTGTCTGGATCTCTGGCTGTACCTCAGGAATGTTAATCTCAAACTGTTGCCTATTGCTCAATAAGTCATTAAAAGTACTCTGCATCTGAACTCTCTCATGACTCAGGTCACCCCTCACTGATTCTGAAGTAGATATTGCAGTAGGAATTATGTTACTCATACCGCTCCCATTTAATCCCATTATATTCTGCTGTCTCACATCGGGTGGAAGATATGTTTCTATAACATGGTTAACCACCTCATCTTCCTCCGTGTCATCATCGTTAAACATGACACTTTTTGGCTGTTTTGCATTCTGTTCTAATGAACCCTTCTTCTTCTTCTTCCCATCTTTTGTTCTTGCCTCGTCTTCATTTGTTCTTGCTGGAAATAACCTAACCCCATGTAATGTATCTTCTCTCCACCTTTTCTGTTCCTCAGCCCACATCGTTTCAGACAGTGTTTTATCCACCCTTCTCATTTTCCTTTCATATTTTAAAGCCTGCTGTTCTTTTGCTACCAGCTCCCAAACAGCTAATGCTTCAGATTGCGCTGGCCTCGGTGGAGGTTTAAGACTGTACATCTTTGTTCTCAGGTTATCCAGAATTCTTAAATTGAATGTACCATGTTCTGGGAAGGCTAAACAACCCTCTTGTCTTGTTATTTTAACCCAATGCTTCAACCACCGACATGCTGCTGCACCTCTCTCCTCAAACACAATGTATGCTGGAGTATTTTCTGGCAGACCAATCTCTCCTTCAAGTATCGGAATGTACTCACCACCCCTCAACACACAGTTCAAAGCTTTGAAAAACTTCATTTTGACTTAATTTATTCAAACACAATATCCACAGGAAAAAAATAACTTTAAAAACAACTCAGCAAGCAGTAAACAAATTTAAAGAAAGAATAACCAATCAGGAGAAGTGACTGCTATCCCACAATTCTCTTCAACCCCCCTGCCTTTCAATCGCATTGCTCTATTATCGGACTGATTGACAAATCCGTGCGTGACTCCTTTCTATCAATCAACCAATCCCATCGCGACACTGCTACGTCACACTCAACACATTCACTCCCCCAGCACCTTCGCTAAGACGCTGACAAAGTCTATCGTACTAACCCTTTCACAACCCATACACACAATCAACGCAATATTAATTCACAAGCTATCTCAAAAATGAGAAAACAAATTCGCTCATCTACTACAGGTAGGGTAACACAAACACTTCAGAACCTTCCAAAGAAACCTTCAGCTTTCGCCTACTCCTTTTTCACAGTTCCCACAATCGCGAGTAAACTTCGACCAGCAAACTTTACTACTCCACTGTTCCTTGGAATATTGTCTAGTGCACTTAGTACTCACTAGGTCTTCAGTATATTTTTTCATTCACACCAATTTCTCACAAACTCATCAGATCGATCTACTAAATGAACGAATTGCAACATATACCAACTGTCCCTCTACACTTGTCAATATACTCTGGAGTCCCAGACCTCTCTCTACTTTAGGTCTGTCATCAACAACCACGTGGATAATTTTTCCTGCATCAAGCGCCACACTTAAATGAAGAATGCCGCTTCCCTACTCTCATACCTATAGGAGTGCGCCTACTCTATCTAATCACTAATTTGAGTGTCCCTACTCTAAACTCATATTCGACACAATCATCTGCAAATTAGCCAAAGCTGTGCAATCGCAAACACTTTATTCTCCTCAAGCAAATACAATCAAACACTGCCAAGAACATACCCATCAGCCTAGGGGGTCTCCAAGGAGCGGGAAAGTCACTTAATGCACCTAGCCACTCATCATGTTAATCTGCTTAACAATTTTGGAAAAAAGAAAGAAAGAAAGAACAAGTGAACCACTTTGACACACCTGAACCTCACAGTCCCATTATGACATCATCAAAACAATGACGTAACTATAATCTGCTACCAAAAAACTGCGAGCGCGCCACAGAATCCTAGCTTTTATCACTACTGAATAGTGGATCCAGAGCTAGAGGACGATGGATCAAAGTGACATAGGTTTGAGGGGATGTCACCAATGGGAAGTGTGAGGACCATCAAATCAACAATATTCAGTAATACAAAGCTTCAGTCAATAACTACACCAGTTTAATAATAAGAATTTGTAAACTTATTTACCTATATTAACAAAGTTAAGATTACGAAAATAACTCTCAAACACAAATGATAAGCATATCAAATCAATAGCGGCTGATTAAATCGACGTTTATATCTCAATCTGATTAATACAATTAAATCACACTTATTAATAATATAAAAACTGGTAATAATGGTAGAGTATGCATTAGTTCAGCTTCAAACGATTTTAAAACAGGTCATGAGCATATAAAAATTAATTCTATATCTAACCACAGATTAGCATTACATGTTGGGTATCATGTGAAAAGAATTTAGTAACAGAAATTTAGAAAAAACACTAACTTGATTATAATTTAAAAAACTATGAATGTGCAGCAATATAATCATTAATTGCAGCTGGTACCTGGAAAGCAAGAGAGACACAATTCACATTTAATAACATACATTACCACAGTAGTAGTAACAGCAAATGATCAGCTTCAGGTTGAGGACACCATCAGCTATGGGCCTAATGACAGCTAATCTCGAATCTCGTCTGCTCTTGAAGAACAACAAACCAACTCTCTCCAACGATCTCCTACTCTTTCTCTCCAATGCGCTAGCTATTAATCATTCTACACAGGCTGTTATACTAAAATCTAATTAACTCCTGATTGGTCAGTCTATGCTGTGGTTTCATTTCAGCCAATCGACAACTAAATTGGTGACCTAAACTTGACAAACTTACGCTAACTATAACATTTTCTTTCGATGTAACTTTTCTTCTTCTGTCTCGTCTGTAACTCCATTGTCTTATCCGCCTCTTGCATATCTTGTTCTCAGGAAGAAACTTTCACTGTAACTTCTACTTCCATCCTTGAGGAAAAAACAGATATTAGTAACATTCTCAAACAATAGAACATTTCAACCTATGCAATGTTTGGTTAATACACGACCTTATAAGGCATGGCACCGCAACCCACTAGGGTTAGCTGTGGATACATCTACACAAGCTTCGAAAACACTTATTATGAAAGCCTTGAATCATAGGAAATAACTACAGCATCTGATTACAATTATGCTCAGCCAAAAAACTGAAAAACAGACATTTCAGAAAGCTTCTTGTTTTACACGTTAGTTCATTACGCATTTTTAATATGAAAATCATTAATAAACATATTAGAAAATTCACACTCTCACACCAGTACTACAGGATATTGGGTCCATGCCGAGCCTCGAGCCTAGTTTCCCAATTCCACAGACGGTAGCTGTGACCGCAATGTCACAACGCCCTGGGTAGAGGGACGGCACCAGAAGCCACATTAAAGATCTGCTTGTCATGGCACTGAGGACCCAACAGGACCTCGAGCTGAGTCAGAGCAAGGCCTCTATCACTCGCCCCTATCACCCTCCCTTAAAGAGCCTAATATTCCCTTTTCTGCATCCATGCTCTCAGTTCAGATGGCTCATCATGCAGCTTTTTCTTGCCGTACCCTTCATGATTTTCTCCTCCCACCCTTTTGCCTCGCCCACACTCCCCCTCTGTCCCTGTCATGCCCCATGGCCCACCCATTTTATTGTAAAAGTTTTGCAGGTGCTGCTGCTGGTGGGGGGAGGGGTGGGATACACCTTTGCCATAGTGGAGGAGCTGCCACTGGTAACACCCCCCCCTGAAGCTATGCCCCTGCACCCCCCCACATACTCCATTTCTGTGATACTGCGACAAAGAAAACCTAATTCTTACATTTTACAGCCACAGTATGTGAATCTCTCCAAAACTAATGTCTCACATGGGACTGTCACCCCTGACTAAATTGTCAAATTGTAAACCTCCAAACACAAACATCTCAGCTATCATCTTCGATTGAGACTATCTTGATCTTGTTATAAGTTCGTGATGAATGTACAGCCATCCGTTGGTGCTTGATACTCTCAGGCCCTTTGGTCAGATTTCAAGCCTAAAACTGAAAAATCTACATCATATATTTTGCCGCTTACAGAATTGGGGCTCTTGAGTTGGCTGAGTTGGGGTACTACAGTTATGGTTGCATACAATTTTGCATCTCGTCATCAACATGTACAGACAACACCCTGATGTTGTCTGGGTAACCTGGACAGGGCACTAGCTATGGCATGAGCCTCGGTGGACTTTTGGAAGCGGTTACCCCACTCTCCCCACGGTCGGGCTGCACTTTCCAAAATGATACTACTACCATGACTACTTTACTATTACACTACCATTCCATGGAAGCACAAGAGTAGTTTGGATACCCTCCTGAGGGACTTGTTTTGGGGCACTGGAAAGCACTGGTATGCACATGCTCTAGCTAGGAGCTGGCGGCCTAGGTGTACCAGATTTAGAAAATATTACACTACAGCGCAGATGCCATTGGTCATCCACTGTTGGACCCCACCACTGTCTCCTGAGTCCTGTTATCTTGCCGTCTCTGCTAGGAGTTCCTAGTTCGTAGAGCTGTTTATTAGGGACTGCCCCTGTGCCGGTGTGATGCTGTGCCTCTGGTTAATGGCTCATCATTGCTGTTCCCAGTATCTTCATCAGGCTAAACTGCGCAACCCTTACACAGCTGAACTGCAGCCCAGGTCATTGCATGAGTTCCTTCAATTTCATTGGTCCTTCAGTTCCTCTGTGTGAGCTGGTACAAATGTTACACAGGCTGGCATTAAATGTGGAAACCCAAGTCCCATTCTCAGAATACTACTGGATGTGTGGAGAATCGGAAGGTGGTCTGCCTTGCTGTCTGAAGAGACCTATGAAAGACTGGACATGCTTGCATTGGACCTAGGATAGCAGAAGTGACTCAACAGGTCAGTTGGCTGGTTGACCTCCTGTTGGAGCTACGGGGACACAACAAGCTTCCAGAGGCCTCTCTCACTACAACTGCTAAGCTGACCAGTACCAGTTAGACCTGCCCTCAACCCTGCTGCTTGTCTCTGTAGGAATAAGTCCTAACCTCCAAGTGGTGCCCCCAGATCGTGGACCCTTGGCTGGTGTTATAGTGTACTTCTCTTAACCATACTGCAAAATCTTGCACTTGGAATTTTTTTGCCAACTTTCCCTCCAAAGAACCAGTGGAAGACTGCATCTGCTGTTGAGCCGATGCCATCAACATCGAATCGCTTGTCGGATTTTAATTGCTGGTTTTCCCCGCTGAAGTAGATCTTACTTCCAGAAAAGTTTCCAAGTCCGAATATAGAAGGTTTCATTGGACAGACACTTAGTAACAACCTGTCAACATTGAAGCCTTTTTGGGCATAAAGTTCGGACTTAGCCCACTCAGAGATTTTCCTCCATTGTCAACAACAGCACCAAGACCCTGCTTTTCAGCAATCCACCGTCGTTGAGCCCTGCTTTGGATCCAGCTTGCAGTTTGCCTTGCCGACAACTCATCAACAACCACTTTTACCCACTTCCACCGGAAAAAACCTGGTCCCTGTATGTGACCCATTCTCTATCGCAATTGGGCAACCAGATTACCTCAATTGGCACTTTGTATTTCTTAGTTGTATTTTTAATTCAAACTTTAAAAATTCATAATTCTGGTTCTACCTACTACAGTTTCGTAATTGTGGTGTCATTTTATTGATTCAAATTTACCCTATTTTTCCAAATTGGTGTAGACTTTTTCCTGTGTTGTGTTTTCACTTTATTACTGTTTGATTGCTGCATAAACAGTTTACACATTGTCTCTAAGTTAAGCCTGATTGTTGCCATGCTGCCAGAGGGTCAAGCACAGGTTTATTTATTGACATTTGTGGTTAACCCTGTAATTATTTTTTGAGGTAGGTTCTCACTCCCTCAACTATTACTTCAGTTTCTTGCAACTGGTAATTTTCATTAGCCGGATTCCAAGTCCTCCTTGCCCCAGTCCTAATAGTGTAAGACGGGCCCACCATCCTGAGACAGACATTCTACAAGACTGTTGAAGTTTAAAACTCCCTACTGGTCTGGCTACCATCGCTACATGCAAGTCAGTCCTTTATGTTACAAGCGGACTGGCATTAGAGGAGCCAACATTGGGAAGGACTTTGGGTTAAGAACTGGGATGAGGAGGAATTGAAATCTAGGTAACGAATATTACCAGTAAGTATTCAAATAATTACTCTGTGGTCCGTTCTCCTCATCCCAGTCCAAACTAGTTGAGGATACATCCATAAACAATGTCAATCATATGAAAAATAGTATTTCATTAGAGATAAATTATTTTAGTAATTATTGAATTGCTATGTTCATGACTCCAGAATAAAAATTATTAGTCAAACCCAAATCTAATTCATAATGAGAAACAAAAGTATTAGGGTTTGACCACGTAGCAGCCTTATATATTTCTTCTATGGATGCCTCTGAGTTGTCTGTTCAAGATGTTGAGACAGCCATTGCTGACGACCTTTGGAGTTTTCCTGGTGTTTCTTGTGACACGGAAACATATGCCTGAGTTATTACTTGCCTACCCAATCTATTCAATGTGGCTTCTATAATTTTTTTCCTTTATTCACAAGAGAAAAAATGCATTAGAATTACAGAAGGGTTTAGTTCATTCCAGGCATATTGATAGGGCATGTTGTATATCCAAAAGCAAAAGTATAGTATCAGGGCATGATAGATTAGACCCCAGTAAAACTAACTGCTGTGATATGTGATAACTTGTCTGAACCTTTGGCTTGAATTTGGGGTTAGGTCTTAAAACAACTGGTTTGGGAAAAAACATTAAAATAAGGAAAATAAATTACCAAAGCTCCCATTTCAATAAATTTCCTAGCTGAGGTTATGTGTTATACATGTGCCACTACTAAGAGTGCCACATGTGCTGACATCCAGGACATCCAGGATATGTTCATAGAATGTAGTGGTTCAAATGGTCCCACTTACAACCCTTTTAACGCAAGTGGAAGATCCCATGAAGGGCTTGAATTTGGCATCATTATTCTGCTCTGTTGAAAATCTGACTTTTCTAGGAAATTATCTTTGATAAATTACTCCATGATTCCCGAAAGCCTTTTATTGCTGACCACTGAGCCAACAGAGTAGATGGAGATAGTCCCTTAAGGAAACCACCCCTAAACATGTTTAACATTTGAAAAGGGTCACAAAAAATTGCAGAAAGAATCTTATTCCTGTGCCAACTTTCAAAGTTACGCCCAATGACACTGACGGTTTTCCAGAAGCTTGGATTTCTAATGGAAATTCCCTTGATCCCTCCTCTCACCTTTCATATAATTTATTTTAGAGTCAATAATTGTGTCCTTGACAGTAAAGGCACACGCAGAGGAGAAGGACCTATTGTCATGTAACAGCAGTACTTTTTTGCATGGTTATTTATTATGGGAAACCATGGCCCACGAGGTGCTGTAAACATCAGACCCTCTCCTGAATCTTGAGACGCACCACCTGGAGGAGAGGAATCAGAAGAAAAGCATAGAAAAGTCAATCTGGCGAAGCCATTAATAGGGCATCCACTCCCCACGCCTAGAGCCAAATGTCACTTGCGAAAATGAAGGAGCAATACATTGGCTGGGGGGGACACAGTTCACCGAACAAGGGCACTATTGCTGGACACCTCCTGTAAGATATGAAAACTTACAGAAGTTGAAAGGTTGTGTCTCAGTCTCACCGCATATATGTTCTCCTTTCCTAAAATGTAACAGGCCTGCAACAATGTCAGACAAGCCTCCACCCAATTGAAGATAGATTGAGCTGTCTGGGCATACACCCTGTTCTTTATTCTGCCATGGCAATTTATTTACCTCCAAACCACCTGAGTACCTGTGCAGGTGATTCACAAAAGATTGAAGAGCGTAGAACATCACCAGGAGTTCTCTCTAATTGGGAGTTTTCCACATTTGACCATCTGCTATTCTCTTCCATTCCCGCTAGAGTCACACTCCAACTTGCTGGCATCGGTTGACACAACCAGGGGCATTTCTTGCTGTGAACTCACTCCGATCTGTAGATTCTCCAGAACTAGTCACTATTGCAGCCCTTGTTTCACTTTGCCAGATGCAGGAATGAACTAATTTTGGGCCACCAGAGACCAGCAATCCAGCAGATGATCAAAGGGGGTCTTCAAATGATGGCAAGTCTAAGAAAATGCAGCTGTGGTTTCTGCTAGCAACCCCTGTGTTTTCAATCAATTTCTTGTCAATGTATCAGGTTTCACCCGGTGAGATCATATATGATTCTGGAGATTTATTTTCCTGGCTTGTGGAAGAAAGACACTTCTCTTCTCTGTGTAAAAAAATGCGCCTATGGACAAATTCTGTTGCTCTGGGTATAGCTGCAACTTTTGCAGATTGAGGATGAAACTCAGGGAACTGAGATGGCTGCCATATCTTTTCATGTTGATCTTGTCCTTAAAAGAAATCAGCAGAAATCAACCAATCATCAAGAGGCAACAACTGGTGCTAATACCTTCTTGAAAGTTCTGAGAGGGGTTTGGAATTGACACTAATACCTTGGTGAATGGGAGAGCCTGGAATTGAAAGTGTTGGTCTTCTAAAACTCAGGAAACACTGGCTCTGTTGATATCTCGGTGTATGAAAATATGTGTCTTGCGGTTCTACTAACACCAAAAATTCTCCTTTTGATAGCCAATGGGTTATTGCCTATAAAGTTAACATCCCAAATGATTGTGTGTCACAAACTTGTTGGGTGTCCTTAATTCCAGTACTGGTCTAAATTTCCCTCCAAGGTCTGGCACGAAGAATAAGATAGAATAAACACCTTTCTGTTTTTGTGAGACCTGTATGATTTCTCCTTTCTGTACCAGAATTTGAACCTTTTCAATCATGGCTCTTCTCTTGTCCTCTGATTTGGTTATTATAGAGCATCTAGTGGAGGAGTTTTGAAGTGAATAGCACAAGCATCTTTTCTGATGTTCAAGACCTGTATGTCCTAAAGTACCATTCACTCGCTGTAGAATTCCTTCAACCGTCTCCTGACATGACTCTTGGGATCGTCAGGATTTTGGTTGTTGCTGTGGCTGCAGCTGTGATGGTTGGAGCTAGGATTTATCAGAAAGCACGACTCCCCCAGTCTCGGGTCCACCCACGGAAGGGGAAACTCCTTTGTTTGAAATTTTGAATGGGACACTTCTGAATAAAGGACTTTTTAGCTCAAAAAAATTCTACAAGACTGCAAAAACGTCTTTTCCCTTGAAGATTTTAACACTAAGGCCCTCATTATGACATTGGCGGTGACTATTAAAGTGGCGCGAACAGGCTGGTGGTAATAACGGCCAAATTATGACCAAGGCTGTGATAACTCCCCTAGACAGCTAATGTACCACATCATCCACCAGGGCGTTAACACCACTCACCACGGCGGTAGCCATCAACAGCCAGGCGGAAGACAAAGTACCGCCCACCATATTATGACATGGCAAACTGCCATGATTTCCGGGGTGGTACGAACGCCATCAAAAGCCTGGCATAAACACATCACAGATAACCAAAGACTCACCTACCGAGACACAGAGAAGTCCAACGCCGCCATGGAACCAGAAATGCAAGTCTTCCCAATGGTCTTCTACGCCATGCTCCACCTGGAACACCAACGCCAACAAAGACGACGACGGTGAGTACAGCCGCCTAGCACACAAGGGAAAGAGGGAGGAAAAGGAGAGTGACACACACACGCACAACACACACCATACACACACCTGCTGCAGACTTAAACCAATGGCACACGGCACACAGCATAATAATACAAGGACTACAGTTCAGCAGTACTGACATTGTCATAGCAAGGCAACACCATATGAACCAATTTTAGAACAAAGATACATGAACAATTGTTCAGAAAGGGTCAATGCACATAAGGCCCACATGGCCACGGAGAAAATTCCAAGCCCCAACTTGATCCTGACTAACACCGCACAACACATTGCAGGGGCAACATCTCGGAAGTGGACAGGCACCTCAGGGGAAAGGGGGTATGGGGCACCTCAGCTGAAGTTGAGAACTTGCCCAATGCTCCTGGAGGGGGCTCCATAACCGTTTTCCAATGCTAGGGAGTGCAATGTCACAGTCTCTGAGGTGGGGAACTTGCCCACTGATCCTGGAGGGGCTCCATGCCCATTGCCCAATTCTGAGGAGTGCAAGTTCACAGTCTCTGGGTTGGGGGACTTGCCCACTGCTCCTGGAGGGGGATCCATGTACAACAGTCCCTGGAGGGTGGCTTACATGCCCTCTGCTGGAGGTGAGGGCTGCATTGTCTCTGCTGGGGAGGTGTCTCCTGGGCAGCCTCTGCTGGAGGGGAGGACTGCTGTGTCTCTGCTGGGGGAGGTGTCTCCTTGGCAGCCTCTGCTGGAGGTGAGGGATGCATTATCTCTGCTGGGGGAGCTGTCTCCTGGGCAGCCTCTGCTGGAGGTGAGGGCTGCTGTGTTCCAGCTGGAGGTGAGGGCTTCTTGCCTGTCATTGGTGGTTGACTGGGAACCTTTTCTGACATTAGTGGTTGAGTAGGAATCTCTTCATTCATTGGCGGTTGAGTGGGAACCTTTTCTGACATTCGTGGTAGAGTGGAAGCTTTTCTGACATTGGTGGTGAAGTGGGAGTCCCTTTCCTACTGGTGGAGGAGGATCCTTCCTTTCCCGGCTGGTGGAGTGGCATCCTTCTCTTTCCTGGCTGGTGGAGTGGGATCCTTCCCTGTCATGGCTGGTGGAGTGGGATCATTCCCTTTCCTGGCAGGTGGAGTGGGATCCTTCACTGTCTTACCTCCATGACTAGGAGGTTCCTCCACTGTCCCCGTGGACTCTTTGGCTGAGGTGCTGGGCTGGGTCATTGGGACCCTGCTTTTATGGGTAGGATGGGGGAGTGGGAGGGAAGAGGTCAAGTTGGGCAAGGAAAAGCTTCCTAGGGATGGTGGGGTGGGATGAGGGAGGAGGGATGGGAGTGGAGGTTGAGGGAATGGTTGTTGGAGGAGTACGTCTGCTGGACTTGGGTGCAGGTGCATGGGCAGTGTGCTGATGTGAGGTGGATGGCTGTTGGGTGTCTGAGTGCCTGTGTTTGTGTCCTTTAGGAAGGGGGGGACAGACAGGGTTGGAGAGGACACAGGGCACGTGTGGGTGGATGTTATGGAGGTGTCTGCTAGTGAGGTGTGTGTGCTGCTTGGTGTGGTGATGCTGGTGGTGGCTGTTAAAGCAGTGCATGCAGGTGTGAGTGTGGATGTGACTGTGAGGGAGGTGGAGGAGGAGGGGGAGACAGTAGAGACAGTGGATGTGGATGTGTGCCCAACTGTCTGTTGTTTGTGTGAGTGCTTGTGGCCTGAAGTGTGGTGCCTGTGTTTGACTGTGCCACTCTTGTGTGATGTCTTGTGTGCATGCTCGTCTGTATGTGTGCATGGGATGGGTTGGGGCTGAGGAGACTGGGACTAAGAAGTGATAGTTGGAGGGGGGACGGTAGGAACAGGGACAATGGCTGCCATTAGAGAGTAGGCCAAAGCCTGAATCGATCTCTGTTGGGCCGCTAATCCACCGTGGATGCCCTCCAGGAATGCATTGCATTGCAGAATCTGAGATGCCAGCCCCTGGATGGCATTCACAATGGTTGACTGCCCTACTGAGATGGATCTCAGGAGTTCAATAGCCTCCTCAGTCAGGGCAGCAGGGCTCACTGGGGCAGGGCCTGAGGTGCCTGGAGAGAAGGAGATGCCCACCCTCCTGGGTGAGTGGGCACGGGCAACTCGCTGAGGGGTTAATGGGAGAGCAGTGCTGGTACGGGGGAGGTGGCTGTACCTGCAGCTGGGGTGGACACAGAGGTGTCCGCCACCACCAGGGAGCTTCCACCGGAGGGGGTATCTGAGTCAGTGTTGTCACCTCCTGTCTCTGCCGTGGTGCTCCCCTCGCCCTCCATCCCACTGGGTCCCTCGGCATCAGTGGACTCTGCCTCCTCGGTCCTGTGGGATGCAGCTCCCTCTGTCGCTGGTGCCCCTGCTCCTCCGCCAGATTATGCTAATGCACACATGGACACGATGACAGAAGTAGAAAGGGGGGAGGGAGAGAAATGGAGCACTGGGTCAATTACAGCACCAACACCACAGTTGGCATACACAGCACTGTCACACACAGGGATCAGGATTGAGCACTATGCATAGCACTGGCATTGACTTGGCTAGATGCCACAGAAAGATGAGGGCCAAACACTGCCAACTGTACACCTCCTGGGACCCACAAAGCCCTGACTGACATGGAATGCAAACAAGCTAGGTTACCTGCATTTGCCATACACCCATTACCCTTGAGCTGGATCACACTGCAATAGCAGTCCTGGCATTAAGGGGCACCCACTAACTCACAACCACCACCCGGATCCCATGCCACCTACCAGTTATTGTAGTAATGCCCACTGCTGTACTCACCCCATTGCCGCTGCTGTGATGCCCCCAAGCGCCCATCCAGCTCTGGGTAAGCCACCGCCAGTATGCCGGCCATCGGGGGGGGGTCAGGTTCCGTCGGGCACCCCTTCCTCGTTGGGAGGCCACCCCCAGCTGGGCCTCCATGGTCTTTCGTGCCCAGTGTCTCAGGGCCTCCCACCGTTTCCTGCAGTGGGTCCTCTGCCTGCTGTAGACCCCCAGGGTCCCCACGTCCTTGCCGATGGCATGCCACAATCCCTTCTTTTGATGGGCGCTGACCTGCAGAAGTAATACAGACATGAGGACAGCATTACACACACAATCCAGTCTGTCAGACATATGGCCCCCAAATCCCATTTCCAAATCCATTGGCACAAACATTGCCCGGCGTACACCATGTATACTACCACCCCACATATGACACGATGCCTCTCCATGCAACCCTCCCACATGCATCATGCCCAAGGTGTACTCACCTGTTGGTCTGGAGGCCCATAAAGCTGTCCATACTGGGACAGGACCTATCCACCAAGTGCTCCAACTCCATCGAAGTGAAGGCAGGGGCCCTTTCCCCGGTCACACGGGCCATGGTAGGTTCCAACCACAGGTCACAGCAGCACACTCAGTGTAGGTGTTGTCCTTTGGAAAGTCAGGAATCAAGTGAGGTTATAGACAGAAAATGGCAGTCACGTTCGTGGCGGTGTATACCGTCACCGCCAATGCCGATCCCCATTGGCCACTGTACTCCATAGAGCCCCATATTAGCCAATGAGGAATTGCACGGCAGTGCAAGACCGCCTTCGGCCACGATGCCCAACGTCAGCGGAATTACCTCACTTCCACCTGTCCCAAGATACAGGACAGGCGGTTGCCATTTCAGGGTGGTGGACTACATACAGATCTCCCATAACCGTGTCATTTATGAAAACTGCACATACATTGCCATTGCCACTGTCCCATCACATTAATGCTGTATGCACACTGAGATGGTCGTTCCATTGTACAAATTGTGAAAGCCTACTCACTCTTGTGTCCCTTAGATACCTACCACCGCGGATGAATAGGAGGAGGAGACAAACCCCTGTGTACAGACCCCTTGTGGACTTGGCTACACTGGAGGGCAGGCACATTATACTCACATATAGACTAGACAGGGCCACAATCACAGAGCTGTGTGCCCAATTGGAGCCTGACCTGATATCAGCTATCCATCATCCCACTGGGATCCCCCCTCTTATGCAGGTTCTATCAGTGTTCCATTTCCGGGCAACTGCTTCTTTCCAAGTGACGGTGGGCTTGGCAGCAGGAATGTCACAGCCAATGTTCTCAATCGTGCTGGTAAGGGTATTGTCTGCCTTGGTGAAACACATGTTCAGATACATTTCTTTCCCCCAGGTGGAAGATTTGGCCACTGTGAAAGCGGGATTCTATGCAATGGGACATATTCCCAATACTATTGGGGCAATTGACGGTACACATATTGCGTTTGCCCCCCCCCGCCAGAATGAACAGGTGTTAAGGAATCTGAAGAGTTTTGACTCATTCAATGTGCAAATGGTGTGCCTGGTGGACCAGTATATCTCCCACGTTACTGCCAAGTATCCTGGGATGGTGCATGACGCCTTTGTTCTGAGGAATAGCAGCATCCCAAATGTGATGGCCCAACTACAGAGGCACAGGGTGTAGCTAATAGGTGAGCCAAAGACCCTATCCACTGTATGTCAGTGTATGCTTTCAAGTGTTATCCCCATAGCATTGTGTAAGGTTACATTTTGTCCCTTAATACTTGCAGGTGACTCTGGCTACCCAAACCTATCGTGGCTCTTGACCCATCTGAGGAATGCCAGGACAGGGGCTGAGAACCGTTATAATGATGCACATGGGCGAACCAGGGGAATAATCGAGAGGACCTTTGGCCTCCTGAAGGCCAGGTTCAGATGCCTGCACCTGACAGGTGATTCCCTGTGCTACTCACCCGAGAAGGTCTGCCAGATAGTAGTGGCATGCTGCATGTTGCAAAATCTGGCTCTCAGACGACATGTGCCTTTTCTGCAGGAGGAGGGGACTGGAGATGACCCTGTGGCAGCAGTGGACCCTGAGAACTGTGAGGATGAGGAGGCAGAGGATAAGGATGAGGACAAAAGAACATCAGTAATACGACAATACTTCCAATGACACACAGGTGAGACAGTGGAACTGACCATTACTCTGACTACTGATGTTTTCTGTGTGGCTGTATCATTTTTCTTTTTTTTTAAATCTGTTTATTAAACGAAATACAAAAACAGCAGTACATTCCACTTATTTACGAAAGAGAATAAACATCTTCCCTTCTCATGTACATTTACACGTATTTGTAGATTTTGTACAATACGGTTTAAATTTAGCGTACTGATATACAACTTAAAATTGTGCAACTTGTAACAATAGCCATATTAATTATTACATTTGAGTATATATAGTGGCGTCACAAATAATAGGGGTAACATTGGGCTGGAGAGGCAAGAGAGGTACCTTTACTTTATGTGTGTGTTATGTAAACAAGAGCAGGAGAGGGTCAGAGCTAACGGGTTAGTGGTACCCGATCTTGTTGCCTAGAGTCTCACCTGAATTAAGCTCTGTTGGTCGATTAATTTTATGTTTCAATTGGGTATGGTGATGTCATGCTGAATTAATAGGAAGAGTATGAGGGATCGAATGTTATGGGTATTGAACAGGGAGTCCATTATCAGGTGTCTGCCGACTCAGGGAGGGTACATGTCGTCTCTGGTTTCTATTTTTACTACAAAGTGATCCCAAATTTTAGCACCTTCTTGTATCTGACCCTTATATTGTAGTTGTCTTAATGTGTGAGCCTCTGCTTGTGTGCGACTATATAGGTCATTGAGCCAGGCAGAGTAAGGGGGAGCATGTGGGGCCTTCCAGTGTGTAGCAATCAATCGCTTGTATACCACGAATGCGAGGTCTATAAATCTCCTTTAACACAATGTCGTATACCCAGCAAGCATGATTCCGGAGTGGGTGCAAGCGTGTGAGCAACAATGTCTACTGTAGTTTCCCGTGATAACCCGCCAGCTGATATTTACTGGGTGGCAGTCCCAGACCTTATGATAAAAATTAGCTGCAGGAGTGGCACACCTAGGGCACTCTGGTTTAGAATTTGGATATATTTTATTAATACGGGCCCGGGGACAAATATGACTGATGAATGTAGTTGAATGGGGTGTACCTCAGTCTGGTGTTGCGGGAAACGGACTTAATCGTGGCGAGGGCCGCTTCCCAAGTTTTCTGGGTGATTGGTGTAGTAAGGACGGCATCCCAGAGGAGTTTAACCTGAGCTAAGTCAGTATGGGCGCCTGTTAAAAGTATTTTATATAGCTTAGTGATAGTGCCTTTTACATTGCCCATTGTGAGTATTGTGGTAAGTAGAGGAGATTCGCTGGGTTCAGAGTTATTGCGTCCCCAAAGGTTGTGTAAGAGTTTTGTGATGGCACTGTATGTCAAGAAGGCCCTGGGTTGCATAATTTCAGCAGATACCAATTCTGCGAAGGAACTGGCTTTTGAGCCCGAGTAAAGGTCTCCTGTGTTCAGTGATTTAGTAACGCGCATATCATGGTAGGATGAGAGAGCCTGAATACCCGGTACTTGAGACAGTGGTAGTGAAGGGGAATAAGGGGGAGATGGGGCTCTGCCCTGGACATATCTCCGCCAGCAGAATCTGGCTGTATCCAATAAGGGAGATTTATTTAGTGGGTAGGGGGGGTCTAGCTAGTAATGTCTTTAGTATAGTTTGTGGTGCCATGTATGCGTTTATTGATGCGCACTCTGGGCAGCGTAATATAATTCAAAATTTGGCATGCCCAGCCCGCCCTCCTCTTGTAGCTATTGTGTGATGGCTAGTGCTACCCTGCGTCTGTCCTTGCCCCACAGCAAATCAGTCAGTAGAGAGTGTAGTTTATGAAAGAACGAACGTGGCAAAGATATCGGGAGCGCAGTAAAATGATATAAAAATCTCTGTAGGATTAACATTTTGGCTATGGCTGTTCGGCCCATAGGGGATAAAGGGAGCGAGCTCCAGAATGACAGTGAGCCGCGGGTAGACCGGAGCAGTCTATCCAGTTTGCCCTCTCTTAGATCTGCCATGGAGTGGAATATGTGAATACCTAAATACGTAAAGGTCCGATGCGACCATGGCAATTGATGTTGGGGTAGTGTCATGTGCTGCTCGTTGGGTATACAGGTAAGAGGAAAAATACATGATTTAGTCCAGTTGATGTGCAGGCCCGAGACGAGAGCGAAATTGTCCAGAATTAGCATCACCCCTGTTATGGAAGCGATATGATTGCGCAGGTATATCAAGGCATCATCTGCGTACAGGGATACGATATGATGTGTTTTAAATTCTGGGATGCCCTATATGTGAGCATAGCTTCAGAGCTTAATTGCCAGTGGCTCCATAGCTATAGCGAATAATAAGGGAGAAAGCGGGCAACCTTGCCTAGTGCCTCTGCCAATGGGGAATACCTCCGAAATAACTTGTCCCGTTTTGACTAGGGCTGTCGGTTTGGAATATAATGTTGTGATCCAGCTAATGAAGCCACGCCTAAAGCCAAACGCGCTAAGAGTGCGGAAAAGATAGTTCCAGCCAAGCGTATCAAACGCTTTTTATATATCTAGGGATACAGCTACTGTTTCTGCCTCCGTGACACTGCATTATGCAGGTTAATCACCTTATATTTAAGAAGGTATTTCTCCCTGGGATGAATCCTGATTGATCAGGATGAATTAAGCTTGATAGGTAAGGGAGTAATCTGTTTGCTAGGATCTTCCCTAGAAGTTTGCAGTCAGAATTTAGAAGGGAAAGTGGTCTGTAAGATCCAACGTCCAGGGGGTCACGGCCTGGTTTTGGTAGCACAATTATCAATGCTTCACGCATGGAGTCCGGCAGCTGTTTCCTATTGCGTGCTTCATTAAACACCTCCAATAGAGGTTGCAGGAGATGAGTGGCTTGTGAGTTATAATATTCCACTGGCAGTCCGTTTGATCCAGGGGTTTTACTGCGTGCCATTTGAGAAAGAGCTAAGCGTAGCTCTTCTATAGTGATGGGGCCATCTAGTATGTCTGCATTGTCCGTAATGTGTGGGTTTTGGGGAATCTGCGCCAGAAGTTCGGTCAACTGTTGTCCAGTTGGGGGGATGGAGGGTTGATATAAGGAGGGATAGTACGTGTGAAAGGCCTCATTAATTTCAGCTTGAGTGTTAACAACAAGTCCTGAATGCAGTCTAATCGCACCAGCCCGACCTGTCTCCCTCCGCATGCTGCCACGCTTTAAAGTGTCTGTAGTTGTGTTTGCTTAGTCTAATATCAGCTTCTCTGTGACTAGCCTCTTACTACCTTACGTAGTTTGAACTCCAACACTTGTAACTCCTTAATGAGTGTTCTTTTAACCCCCACTGAGGCTGCTGGACAGTGGCCCCGTTTCACAACTTTGTGGGCGTCCCATTCAGTGGCGCGTAATGAGGTTGTATTTTTATTTAAGGAAAAATAGTCCGACAAACACTTGGACAGTTCCGCGTAAAAAGGAGGATCTGTGAGGGCATCTGGCTGCAGACGCCATGTTGGGATGCGAGTGTGTGTGCAGCCCCACAGCAAGGTAACGTATAACAGGATATGGTCTGATATGGTGCGAGCCAGGTACTCAGATGTATTTATTTTTTGAATTATGTCAGCTGATGCGAATAACATATCTATTCTGGTATGTAGTTTGTGCACTGGTGAATAATAAGAGTATTCGAGGAGTGTGGGGTGTCCAGTTCTCCAGATTTCTCTTAGACCATTATTGGAGGCCCAGCCTGGCTGGAGTACTGTCAAGTGGGGGAAATGAGCGGTGATTCTGAGTATCTAGAACACAATTAAAATCGCCACCCCATATGGTATCTATTGCAGGGTTGCTAAGCTTACTGTTATTGAGTGACCATAGAAATTCACGTTGATTTGCGTTGGGAGTATATAGTGCGACTAATGCTGTGGGGGAGCCATCTAGGGCACCTTCTAGAATCACATACTTCCCATTCGGATCGCATTGTGTGCAGGACATAACATATGGGACCCCTGGGGCTATCAAGATTGCCACACCTCAGGCATATGTTGAGAAGGTAGTGCCATATAATTGTGCTCTTCAGCGAGGGCTTAGCCAAATGAGTTTCTTGTAACATGGCAAAATGTATTTGGTGTCTCCTAAGGTATGCATAGATTCGTTGCCGTTTGTGCAAGGATGCCATGCCTCTTATGTTCCATGTGAGTATTTTATATTGTGGGGTACATTGTTGATATTGGGAGGCCATGAAGTATTTGTAAGTTTATTTGAGCGCATATTAAGTTTGTGGTCAATAAAGTACTCAGTGCCTATTACAACCAGCCATTCTGCACCATTACCTAGGATGTGCTTATTAATAACGCAGTAGTGACGCATATTTCTATTATCATAGACTAATTTGTGCAACAGGAATGAAACCCATTTAGTGAAAACAAAAACAATAACTATGTATAACAATAACTGTGGTTGTGGCAGGGACGGTGGTGTTCCAGTACTTGCCAACCTGGTGTAACGGTCCGCATGGAGCGGGGGATGCTTCAGTTTGATGGATCCGAATCGTTGGGATTCCCGTCCCGTTGTGCTCTTGGTAGTGGTGCTACTGTTCAGGGGCACCGGCGACCAAGATGATGTGGCTGGGAGTGGCGATAAGACGTATGTGTGTACCGCTGGGGTTCAGACAGATATTCAGGGTGAATTGTGACCCTGCCGGAGAGGCACGGTCCGGTGTACAGTAGTGTTTAAATCTTGGGTAACTAACAAATGTCATCTGCCGCGCGTGGCGTAAGAGTGGGGCCCCGGGCGGAGTCTGTGGAATCAGAGTTTACGTCTAGATCAGGATCTGCTTCAGATTTGGCAGACAAGGATGTTGGGGATGCATTGACAAAGCGAGATGTGGTCTGTAATAGTAAGGATCGCTCCTCTCGAGACTGCTCAGGTGTAGGTTTAGTGTCTTGCCTTCTGTGGGGCTTGCGTTTATCCTTCAGAGAATACCGTTTGTCCATAGGATTTCTTGCATTTACCGGATCAGCGAGGCCTTTAGCGTGTAGCCAAGTCCATGCATCCTCTGGGGGTAGTGAAAAAAAGAGTGCGGGTGTCATCTTGTATTCAGAGTTTGGCAGGGAACAACAAAGCATATCTGATGTCGTGTTCGTGTAATCGCTCTTTGACCCGGAAAAATGAATTACGCTTTTTCTGTACCTCCGCGGTGAAGTCTGGGTAGGCCGTGATTTCCGCATTTTCAAACTGTATTGGGCCTGATTTAAGGAAGAATTGCAAAATAAGGTCTCTATCGCGATAGTTAAGGAGTCTTGCTATTAGAGGCGGGCTGAGCACCAGGGGGTGGGGGCCTTCCAGGGACCATGTGGGCACGTTCTATAGAAAAAAACTTGGGATGTTATTTTTTAGCATTGTTTCCGTTAGCCATTGTTCAATAAACAGTTCTGCGATAGGACCTTCGGTCCGTTTGGGAAACCCCACAAAACGAATGTTGTTGCGGTGTGATCTGCCTTCGGCATCTTCGGCTCTTCGCTTTAATGCTTCCACCTCAGCCGACACAGCCCTCATCTGTGTTTGGAGGTCCGTTATCGATGGTGAGAGGAGTGTCGTGTCATTTTCCAGCCCTGCAACCCTTTCAGCCAAAACTTGTTGATCTGTGCGCAGCAAATTAACATCCTCGACAAGTGAACCTATTCTGGCTTCCAAAGTGGTTTTGGTGTCTAGGATAGCTTGCAATATCTTTTCAAACTGTGTTGTCTGCGTTTGTAGTGTTGTCTCCATCTTTTGTAGTGCCTGGTACATAACAGAGGGCTCCGTGGTTGGGGGTGATGCGCCTGAGTCCATGTTCCCTGGGGGCGCCCGCAGGGTCTTAGGTTTGCCCATTGGTTGTCTGTAATGTCTTAGGGTCGTAATTGGTGAGTTTAAAAAGTTAACCCTGTTATTAGTGTCTTTCAGTGTTATTGCAGACAGGTGCCTTTTGCGCGGTGCCAGCCGAAGAGCATTGCAGGAGCTTGTCTCATTTATGTAGGCTGCTTATTTTATGCTTGATGGGGAGGTTTCCCAGTATTCAAGAGCTTGAGTGCAGGGAACAACAGGATTGTATGAAGTAATGAGGTCACAGACTTTGTAAGTTCACTGTATGATTGCTCTTCACCTTACCCGTGGGTTCAAGCCATGGTCTATACTTGGGGCAAACAGATCTGAGTTGGAGTATTTGAAGAAGAATCACTTCAGATGTTTAGTGTGTGCCACGTAGAGAACTTGGGCCTTTGCGTAGGCGGCGTTTAGTGGGTGATCAAAATCTCAAATTACGCCAGCACATAGAGCAGTTCAGAACAGGCGTGTCCTCATTGAGTTTAAGTTTGTGCTGTCTCATGGATATATAGTCATTCATAGAGGCCCCTGTACCTTATGAATGCGCTGCGACTCGATCAATGTCGCCGATAGGGCACAAGGGTGGTCATGGGTCTGTGACCGTTTGTCTGCCTTGCATTCGGATAGTGCGTCACCTTTCAGTATCGCCGCCGCTCCTCCAGGCCCAGCTCTGTCTCAATTGCTCACAGTTGGCCGCCCGGGGCCCGCGGCTTCATCGGCGAACAACGTGGTCGCAGCTCCCAGCAGGGACGGGTGCTGCGTCAAGGTATGTTCGTGCGGACTTAGTTCCTTCGACACCGCTCTTCAGTGAGGGCGGCTTAGGCCCCGAGGTCCCCCAGAACAAACCGCAGGGATCCCTCAGGCCCAGCCCGTTCTTTACAGCGGCTGAAGCCGCACCTTTGGGCGGGCGCGGCACCACCAGCGCGGAGCTCCGGAGTTGGCGCGTCCAAGCAGGCCCTCACCTGCTTTGGGGGCAGCGAGCCCAGCGCGGCAGCCGGTCCAGTCAGCGACGCGCGGGCTCTGCAGGTCTGCTCCAAGCTCCAGTCCGGGCAGCGAAGGGCAGCTCTCCAGCCCGGGGCCACTCCCAGTCAGGCCACGCCCACCGGCACACGGCCCGACAGCTCATCGAGTGGTTGATCATTCCCGGGCGTTTGCAGCGCCCAGAACGGTTTGGAGCACGCCGGTGATGTTCCCAGCTGCAGAGCAAGCGACGCCTTCCACTAATAGGGACGAAGGCGTCTACAGCAGGATGTTTGAATAAGGCTGGAAGCGGAGCTGCAAGCTATGCGGCCGCTCCGGTCGCCATGTTTGCCACGCCCCCCGTGTGGCTGTATCATGAAGGCATTCACTTCCTTTACATCTCGACTGACTGTCACCTATGGCTTGTCATTTTACAGATGTTGGTGATATGACAACAGTGTCCTGATGTATTCACTGCAGACAGCTACAGCTCATTATCACAGTGTTCAGATCATTTGCACTAGATGTGACTGTTCCCATAAATGCACATTTTCAACACATAAACAGTGTCACCCTAGTTTTGTTCAAGAGTGGTTATTGTAGTGCAAATAATTGATTGAAAAGTGCAATGGAATGGGGTGATGGTAGAGGAAAGTCGAGGGTATTGTTCCAGTCTGTTTATAGCACAGGTCCAGTGTCCAAGGGGCCATAGGAAGGGGAGCAAATGCAGTTCAAAGTGGACAAGGTGGCAGGGTGGGACACAAGGGGGGCAATCAGGAGAGTCTCATTTCCTGGCGGTGGTCTTGGTCTTCACAAGTGTCTCTGGCTTCTGTCTGGGTCGCAGGGAACCTTTGCGGGTGGTTCACCATCTGCAGGGGGAGGGTTGCTGGTGGCTTGTGGGTCCTGTGGCAGAGCCTCCTGCCCACTAGCTGCAGCGGAATTGAGGGCTGGCCAATTGACTGGCTAGTGGTAGGGGCCCACTGGTGTGCTGTCGATTGTCTCATGATGTTGGCCATGTCTGCCAGCACCCCTGCTATGGAGATCATGGTGGTGTTGAGAGTCTGCAAGTCCTCCCTGATCTCCTGATGGTGTAACTCCTGCAGCCGCTTTTTCTCCTGCATGTTGTTATAGATCTGCCCATCCTGTCCTGGGATTGTTGGTAGGCCCCCAGGATCTTGGTGAGTGCCTCCTGGAGAGTCGGTTCCCTGGTTCTGTCCTCCACCTGGTGCACAGCGGTCCTCCCAGTGTCCCTGTTCCCCTGTGCCTCTGTCCCCTGAATGGTATGCCCACTGCCACTGACCCCAGGTCACTGATTTTCTTGGGGGCGAGGCGTGGACTGGGGTCCCCGTACAGGTAGGCACACTCCTGATTGACATTTCCTGGGGACAGAGGGACGCTGGGTGGGTGCTGTGGTGTTGGATACTGATGGGGGAGTGTGGTATTGTTATTGTTTGTAGTATTTAGTATTTATTATATCTTTTATATTATTTTATCTTTTCAAGTTCTGTTCTTTATTTTATTTGTTTCATGTATTATGGTATCTTCCAGCTGCCCCTGCTCCAACAATTGTACTGTCTAGAATGTTGTTGGGATTCTTGGCGGTTGGTGAAGGATCGGAGCAGGAGTGGCTGGAGTTTCTTTCCCTCCTTCTTGGATAAATAAATACGATTTTCTGCTGAATTTTTTGGCATTTTTATTGCATCTTACTTCATTTTTTGGCGACGAGGATGGGATGCAGACTGAGGGTCTAACGGAACTCCAGCACTCAAGAGTTTTTAATACTCAAGGTACGGAGCGGTTCCTTCTAAGCTTTGGTCTTCATTTCTGCCAAACAGCCAGGCTTCAGCTTTCTTTGATCTAAAGCGCGCTGAATCCCCGGCGTTCTCGGATTCTCGGCGTGTTTCTCTTTCCCTTTGATTTTAGGATTTTACATTGTTTCCAGGAATTTATTGTTCTGGTACGGCACATACTCAGACCGGCGCGCGAACATGTAGCGTCTGGCTACCATGCCAATGCATTTTTCACTGTACACGTTCAGCGCGCAACAGAGCAACTGTTACTAGGCAACCTCGCTTGCGACGGCTCTCCTCCTTGATCCTTGAGGTTTGGATTAATTAGTAAACGCTTACGGCTATTGCGTAATGTTTTTCAGCCACCCGTACTATTCCCTGCACGGAGTCCGAGGTTTTACGCTCCTTCGCCTTCATTCGCAGCCCGCTCCTCTACATTTCTGCGTTCATGGACATTATTGGGTACTAATGCAGCAGGTAACTTTGTATTTTGTGTAGTTACCCCTGTGCTTCTTTCATGAAGCCTGTTTTGTGGACAATTTCTTCGTGATTTTTTTTATCTCACCGTTACTTTTGTGCTATTAATGTGACTTTGTACTCAATATTTCGTGGATTATTTTTTTGGGGCGATCTGGTACATTCTTACTGCAATCAAGAACATCAAAAGTTGGTATACTATTGGAATAATTTGTCACTTCCTGCACCTAAAACTTCTGGAATTGTGCCTTTATCTTGGAATATTGTTCTATTTTGAAGCAATATGCAAAATATTACCCTGCCTCCTTTCTTTTTGTCTTTACCTGGAGAACCTTCCATTCCGTGGAATAAATGGAAAAAAGTATTTCTTACGTACATTCGAGTTTGTGGCAGTAATTTGTCTGCAGACAGGAAAACTTCTATTCTTCAACACTGTATGGGCGCAGAAGGTCAGGAGATTTTGGAGAATTTACCTGTTATCAGTTCCCCTGATGGAGCAGAAGGTGACACCAACTTAAATTAATTTGAGTTGACTCTTCTTAGGCTGGATAGACATTATTTACCAAAAGTGTCAATTATTCTCCAAAGGTATTACTTTGGTAAATGCAAGCAGAGTGATACTGAGACCGTGGAGGATTTTGTAACAAATCTGTGAAAATTGGCTGCCCAATGTAGGTTCGGTGAGTCAGTAGAAGAACGGATTAGAGAGCAGTTTATGTTGGAGTGTAGAAGCGATAAGATAAGAGAAGCTTTGTGGTTCAAAGGTGATCCCACTCTGGAAGAAGTTATAATGGTAGCAAAACAAATTGAACATTCAGAACTCTGCATAGAAGATTTGAGAAAATCCAAGGGCGTTTCCAAAACAGTCCAATCTGTTGAGACAAAATCCACAACAAAAGGATACACAGGAATGAAATCTAAACTGTTATGTTATAGATGTAACTCTTCTTCGCATTTAGCTAATAGCAAGGAATGTCCTGCGATTAATATGTTATGTAAAAAATGTGGCAAGAGAGGGCACTTTGCTAGGTGTTGCAAGTCTGTAGAGAAGAAAATGGTGAAGATGAATGAGACTGAGTATGATTGTAAAGATGAAGATGAGGAGAAATCCTTCGTATTACCAATTGTGAATGATGTAAACTGTGTTACAAATGTGCGCTGTGGGTATCCCGTTGACATTGTTGAAGTGGATGGAGTCAAAGCTTCCATGATGATGGATTCGGGTGCAAAATTGACTCTGATCTCAGAATCTGATTATTTAAAATATTTTGTAAATAGGGTATCTCTGCATCCACCAGATGTCACACCTTTCAGTTATGGTGGGAAACCTATTGAGTTAAAAGGTTACTTTGAGGCTAAGATCTCCTTTAAAGGGAACAGGATTGAAGGGAAAGTTTACATTCCAGTGGTGGGCGATACTATATTAGGTTGGCCTCATCAGAAATTGTTAAATATTGTGTTGAACCCTAATGCGGTTCCCCAAGTACAAGTTCAGAAGGTCTGTGGTTGGGGTGAAGAACTCTTGAATGAATTTCCCGAAGTTTTTTCCAATAAAATTGGTTGTGTCAAAGGTTATAAACACTGCATTGTGCTAAAGAAGGGAGCACTACCAATAATATGCAAAGTTAGGAACATTCCCTTTAGTATAAGGGACAAAGTGAAAGGGGAACTTGAGAGATTAGAGTCGGAAAACATCATTGAGAAAGTTGAGGCTGCTGAATGGGTCGCTCCTATTGTGGTTGCCACTAAGGCTAATGGAGATATAAGATTATGCGTGGACTTGCGCAATTTAAATAAAGAAATGGTTGAGGATAGGTTTCCCCTACCAAATATAACCGAGATGATAAGTTCTTTGGGTAATGCCAGGTTCTTCACTACCTTAGATCTTAGCTCTGCTTATCACCAGGTACCACTATGCGAAGAGTCCAAATTGTTAACATCTTTTGTCACTCCCTTTGGTGTATTCAAGTTTAATAGAATGCCATTTGGATTGTGTTCGGCTGCTTCAGTTTTTCAAAGACTGATGAATGAGTTGCTTGGGAATTTGACATGTGTGAAATTCTTTCAAGATGATGTTCTCATTTTTACCAATACCCTTGAACAACACAAAATATCAGTCAGAAGAGTACTTAACATTTTCCGAGATAAGGGAATTACTCTGAAAGGAGATAAATGTAAATTCTTTAAAACAAAGATTTCTTATCTTGGCCACATAATAACTGGAGATGGAGTCAAGCCCAAGGAAGAGCTAGTAAAATCCATTATAAATCTAGCAGCTCCTGAAAGTAAGAGTGATGTGCAGACTTTCTTAGAGATGGTAGAATTTTACACTAGATTCATTCCAGATTTAGCTAAGAGAACCTGTGCTATTAGGAACTTACTTAAGAATGGGTCTAACTTTACTTGGGATTCCGAATGTCAAAAAGAATTTGATGATTCAAAGCTTATTTTATCTTCTGCACAATCCCTTAACAGTTTCCAGCCTGGTCTACCGTGTTCCATTACCACAGATGCCTCTGAGAAAGGGTTAGGTTGTGTTTTGAAACAATTCAATAATAACAAGATCAATACTATTGCTTTTGCGTCACGCAGTTTACGTGGCGCGGAGTGTAAGTATTCTACAATAGAGAAGGAGGCTTTGGCCATTTTTTGGGCCATAAGGAAATTCAAACAATTTCTGTGGGGGACTAGGTTTGAAGTATGCACGGATCACAAGCCTCTAAGTGAAATTTTTGAAAAAAAGGGGTTGGATAATGTTTCGGGTCACATTTGTAAGTGGATAGTTGGCTTACAGGACTATCATTTTAATGAGAAGTATGTTCCGGGATGTGAGAATAAAGCTGCGGACTGCTTATCTAGACTAAGGAAAGGAGAGATAAATGAAGGTGATATTGATGATTCTTGGTGGGTGGATGAGGAGGTTAAAGTCTGTGCTGTCACGAATGGGTGTATTACAGAGGATGAATGGAAACATGAAGTGGATGATGATGTTGATCTATACCGCATCAGGGACTTACTTTCTGCTGGAATGGCTTTAGATAATGGTGTGAACCTGGGAGAGAATTACAAGAAAATTTGGCATGATTTGTCCGTTCAGAATGGTGTGGTTCTATGGGGGGGAAGGTTGATTCCTCCATGTAGGTTACGTGAGCGTATTACGGATGTTGCTCAGTGGTCATCATGGCATTTGCAAAACTAAAGAGAGGTTGAGGGGGGTGTATTGGTGGCCATGCATGGATTTGGCAATTGAAAAGAAAGCGCAAGATTGTTTAGAATGCAATGTAGCCGATAAGTCGTTGAAAATTAGAACACAACCTATGATACTAAAGGAAATTCCCAGTGAGGTGTGGGAATCGGTCTCTATTGACATTTTGGGACCGTTAAATCATAGATCTCATTCTAAATACGTGGTGGTTCTCATAGATGAGTTATCTAGGTGGCCGGAGGTTATAATCTCCTCTGAGGTGTCTTCTATGACAGTGGTAGATTTTCTTACAGATGTGTTTAGCAGAGAGGGTAATCCTAGATGTATTTTAACTGATAATGGAGTTCAATTCACGTCTAAACTTATGTGTGACTTTTTGAGGAAAAGAGGTATCCTTCACAAAAAATGTGCCTTATACCATCCAGAAACCAATGGCATGGTGGAACGCTTCAACAGGACGTTAAAGGAGACCATACAATTGGCAAATCATTTGGGGGGTGATTGGGAGGCGTGGTTAAAAGTAAGGTTGAAGAATATAGATTCACACCACACACTAGCACAGGCCAATCTCCTTTTGTTATGTGCAGAAAACGTATTCCCCACACAGTGGTAGATCCTCCGTGGGTCAAAGGTTATACTAAGCAACAACTCAACTATGAGGATAGGAGAGATTCAGCTGTCAACAAACACTTGACTTGTCAGGAGAAAAGAAAGCAGGTGTATGATGTGAGGAAATCTGTGAAAGAAACACAAGTGGTTGTGGGTGACTTGGTCAAAGTCAAGTTGCCTGGGAAAACCAGTGGTGGGCAGTCTTGTTTTAGTAGAATTTTTAAGGTTGTTAAAACTTTCAAGGGTGCAGCCAAATTGGATGATGGACGTATCTGGAATCTCAATAGGATTGTCAAAATCAAATAGTGTATATATGTGTATATTTATTTTGTTGAAGGGGGAAGATGGTGTGGTATTGTTATTGGTATTGTTATTGTTTGCAGTATTTAGTATTTATTATATCTTTTATATTATTTTATCTTTTCAAGTTCTGTTCTTTATTTTATTTGTTTCATGTATTATGGTATCTTCCAGCTGCCCCCTGCTCCAACAATTTTACTGTCTAGAATGTTGTTGGGATTCTTGGCGGTTTGTGAAGGATCGAAGCAGGAGTGGCTGGAGTTTCCTTCCCTCCTACTTGGAGAAATAAATACGATTTTCTGCTGAATTTTTGGGCATTTTTATTGCATCTTACTTCATGGAGGCTCTGTGGTTGACTGGGAGTGGGCTGGGGTAACCAACTGACCAGTGGTCCCTGATGGGCCAGGTAGTTCATCCAGATCCAGAAGTCCAGAGATACTTTCATCACTGGGGCATCTTCTGTTGGGGGACTGGTTTGTCGTGGCACCTCCTCTCTGCTGACATTGCCTGGGGCACATGTGGGGATATAAATAATGTATTATGCTTCATGTCAGTGACATATTGTACATCCCTATCTTTCCCTCTATTGTTGCTGTTGCCCTGCCACCTTTGTTTGTGTTTGGTGATGTATTGTGTGCTTGTTAGTTCTCCATGCTATGCATGCTTTCGTGATGGGTGCCCATGCGGGGCTGGGAGGGCTGTCCATGCATTGGTATAGCATGCAGGGCTTGGCATTGGGGTTAGTCATATGTGTGGGAGCAGTGTGTGGGATGGAGTGGAGTGATGGGAGTGAGGGTGAGGGGTGAGATGGCATGCAGATATGGAGGTTGATAAGTTGTAAATGTTGACTCACCAGTGTCCAGTCCTCCGGCAACTCCAGTGAGTCCCTCAGGTTGCAGTAATGCCAAGTCTTGCTCCTCCCATGCTGTGTGCTGTGGGGGAGGAGGTGGGGGTCCACCGCCAGTCCTCTGTATGGTGAGCTGGTGCCTTGCTACCATGCCAATGCATTTTTCACTGTACACGTTCAGCGCGCAACAGAGCAACTGTTACTAGGCAACCTCGCCTGCGACGGCTCTCCTCCTTGATCCTGGAGGTTTGGATTAATTAGTAAACGCTTACGGCTATCGTGTAGTGTTTTTCAGCCACCGTGCTATTCCCTGCATGGAGTCTGAGGTTTTACGCTCCTTCGCCTTCATTCGCAGCCCGCTCCTCTACATTTCTGCGTTCATGGACATTATTGGGTACTAATGCAGCAGGTAACTTTGTATTTTGTGTAGTTACCCCTGCGCTTCTTTCATGAAGCCTGTTTTGTGGACAATTTCTTCGTGATTTTTTTATCTCACCGTTACTTTTGTGCTATTAATGTGACTTTGTACTCAATATTTCGTGGATTATTTTTTGGGGGTGTTCTGGTACATTCTTACTGCATTCAAGAACATCAAAAGTTGGTATACTATTGGAATAATTTGTCACTTCCTGCACCTAGAACTTCTGGAATTGTGCCTTTATCTTGGAATATTGTTCTATTTTGAAGCAACATGCAAAATATTACCCCGCCTCCTTTCTTTTTGTCTTTACCTGGAGAACCTTCCATTCCATGGAATAAATAGAAAAAAGTATTTCTTACGTACATTCGAGTTTGTGGCAGTAATTTGTCTGCAGACAGGAAAACTTCTATTCTTCAACACTGTATGGGCGCAGAAGGTCAGGAGATTTTGGAGAATTTACCTGTTATCAGTTCCCCTGATGGAGCAGAAGGTGACACCAACTTAAATTAATTTGAGTTGACTCTTCTTAGGCTGGATAGACATTATTTACCAAAAGTGTCAATTATTCTCCAAAGGTATTACTTTGGTAAATGCAAGCAGAGTGATACTGAGACCGTGGAGGATTTTGTAACAAATCTGCGAAAATTGGCTGCCCAATGTAGGTTCGGTGAGTCAGTAGAAGAACGGATTAGAGAGCAGTTTATGTTGGAGTGTAGAAGCGATAAGATAAGAGAAGCTTTGTGGTTCAAAGGTGATCCCACTCTGGAAGAAGTTATAATGGTAGCGAAACAAATTGAACATTCAGAACTCTGCAAAGAAGATTTGAGAAAATCCAAGGGCGTTTCCAAAACAGTCCAATCTGTTGAGACAAAATCCACAACAAAAGGATACACAGGAACGAAATCTAAACTGTTATGTTATAGATGTAACTCTTCTTCGCATTTAGCTAATAGTAAGGAATGTCCTGCGATTAATATGTTATGTTAAAAATGTGGCAAGAGAGGGCACTTTGCTAGGTGTTGCAAGTCTGTAGAGAAGAAAATGATGAAGGTGAATGAGACTGAGTATGATTGTAAAGATGAAGATGAGGAAAATCCTTCGTATTAGAAGTTGTGAATGATGTAAACTGTGTTACAAATGTGCGCTGTGGGTATCCCGTTGACATTGTTGAAGTGGATGGAGTCAAAGTTTCCATGATGATGGATTCGGGTGCAAAATTGACTCTGATCTCGGAATCTGATTATTTAAAATATTTTGTAAATAGGGTATCTCTGCATCCACCAGACGACACACCTTTCAGTTATGGTGGGAAACCTATTGAGTTAAAAGGTTATTTTGAGGCTAGGATCTCCTTTAAAGGGAACAGGATTTAAGGGAAAGTTTACATTCCAGTGGTGGGCGATACTATATTAGGTTGGCCTCATCAGAAATTGTTAAATATTGTGTTGAACCCTAATGCGGTTCCCCAAGTACAAGTTCAGAAGGTCTGTGGTTGGGGTGAAGAACTCTTGAATGAATTTCCCGAAGTTTTTTCCAATAAAATTGGTTGTGTCAAAGGTTATAAACACTGCATTGTGCTAAAGAAGGGAGCAATACCAATAGGATGCAAAGTTAGGAACATTCCCTTTAGTATAAGGGACAAAGTGAAAGGGGAACTTGAGAGATTAGAGTCAGAAAACATCATTGAGAAAGTTGAGGCTGCTGAATGGGTCTCTCCTATTGTGGTTGCCACTAAGGCTAATGGAGATATAAGATGATGTGTGGACTTGCGCAATTTAAATAAAGAAATGGTTGAGGATAGGTTTCCCCTACAAAATATAACCGAGATGATAAGTTCTTTGGGTAATGCCAGGTTCTTCACTACCTTAGATCTTAGCTCTGCTTATCACCAGGTACCACTATGCGAAGAGTCCAAATTGTTAACATCTTTTGTCACTCCCTTTGGTGTATTCAAGTTTAATAGAATGCCATTTGGATTGTGTTCGGCTGCTTCCGTTTTTCAAAGACTGATGAATGAGTTGCTTGGGAATTTGACATGTGTGAAATTCTTTCAAGATGATGTTCTAATTTTTACCAATACCCTTGAACAACACAAAATATCAGTCAGAAGAGTACTTAACATTTTCCGAGATAAGGGAATTACTCTGAAAGAAGATAAATGTAAATTCTTTAAAACAGAGATTTCTTATCTTGGCCACATAATAACTGGAGATGGAGTCAAGCCCAAGAAAGAGCTAGTAAAATCCATTATAAATCTAGCAGCTCCTGAAAGTAAGAGTGATGTGCAGACTTTCTTAGGGATGGTAGAATTTTATGCTAGATTCATTCCAGATTTAGCTAAGAGAACCTGTGCTATTAGGAACTTACTTAAGAATGGGTCTAACTTTACTTGGGATTCCGAATGTCAAAAAGAATTTGACGATTTGAAGCTTAGTTTATCTTCTGCACAATCCCTTAACAGTTTCCAGCCTGGTCTACCGTGTTCCATTACCACAGATGCCTCTGAGAAAAGGTTAGGTTGTGTTTTGAAACAATTCAATAATAACAAGATCAATACTATTAGTTTTGCGTCACGCAGTTTACGTGGCGCGGAGTGTAAGTATTCTACAATAGAGAAGGAGGCTTTGGCCATTTTTTGGGCCATAAGGAAATTCAAACAATTTCTGTGGGGGACTAGGTTTGAAGTATGCACGGATCACAAGCCTCTACGTGAAATTTCTGAAAAAAAGGGGTTGGATAATGTTTCGGGTCACATTTGTAAGTGGATAGTTGGCTTACAGGACTATCATTTTAATGTGAAGTATGTTCCGGGATGTGAGAATAAAGCTGCGGACTACTTATCTAGACTAAGGAAAGGAGAGTTAAATGAAGGTGATATTGATGATTCTTGGTGGGTGGATGAGGAGGTTAAAGTCTGTGCTGTCACGAATGGGTGTATTACAGAGGATGAATGGAAACATGAAGTGGATGATGATGTTGATCTATACGGCATCAGGGACTTACTTTCTGCTGGAAGGGCTTTAGATAATGGTGTGAACCTGGGAGAGAATTACAAGAAAATTTGGCATGATTTGTCCGTTCAGAATGGTGTGGTTCTAAGGGGGGGAAGGTTGATTCCTCCATGTAGGTTACGTGAGCGTATTACGGACCTTGCTCAGTGGTCATCATGGCATTTGCAAAACTAAAGAGAGGTTGAGGGGGGTGTATTGGTGGCCAGGCATGGATTTGGCAATTGAAAGGAAAGTGGGAGATTGTTTAGAATGCTATGTAGCCGATAAGTCATTGAAAATTAGAACACAACCTATGATACTAAAGGAAATTCCCAGTGAGGTGTGGGAATCGGTCTCTATTGACCTTTTGGGACCGTTAAATCATAGATTTCATTCTAAATACGTGGTGGTTCTCATGGATGAGTAATCTAGGTGGCCGGAGGTTATAATCTCCTCTGAGGTGTCTTCTATGACAGTGGTAGATTTTCTTACAGACGTGTTTAGCAGAGAGGGTAATCCTAGATGTATTTTAACTGATAATGGAGTTCAATTCACGTCTAAACTTATGTGTGAATTTTTGAGGAAAAGAGGTATCCTTCACAAAAAATGTGCCTTATACCATCCAGAAACCAATGGCATGGTGGAACGATTCAACAGGACATTAAAGGAGACCATACAATTGGCAAATCATTTGGGGGGTGATTGGGAGGCCAAGGTTAAAAGTAAGGTTGAAGAATATAGATTCACACCACACACTAGCACAGGCCAAACTCCTTTTGTTATGTTCAGAAAACGTATTCCCCACACAGTGGTAGATCCTCCGTGGGTCAAAGGTTATACTAAGCAACAACTCAACTATGAGGATAGGAGAGATTCAGCTGTCAACAAACACTTGACTTATCATGAGAAAAGAAAGCAGGTGTATGATGTGAGGAAATCTGTGAAAGAAACACAAGTGGTTGTGGGTGACTTGGTCAAAGTCAAGTTGCCTGGGAAAACCAGTGGTGGGCAGTCTTGTTTTAGTAGAATTTTTAAGGTTGTTAAAATTTTCAAGGGTGCAGCCAAATTGGATGATGGACGTATCTGGAATCTCAATAGGATTGTCAAAATCAAATAGTGTATATATGTGCATATTTATTTTGTTGAAGGGGGAAGATGGTGTGGTATTGTTATTGGTATTGTTATTGTTTGCAGTATTTAGTATTTATTATATCTTTTATATTATTTTATCTTTTCAAGTTCTGTTCTTTATTTTATTTGTTTCATGTATTATGGTATCTTCCAGCTGCCCCCTGCTCCAACAATTTTACTGTCTAGAATGTTGTTGGGATTCTTGGTGGTTGGTGAAGGATCGAAGCAGGAGTGGCTGGAGTTTCCTTCCCTCCTACTTGGAGAAATAAATAAGAGTTTCTGCTGAATTTTTGGGCATTTGTATTGCATCTTACTTCATGGAGGCTCTGTGGATGACTGGGAGTGGGCTGGGGTATCCAACTGACCAGTGGTCCCTGATGGGCCAGGTAGTTCATCCAGATCCAGAAGTCCAGAGATACTTTCATCACTGGGGCATCTTCTGTTGGGGGACTGGTTTGTCGTGGCACCTCCTCTCTGCTGACATTGCCTGGGGCACATGTGGGGATATAAATAATGTATTATGCTTCATGTCAGTGACATATTGTACATCCCTATCTTCCCCTCTATTGTTGCTGTTGCCCTTCCACCTTTGTTTGTGTTTGGTGATGTGTTGTGTGCTTGTTAGTTCTCCATGCTATGCATGCTTTCATGATGGGTGCCCATGCGGGGCTGGGAGGGCTGTCCATGCATTGGTATAGCATGCAGGGCTTGGCATTGGGGTTGGTCATATGTGTGGGAGCAGTGTGTGGGATGGAGTGGAGTGATGGGAGTGAGGGTGAGGGGTGAGATGGCATGCAGATATGGAGGTTGATAAGTCGTAAATGTTGACTCACCAGTGTCTAGTCCTCTGGCAACTCCAGTGATTCCCTCAGGTTGCAGTAATGCCAAGACTTGCTCCTCCCATGCTGTGTGCTGTGGGGGAGGAGGTGGGGGTCCACCGCCAGTCCTCTGTATGGCGAGCTGGTGCCTTGCTGCCACGGAACGTACCTTCCCCCATAGGTCGTTCCACCTTCTCTTGATGTCGTCCCTTGTTCTTGGATGCTGTCCCAGGGCGTTCACCCTGTCCACGATTCTCCGCCATAGCTCCATCTTCCTGGCAATGGATATTTGCTGTACCTGTGCTCCAAACAGCTGTGGCTCTACCCTGACTGTTTCCTCCACCATGACCCGCAACTCCTCATCTGTGAAACGGGGGTGCCTGTGTGGGGACATGGGTGTTGTGTGGTGTGTGTAAATGTGTGGTTGTTGGGTACTGTGGTTGGGTGTGTGAAGTGGGGTGCGTGAGGGATGTATGGGTGTATGTAGTGTGTGTGTCTAGTTGTCACAGTGATCTTGGTGTCAGTCTTGTGGCAATAATTTGTGTTTGTAAAGGGTTATGGGTAATGTGGGTGTCTGTTTTATAGTACTGTGGGTGGGTGGGTAAGGTGAGTGTATGAGTGTCAGGTGCGTTTTTTGTGATTGGCCAATATTGTGTAGTTTAGTATATGGGTGTCCAATTTGAGCGCGCCGGTGTGTACCGCCAATGGTTTACTGCCATTGAATGTCCGCTGTGGTGATTCGTGGGTCATAATGTGGTGGGCATTGTTTTGTTGGCGTAACGGTATGGATGTTGGTACTGTCACTTTAGCACTGACCTTTGGACTGGCGGATTTGTGTATGTGACAGTATTCTGTCGGATTGGTGTGTGTGTGTGTGTCATAATTTGGCGAACGGATGTTCACCTCCACGGCTGTATGTTGGCGGCCTTCACTGCAGCGGTAAGCGGGATTGACCGCCAATGTCAAATCTTGCCACTGAGGACCAAAATGTTTTCGACTCAAGAATATAATAGGGTGTACTCAGTGCTTAATTTGTGCTGGTGGCTTCCGGTGCCGAGCACCGGCACTTATTTTTGAGGGCCAGCCCTTATTCTTCTGCCTCAAGCATTTACTGCGAATGAAAGATTCATATGGAAAGACGGAGGAAGAGAAAAATTAAAAAGTGTCACAATGGGAGAAAGCAGAAAGCTTCCAGAGTGAGCTGAAGGGGCAGGGAGTGGCTTTAAATGGATTCAATAGGCCCGAGATACCTTCATGATCACGCTGCCTCAGTATTCCGTGTTTGCACATTTAATTGCAGCAGCCTTGTGTTTAAGAGGAGGGCTTTGGGCAACAACACGTTTTTATTTACAAATTAAGCACTGATTCCCAGGCATAAAAAAACTGAAGAGATGTGTCACACATTACTGGGCACGGGAGGGCCCAAATATGTATACAGTCTGACTGTTTCTTTACATCTCACAAAGACACTCAGATATGGGATGACAGTAAAAATGTCAACCCCAGCAGATCTCTCTATGTCTCTCTCTTTCCAACCGTGCCAGCTCGGGACCACAACTATACACAAAATCTCAGATTGGATAACCCAGGATAGTAACCGGATAAGCAGACTTTATCATATGAAATGCCATAAAAGGGCCTGCAGAGCTGTTCAAAGCTACCAACATACAGAAAACCATAAAATGTGCATCTGTCTCTTACACTTCATCATCCAACACACTGCTAGCCACTGCATCCTATAACACAAATAACCACACCTCGGTGGTCACCATGCACAACTTGGGGACACTTCCCACATAGGATCAAAACAAAAAAAACATCTTTCCAACCACACACCCTACATGGTGTTGCATGCTACTTATGTAGGCAAGTGCTTTAGCGCCCCACATAGGGGTAGGAAGTACTAAATAACATATATATATATATATATATATATATAAATATATATATATATATGTGTATATATATATATATAAACTACAATACAATACAATACAATACAATGGGTCCCCTGCATAATGCTGTCTGCGTAGCCCATTACACTGGGGACGTCGTTCAAGTGACTTGCAGGCAAACTAGAGCATGTGTTGACTGGCACTCTAAAGCCTTTTACTAGGGAGTCTTATTTACTGAGTGAAGCAGTATGCAGGGCCTTGATTAGTATCTCTTGATAATCAGTGTGTGTGTTTATTAACTTTCGCTAAATTGAAAGTGCTGATCTGCTAAATGCAAAAGCAACCTTGGCTTTTAAAGCAGCCATTAGTGGCTGGTGGTACTCCTGGGATAGCTTTCAGCTGCCATGTGACTCAGGCATACAAAACATTATTTTAAGGACAGCAGTTGATTACAGGTTGTTAGAGAAAATGCTAGTCCAGCTCACTTGTTCCTTCTACAACCGACTACGATACGGTATAATTGGTTAAATTAAAGCGAATCAGGACTACAACTCCTAGAATGCTTTAGGTTACTGAATGAAAGTCCAGAGTTGGTGCATAACGTTTCCTGGTGATCTGACACCATATGCAATGCTGAACTGAAAAACAAACAAGCAGGAGTATAGATTCTGAGCCTCGTTTATGAACAAGAAACAAGATCGCTTAAGTACTTTATTTTAGTTTGAAAATGGAAACGGTTGAAAGATCCATACTGTACATCTAGGATCTGTCTTTTCGTTATGCAGAAAGCTGCCGGCGCTAGCAGGGGACCCATCTCTCGGCCTCTGAGTTGCCGAGGGGTAGCGGCTGTCAGGCAGCGTCCACTGCAGGCAGAGTTACAGGCGGGAAGACAGAGTCGGACAGCTGTCAGCACGGAGGGCACGGGGTTAATCAAAAGGCCTACTGGTGGCTGGTGCGCAGTGCGATCAAAAGAAACGCAGCTCCCTGTATGATTCGCTCAGAAAACCAAATCAGATGACTGGGTTCCACCTCAGCAGGGGCGTAGGGCAGGTTCCTGAAGCCTCTGCCGGCCGTGGGGGGGGGGGGGGGGAGGCAGCCCTTCAAAGTCGCCCCACTAAGCCCAAGATCAATGGCTTTCTGTGAGATAAGGAAGACTCAGAGGCCCCTCATAACATTGTGCGGGGACAGGGTGTTATAATTGTGCGCTTTATATTTATGTTACAATGCCTAGAGGCCAACAATAGAACCAAAAAGTCAGCGAAGGCAGAAAAGGAAGTTACCTTACGGCCTTGAGTCAGATTTGGGTTGCCACCTGCGCAGGATTAACGACCTTCCGGGTTCTTCCCTTCAGAAATTCCTCCCAGTGTAAACGGGAAGAATTTGCGCAGTGAAAATTTAACAGCAAGGATAGAAACAAACTCTTTTGTATGACTCCAAGGAAAAGGAAGAAGAAATAGGAACACAAAGACCCAAACAGCATATGGCGCCTAAAATATTGACTGTCCTGAGCCTGCAACGTGTCAAATGAACCAATCTTCTTTCCGCATTTCAATTTTGTGGCAAAGTTTAATTTGACTAATGTTAAATTTGGGGCTGAGTTGATTTCATGTCAAGTGGTGTTAGCTCCTAGCAGCAGTTTGGCATGTCTAAGCCGTCTTAAAGTTTAGGCACACAGAACTGCTCCCCAGAGGTAGAAAAAAAGAAGAACCATTAAATACAGAGGCTTACCTTGTCCATCATCTTCGGAGTCAGAATCAAACAGGACAGACTCGGGAGGGAAGAGGGGTGTGTTGCATGTGGTAGGAGGACTTCACACAGGCTTGTAGAGTGGCTAACGCGGGAGGGTGGGACTCGCTCACACAGTTAGGACTGGGACAGGAGGACGGCGACGCTGGTGTAATTCACAAATTTTGGAAATTTTGCATTGTGCTTATTGTGCGATATTCCCAAAATTGCTCCATTACTCTACTTAATCGCTTAATTGCATGCCATTCACAGTACAAATATACAGCGAATGCAGCATTCATGATAAAATATATGGAATGCAGGGAAAAACAGAGCACAAGCCTCTGGGTTTTTTTTGCACTTTTTTTTTTAGCATCAAACACGTCCTCGCTTGACACAAGGATGCATTTATTATGAAAATATGGTGCAAAATTATGGTTTTGCAGTGTGCAGAATTACGCCTGTTTTTGCAGCAATTTAGCATAATTACACCCCCTCCCCCAATTATGCGTGCTTCATAACCCCTACTCTTAGACTGCAAATTATCATGAGACAAGAATTGATGCGGGTTGAGACGGCTATTAGGGATGATGTTGCAACAAATACAGTAATTCTGCTTGCGTCAGGGCGTTCGAGCCAACAAAAGTGATTCAGAAGTGCCATCACGTGGAGCATGATGGACAAAATCCACAAGCTGATAAGATTCTGACAATTAAAACAACCATTTACAATTCAGTAGGTCTCGCATTTGGGAGAGTTAAAAGTATTGGCATTGTAAATGACAATGGGGGTCATCACAACCCTGGCGGACGGTGTTAAAGCTGCGGAAATACCGCAAACAGGCCGGCGGACAAAAAAAGGGAATTATGACCCTGGCGGAAACCGCCAACAAAGACAGCCACTTTAACACACCGCCCGCCACGGCGGTGCAAACAAGCAGCGCGGCGGTCACCGCCAACAGACAGGCGGGAGACAATGTACCGCCCACAGTATTACAACCCGCCAATCCGCCACCTTTTCTGGGGCGGATTCTCCGTGGATAAAAACACGGCGGAAACAGCTTTTGCTATAGGAAAACGCTCACCTGAACACATCCCACGAGGAACGAAGACTCCATGGAGCCGGAACTCCAAATACTACCTGCCTTTGTGTTTCTGCTCCTCTACGACCAACAGCTACGTAGGCGCCGAAGACAACGGTGAGTACTGCACCTACGACATAGGGGAGGGGGGAGGCAAAAGCTGTTTCCGCCGTGTTTTTATCCATGCATTGAATGCATTGGTGTGTATGTTGTAATATGCATTCACAAAAATCATAGTAACAACCAACAATCCCCCCGAAAGAATGAAAAGACAATGCGAAATTCGGTCAAACATTGTAATGTGGCAATATACATGTCATACAAAAATATACAGATATATATTTGAAAATCAGTCATAATTATATACAATACGAGAAGTAGTGCAGATATGTAAATAACAATGTCCGTGCACCAACAGTCCAAAAATGCATGGGCGAGGCCCACAAAGGATACCTGACCACAATCGGAGAGAACACTGCCGGGGCATCAGATAGAAATACTACAGTCACCTCAGGGGGAAGGAAAGGGGGGGCACCTCAGCCAGATGACTGCAAAGCCAGATCCACGACGGGGCTCCATGCCCATTGATGTATCCTGGGGAGTGCAAAGCCACAGTCTCTCAAGTCTCTACAGTGGGTGGGGTGCCCACTGTGCCATCCTGGGGAGTGCATAGCCACAGTCTCTCAAGTCTCTACAGCGGGTGGGTTGCCCACTCTACCATCCTGGGGAGTGCAAAGCCACAGTCTCTCAAGTCTCTACAGTGGGTGGGGTGCCCACTGGTCCATCCTGGGGAGTGCAAAGCCACAGTCTCTCAAGTCTCTACAGTGGGTGGCTTGCCCACTGTGCCATCCTGGGGAGTGCAAAGCCACAGTCTCTCAAGTCTCTACAGTGGGTGGGTTGCCCACTCTACCATCCTGGGGAGTGCAAAGCCACAGTCACTCAAGTAGATGCAGGTCTCTACTAGTACTGGGGGGGACTGGTGCCCAGACTGGATGAGTCTCCCCGTGAAAGTTCCTGTCCTGTCACTGTCCCAGCTGCACATGGGATAAGGATGCCTGATGTGGCGGACCATTCATTCCTACCCGGTGCTTGCCCTGTTCAGTGGTGCTTTGCCATGGCGGTCTTTGCCCTGTTCAGCGGTGCTTTGCCATGGCGGTTCTGGACTGTTCAGCGGTGCTTTGACATGGCGGTCTTTGCCCTGTTCAGCGGTGCTTTGACATGGCGGTCTTTGCCCTGTTCAGCAGTGCTTTGCCATGGCGGTTCCGGACTGTTCAGCGGTGCTTTGCCATGGCAGTCTTTGCCCTGTTCAGCGGTGCTTTGCCATGGCGGTTCCGGACTGTTCAGCGGTGCTTTGACATGGCGGTCTTTGCCCTGTTCAGCGGTGCTTTGCCATGGCGGTTCCGGACTGTTCAGCGGTGCTTTGACATGGCGGTCTTTGCCCTGTTCAGCGGTGCTTTGACATGGCGGTCTTTGCCCTGTTCAGCGGTGCTTTGCCATGGCGGTTCCAGACTGTTCAGCGGTGCTTTGCCATGGCGGTCTTTGCCCTGTTCAGCGGTGCTTTGCCATGGCGGTTCCGGACTGTTCAGCGGTGCTTTGACATGGCGGTCTTTGCCCTGTTCACCGGTGCTTTGACATGGCGGTTCTGGACTGTTCAGCGGTGCTTTGACATGGTGGTTCTGCTACGGACATTGGTGTGTGGCATGACGTTCTCTACACTGGGCATTGGTGTGTGGCATGACGTTCTCTACACTGGGCATTGGTGTGTGGCATGACGTTCCATCATTGCCCAGCGGGGCTGTGGCAGCCGGGGCCCTCCAGGGCACTGACTCCGGTGGTGGTCTCTGGACCAGTGACAATACTTGTGCCCTCCTGGGCTGTGACTCTGGCGGTGGTCTCTGGACCAGTGACGATACTTGGGCCCTCCTGGGCTGTGACTCCGGCGGTGGTCTCTGGACCAGTGACGATACTTGTGCCCTCCTGGGCTGTGACTCCGGCGGTGGTCTCTTGTCCAGTGACGATACTTGGGCCCTCCTGGGCTGTGACTCCGGCGGTGGTCTCTGGACCAGTGACGATACTTGGGCCCTCCTGGGCCGTGACTCCGGCGGTGGTCTCCTGACCAGTGACGATACTTGTGCCCTCCTGGACTGTGACTCCGGCGGTGGTCTCTGGACCAGTGACGATACTTGTGCCCTTCTGGGCTGTGACTCTGGCGGTGGTCTCTGGACCAGTGACAATACTTGTGCCCTCCTGGGCTGTGACTCTGGCGGTGGTCTCTGGACCAGTGACGATACTTGTGCCCTCCTGGGCTGTGACTCTGGCGGTGGTCTCCTGACCAGTGACGATACTTGTGCCCTCCTGGGCTGTGACTCTGGCGGTGGTCTCTGGACCAGTGACGATACTTGGGCCCTCCTGGGCTGTGACTCTGGCGGTGGTCTCCTGACCAGTGACGATACTTGGGCCCTCCTGGGCTGTGACTCTGGCGGTGGTCTCTGGACCAGTGACGATACTTGGGCCCTCCTGGGCTGTGACTCTGGCGGTGGTCTCTGGACCAGTGACGATAATTGTGCCTTCCTGGGCTGTGACTCCGGCGGTGGTCTCCTGACCAGTGACGATACTTGGGCCCTCCTGGGCTGTGACTCTGGCGGTGGTCTCCTGACAAGTGACGACGGTGCTGGCGGTTGTGCGTTGACCGCCGGAAATGATGGCGCACTTCTCCGCCGTGACACTCACAACAGGCTGGGCAGACTTCCTCTGGCCCTTCCCCACCTTTGGTGGAGTCACAGCTGACTCTCCAATCCCCTTGGAACCCATGTCAGTTGTTTTCCCACCAGGAGTCTTAACACGGTCCCGTCGTCCACTCTCCAATTTTAGAGCCTTTACAGGGGGTGGACTGCCAGTGCCTTGGCTCCGGGTCCTACTGCATGCCCTGGTGGCCGGTGCACTCCACAAACCTTGAACAGGCACCACTGGTATTGGAGGTTTTTTGGCTGAGGCGCTACGACGGGACTGATGAATTGGAGGGGGTGGGGTGGGGGTAAAAAGGTCAACTTTACAGAGGGACAGTTTCTGACGAACACTGGGATGGGTAGTTGGAGGGGGTTTGGGAGTGGAGGAAGAGGAGGTGGTTGTCGGAGCTGTCACTTTAGGTGTTTTGGGTGCAGGGGCAGGTACTGGAGGCTGTCGTGAGGTGGATGGATGTTCGGTGAGTGATTGCCGGCGTTTGTGTACTTTGGGAGGGGGCGTCACAGACACACTGGGAGAGGACACAGGGGACGTGTAAATGGCAGTGGAGGTGGTGAGTGCAGGTGAGCGGCTTGTGGTGCTGGGTGTCCTTGTGCGATTCATTGTGCCTGTATATGTGGTACATGCAGGTGTGTGTGTAGACGAGACTGGGAGGGAGGAGGGAGAAGAGGAGGAGGGGGACACAGTGGAGGCAGTGGATGTTGCTGTGTCTGTACGTGGGTGAGGCTTGCGTGAGTGCCTGTGGTGTGTGTGGTGCCTATGTTTGCTTGAGCTACTTGTGTGTGTTGACTTGTGTGCATGCTGGTGTGTAGGTGTGCCTGGGATGGGCTGGGGTACATGAGATTGGGTCTGGGTGGAGGAAGTTGGAGGGGGGAGGCTAGAGACAGGGACAATGGCTGCCATCAGTGCTGAGGCCAGAGATTGCAGGGTTCGCTGAAGGACAGCCTGACCAGAATGAATGCCCTCCAGGAATGCATTACCGTGTTGTAACTCTCGTTCTACACCCTGGATGGCATTCACAATGGTAGACTGCCCAACAGTGAGTGACCTAAGGAGGTCAATGGCTTCCTCACTGAGGGCAGAAGGGGTGACTGGGGCAGGGCCTGAGGTGCCTGGGGCGAAGGTGATGCCCACCCTCCGGGGTGAGCGGGCACGGGGCGAACGCTGAGGGGCTGCTGGGAGGGCGGGGCTGGTAGGGGAGGTGGCGGCTGTACCTGTAGAGGTGGGGGGCACAGATGGTGCTGCCACCACAAGGGAACCCCCATCGGCGAACGAGTCCGTGTCGCTGCTTGGTGATCCGGTGGCCGACGTGAAGCTCCCTTCGCCCTCTGTCCCACTGGTGCATTCAGAGTCTGTGGTGTGGCCCTCCATGGCCATGTGGGATGCAGCTCCCTCGTGCTCCAGTGCCACTGTACCTCCGCCTGTTGATGCTGATGTACAAAAGGAGAGGGAGAGCAGAAAAAGGGGGGGAGACAGAAGAAAGAGAGTTTTAGTGCATGGATTACCGCTACCGTTGGCGGACAAGACAGACGCAGCAGCCCCCTGCATTACGCCGGGCTCCTGCCCTCTGCACATGCAATTTCTGGGATATGGCCTACATGGCTATGGTGGACATCTGCGCACATGTATGCCACAGGGACAACTGTACCTCGACTTGGCACTCTGCTGAGGTGGGGTAGAGTGCCACATGGCCTACATTACGGAGGGGCCTTGCCTACCTAACTCGCCCTGGCCTGGGACACCCTCAGCCCACCTCCCCCACCCTGACCCCTCCACTACGCGCAAAGTCAGCAGAATGAGGTTGTACTCACCCCCTTGTGTCTGCTGTGATGCCCTCAAGCTCCCATCCAACTCCGGGTAGGCCACCGCCAGGATCCGGAACATCAGGGGGGTCATGGTGCGACGGGCACCCCTCCCACGTTGGGAGGCCATCCCCAGCTGAGCCTCTGCCGTCTTCTTGCTGCAGCGGCGAATGTCCTCCCATCTCTTACGGCAGTGGGTGCCCCGTCTCTGGTGGGCCCCCAGGGTCCGGACCTCCTTGGCGATGGCACGCCAAATGTCCCTCTTCTGGTGGGCGCTGACCTACATGACATGCACAAGGGAAGAGGAACAGTCATTAACAACTGCACCGTCGTTGTGAGTGGCCCCCTCCCTACTCTGGCCATGTGGCCCATTCATTCCCATGCATTGTTGTTCTATGAACTCTGCCCCCTTCCCTCTTCCAACCAGCCCTCTCCACCCAGGCCTAGCCCATACAACGTGCTCCCTGTGCACTAACCTGTTGGTCTGGAGGACAGTAGAGTAGCGTGTACTGGGGGAGGACCCCGTCTACCAGTTTCTCCAACTCCTGTGCAGTGAAGGCAGGGGCCCTTTCCCCAGAAGCAGCAGCCATCGTCGCTTCCAGACCGAGGTTACAGCAGCACTTGCAGTGTAGGTCCTCTCCTGTCGAAGGTCAGGTATCTAGTGATTGAACAGATAGAAAATGGCAGTCACGTCCGCGGCGGTGACGTCCGCGGCGGGGCGCATCATCACCGCCGGCGCACCTGTTCATTGGCTCCTGGGACCCTTAGGGTCCAATGTTAACCAATGCAGCATTGCCCCGCGGTCTACGACCGCCTACCGCGACGGTGTGCAACGCCAGCGAAGTTACCCCACAATCCCATTGTCCCAGTTTAGAGGTCAGGCAGCCTCCATTTCAGGGGCCCACATGGCTTCATTTACTACTGCGTCACACATAGCTAGGCCTACACTCAACACACATACAGGAAGGGTTTTGTGAGTGGTGTAGTCTTGTGTGTAACTGTGGGTACACACCTGGAGGAATAATGACTGGTTCTTCGCTGTTGTCCTTCGTAGGCACCGTCAGCTGGGACATATGAGAAGATGGCGGAATCCTTCGGTGTACTGACCGCTGGTGGACCTGTTGACAATGTAAGAGAGACATGTCATCGTCACCTACCGTTTGACCGTGCCACAATCCAGGAACTATGTACCCAGTTGGAGCCAGACCTGATGTCACCAATCCGCCATCCGACTGGAATCCCCCCTGACGTGCAGGTGCTGTCAGTGCTCCATTTCCTTGCAAGTTGGTCTTTTCAGACAACAGTGGCCATGGCATCAGGGATGTCCCAGCCTATGTTTTCCAATGTGTTGTCCAGAGTGTTGTCTGCCCTGCTGAAACACGTAAGGAGATACATCATTTTCCCTCAGGTGGAGGATTTGCCTACAGTGAAAGGTGACTTCTATGCCCTTGGACATATCCCCAACATCATCGGTGCCATTGATGGCACCCATGTAGCTCTGGTCCCCCCCCACAGGAGTGAACAGGTGTACAGGAACAGGAAGAGTTATCATTCCATGAATGTCCAGATGGTCTGTTTGACAGACCAGTACATCTCGCAGGTAAATGCTATGTTCCCTGGCTCAGTGCATGACGCCTACATCCTGCGGAATAGCAGCATCCCTGATATGATGGGTCAACTCCACAGGCACCGTGTATGGTTATTGGGGGACTCTGGTTACCCCAACCTGTCCTGGCTATTGACCCCAGTGAGGAATCCCAGGACCAGGGCAGAGGAACGGTACAATGAGGCCCATGGGCGGACTAGGAGGGTGATCAAACGCACCTTCGGCCTCCTGAAGGCCAGTTTCAGGTGCCTCCATATGACAGGTGGATCCCTATTCTACTCACCGAAGAAGGTGTGCGACATCATCATCGCCTGCTCCATGCTCCATAATTTGGCTTTGCGACGCCAGGTGCCTTTTCTGCAGGAGGATGATCCAGATGACGGTGTTGTAGCAGCTGTGGAGTCTGTGGAGCCTGTGGACAGTGATGAGGATGAAGCTGAGGAAGAAGACAACGACAACAGGGAGTCAGTCATACAGCAATATTTCCAGTGACACACAGGTGAGAACATTTTCATTTTTAGCATTACATTAACTTTCACACTTCTACCTCTATCCTGTTTCTCGATTTAAATCACTATTTGGAAACTGAGTTGTACCCTTCCATTACGGTTTCACAGGTGTGGTTACCTACGTGTCAACTGCTTGCATCCTTCAAGTGCTTGTGATGTGTGACATAGGTATGTTAGCCTTACAATGGTAAACCCATTATGACACTGTCATTGATAATACATATTTACTAAATCACAGACTGACTCCAGATTGTTTTGTGTTTCAAGGGTGTTTATTGAAGTGCTCTGAAATGTGAGGGGTTTGTAAAATGAGGATGGGTGATGGCGGAGGAATGTCCATGGCAGAGTCCATTCTATTAGTCTCACAGGTGCACTGCCCATCTGGGCATAGGAAGTGGAGCTGGTGCAGTTTAAGTATGGACAGGGTAACAAAGTGGGACAGTGGGGTGACAATCAGGGTGGTCTCATTTCCTGGCGGGGGTCTTGCCATCTTGCTCTGTCCTGTTCCTGGATCTCAGGGCCCGCTTGCGTGGTGGTTGTCTGTCTGCAGGGGGTGGGGTGCTGGTGTGTTGGTCCTGTGGTGGGGCGTCCTGTCCACTAGCGGCGGCAGAGGTGGTGGGCAGTTCATCATCCTGGCTAGTGTCAGGGGCCCCTTGGAGTGACACGGTGTCCCTCAAGGTCTGCTGTATGTCCTTCAGAACCCCTACGATGGTGCCCAGGGCGGGGCTGATGGTCCTGAGCTCCTCCCTGAACCCCAAATACAGTTTGTCCTGCAGGCGCAGGGTCTCCTGCAACTTGTCCAGGACCGTGGCCATCGTCTCCTGGGAGTGGTGGTATGCTCCCATGATGGAGGATAGTGCCTCGTGGAGAGTGGGTTCCCTTGGCCTGTCCGCCCCCTGTCACACAGCAGCCCTCCCAGTTCCCCTGTGTTCCAGTGCCTCTGTCCCCTGGACCGTGTGCCCACTACCACTGCCCCCAGGTCCCTGTTGTTGTTGGGGTGGCGGGTTATCCTGGGTTCCCTGTAGTGGTGGACACACCGCTGATTGACCTGTAATGGGTAGGGAGGTTTGGGCCCGCTGGGTGGGTGCTGTGCTGGTGTTACCAGAGGGTGGAAGGTCGGTGTTGGGCTGTGCCTGTGCAAGGGGAACCGACTGTCCCGAGGCCCACGATGGTCCAGGCTGGTCATCAGGATCCAGTAGGGCAGAGCTGCTCTCGTCACTGTGGGCCTCTTCTGGGGGTGGAGTGGTGTTGTCTGGACCCTCTGGTGTGGTGACGGTCCTTCGTGTTCCTGCATGGGCATAAGAGCATGATTATTGCATGTGTGTGTGTAATGGTGTGCAATGGGTGGGTGTTTGTGTACCCCAGTGCAAGTATTCCTGTGTGTGGGTTTGTGTGATGATGGTTGGGGGGGTGTTCTGGGTATGTGCAGTGGGCATGCTTTAGTGAGGGGTGTCCATGCTTAGTTGTGTCATGCAGGGCTTGGTGTTGGGATAGGTGGTTTGTGTTATGGGTAGATTAGTGAGGATTTGGAGTGATAGGGGAGGGTGTGAGGGTGGGAGTGTGTGATAGCATGCAGGTAGGGTGGAGGATATGATAGTTAAGATTTGACTTACCAGTGTCCCATCCTCCACCGACTCCTCTGAGGCCCTCTGGATGCATGATGGTCAAGACTTGCTCCTCCCATGTTGTTAGTTGTGGGGGAGGAGGTGGGGGTCCGCCGCCAGTCCGCTGTACCGCGATGTTGTGCCTGGAGACCGTTGAACGCACCTTCCCCCGTAGGTCGTTCCACCTCTTCCTGATGTCCTCCCTATTTCTTGGGTAATGTCCCACGGCGTTCACCCTGTCCACTATTCTGCACCTTAACTCCATCTTCCTGGCTATTGATGTGTGCTGTACCTGTGAGCCAAATAGCTGTGGCTCTACCCAGACGATTTCCTCCACCATGACCCTCAGCTCCTCCTCAGAGAAGCGGGGGTGTCTTTGGCGTGACATGGGGTGGTGTGGGTGATGTGTGGGGTGGTGTATGTGGTGATGAGTGTGGTGAGTGTAGTGGTGTGTGGTGTTTTGTGCGTGGATGTTGTGTGGGTGATGGTGTTGTGTGCCTCTGTGTGATGGGGTTGTCTCTTCTGTGCTCTCTCTCTGGCCTTCGTTCATGATTTTTTGGTCGGAGGGGTTTGTGGGTGATGTGGGTGTGTGTTTTATATTGTGTGGGGTGTGTGGGAGTGTTGTTTGTATGTGTATCAGGTGTGTGTATTTGGAATTGTCCAATGTGGTGGTGTTTTGGAGATGTGTGTGTATTTTGAGCGCGGCAGTGTGTACCGCCAATGGAATACCCCGGTTGAAAGACCGCCGCGTGGATTCGTGGGTCGTAATAGCATGGGCGTGTTTCTGTTGGCGTGGAGGTGGAGGATTTGTTTCCGCCAGCTTATCACTGACCTTTGGTGTGGCGGTGTTGTGTGGGTGTCTGAATTTCAGCGGATTCCAAGATGTGTGTCATAATAGTTGTGGCGGAATACCGCCACAGCGGCGGTGTATTGGCGGTCTTCTGCACGGCGGTAAGCGCCTTTCACCGCCAATGTTGTAATGACCCACAATGTCTTTTATTTATGTGTTTTGGTATGGAGTATATTGGATGTATGTGTTGTGGAGTGAAAATTTGTGATTTGTAGTTTAATTTTTACTTGTGGAATTGTCAGTGCATAATTGTGTGGTACGGAAAGTATTTGTGTTGTGGAATTATGTGGCATGGTGAATATATATGGGTGAGAGCTGCATAGAATAGATGGGAAGGGCGATAGAGAGGGATGGGTAGTTTATTTAGGAACTGGTGCAAGCTTCCCTCACACAGGAGGTACAATGAAAGCTTCCCTCACACTGAAGGTACAATGAAAGCTTCCCTCACAGAGAAAGTACAATGCAAGGTTCCCTCACAGAGAAGGTACAATGCAAGCTTCCCTCACAGAGAAGGTACAATGCAAGCTTCTCTCACAGAGAAGGTACAATGCAAGCTTCCATCACTGAGAAGGAACAATTAAGTTTCCCTCACACGGAAGGTACAATGGAAGCTTCCCTCACAGAGAATACACAATGCAAGCTTCCCTCACATGTAAATTGTGAAGGACTCAACACTGGGTGTTTTTCTGTGGGGCTGGGGCTGAGAGTGAGCAGATGTTAAGGACGTGCTTGTGACTTTGTTGCTTTGTATTTATATTGCAAATGTTTCATTCTGTTGAGATGGTTAGATATCCATGTCCAAAATGTTGCATATATGTGATTGTGTATGCAATTTGTTTCTATTATAAATCCTTTTTTGAAGTTGGAAAGCGATTGTGTACGCACATTGGTTGGATCAATTGTTTCTCATTGGGAAAGAGAAACAGGCTGCCAGCATGCAGGCTGTTTGGGAAGCGATGACACATTATTTTATTGAAAGTGAAAGGGTGCGACTAAGAAGGAGGGCTGGTGGAGGAGAGCTGAATGGTTTCCGATTCAGTTGTGAAAGCAGAAACATAGCTATAAAGGTGACTATTGCTCTTTGCATACAGGTTTTATTTGGGAATGTAAACCTTTACAGGATTGTCCGCAATTACAGGATGGGAAACTTCCCACTGTGTTAAGTTTGGTGAAGCTAATAAACCACATTTGGTGTATTTTACGTATATTTTAGTCTTTGTGTAAAGTAAATAGTTTAGTGTTTCTTGGAAGGAAACCTCATTTAAGAGTATGTATAAAACTGTTTCTGTTTTCATTATTTTTATTTTTTTTCAAATTAGAAGGAAAAGATAGGCTATCTAGATGCCCCTAAAGCATATTACTTTGCAAACATTTGGAAAAGACACAACCTTTTAAATCGCATAAATGCACTCATAATTGTGTACAATTTAATAAATATGCACAAACTATGTAATAAAGTATAAACACAATGTTGAATGAAAATACTGCAGCTGTTTAGCAAACGAGTGAAAGAGACGCTGCCTTTCTATTTGGACAGACTTAGGGGGTTATTCTAACTTTGGAGGAGGTGTTAATCCGTCCCAAAAGTGACGGAAAAGTGACGGATTTACCACCAGCCGTATTACGAGTCCATTATATCCTATGGAACTCGTAATACGGCTGGTGGTATATCCGTCACTTTACCGTCACTTTTGGGACGGATTAACACTCCTCCAAAGTTAGAATAACCCCCTTAGTGAATTAAAAGGCAGGGCGCCTCTCGTGTTTGCTAAACTGCAACCATATTTTAATGTTATGTCGTGTTTGCACTTAACAAAATGCTTTTTTTTGGTGCATTTGTGAAAATTGAAATTACGGCAGGCAGATGCAGTGCAGGGATGTTTATAAAAACGGCTGAATGTCAGAGCTAGAATACTTTACCCAAAATTGAGCCACTGAAGAAAGAAAATGAGAGATAAGCAGATAGAGTTAATGTGCATTAGGAGCATGTGAGAGGCAACGTGTCTTTCTGTTTTTATCCATGCTTTTAATTTGCAACATACGTAGGCAAGCACATTATGTAAACAGTATGCCTACATATGCAATGTTTTCAATCTAAAAACATCACTTTGAAGGAAAACACATTTCTCAAATATCGGAGTGAAAAGGCTCTTGCTGATTAAACAAAATGTAAAAAATGCAGGAAAGTGATAAATAAAAACAAACCGTAGCCCTGAGTGCAGCTCCTCGAGGAATAAACCAACCCCCGGAGGAATGAGGCACGGGTCCGCCCTACAGCTGCCGGCACCGCAAGACTGCCTCTGGGCCCGAGGAAGCCTTGCCACCCCTTGTATCAACTGGTGGGTCACGAGCAGAAAACACTGGAGCCCTGCGAGCCAGCAGCACCCCAAAACACACCGTGCCCCAGAGACATCCACGCCGGGGGCACACAGAGGGCTCGCTCACCTTCTCCACTCGACGGCTCCCACTGTGTGTTGTTCGGCTGCTTTGTGCCTCGAGTCCCTGCTCTCCAGCCATTTTATGTTGTGTCGTCTGCCTTCTGCCGGAGGCTCTGAACCGAGCCTCCTGATTGGCTGAGGTGGGGTGGCCAGTCATGTGATCAGCAAGCGCGTGACTCTGCACATTCGTCCGCCAGGGGGGCGGGGGAGGAGGGGAGGGAATCGCAACATGGAGAGGTAGAGAGAGAGACCACGCAACCTAGCATTTGGAATGCAATAGTCTTGTGTTTCCTTGAGTTAAAGCACATGGCATTGTAAGCACCTTCATCCGCCTGGGGGGCGGGGGAGGGAATCGCAACATGTAGAGGTAGAGAGAGAGAGAGAGAGAGACCACGTGACCTAGCATTTGGAATGCAATAGTCTTGTGTTTCCTTGAGTTAGAGCACATGGCGTTGTAAATTACTGACTGGACTATTATTGCCACACAGAGTGAAAATAACAAGAAGAAGAGAGCGAGAGCAAGGGTGAGCTGACCCTGGAAAAGCCACTCTCTGATGTTGGTTTATGTTTACAGAGGGAGCTGGTGGGGAGGAGGGACTGAACACACACCCACAGTGCAAGGCAAACAGGGCAATACTGAAAAAAAAGTCCCCTTCAGAAGAGATAAACAGGACATAGCGTAATTAGACAGTACTTTGTGCTGCTCCCAAAGTGAAAAAAGGCAGGACAAAGAGGCAGAACTGAACCCCAGCAAGCAAGGGTTTTTGAAAGACACTGCAACTAACAAATCAGAATGCTGGAACTCACTCTATTGTATACTTTAGTATACAGCAGGCCGAACGCTAACGCTCGACCTAAAAAACAGAACTCGAATCTGTGATTGAAAATGCTGCCAATAATGCCTTAGGGAGGCTTCTGCAAAAAGGCAAGTCTTGCAACATGATTTAGATGCAGTCCAGCGGCCATATTAAGCATAGGGCACTCTTTCCCTGTTTGCATCTCAGCACATCTTTCAAAAGGTGAACCGGCCGACAAACAGGGACAGTGCACCCAGTCTTTAATTTGTCAATAAAAACGTGCCGGTTCCGAAAGCTGTTCTCTGAAACAAGTGGCTGCTGCAATTAAATGTGCTAGCACAGAATCCTGAGGGAGGGTCTTTCCCATATGTGTCTTTTGCTCACAGTAAATGCTTGAAGCTGAACAATAAGTGCCAACCCTAAAAAATAAGTGCAGGTACTCCGCACCGGAAACAACAAGCAGAACTTAAGCACTGCTGATAATTTGGTGGTGTTTGATTTTTTGGGCTGTTCTGTGCTATGTATTAAGTGAATTTTATTTAATTTGTTGTTGGCCACTACATATTATGATTTTAGTACTAATGTAGGCCATAACAGTTATATATGGAAGTACACAGCTATATAATGCCACTGCAAACCATAGGTTAGTCCTTTTGCTTACCTTCATAATCAAAGTAGTTTGCTTGTTGAAGTGTTTGTAGTTGTTGCAGTGGGTTGTGAGCTGAAGATTGCATTTGAGGAGGTGACTGTTTTCTGGCCTGTTGGCTGTATGCAGGTAGTGCAGTTATCTCGGAAATACAGAAGCTTTCAACTGTCCTGGGATGTGCATATCCTCCTGTGTGCTTGTAATGCTGGCTAGTAGTGAGTTTCAGAGGTTGGCAGCTTGTACTGAGAAAGTAGTGCCACGTACAGATTTTTTACGATAAGGTGGCATGAGAAGCGGTGCAAGTCTAGAACGCAGTGTTCTGTTTGGTTTGTATTGCTTGAATGTAATTTGTAGGCATAGCAATCTTTTTCCTTGGGAGGCACTCTGGACAATGCAGAGTGCCTTGAACATTTCTCTTCTGGCTAGAGGTAGCTAGTGGAGTGAATGCAGGAGAGGGGTCATGTGTTCTCTTGTGTGAAAGCAGCAATTTAGTTGAGTTGTCTTTTGCATATAATGAATCCATATGTGCTAGGATATAGGCTATTGGCATATTCAAGCTTACAGATTCCAAGCATGAGTATGGCTTGCAGTTTAAGTTGGTATGCAAGGTACAGGAAGGTGTAGTGTGTTAATTGTGTAGATGACATTCTTTTTTCTTTGATAAGCAAATTTTATTGTTTTTCCAGTAGTTACAACAAGTAACATTGAAAACTGACAAGGAGCTCCTTAAAGGGGCCGGGAACATCACAATTATGAATACAGTAGCGGGCCATATTACATACCAACAAGGTGACATCATTCTCAACACAGCATTTTCACAGTATATTCATACCCACTGCCCAAACCATTGGCTCCATTTTTCAGTATGTTTGCTGGACATCCCCTGTCCTCATACACTGATTTCTCCTGGTGAGCGTACCAGTCTACACCAGGCCTCCACTGTGGTATCATTGGAGGTTTGGTGGCCTTCTAGTGAGCCACAATGTCTCATTTAGCTACCATCAGCGCCATCCCCAGCAGTGCTGGGTCAATGCATGTCCTCCCAGCACCATCATGTACTCACAGTAGGATCAATAATGGGGAAGATTGAACCTCAGGGCTTACAACATTGGATAGTTCAGCTATCACCAATTCCCAATATCGGGCCAGGCAAGTCCATGTCATAAGAAAAAAATCAGTAGGACCATGTGAGCAGCGAGAGCATACAGGGCTTGCTAGAAGAGAAGCCCTATACAGCCTGTCAGGTGAGAGATATGCAGTATGTAAATAGTATGTTTGTACCAAACAGAGCGTTGATGATATGGTAATCATTCAGGGGCCATTAGGGCGTCCCACCAATCAGCGTCATCTAGGGGTTCAAGCAAACCCTCCCAAGAAAACCTAAGGATCATCAATGTGTCTGCAGCATTAAAAATCAGCGTGCAATAAATTTGAGAGCCCCACTCTCTTTGCCTCATGCCCCATCATGACTTTTACCTATATAGTGTTGAACTCTGGGATCAAAGTGCCAGGGAGAAAATGCACCTGCAGTGCATGTCTCAGTTGCAAGTATCTATGGAATTGCGTCCTGGACAGAGAATAAGCCTGCTAAAGCACTTGGAAGGAAGCCATATGAGTACCTTTCCACACATCCCCCAGGAGCGTAATGCAGATGGTGTGCCACTGACCAAACCCTTCCAGTGACGCCACCTCTCTCAGGGATATGCCATGCCACAAGGGGGTTTGTTGAGTGAGTTTAGACCACCACCCCGTGTGTTGGTGGGCTACCCTCCATCCACTAAATACCAACCGGGTCACCTCTGGGAGCATGGTGAGAACCATGTCACCATAGACCATTGCCAGGATTCAGTGTGTTGAGCTTCATCTTGTAAGCTGTATTAGACCACCCACCACTGAGCCAGTCATTAACAACCAGGAGGTGTGCTGCCACGTAGTATAAGTACAGGTTAGTCATGCCTAGTCCATCATCGTACGGGGTTTGCTGGCAAGTCTGAAACGCCAATCACGGTCTAAAGTTGTTCCATAGAAAGGCAATCACTACTGAATCCATATCCCAAAACCAGTGGTGGGAAATTTTCAGGATATAAAGGAGTTGCAGTAATATCATTTTATACAGTGCTATTCTCCCCTTGACATTCAATGGTACCGTTTGACAATTCCTCAAGTCTTCCTTAACCTTGCGAGTGAAAGGTGTAATGTCAAGGGACCACACAGATGCAGGATCCAGGACTACTCGGATACCCAAATATTGAAAACTGAGGCGGCGTATTAAGATAGTTGTTTGCCAATCCACACAGTTTTGTGAGGGAGCCAATGGGACTAACACTGATTTGGCCGGATTGACGGACAGTCCCGAAGCTTCCGCAAAGAGTTGCAGCAGCTGTAGGCAAAAGGGGCCACAAGTAGCCGGGTTTGCTAAATATAGGAGAACGTCGTCCACATAGAGGGTGATGCAGTCTTCGTGTCCTACTGCCCACTGCCATCCCTGAATTTATGCATCGCAGCATATAAGCCTCGCGAGGGGTTCAATAACTAGTGCAGAAAAGGAAGGGTGGTAAGGGACAACCCTGGTGGGTTCCTCGCCATATGGAAATTCATCAGAGGCCACCCTGTTGATTTGTACTGTAGCTGTCGGATTAGAATAAAGAACTCGAACTAGACCTTGAAAGCTTGGTCTGAACCCCGCCCTCTCAATTACCCTCAATCTACGGTATAGAATGCCTTCTCAAAATCGATTAATAGTAATGCTAAGTGGGGCAATAGGAAATGACGATGTGCCACATATAGACATCTCAAGCAATGTCTTGTGCTCCTGGCAGGCTTAAAGCCACATTGGTCTGGGGGGATTAGAGACCAGAGGACCTGTTTCAGATGCAAGGCTAGAATGGTTGCAAATATTTTTACCTCCCTGTTGATAAGCGAAATGGGGCGATAAACTGCCCAAGACGTCGGTGGTGGGTATAACTACTATCATTGTTTGATCTAGGTCACGTGGGAAGGAACCGACTTCTATTGCTTCCCTGTAGAGGCTTAGCTGGGCGGAGTAAGAATTTCTTGGTATTTAGCTTAAAATTCCATGGGATAACCGTCTGGGCTGGGTGTTTTACCAGGCGCCATAGCCATGATGGCCTCATCAATCTCCTCCACAGTGATGGATTCCTCTAACTCATGGCGCACGGTGTCAGAAAGGAGGGGCAGTGGCATCTCATCTAGAAGAGGCACAGCCAACTCAGCAGCCAGTCGTGGGGAAACCGCACAGAGTAACAGGTAATAATTTGTAAAGGCTTGGGTGATGGCAAGTGAGGTACGATGTGTTAGAGTACTGCCATCTCTTATTTCAGGGATAACCCTACTGGCCAAGGGCCGGGATGCTAGCCAATACAGTAGTTTTCCATTTTTATCTCCCCATCCATAAACCTGTGCCTCTGATGTGCACCAGATCTGTTTCGCTGCCTCTAGAGAAAGGTGTCTGATCTCCGCATGAATCAGTGCTAACTGTCTGGTGGTATCACTGTGCACTGTAGTGGGAAGGTGGGTTTGGAGGTGACGAGCCTGAGCTTCAAGCTGTGAGACATGCTGGTGCCTTGCTTCTTCTATTTGCCTAAGAAGATTCCTAGTGTGCCCCCTGATAGTAACCATGCATTCTGCCCAAAGTACACTGGCCAATTGCACAAATCCAGCACTATGCTGATAATATTGCGTTACTTCTTGGCTTACTTCGTGGATGTAGGCCTTATCTTGTCGGTGCCAGGTCTTGAGTCACCACATTGGTCAGCGGGATGTACCAGATTCTCCCATACAGAGTAGGATCGGGGCATGGTCAGAGATCTTGCGTGGGAGACATGAAGAACATGTAAATGCGCATGTGTATGATGTGCTGTGGAAAAGTGTGTGTATTGGTGCCAAATTCTCCATATATCTCAGAGGCCTTGAGTGTTTGCCCATTTGTGGAGAGACCAGGCTCTGTTACGACAAGTGTCTGATAGGGGGGCCAGCGGAGTCCAAAGAAGGCTCAATGACTGCGTTAAAGTGGCTCCCTACAAGGTTACAGCCAGGCTGTAGCGGTGCTACAATATCAAGGAGTGGGGTCAGGAAGGAGTCTAATGCCGCTTGAGGGGTGGAAATGCACAAGAGGTTCAGTGGGCGGCCCTGCCAGGATGATACACCGGCCTTGAGAATCAAACCAGAACCCAGTCACAACCATAGGGAAGGCCCGACGTAAAAGGATCCCCACTCCCTGAGACCCTTTGGCAAGCCCGGCATGGTAAATTCTATTATAGCCTTGACAATTTAGAAATGGGCATCTAATGCCCATTAGATGGATTTCTTGTAACGTCAAGATGGAGGGTAGGAGACGGTGGGCATAGTGCAATACCGCGGAACGCTTGATCTTATCCAAAAGACCATTAACATTCCACCATAGAGCATTGTAGGGAGTCAGGGCAAGGCGTGAAATGCCAGTATGAATGGGAGTAAACATTCACAGCATTTTATGGAAAACTAAGTGCCAGTCACCCCGTTGAGACAGATGAATGCATGAGACCCATTGCCAGCTAAACAATGTCAGGTCAATGTGGCAACCTAAGGAAAAAGGGAAACATAAAAAAACAAAGCAATATAAGCATCCTTCACAATAACTCCTTACCACCAACTCTCTCCCACCCCATACTTCTCCCCAAGAAGCACCTGGCATTGCAGAACGTATACTCCAATTCAAAACCAACATGTCTTGGAACAGTGTGGAGTGGTGAGCCCCTCCAGATAGTAGGATCAATGCAATGTGGTACCAGCATCTGCACAGGCAGGCTTGAAGCATTCAGACATTCCCACCTCGGCCTCAACCCAGGCCAGTTTTAGCCTAGTCCAATATGAGTGGGGGGTCTTACTCAGTAGGTCTTGCATTTGGCTCGCAGCTTTAGTGCCTTCTCCAGCATCCAAGGATGGCCCCGATCTCTGAACCGGCAGCATTAAGGATCCAAAGCTGGAGGGTGGTGACATGTTTCTGGTGTTACAACACCTTGGTTGAGAACAAATGCGTGCCCTTTTCCGGCGCCAAGTTGATTGTGATTCATGAGCTGCAGTTTGTCGAGTGGGGGGTAGGGGGAATGTGAAGGGCAGAACTGTTGCTTCTCCTCCATGAACCATTCCCAGGCTAACTCCGGGGTTTCAAAAAAGTAATATTTCTCTCTATATATGATTTTAAGTCATGCTGGAAACAGAAGCATGCATGATAGTTTGAGAGCCCTGACTTTTGTATGGCCTGCATTGAGCTTGGACCTCGTGGGTGTAATCCGGACAGATCCAAATTTTAGAGTTTTGATACTGGAGGTCTAAGCATGATCTGGCCTCTCCTAGGATACAATCTCTGTCCTTGAAATTGAAGAATCTATCATGGGCCTTCCTTGTGCACCTGGAGGAGGTTTAGGGGTGAGTAATCTGTGGGCCCATTCTTCTGCAAACCAGGAGGAGAGGATGTCTGAAGGCATCTGGGATTTCAGCCGTTCCTCAAGGAATTCAGTGGGTTGGGAATGCTTCACATCTTTTGGGAAACCCACAAAACACAAATTATTGTGTCAGGGTGGAATTTTGGCATCCTCAGCTGATGGTGGAGTTCGTTTGTATGGGTGAGGAGGTTAGCCACTTTGGTCTTGAGGTCAATGACTTCATCTTCCACTGTAAAGAGGCGTCCCTCTGCTTCTGCAGTGCGGCCGGCGGCATTACCTAATTCCTGGTGGAGGAGCACCACATCTTCACGCACCTCGCATATCTTCGTATCAACAACAGATTGTGAGGAGTGTATAGCTTCAAGGATTTTGTCAAGGCCCCTGTTAGAAATGGGGTCTGTAGTTGTCAGAGTTATTCACCTTTGTCCAAATAGGAACCACAATCCTAGTCAAGGTAAGATACATACAATCCAAACTATCCCGTGCCCACCCTCTGGTAGCATGACACTGAGCAGTCAGGCTTAACGTAGAAGGCAATGTGTAAAGTGTTTGTGCAATAAATCATACAGTCACACATTGAAAACACCACAAAAATACACCACACAGGTTTTGAAAAATTTATGGTATTTATCTGGTTAAATTAAGGTCAAAACAATACAGATTCAACAAGCACAAGTTGCGGTATCACTTTTGCAGGATTAAAAAGAGTCTTAAATCTCAGAAATCAACAGTTGATTACACAAAGTACCTGGTTTGCATCACAAATAACACGCACAGAGACCACAGAGGAGGAGATGTGTGGTGAAATAAAAATAGGGTGTATGTCAGGTTTTACGTCGCAGTACAGTCGATGTGTTGTTTCTTTCTGCGCTGCAAGGGGCTTTGCGTCGATTTCCGGTGCACCGTCTCGATCCTCACTGCGATGCGGGCATATTTTTGACGCCTACGGATGATGCGGGGAAATCCTGGGTGTGTGGGACGAAGTCACAGGCATTGCATCGATCTGTTATGGCGATGCGTTGAATTTTCTGTCACAGTGTAGGCACTGCGTCGATTCTTCACTCGGGAAGATCGTCTGCATCATTCCGGTTCGCTGTGAGGTGATTTCTTGGTCGCACCACGGCAGTATTTCGTTTCTGGCAAGCTGCGCCTTGATTTTTATCGCACAAGGAGTTCCATGAAGAGAAGAAGTCTTTTTGGTCCTGAGATTTCAGAAAACAGGAGACAAGGTCAGTCCAAGCCCTTGGAGAGCACTTCTCAGCAAAGTCAGAGGGCAGCAGGGCAACAGCAGGGCAGCAGTCCTTCTCAGCAAAGCAGTCCAGATGAGTCATTTAGGCAGCGAGGCAGTTCCTCTTGACAGGTTGCAGGTTCAGGTCCAGAAGTGTCGGATTTGGTGGGGTCAGGGACCCAGTTTATATACCCAAAAATGCCTTTGAAGTGGGGGAGACTTCAAAGAGTGGTTTCGAAGTGCACAAGGTCCCCTTTCAGTACAGGTCTGTCTGCCAGGGTCCCAGTAGAGGGTTTGGCAATCAATTGTGTGAGGGCAGGCCACTAGCCTTTGACATTTAAGTGTCAGGCTCTCCACCCTTCCAGCCCAGGAAGACCCACTCAGTATGCAGATGAGTGCAGGTGTGACTGAGGGCCTGATTCTAACTTTGGAGGACGGTGTTAAACCGTCCCAAAAGTGGCGGATATACCACCTACCGTATTACGAGTCCATTATATCCTATGGAACTCGTAATACGGTAGGTGGTATATCCGCCACTTTTGGGACGGTTTAACACCGTCCTCCAAAGTTAGAATCAGGCCCTGAGTGTCCTATGTTTGTGGTTGTCTGGGTGAAATGCACAAGGAAGCTGTCAACCAGCCCAGCCCAGATGTTGATTGGAGACAGGCTGTAAGGCACAGATGGATCTTAAGTGCAGAGAAATGCTCACTTTCTAAATGTGGCATTTTGAAAATAGTAATATAAAATCCAACCTCACCAATAAGCAGGATTTTCTATTGCCATTCGGGCCATACTAATTATGACCTGGTTACCCCTTTCTGGTCAGAATGTACCACTCAAACACTATATGAGGGTAGCCCTAATGCTATCCTATGAAAGCAGCAGGCCTCACAGTACTGGGAAACATATTTAGGAGTTTTCCACTACCAGGACATATAAAAAGCACATGTACATGTCCTGCCTTTTACTTACATCGCACCCTGCCCTATGGGTACCTAGGGCCTACCTAGGGCTGACTTATCTGTAGAAAAAGGGGAGTTTAAGGCTTGGCAAGTACTTTTAAATGCCAAGTCGAAGTAGCAGTGAAGATGCACACACAGGCCTTGCAATGGCAGGCCTGAGACATGGTTAAGGGGCTACTTATGTGGGTGTCACAACCAGTGCTGCAGGCCCACTAGTATCATTCAATTTACAGGCTCTGGGCACATGTAGTGCACTTTACTACGGACTTACAAGTAAATCAAATATGCCAATTGGGAATGAACCAATTTTACCATGTTTAAGGGAGAGAGCATATGCACTTTAACAGTGGTTAGCAGTGATAGAGTTCTAAGCCCAGCAAAAATGAAGTCAGGTAAAACAGAAGGTCTAAAGGCAAAAGGTTGGGGCAAACCACATCAAGCATGCCAGGTCTAACACCACCCATCTAATTTACAGGATAGACCACTAACACTGAACAGGAGCAGAGCAGGGATGAGAGGAGAAACATGGCCCCAAAAGGCAAGGTGAGTAATAGTCCAGGTAGCCCAGCACCGAAAGTCATCCTAAGACAGGGCCTCAGTCCACCGAAGTTATCAGCAAGGCCCCGTAAGGCTAGGAGCCTATTCCCTGGTATGGTTCAGGATGAGTAAGTTGGGTCAACGGTGTCCAGCAGATTGTTTCTGACCTTGGCGGATGGATTGGGAGGCAGATGAAAAGCTCAGGCATCGATGTATGGTAGTGCCAAGAGGGGAGTGTCATCCTATGCCTCCAGTCTAGGGAAGGTTGAAAAGCGGCACCTGCTGAAGGGTGAAGGACGAAACAGGGAGGTCCCCAACAATTCCATTCAGGTAGATTATCTCTGCAGGCAGCCACTTGTATCTGAGGAACTTAGGAGCTAGTGCAGGCCACCCTCCTGTAAGGCGCAATGGAGCTGATGGCTATGAGCACCACTGAGCAGGATGTTGTGTCGGGCGGTGTGCACACTCAGGAAGAAATGCTTTCCTTAAACAGTTCCAATACACACTCCTGGGGGTGGAGAAGGATGTGGTGTGTGCTGGAGGTGACTATCCCAGTAAAACATCTGAAATCACTACCTCGCGCTGCCAGCCCAATTCAGCAAAGGAAGGGGTGCCCCTCTGGAGGAGAAGGAAAGAGGCAAGTGTCCTTCAACAGATCAGCCCTTGTGGCTGCCCTGCAGCTTGGGCATAGAGGTCACAAGGTCCTATGTTCAGCCCTCTCTATCTGGGTCTTGTAGGCCTGTTGTTGATGACAATGGTTTCGCAGAGGGGCCGGACGTGTGGTGGGTGCCCCTGAGGAGCGTCGCCTGCACAACTGTTGGTCTTCAGCAGGTTAGACAGCCATGCTGATGCAGGCCTTCACTTCCAGAGAGGTCTGGGCCCGCGAGGCCCTTGAACCCAGAGTGTAGCCACAATTGTGGGGCCCAAAGTGTCTGTAGACTGTACCTGGGCCACAGGGGAGGAAATGGGGAGCGGGGCACCATAGCCGGTCACTGGGTGTGCTGCCCTGGTGGCACCAGTACAATGGGAGTGGCACCCCGCCCCTTCCCCACGCCGCACCAAGTCTGGAGGGGGCTAGAGCCCATACCTGTAGACCCAACAGAGCCATGGTTGGAAAGTTGGGGCTCTCGTCCATCTCCTCCACCATAGGGCACCACTTGTCAGCATTCCAGGTATCACCACACTTCAGGGCCATCACTTCACCGCTGCGCTGCAGTCAGCCATACCAGTTGGAGGCCTAGTCTTAGGCCAGGTCTGCCATTTTGAGCCTTGCCGGGTTTCCAGGCGCACATGCTGTCACCAGGGAGCCGAGGCCACAAAATACCTCAATCAGATGTATAATGGCAGTGGAAGTATTATCATAGTCCCATACCGTCACAGCTGTGTCCGAGCAGCGCAGCTAATGGTGACAGATGACAGAGGGGTCGGAAACACTCTAAGTGCGACCGCCATCTTGACGCCCAAAGCCATGCCCCTCAGATGGCACTCTTTGTGTCTTTGTTAGCATGAAGTATCAAGAATAAGTTTGAACCCATGGTTACTCTTAGGCTTCTAACTTCTCTTGCTGTTGTCGGAGGGGATTCAAGTATTTTAGGACATATGGCAGTAGGCTGGTAGTTTTGCCACTGTCCGCATGTCATAATCTCAGCTTTTGCAAGATTGAACTTTAGATGGTTACTCATTATCCATGTGCTTGTGACCCATGCACATTTCTCTAAGGGCATACACTCTCGAGTCACTAATTTGTAGGACGTTGGTGGCTGCCAAGTGACATTTGACTTTCAACATGGGACCAGGCTTTATAACCTGTTGAAACTCCACCCGTTATCCTTTTTAACAAAAATGTTAAAACCCATCACATTCAGTAAATGGCTCAGTGGAGCATTAGGTATAAAGAAAGATTGTGAAAAACCCAGACTCATTAGTGCTCGCTGGTGGGCTAGGTATGTGTTTCTGTAGCTCATAAAGTTCATACTTTTTCTCCAAATTCTTGGACTTGTAGTCCTTATTTAAAATTGGGATAAAAAGGACTACTTATTTCAGACTGCAAAATAAATTAGTCTGAATGAGCTATTAGTGCATGATCCTGGAAGACTTCTGAGCTCTGCAGACTATTTCCAAGCACTTTTTGCAAAACTTTGCACACTTCACATTGTAAGTTATGTGGCACTTCGTTGGAAATGCCAGGGTTATGTAGGTATTATAATGTGCATATGCTATCTTTGTCTCACTCAAGGGTTGAATGGCTTCAACCAAGGAACCTTGAGAGGGCCAGAGAACTCTGGGAGGCAAGGAACCATGGGACGGCCAAGGACACTGGGAGGCAATGAACTCTGAGAGGGCCAAGAACTGTAGGAGGCCCAAGGAACTCTGGGATGACCAAGAACTGTCTGGCAGACAATTATGTGAGCATTAATAGAGAGGGGCTTTGGCTCCACTTATATGTTGGGATTATATGTTTTGGTTGTGCAGAAGTTGTGTGCCTCCATAAAAAAACGTGCTTGCCCTCCACGCAGATGTGATTATTTTGTTTATTTATCCCGCTGCCTGAGCTTGAACTTTCCGGGCCATACACATGATATTGTAATGCTATTAAAGTGCCTTAGATAGCTAGATAATTTATTGTGTTTTTCTAAGAAAGCAGTACAAATGGGAGGATCTAATAATTAATCTACATGGATGTTTAGATCTGGCTTGACACTGCAACTGTCACCTGACCTTTTGACCTATACCAATCTTATTCTACATTTCTTTGCTTCCACATAAATACATATCCAGTCCCATGCTATTTTCTTGTATTGCCTCACATTACCATATAACATTCCTTCAAACCAGACCCATTGGTCATAGGGATCCCATCACACCCTGGGAGATGCAGGGGTTGTTGTGTCCCTTTGCCTGTTGTGCTTAAGATGTTCCAGAGTGTCAGGTAAACATTGGAAGGACTTTTGTTTTTTCTGATTGAACCTATGCTCCCCATAATTAGATCCAACAATTGCCTATAAGTAATTTGCGGAAGAGCTCACAGTGACATTCACTTTACAAAGGATAATAATATATTAAAACATTTCTTTAGCATTGTGGCTTCTGCAACTCCAAACTGGGTATCAAAAATTAAACGGATGTGCATTGGCCCTGTGGCTACCAAAATCCAGGTTGAATGCCATTTTGTTTTTACTGGCGTCACAAAAAATTTACACATTTTAAAGAAATAAAAATAGACACTAAGACCACACGCTGCACGGCAGTGGATTATGAGAACATTGGGCTGGGTGTAACTACACATTACATCCTGCACTTAGATCCTGTTGTGCATGGCCGAAGGGGCTTGTCATTAGAAAAGGTCAGATTTTAGCCTTATGTGGAGATCCCTCTACACATGGCCATTTCTCATTACATAGCAACACCACAAAATAAAATGAAGGACGGAGTGTTGAAACTTTTCAAACACCCACCCCCAGTCACTGATCTGATTTAATCCATTGTCATTTTGCTCTTCACGTCACCCCAGTTTGGACCCAGCAATATGCAAATGAGTCTTGACCCTGCTCCTCATGGGAACAGTCCAACCCGAACTGTCAAGCCTGGTCCTCCCAGGACTGGAAACAAGCATCCTAGGACTGGTTTCGGGGTAACCCCCTATCATCAGCTCAGCTAGTTTGAATCCAGTGGTGCAGCAAGCAAGGGACCCACATCTTGGCATACCCTAGCCACTTAGGGTTCACATAGCAACACCACAAAACATGGCTGTAATATGAAAATGTCATCATTACTGTGTTGTAATGACTTGTCACCAACAGTTGTGATGTCACAGAGCCATCTACTCTAATTGACACAGTGAACACTCCTGTCTCCCATTGTCCTCACCCACAGTAGTAGAGAGCCCTGTCATCTCTTCACACACAATGAGTGTGCCATTTGTTCCCCTCTCCTCACCTCACATGCATGTTGAAAGAGACGTGGCAAGTTGCAGTGATGGCTACTATAAACTGAGTGAGCAGATCATTTCCACCAGCACGGCCTGCCCACCAACCCCATCTCCTTATGAAAGGCATGGCAGAGCTAAAGTAGCCAAGCTTCACAGCCTGTACCTATTCCTGGTAGTCTTGTCTATGTTCTCAAGCCTACAGACTACCTGCTTTCGCTCCCACCTGCCTGCCTGGCATTTGCACCAGTGGCCTCCTCTTGAAGCATAGCCCACACAAATGAAGTGGAAGATGCGTATTTCATAATGTCTTAAGGCTTATTTCATTGGCCTAGAAGAAAAAATATACTTGATAGGCAGTGTCCCAGGTCAGGGTTCACCTCAGCATCTGGTTAGGTTTTCTTTGAATTCTATGAGTTGTAGCCCTGCTTTTACAGCCTACATTCCAAAACTATACACCCAAGAATAAAAACAGACTGTTTGTTGCAAAATGGTGTAATGTTATGCATTGGTTAGGTGTTTGAAATCTTGGGCATTACATTGGGATTGTGTGCTCTAAAGTCAAAATCAAAGACTTTTGACTTGTGTTCTCTAGAATGTTTCATTCACAGCCGGTGTGTTGTTGAGATCAGTTGTGGACCTCTTTTCTGAAAATAAACTTTTGGATTTACTCTTACATTGCTCCACGTTTGATTCATCTCAATTTAATGCATCACACATTCTACATATAGGCGACGAGGAGAAGTGGTTTTGTAATTATTTTGAGACCCACAGGCTTCTCTTCACATGATGATGGATATTTCATCTTAATGAATTTCACACCAACATTCCAATAACTTTCCGACAAGGTACTGCACATTGTGTACTTTTTCACAACTTTGGGAGAATTTAGTTATTGGAAACCCTCTTGCTGTTTGTTGGCTTCAACTGCCTAACTTTGTGCGAGCCAGGGGGGTGTCTTTGGTGCTTGCGTGGCCGTTGGAGTGTGGAGCGTCTCTGCTGCCCGGATCGCAGGGTAGACTGTCACTTCTCATTGATTTCAGCATCATCACGCACAGGCTGTATACAACTAGTCTTCTGAGGTGATTGGAGTGTGGATCTTCTCTGCTGCCCGAATCACTGGCTAGATCATTGATTCTCATTGGTTTCAGCATCATCATGCTCAAGCTGTACGCAATTTGTCTCATCACGTTTATTTGACGCCCATTTTCCTTTGGGAATATCATGTACACCAGGTACTATGAAGGCTAGTCTTGGTGATTTTCATTATTTTAAAGGCTGTGTGTTCCCACAAAGAAGATCTTCTCATTTGTAAAGGATTCTTCAAGTATTTTCCAATTCATGTTTTATTATTCCATTGTGTTTATGTTGTGCTGATTTCTTCATCCTAGTTGATTATTTGTCAATACATCTTTATTCAGCTGACTGCTGTTTTGCATTTTATCCTTATGGCTTACTCTAGTAATGTGGCACACCACCTCCATTTCTACAGATTCCTGGGAAACCACCAGTTTTATGGAGGAAATTGTTGCAAGCTTTTGAAAATGATATGGTTACAAGTGGTGCCGCAAAGTGTGATACTTTTAGGCTTACTGCTTTGTTGTTCAGTCATCTTGGTGAAACAGGGCAACACATTGTTTTAGCAATTTACCATGTCATCCCGCATTCTGCAGTGGATAAAGATCAGGATGAGTACATAGAAGTAATAGCTCATATGACCAAAAAGTTTTCAGTTGAACCATCTGTCGTGTTTAAAAAGCATACTTTGTCAAGAGAAACAGATTCTGGAGGAATAATTGGAAGAATATTTGGCTGCATTAAAAGTTCATGCAGCTAAATGTGAATGTGGTATTAATCTGGATATTTATTTCAGGGATCAATTTGTATTTAATTGTACATCTAAAAAACACAAGAACATATTTTAAGCTGTTAAAATCCCTCACTAAGTGAAGTCATGGACTTTGCAAAAAGTATAGAACGATCTCTTATTTCTACAAAAGGTCTTTCAGATGTCCAGAAGAATAGTATGTCTGTATCATATGTGAATGAATCTGATGACAGTGATGTTCCTGTGGTGTCTAAGAAGAGCAGGTTTCTTAAAAGTTATGACAGCACGTTTTCTGGTTACATTTACAGATGTGGTTAAAAAATTGATTTAGGTAACAGTCTGGCCTATCCTGCACAAGGAATAAATGTCGTTGGTGTAAAAAAAAAGTAGAGTATTTTCAAACAGTTTGCAAACGTTTCAAAGAAAAAATTAAAGTGAAAATAAATCAGGTTGATACTGCAGAGAAAGACATAGATGAGAGTATGAACAATGTTTTGTTAACAGTGGATTTTGGAATGGTGAACACATGTCATAGGAAGTTTAACAGTCCAGTTTGTGAGGTGGGCATTGCTACTATTGCCATGAACGTGATGGCTGACTAGGGTTCACCTATTACAATTCTTTCAGATAAAAGTTTTGGTCAAATAAAATATTAAAGGATGCATATGTAAATCCCCAAGAATTTGGGGAATACAATACTATTATGACGGGTTATATCCTAGATGCTTTAGTATTTAAAGGTAGGGAATTTACACAAAAATATATGTTGCTGAGAGAGTAAGGAACATCATGGGGTGGCAGGAGCATGGAAAATTAGAAATTCCACTTAAACCTGGAACAAGCAAACCTATTGTTTAGGGGATTTGCCCATCTTGTCTGTGGATGAGTATGGAAGTAGTTGGGATATTGACATTTTGTTACTTAAGTATGCCAAAGTATTTAGTGATGAATTGGGTGTTGTCAAAGATTTTGAGCACAAACCTGAAAAATTATGCAAAGCCTCAAAAAGTTCAAAAAAGTTCAAAAAGTTAGACTAGTGCCTGTTTCTGTTAAACAGGAGTTAAAGTTATTGCTGGACAAAATATGTGAGCAGAAGATAATAGCTCCGTCTTGGGAATGGGTCAACCGACATCCATTACAGCCATTATCTGAATAAATAGGTGTCAGCTGTTGTAATTGCAAGGAAGAAATCTGGAGCGATTTGTTTACCTGTGGATCTCAAAATTCTTAATAGAAATATAGTGGTTGATTGTCATCCTTTTCCATGTATTCCTGATATGTAAGCACATTTTGTTGAGTGCAGACATTTATCCACTATTGATTTGCAATCTACATATCATCAAATCCACATATTTGCATAGCCCAACGACATTTGTTACTCCATTTAGCACCTATAAATATTTACAGATGCCTTTTGTTTTGGCACCCACTGCAAGTATCTTCCACTGTTTAATGGATTTGCTGTTTGGTAACAACTGTGGCATACAGGCTTTCAAGAATGACATCTTGGTTTTTGCAGAAAGTATTGAACTCCATATCCAAAGGCTTGAGGAAGTATTAAATACTCGTATGAAGTGTAGAATGACATCAGAACCATCAGAAACGTATGTTTTTTAATAAAAATAAGCTGATTATTTGGTCACAGAATAACATGGGAGGGTATAAAACTGAAGACATCTTTAGTCAAAGCTATTGTAGACTCCCCTGTGACAAATTATAAAGATACTCCAAGATCATTCTCAGGACTTGACGAGTATTATTATAGGTTCATCTAGGGGTATGAATTTGTTGTCCAGTCTCTAAGAAGTTTGTTACAAAAGGTGCAAATTTGTTTGGCCAAAAGAAACACAAGAGGCTTTTGAAGGTTTAAAGTTCAAATAAAACCATTTACACATAGTCAGAATTGTATAATTACTGCTGATGCAAGTTTGTGTGGTTTGAGTACGGTCCTAAGTCGAAAAATAAATGGAAATGAGAACACAATAGCAGTTGAATCCAGGATGCTAACAAATGAGGAGTACAAATACAGCACAATTGAATGTGAAGCTCTCGCTTTTTCCTTGGCTGTTGAAAAATTCCAATCATACATTTGGGGAACAAGGTTTGAATTTTATACTGATTATAAGCTATTGGTCTATATGTTGGATGACAATCGTTCCAACAAGGCATCTTCCAGATTGATCAAACTATTGTCACTCTTGCAAGGGTTTCAAATATGTGGCTGGTGGAAAAAATGTAAGAGTTGATATTCCTTCCCATATGCCCATTGTGGAGGAACAGCCCAAGCTCCTGGGCTAGAAATAGGGCACCCTGGGCCTCGGCCCATACCCACTCCTCCCCCTACCTCAAGAAGGGACCTGTCTGGGTCACTGTGTACCTCCCCCCTCACTCTGTTGAGGGGAACCTGAACCACCCTACTTAGGATCACTCCAAAATGTCTCTCCAGACACTCTGGTACTTACCCAGAGGTCTGCCACCCTTGCAAGTTCCCTGGGGTCAGAGAACGTACAATCAACCAGATGTTGGCATAGCCCTGGAAAACAGTGACTGAACATGTGCTCCCTGGCAATCAAATTGTGTAGCCCCTCAAAAGGGTTTACCGCACTACCCTTCACCCTACCATCCAGTGCCCTGCAAAAGTGTCCCACAAAATCCCCCCAGGGCTGGTGAGGCAGTTTCCTACTGCCCCTGAATCTTAATCTGCACTCCTCTGGGGTGAAGCCATATCTCTTGACAAGGGTCTTCTTCATGGTGGGATACCTCAACCGGTCTATCCCATTTAGGGCCAGAAGGGCATCCCTCCCTTTACCAGGTATATGCCTCCATAGGACAGCCCTCCAATCCTCCTCAGGGATTCTGTGCGCTACTAAAGTGACCTCATGCACTTCAGACCACCTGTCTATGTCATCCCCCTCACTGAAGTCAGGTACCAAACTTCCAGGTGTGTTGGCCTTTCCCTCAGCACTGGACATAGTTATGTTGCTGCCAGCACTGGACTTTACTTGCTGTGCTTTTAAGACCAGAAAGATTTTTCTTTCTGCCAAGGCTCTTTCAGCCTCAACTCTTCTCTTCTCAGCCAGGGCTTTGTCAGCCTGAGCCCTTCTGTCCTCTGCAGCCAGCTGAGTTAGCTGCAGCCTCAGGCCCCTCTCAGCCTGCCTGTCCCTCAGAGGACTGGGTGTGGGAGGACAGCATATGATCCAGTAGGGAATCCCCTCTCTGTGGGGGTCCCCTCTGTCATCTGGAGCCACTGCTAAGTCATTTTCCTCCTCCTCCTCATTATCCTTCTCAGGGCCATCACCCTTTTAGTCCTCTGCCACTCCCTTAGCCAGTCGCTTCCTCAAAAGCATATAGGGCATCCTGCAGGGCCTGCTTGGTGGACCTCTTTTTCACAGCCAGCCCTCTATCTTTGCAGAGCTTCCTCCGCCTAGCCTTGCTGAGGGATTTAATGGGGACAGGGTCCATCTCATTGTAGTCTTCTGGGAAGTTGGAATCCATTTCCAATCTGTTAAGGTATTACAGGTGCAACACAATGTCCCAAGATTATAAAGGAGAGGAGGATTCAAATTTGGAAAAATGACCAATGGAGAGAAAAAAGAAAAAAAAACTCGTAATGACCTTTAACCGTGGGTAGGTAGTGTACACATAGCTATTATTTGTCACTGCACAAACACAAGTCCTATCCTCACTGCTGATCACCAATGTTAGAAATGGGGTCTCTAGTTGGCAGAGATATACATCCTTGTCCAAGTAGGGACTACAATCCTAGTCAGGGTAAATCACACATAATCCAAATTACCCTGTGCCCACCCTCTGGTAGCTGGGCACTGAGCAGTCAGGCTTAACTTAGAAGGCAATGTTTAAAGTGTTTGTGCAATAAATCATACAGTAACACAGTGAAAACAACACAAAAATACACCACACACGTTTAGAGAAATATATGATATTTATCCGGTTAAAATAAGGTCAAAACAATAAAGATCCAATAAACACAAGTTGAGATATCAGTTTAGCAAGTTTAAGAAGAGTCTTAAATCTTAAAAATCAATAGTTATCTCTTGACTACACAAAGTACCTGGTTTGCGTTAAAAATACCACACACGGAGACTGCAAAGGAGGAGATGTGTGGAAAAATAGGGTGTGCATCGGATTTTCTGATGCGGCACAGACAGTGCGTCATTTCTTTCCACGCTGCACGGGGCTTTGCATCATTTTTTGGCATGCAGTCTTGCTTCCTCACTGCGATGCGGGGATATTTTTGTTACCCAGAGACAATGTGGGGAAATCCTGGACATGCAGGAACAAGTGACGGGCTTTGAGTCAATCGGGTATGGCGATGCGTCGATTTTCCTGTCGCACGGCAGGCCTTGCGTCGATTTTCCACAGAGGGAATCAGCTGCGCCATTCCAGTTCGGCTCTGCGTCGCTCCGGTAGGGCTGTGCTTCGAATTTCCAGTTGCAAGGCAGGCGCTGCGTCGAATCTTCACTTGGGAAGTCAGGCTGCGTCATTCCAGCTTGACTGTGCGGTGATTTTAAGGTCGCAAAATGGCTGTGCTTTGGTTCCGGCAGGCTGTGGATCGATTTTCAGCACAGAAGGAGTTTCCAGAAGAGATGAAGTCTTTTTGGCCCTGAGACTTCAGAAAACAGGAGGCAGGCTCAATCCAAGCCTTTGGAGAACACTTCTTAGTAAAGTCAGCGGGCAGCAGGGCTACCTCAGGGCAGCAGTCCTTCTCAGCAGAGCAGTCCAGATGGATCCTTTGGGCAGCCAGGCAGTTCCTCTTGACAGGTTGCAGGTTCAGGTGCAGAAGTGTCTGAGTTGGTGGGGTCAGAGACCCAGTTTACATACCCCAAAATGCCTTTGAAGTGGGGGAGACTTCAAAGAGTGGTTTTGAAGTGCACAAGGTCCCCTTTCAGTACAGGTCTGTCTGCCAGGGTCCCAGTAGGGGGTTTGGCAGTCCATTGTGTGAGGGCAGCCCAATAGCCTTTGAAATGTAAGTGTCAGGCTCTCCATCCTTCCAGCCCAGGACGACCCATTCAGTATGCAGATGAGTGCAGATGTGACTGAGTGTCCTGTGTTTGTGGTTGTCTGGGTGAAATGCACAAGGAAGCTGTCAACCAGCCCAGCCCAGACATTGATTGGAGACAGGCTGTAAGGCACAGAAGGATTTTAAGTGCAGAGAAATGCTCACTTTCTAAAAGTGGCATTTCTAAAACAGTAATATAAAATCCAGCCTCACCAATAAGCAGGATTTTCTCTTACTATTCTGGCCATACTAAATATAACCTGCTTACCCCTTTCTGATCAGAATCTACCACTCAAATAGTATATGAGGATAGCCTTAATGCAATCCTATGAGAGCAGCAGGCCTCACAGTAGTGGAAAATGAATTTAAAAGTTTTTCACTACCAGGACATATAAAACACACATGTACATGTCCTGCCTTTTACCTACATCACACCCTGCCCCATGGGTTACCTAGGGCCTACCTTAGGGGTGACTTGTATGTAGAAAAGATGAGTTTAAGGGAAGTTTAAGGCTTGGCTTGCCAAGTACTTTTAAATGTCAAGTGAAAGCGGCAGTGAAACTGCACACATAGGCCGTGTAATGGCAGGTCTGAGACATGGTTAAGGAGCTACCTATGTGGGTGGCACAATCGGTGCTGCAGGCCGACTAGTAGCATTTAATTTACAGGCCCTGGGCACATGTAGTGCACTTTACTGGGGACTTGCAAGTACATTAAATATGCCAGTTGGGTATGAGACAATGTTGCCATGTTTAAGGGAGAAAGCATATGCACTTTAGCACTGGTTAGCAGTGGTAAAGTGTGCAGAGTCCTAAAACCAGCAAAAATGAGGTCAGAAAAAGAAGAGGAGGAAGGCAAAAAGTTTGAGGGTGACTCTGCAGAGAGGCCATTTCCAACAGTTAGGTGTTTGGAATCTTGGCGATGTCCTTGACCTTGTATGCACCAGAATGTTTCATCCACAACCAGTGAATCACTGAGAGTAGTTGTGGGTCACTTTTCTGAAAATAACCTTCTGGATTTATCTTACATTTCTCCACGTTTGATTTCTCTCTTTTGAATGCATTGCATGCTCTACAATGTTCCAGTCATGCCAGACCATGGCAATACTGCTGCCTGATAGCATTCCATGGATAGTGCTAATGAGCTAGAACATCTGTGGCCTCATAAAGAATCTTAGGCTGGGGCAAGATTGCAGAACACCTCTGAGTTACATTAGCCATTTAATGTGCATTTGGCAGTGAATTATTTCATATAACATAAATGTTGTTTGGAATGGATGTCATTTTTTAACTTATTACAATAACGTTTTAATACTAACAGCTGACTTGACGAATGCAATCTTTCTGCAGATGCACAATGCCAAGATATTTATTTAGACCATATACAGAGTGAAGGGTACGTTTATTAAATGTAGCTTAATGCTTATATATTGAACATTTCTGAGTGCTCCAGGATAAGAGAAATCTGTAGGTTGCCCAGGATCACTTTTGTAATCAAGTGGGATAGGTGGGATTTGAAATTGAGGCTCATGGTTCTCAAATTAGAGGCCCCACGTCTAATTGTCTGGGATAGCAAAAAACCTATCCATGATGCAGTATTAAATCGGGGTGGAAAGCAGGTGTATTGAGCAACGCATGAATGTTAGGCTCGCCAGGGGTCGTCTAAACTAAAATCCTGCTTGATTATATGAATCACCCTTGTAGTGTTTGGTTTTAACTCTTTTTTTTGCAAAATTGGATGAGTCAAGGGTCAGGTATTGGATATAATTAAAATCGGCCCAAAAATCATGGGCACTTCTGCCTCCATAGCAAGATTGTGTAGATGAATTAATGACTCTAGGGCATCATTCACGGGGCTATAATAGTTCACCAGATTCAAGGGGGAGTCTTGTTTTGCAACCTTTAACCAGAGCCATCTTCCTCCTGCATCCTTAATTACATCTCTCACCTACCAATTGATAGACCTACCCAAGTAAATGGCTACCCCACACATTGCGGCCCCAGCCAAGACAAAATATGCATGAGAACATTTCTTAGGGCCATAGAGTTTTGGTTTGCTACTTTGGAGATGGGTCTCCTGCAGAAAGATAACTTCTGGACTAACTGAGGAGAGCCATCTTGTTAGACCTGGTATCCTTAGCGTGGTTTCCCCCACATTTTTTGCCTTCTGACCTCCTGTTTTTCTGACTTTGTTTGCTGGATTTAGAATTCTTTGCACTTTACTACTGCTAACCAGTGCTAAAGTGCAGGTGCCCTGTACTCTAAACATGGTAACATTGACTTATCCTCAATTGGCATATTTATTTTACTTGTAAGTCTATAGTAGAGTGCAGGATGTGTACTCAGGGCCTGTAAATTAAATGCTACTAGTGGGCCTGCAGCACTGATGGAGCTACGCACTACAATAGCTCTTTAAACATGTCTCAGGCCTGCCACTGCAGAGTCTGTATGTGCAGTTTTAATCTTCCATTTCGACCTGGCAAGTGCACCTACTTGCCAGGCCTAAACCTTTCTTTTTATTGCATATTAGTCATCCCTAAGGTAGGCACTAGTTGGCCCCAAGGGCAGGGTGAACTGTATTTAAAAAGTTGGGCATGTACTTTTAAGTTTAACATGTCCTGGTAGTGAAAAACTATTAAATTTGTTTTTCACTACTACAAGGCCTATCCCTGCCACAGATTACCATTGGGGTTATCTTGAAGCAGCCTTGAAGTGTAACTTCCAATTGAGAAAAGATAGAGCTTTGGAGATTGGTGTCTCTGGACTCATTACTTATGGTGAAATCGGATTTTAAATTGTAAGCCAGAAAATGTAACTTTTAGAAAGTTGGCATGTTCTGACTTTAACCATTCTACGCCTCTGCCTGTCTCTGAATACACGTCTTGTGTAGGTGACAGCTGGGCTTTTTGCATTCCATCTAGACAATCACACACAAACAGAGCTGGGTGTAACATTTGCATCCTGATGACCCATGACCAGGCTGATCGACATTCCTGGGCTCGATGGGAGTGAGGAGCTGACACTCACACCTGAATAGGGCTGTGCCTCTCCCCAAACAAAGGGCTGCATAACCCTCCTTACAGTGTCTGGAGCCAGGGAAGGAAGTGCAGGGATCTTGTGCACTTCAAGGACCTCTGTTCGAAAGTCTCTCTCATTTCAAAGTCTGAACTAGGTATAAGTACTTGACCGCATACCCTGCCAAATCTGAACTTTGCTGGAACCAAGGACATTCTACCTGGAAGCAGACTTCTGTGCTGGAGGAGGGACTATCTGCTCTGCTCTATTGGCCTTCTGCCTGCTGATTGCTGTACTGCAGGAGGGACAGCTACTTTGCTCCTTGCATTGTTGTGTTGGCCAGCTGCTTCTTGCCTGTGAGTGAGAAAGACTGGCCTGCTCTCTACATCCTTGGGCCTATGTTTCTCCAAGGGCTTTCGGGCTTGCCCCTCTTCTTGTGCAGTCTCAGGGACTTCAAAGACTGCCTGCAACTCACCTGCTACAGCACATGGACTCTGTCATCTGTGAGTCTACCATACCAAGTGGTGCGACCCCAGTCCTGGACCGTTGGAAGTGAACCTAAGGTACTCTGCCTTGTGTGGTTTTCATTGAAGCAGTGCAAAGCCCCATAAATCCTCACCGTGCAGCTGACATCCCATTGGAAATGACTCACAGCCATGCCAAGCCCTGCAAAGCCTCACCGTACAGCTCCCTGGGATCAATGCAAAGCCATGCCATGCCCAGCAAAGCCTCGTTGCATAGCTCCCGGGATCACTGCAAAGCAATGCCAACCCCTGCAAAGCCTTGCTGCGCTCCTTCTTGATACCAATGCCGGACAATGACAAGCGCCACAAAGCAACACTGCACAGACAAAGCACTAGGATTTAATGTACTGTGTTCAGCGGGCCCAAGTGTGTCCCTGAAGACAGCCTGCACTCCATTGTGGTCGGACTTAACTTGTGACTTTGTCGCAGTTGAGTGCAACCAGATGACCACTGTTGGTGCTCTGTGCTTCTATGCGCTATTTTCACCTAAATCTTTTTATCTCAGAATCTATTTATTAGATTTTTATTGTTTTGGTCTTGTTTTATTTATTAAACAAACCTCTACTTATCTAATTTGGTGTGGCATCTTTTTGTGGTGTTTCCACTGTGTTACTGTAATTTAAGTGTTGCACAAATACTTTACGCACTGCCTTTTACGTTAAGCCTGACTGCTCTGTGCCAAGGTACCAGAGGATGAGCACTGGTTAAATTAGATTGTGGATCTGACTTACTCTGACTAGAATTGTGGTCCCTACTTGGACAGGGCGCATACCTCTGCCTGCTAGAGACCAAATTTCTAACAATGTCATGAGAGCCCTATATTTACGGTTGTTTAACAAACCGTCAGCATTGCATGATAACATCTTAACATTAGTCATCATTTAAACCTTAGAGGAGAATTCATATATGGACATACCTTCCTCTACCCTTCTTGATCTGCTCCTCTAGAAGGAACTGCTACTTTGCCACCTGCAATTTTGTGTTGGCCTGCTACTTCTTGCCTGTGAGTGAGAAGGACTGGACCTGCTCTCTTCATCCTTGAGCCCAAGTTTCTCCAAGGGCTTGGTGATTTCATTAATGCCCGCGTTAGACCTGCTCATTTTTTCCCTGCATGTGCTCCCACCCTAAACCCCCCACCCACACCCCAGTTATCTCTGAACCGCATAGCCCATAGAGGGGGAATTGCCCGCTCCACCCCGATCCCTTCGCCTATTCCATTTAGTGCCATGTTGCTGCACCTAGCATCACTCGTGTCTTCCCCCGAAGGAAGGGTGACTCCCCTGCCCGACCCCCACTCATACCCCCATGGGTCCATTCAATTCAGTTATCAGATTACCTAAACCTTTGGTGTAGAAGCCAAAGAACCCAAGAAAATCTAAGAAACCTAAGAAAAGACAAGAAAAATCAATAGTTACTCTACATCTTAGACAGAAAATCCTGAGCTGCATCTTCATTCAGAAAAAGATGGAACTGGACCTTCACCAGCACCTTCAATTTAGATTGTTGTACCACAGATGCCTGAGAGGCCAGAGTTCTGAACAGACCTGCAAGTTTTAAGAACTCTGTGCCACACTCTGCCGCAGAGACCGACATATCTAAAAAGATTCAATACTGGGCATTTTCAGATGTAGAGCAGCATTTCATCTCAATTGCTTTAGTCAATATCTGTTCTTTATTGTGATAGTGTCAGAGTCACCAGATCCTCGGGGTCTGTGCACGTTCCCAACACGTCCACCACTGAACAGCTCCAAGACTCTGATAGATAAATCACAGAGCCTGAGAGAGTTCAAGAGGGGAAGAGGGGATTAGGAAGGGAACAGCTGGGAAGGAGACCTGTAGTAAGAAAAAGGTTAGAACCCACAATGAGAAAATTATTTCTCCTGAAATCAATACTAGACTATGATTCTAAGCCTAGTCACTCTGAAAACATGAACAATCTAAGAGTTAAGTTTAAAATGACTAAGTTTCAAGATGGCCGGATACCTGTAGGGGAATCAAGGTGAATTAAATGAAAACTTTCTTATTCAAGTACTTTCCTATACATGAGAATCAGAAAAACATTCTGACTAAATTTTAAACCAGTCATATAAATCCTGTTTTGAGAATGTATACTAGGACCATACAATATTGCATCTAGAAACTCTGGCCTTCTGTGTACTCTTAAAATGTTTCAACACAAATTGCGCATCTTGCAAGATCAAAGTACCATGAAACGAATCGCGCTTCTTTTGCCGATTCTTAAGCCACCATGTAAATGTCAAGAAATGGTAGCACGCAATAAACAACAAAGTTAAATCCTCATGAAACGAGTTGCGCGTCTTGCCAATTTGTAAAACATCATGTAAATGTCAAGAAATAATAGCGCGCAATGGACAACAATGTTTAAACACCATAAAGCGAATCACACGTCTTGCCGATTCTTAAGCCACCATGCCAATGTCAAAAAATGGTAGCACGCAATGAATAACAAAGTCAAACCTTTATGAAACAAATCACGCGTCTTGCCTATTTGTAAACTACCATATGAATGTCAAGAAATGGTAGCGCGCAAGTAATCTGTTACTCATTTAAGAATTAAACCAAGAATATGAAAATTCTCAATAACGGTGTCGGGATAGTCCAACCACCGTCTTACCGCCTGGAACAATGATCACCAATGAAGGATGAAGGGCAGAAGACTGGAAGATCCAAATAGGCCGCCGGGACAGGAGTTCAGGAAGAAGCTGCTGCTCTGCACCAGGACCTCTGAATAGTGAGCACTGGGAGTTGGGCTGGCTCTCTTTTATAGAGTCTTGGGGCAGCCCGGAACCACGCCCAGGCATGTTGCAGGGAAAGTCTCTGGAAGGCCCTGGAAAGGGACCACACCCTAACACACTCTGAAAACCTGCAGCAATACATTGCAAAGGAACAGTATTTGTAAACATATTAAAAATAAGTTTTCAGGATTGAACTCTGCAATGCAAAAGGTTAAACCACAACATAACAGCACAATACATAAATTACGTTGTTTTGAGACTGCTGGGTTTTTGCATTTTTGTCGCCAATAGCGCGCGTACTGCTCTGGTGTTGACAGTACTCCCCTCTCCCAGACGTGCTCTAGGGCCTGGTTTGCTTGGATTAAGACGATTAAAGCGTCTCACAAGTACTGGAGCATGAACATCGGATGCGGAAACCCATGAGTTAATTTCAGGACCATAACCTTTCCATGAGATTAAGTACCATAGATTACGCCCTCTCAGTTTAGAATCCAACACTTTCTTGACTTCGTATTTTTCTTCCCCTTGTACGAGAACAGGAGCTGGATGAGGGTGGACCTTTTGGACTGCCTTTTTCAGGAGGGAAGTGTGGAACACTGGATGAATCCGTAAGGATCTGGGCAATTGTAGTTTATAGGTCACCGGATTGATTTGCTGAAGGACAGTATAGGGACCTATGAATTTGGGGTTAAACATGTGCTACTTCTTGAAGTCTATGGCGGTGATTCTAACCGCGGAGGGCGGCGGTCGCCGCCCGCCATGCGGTTACCGCCAAATGACCGCACCGCGGTCACAAGACCGCGGCGGCCATTCTGGCTTTCCCGCTGTGCTGGCGGGCGACCGCCAAAAGGCCGCCCGCCAGCACAGCGGGAAAGACCCAGCAACGATGAAGCCGGCTCCGAATGGAGCCGGCGGAGTTGCTGGAGTGCGACGGGTGCAGTAGCACCCGTCGCAAATTTCAGTGTCTGCTAGGCAGACACTGAAATTATTTTTGGGGCCCTCTTACGGGGGCCCCTGCAGTGCCCATGCCATTGGCATGGGCACTGCAGGGGCCCCCAGGGGCCCCGCGGCACCCCCTACCGCCATCCTGTTCCTGGCGGGAGACCCGCCAGGAACAGGATGGCGGTAGGGGGTGTTAGAATCCCCATGGCGGCGGAGCGCGCTCCGCCGCCATGGAGAATTCTCAAGGGCAGCGGAAAATCGGCGGTACACCGCCGACTTTCCGTTTCTGGCCGCGGCTGAACCGCCGCGGTCAGAATGCCCAGCGGTGCACCGCCAGCCTGTTGGCGGTGCTACCGCGGTCATTCGCCCTGGCGGTTTTTACCGCCAGGGTTAGAATGACCCCCTATATGTTTTGTGGAAAGCCACACTTTGTCACCTGGTTGATATTGCGGTCCCTCACAATGTTTCTTGTCATAATGCCTTTTATATTTTTGTTTGGCTTTTTCTAAATGCTGTTAAATCAGTTTCTGGGTTTGATGTAAATGCTGAATGGTTTCTGACACAGCTGGAGTAAGAGAACTTTCTTGAGGAATTGTGATGGGCAAGGTGTCAGGATGATAGCCAAATAAACCAAAAAAGGGTTTAACGCCAATAGAAGTGTGGAATGAGTTATTGTAAGCTAACTCAGCTAACCAGAGCATAGATGTCCAAGAATGAAGTGCCTTTTCAGCGTAGGCACGTAGGTATTGTTTCAAAGTCTGATTTAGTCTCTCCGTTTGACCATCTGTTTGAGGATGGTGACTAGTAGATAGCGTAGATGTCACTTGGAGTGTTTTACCCCATGTGTTCCAGAAATTGGAGGAAAATTGTGACCCCCGATCGGAGAGGATAACCTTTGGCAGTCCATGATAACGAACCACTCTGTTCAGTAAAATAGTTGCCAATTCACTAGAAGTGGGCAATTTTTTTACAGGCGATGAAATGTCCATATTTCGTGAGACTATCTACTACCACCAGAATTACTGAATGCTGTTGAACCACTGGCAGACCGGTAATACAGTCTAAAGAAATGTGCTCCCATGGACGACTTGGGGTTGGAAGTGGATGTAACAACCCTTTTGGTTTTCAATGACTTGTTTTAATGCGAGCACAAACTTCACAGTTGTTTATCATTGCTTTTACATCTTTTGTTAGGGTAGGCCACCAAAAATAGCGTTGGATCAGTTCAAGAGTTTTAGGAGTACCTGGGTGACCTGCCGTAGGTATAACATGCAACCAATGAAACACTATCTTGCGAAGTTTGGTAGTGGGTACGAACAAACGAGCGTCATGAAAGGGTAAACCTTGCTTGATTGACCTTTTGGGATCTGCTTGGGCCCATGTTTGCCATTTTTCAACAGTGAAAGAGTTGCAAATTTCTTCAAAGAAATCTTCAGTTTTTATGATACATAGAACCTTGTCAGGAGCAATGATAGCTCTGGAGGCTTGAAATGCAGGCAACGTGGTAGTCTCTTGACGGGACAAGGCGCCAGCCTTGCGATTATCTTTACCAGGCCAGAAGGTTACAACAAAATCAAATTCGGCAAAAAAAAGCATCCAGCGTAATTGCCGAGGGGTCAAAAGTCTGGCGGAACTCATGAATTGAAGATTACGATGATCAGTATATACTGTGACAGTGTATTTGGCACCCAACAAATTATGTCTCCATTCTTTAAAGGCGTCACGAATCGCCAGAAGCTCTTTTTCAGCAATGACATAGTTTTGTTTGGCTTTGTTCAACTTCCGAGACATATAAGCTAGAGGATGAAGTTGACCAGTGTCTTTATTTCGTTGTGATAAGACGGCTGCTATTGCTACATCTGAAGCATCAGCTTCCACTATGAAAGGTTGATTCGCATCAGGATGAGTCAAGAGTGGGGCAGTGGAGAAAGCTTCCTTCAAAGTCGAGAAGGCTTGATCAGCTTCTGGGGACCATACAAACTTTTCTTTCTTTCCTAGTAGCTTAGTGATTGGAGCACTGTCTGGGAGAAATGATTTATGAACCTCCTGTAAAAATTTGCAAACCCCAGGAAACATTGTACATCACGAACAGTCTCTGGGGTGGGCCAATCAGATACGGCTTTTACTTTCTTTTCTGCCATCACCATACCTTGAGGGGTAAGAATAACCCCTAAAAACTCAACTGTGGTAACATGAAACTCACACTTGGTCAGTTTGCAGTATAAATGGTGTTTTCGAAGGGCTGCAAGAATTTTCTTGACATGTTGGACATGTTCGTTTTCATTGTCTGAGTAGATCAAAATGTCATCGATGTAGACTATGGCAAATATGTCGAGGTACTCTCTAAGAATGTCATTCAAGAAAAATTGAAATGCTGCTGGAGCATTACACAGACCAAAAGGCATTACGGTGTATTCAAAAAGGCCATATCTTGTCTTGAACGCTGTTTTCCATTCGTCACCCTCTCTCATTCTGACCAAATGATAAGCACCTCAAAGGTCAAGCTTCGTGTAGATTTTTGCTCTCTTTACTTGTTCCAATAAGACCGGAATTAGGGGTAAAGGATATTTATTCTTGATGGTGACTTTGTTCAAACCCCTATAGTCGATGCAAGTTCGAAGTTCTCCATTAGCTTTTGTAACAAAAAACAAAGGCGAAGCTGCAGGAGACTTAGAGGGGCGAATGAAGCCATTCTCCAAAAATTGATCTAGGTATTTTCGTAAATGTTGATTTTCATGTTCTGACAGGGCATATACATGACAGTTGGGAAGTATCGCACCTGGGGCTAGATCAATTTGACAGTCATAAGATCTATGAAGAGGTAGAGTCTCTGCTCCTTTCTCATCAAATAGATCTTTGTAAGATGAATACTGTTTGGGCAGCTGAATTTCTTTCTCCACGGCAGTAGCTATTTAGGAGTTGCAAACTTTTGGTACTTGAATCTTTTGGAGACATTGTTCATCAAATAGCTGTTCTGCCTTCCTACTTATCTCGTATCAGAGCTTACAGAACATCTCTGGAATGCACTTCTGAGTTCAAAGGAGACCTTTATTGTTGTTAATTCTTCCCCACCCACAAGTTCTTGAGAGACGAATTAATAGCTTTCAAGCACACGTTCAAATGAGTAAAAGTAGTCGCAGCAATGAAAACAAAATATACCACAGTACTTCACAGTTGCAATGTACACAGCAGATTATATATATAAGATATTTAATGCAAAGCATATACAATCAAATACTTCACCTTTTGAGCAAGGCGGCAGGGCCTACATACTCAGCTTCATCTTTCTGGGGTCTGCAAGTTGATGACTCCGGTCAACTGCGAGAAAGAGATTATCTACCCAAACGGGAAACTGGCAACTGGCGCCTAGTTCCAGCCTGAAGTCAAGCAGATTCGAATCTAAATCTCTGAGGCCCCGAGTCATCCTTACAAAAGCGTGCCCCCTCCTCTCAGACTCGGGAAAACTACGCAAGCCTTTGGAGACTGGCCAGATCTCCTAGACTTCTCCTCTTCCCAAGCCTGAGCAGAAAGGAAAACACCAAATGTACTCTCTCTTATCAGGTCTAGTCTGGTGTGAAGAAAACAGCTTGGTTCATCTTGTGGAAAAACATAGCTTGGAAAAATACAGCTTGGATTCTCAACTGCAATGTCTAACTCCACGTTAAAGGCAATAGGCAGCTAACCTAAATATCAAATGTAATGTCTAATGTAATGTCAAAGCCAATAGGCAGCTAAGCTGAATACAAAATGTGATGTCTAATATCATGTCAAAGCCAATAGGCAGCTAAGCTGAATACAAAATGTAATGTCTAATATCATGTCAAAGACAATAGGCAGCTAGACTGAATACAGCATGTCTAAGCCAATAGGCAGAATACAGAATGTAATGGCTAATACCATGTCAAAGCCAATAGGCAGCTAAACTGAATACAGCATATCAAAGCCAATAGGCAGAATACAGAATGTAATGGCTAATGCAATGTCAAAGCCAATAGGCGGCTAAACTGAATACAGAAAGTAATGGCTAATGCCATGTCAAAGCCAATAGGCGGCTAAACTGAACAAAACATATAGGGGGTTATTCCAACTTTGGAGGAGGTGGTAATCCGTCCCAAATGTGACGGATTTACCACCAGCCGTATTACGAGTTCCATAGGATATAATGGACTCGTAATACGGCTGGTGGTATATCCGTCACTTTACCGTCACTTTTGGGACGGATTACCACTTCCTCCAAAGTTGGAATAACCCCCATAATGTGCTACTGGTGAACATTGAGCAACTAATATGCGCAGTGGTGAAACACAAAGTCATTGGTCAAACACAGTTAATAGCATCACAATAGCGCAGATGAGAAAACGATTTTTCGATCTGCCCAATTGATCTCCGGATTGTGATTAACCATGGCAAGCAGAGGATAATCCCATATTGGGGAGCATGGATCACGTCAAGGATGATTTTTTCTTTATGTTTCTTTCTTTGTTTCCTATCTTCACAAATCATCGACAAGGGGATAGTCTGAAGAATTACCGGACCTCCAGTCAAGAGTTTTCCATCGACTGCCTGGATGATTTCTGGGGTCGTCTTTTCAATACATGGGATCCCCCTTGCACGAACCAATTGGACATCAACAAAGTTCCCAGTAGCCCCAGAATCGACTATAGCCTTTTTGAAATAGATCTTTTTCTTGACCTGAACTCTTATTTCCAGTTTAAGATGTCTAAATTGTGAAGGGTCCACGGTGACACCCAAGAGCAACCCTTCTCTGCATCTTGGGTGTTTTAGTTTTCCAACTCGACTGGTGCATTGGCTGCGACCTTCTGAACTGGACCTTGCTTGTTCTTTGGTTTGATTGGACAATCTTTGGCAAAATTACCTTTTCGCCCACAATAAAGACATTGTCCATTTTTTCTGCGTAGGTCCTTTTCATCTTTGGTCAAAGGTCTTCTGATGGTTCCAATTTCCATCGGTTCGGGCGTTCTTTCTTTCAGAGTTCTTGAGTCTCTGTTATCATGAACGCGCCATGAATATTTTTCAATCTTTTTGCACGTTCCTTTACGTTCTGCTAAACGATGATCAAGTCTCAAGACAAGATTTATTAATTCTTGACAGTCTGTAGGTTGTGGGTCGATTTGCGCTAAGATATCTTTTAGTTCCTCTTTGAGTCCCTTGTAAAACAAGACCACTTGTTTTTCTTCAGGCCAGGATGTCTCGGCAACCAGCCGGTTAAAGTTGGCTAAATACGACACTAGGTCTTGATTCCCTTGGCGTAAAACTAATAATTCACGATCTGCTGACTGTGTTACAGTTCTACGATCAAAAACTCTCTCACATTCACAAACAGAATTTCTCCAGTTGTACAAAAAGGGACTATTTTTACGCACAAGAGGAATTGCCCAAGTAGCTGCATCCCCAGACAGATATGATAACAAGAAAGCTACTTTGGACTGGGCATCGGGGAAAGTATTTGGTCTGCAGGTGAAGTGTAGTTCCACTTGAACCAGGAAAGATTGCGCTTTCAAAGGGTCACCTGAGAAACGGTCTGGGGAGCTAAAGTAATTGCAGAAGGAACATTTAGGGAAATTGGATTACTTCCAGAAGCCTGAGAAGAAGTACCTGGCCAAGACACACCTGTGGGACTTTGTTCTTTCTTCTCTACCTTATCTTGCAACTGACTCACTCTCTCTGCTAAGCTAGTTGTCAATTCTTTGGAGGATACCACCTCTGCTTGGAGCTGGGTGATAGCCTTGACTAACTCGTCTAGCGTGGCCATGCTGAGAACATTCACAAGCCAGGAGGATAATAATTCGTGGGCTCACTATTCTGTCAGAGTCACCAGATCTTCGGGGTCTGTGCACGTTCCCAACACGTCCACCACTGAACAGCTCCAAGACTCTGATAGATAAATCACAGAGACTGAGAGAGTTCAAGAGGGGAAGAGGGGATTAGGAAGGGAACAGCTGGGAAGGAGACCTGTAGTAAGAAAAAGGTTAGAACACACAATAAGAAAATTATTTCTCCTGAAATCAATACTAGACTATGATTCTAAGCCTAGTCACTCTGAAAACATGAACAATCTAAGAGTTAAGTTTAAAATGACTAAGTTTCAAGATGGCCGGATACCTGTAGGGGAATCAAGTTGAATTAAATGAAAACTTTCTTATTCAAGTACTTTCCTATACATGAGAATCAGAAAAACATTCTGACAAAATTTTAAACCAGTCATATAAATCCTGTTTTGAGAATGTATACTAGAACCATACAATATTGCATCTAGAAACTCTGGGCTTCTGTGTACTCTTAAAATGTTTCAACACAAATTGCGCATATTGCAGATATATATATATATATATACATATATATATATATATAGTAAACACCATAAAAGGATTGTGCACCATGAATAACACACTATGGATTCAGGAAACAAATCACATAACTTGTCAACTCGAATATTACATAATAAATATCTTAGAATAGTGGCATACAATAAACAACATGAATTAAACTCGAGGAGAGAATCGTGCGTCTTGCCGATTCGAGTGTCACCATGTAAAATACCAAGAAATGGTAGCACGCAATGAATATCAAAGTCAAATCATCATTAATCGAATCGCGCGTCTTGCCGATTCGTAAAACACGATGTAAATGTCAAGAAATAACAGCTCACAATAAATAACAAGATCAAAGTACAATGAAACGAATTGCGCTTCTTTTGCCGATTCTTAAGCCACCATGTAAATGTCAAGAAATGGTAGCACGCAATAAACAACAAAGTTAAATCCTCATGAGACGAGTTGCGCGTCTTGCCAATTCGTAAAAAATCATGTAAATGTCAAGAAATAATAGCGCGCAATGGACAACAATGTTTAAACACCATAAAACGAATAGCACGTCTTGCCGATTCTTAAGCCACCATGCCAATGTCAAGAAATGGTAGCACGCAATGAATAACAAAGTCAAACCTTTATTAAACAAATTGCGCATCTTGCCTACTTGTAAACTACCATATAAATGTCAAGAAATGGTAGCCCGCAAGTAATCTGTTACTCATTTAATAATTAAACCAAGAATATGAAAATTCTCAATAACGGTGTCTGGATAGTCCAACCACCGTCTTACCACCTGGAACAATGATCACCAATGAAGGATGAAGGGCAGAAGACTGGAAGATCCAAATAGGCCGCCGGGACAGGAGCTCAGGAAGAAGCTGCTGCTCTGCACCGGGACCTCTGAATAGTGAGCACTGGGAGTTGGGCTGGCTCTCTTTTATAGAGTCTTGGCCCAGCCCAGAACCACACCCAGGCATGTTGCAGGGAAAGTCTCTGGAAGGCCCTGGAAAGGGACCACACCCTAACACACTCTGAAAACCTGCAGCAATACATTGCAAAGGAACAGTATTTGTAAACATATTAAAAATAAGTTTTCAGGATTGAACTCTGCAATGCAAAAGGTTAAACCACAACATATCAGCACAATGCATAAATAAAGTTGTTTTGAGAGAGCTGGGTTTTTTCATTTTTGTCGCCAATAGAGCGGGTACTGCTCTGGTGTTGACAGATAGTCTGCAAAGTTCACTAAGTTGGTGCTTGGATATTTCATGTTGAGCGAGCATTGAGATGGTACTCTATGACCCCTCATGATAGATATGTCCACTTTAAAGTCGGGCAATACATGGGCTTTAATCAATTAACTTACCCACTGGGGGATGCCTTGAATTTTGCTCCCCTCTCAAATGGCAAGAAAGTGCATATTGGAGTGTCTTGTATAGTTCACAGTTCTTCTCTTTTACTCTCCAAGTATCACTTTTTATTTTCCTAATTGTGCACGACTTGATGAACTGGTTCCATCTTATCCTCTAATGCTGATATTCTGGATTCTGCCTCCTTTAGTTGGACTGGTCGCCTCTGTTTTAGTTAATCTAATATGAAGAGCTGCAATCTCTTGTCCCTCGAAAAATGGTACTGAGCATGTGTGCAGACTAAGAGTAGATGTCCCCATGCACACAACCCCCCACCCAGTTCTTAATTGATTAAAGTTGGGCAAATCACCTGCAGGGACCTTGCTGTCGGATCAACTGCTGCGGCATCCGAGACTGGTCGAGTGCTCTGAAGGAGAATAGGAGTTTTCTCATCTCCGCCATGGATACTGACTCTCCTCCTAACTCAACAATTTGTACTGCTTCTGCCATTGCGGACTCAGACTGTGCCGTCATCTTGCCCGAGCAAATTTTTGTTTGCTTATCAAATTGTAGATACACTTTAGGCCTTATTTCACCTGGCGTCGCCCCGACATAAGTCTTGCTTGCCTCCTTTGACTAAGGTCCACGGATAGTGTTCCTGGGAAACCTTGCCTAGTAGTGATAGGCTTGAGCTCTCCTGAAACGCAGAGCCCTTCAAACTCCTCTTCCTTATCACTCTGGTTGCTTCTCCTGCTTGCATTTAACAGCACCACAACCTGGGAGTCCATTCTCAGCTGTTGGCTCCGATTTGTGCGAGCCTTCGCCGACTTGGCCTGTCACTTGTGCCTCTATGCTGTCTGCGAGGGGGGTGTCAAAGCAGTAGAAGTGATGGAAACAGCCCATCTCTTAAAATGTTGTTGTTGCATGCTTTAACTAGTCCTTTTGTGTCATCTAGCATTAGCTTTTTGTTTGACTCCTTCCTGTTAGCTCTACTCTGATTAGTGCATGTGCAAAACAATCCTGTGCACTTTCTTGGTCTGCCAGTCTCCTCTACTCAGGAGGATCAATATGAGGCCCAAAGCAATCACCTTCATGAACAGCAACTTCCCCGCGGCTATGAGTCCGGACTGTTTGATGCCAGTTTACACTCACCTCTGACCCTGGGAAAATTGGGTTGCACTGTAGCTGCTGTCAGGCAGCACAAGGGGAGGCACAAAGAACAATGCAGGTGACTTTGAACTGATATCCCATTTAGCCACCAAATCTCTCTAGATCCTCCAAAGTCAAAAGCCAAAGCTGCATGCCGAGAGCTAGAATTATCACCATAGCTTAAATGGTAATTCATAAAGATACAAGCAGATTTGTATCCATTAGGCTCATGGTGGCAAAAACAAACGTTTTAATTCATGCCATTAATTATTTTACAAGCAATCAATCAAAGGCTGCGATATTGATGAGTGATGAGTGATGCTGAAAAGGCTTTCGACCCGTTCAATTGGGATGCCCTTTTTTGAAGTCAGGGTATATTTGGGTTTCCCAATCAACTCATAAATATGCTTAGAAATGTATACCAGGGTGCAGAGGACAAAATTATTATTCATTTGAAGTTTTGGGACTCTGACATTAAATAGAGGTACCCCTCTGGGGTGCCCTATTTCCCTCATTATTTTTACCTTCTATATCGAACGTCTAAAAGAGTAGTTTGTAAAACATGGTCGATTTACCCACCTATCGATGGGATACCAAAACCAAAATTATTTGCAGACGATATTATTCTGTATCTAAAAGTCGATAGGGCTAATTTTCAGGGAGTATTCGATCTAATGCAAGATTTTACCAATATAGGTGGGTATAAGGTCAATCAAGGTAAAACGGAGTTCCTTTTATTTAATACATCATTTATTGATTTTTCGCCAGCTCTGCAGCACCAGGGTAGCTCTTACCACCCAATCCTCTATTTGGGGATGTTTGTTACCAATAGTTACTTCTAACTGTTTCAATTGAATTATGTGTCATTGCTCCAGAAAGTCCAGGAGTTATTATTAAAAAGATAGGCTCTACTTCCGTTGATGCTGATTGGTAGGGTAGCACTTATTTCGATGTCAATATAACCACTATTTTTATTTCTCTTTTCCAATGTACCAATTAGAATCAATAGTTCATTTTAAGAAGTTAGATTCTCTCATCAGAAGCTTCGATTGAAACAGAACATCTAGGGTTAAATGCTAAATTCTCCAGCTGAATAAAACCCAGGGTGTTTAATGTTTCCCCATTTTGACACTTACAATCAGGCGGTATTGCTTGATACCATGGCACAACTCACGGAAGGCGCTGGAGTATTAGTTGTCTTTTTACTGGGGAGTATGGTGCACTGTCAGCAATTGATTTACTAGCCTTCAATAAAACTGCAAAGCTTCTGAAGAAAACTAGGTATAATGTATTACTGGAGTTGGCAAATCAAATTAGTGCTCTGCTCAGAGATTTACCTCACTCCAGGATTGCAAATGTTTTGGCCTGAATCTATCTGGGGCAACTTTAGGGTTCTGGAAATCGGAAGGTTTCAGAGAGATAGGGCATTTGCATGTACATTATAAACAGATGAAACGGGAAGAGCCAGTGCTTAATTTGTAAATAAAAGCGTGCCTTGATCTCCTCTGAAATACGCGGCTGCTGCAATTAAATGTGTGAGCACGGACTACTGAGGCAGCATAATCCTGAAGCCATCTTGGGCCTCTTTCTGTAATTCATTTACAGCCACTCCCTGCCCCTTCAGCTCACTCTTGCAGCTTTCTGCTTTCTCCTTTTATGACGCTCTTTCATTTTTCTCTTCCTTCATCTTTTCCATATATGTCTTTTGCTCACAGTAAATGCTTGGGGCAGAAAATTAAGTGTCGGCCCTCAAAAATAAGTGATGGTGCCCTGCACAGGAAACAACCGTCTCAAACTAAGCACTGGGAAGAGCTCGTCTCGCACTGCAGGGCAGGTTGCCATCAGTTTATTTTTAGATCACTCGTTTTTTAAAGGCCAACTTTAAAAAAATGAGTAAAGAGGCTCTGACAATTATCCGCTCCCTAGTCAGAAGTAAAGTGACAGGAATAGGTAATTGGTACAAGGTTATGCAAAAACATTCGGATCAAGATTTAATTACCAAGCAATTGGAAACATCTACGAGAAAACCAATTGCAGGTTATCTATGGGGGACTAGCAGCTCATCTTGGAGTTAGGGCACAAATTACTGAGGGTGGCGAACTTCCAAAGGATGTCCCTTCTGTCTTGTTGGATGGCATATTACACCCAGCAAGTTTTGCATAAAATATTTCTGTCAGTCCCGGATCAATGCTTTATCTGTCAATATGATGGACCGAGGAACTGGCTGCACATCTCATATGCATGTCACAAACTTTCACAACTTTGAGGGGCGAGTTTTTTCAGCCCCTAGTAAAGGTGTGCAGTTCAGGATTACACCAGAAGCAAGTTTAATGTTATTTGGCGTCTCCAATGAGGGCAGCAAAGTAAGTAAGTATGGGCAATATGTTATCTCTGTTGCCTTAATGGTACCAAGCTCTTTAATACCTCAATAATGGAGAACACCAAATGTCCCAACTTTTCAGGTCTGGTACGAGAGAAAGATAAGGACGAGAGCATTCGGAGAAGCATACGCCAGACAAGTCGAGAACATCTCAAGGTTCACAGCTATCTGGAAAGTATTAGAAAACAATGCAGTGTAGCCCATCAGAGGACCTATATGATCTAATTCGTTACATTCTCTAGTCTCATGTCTGTTCCAGCTGCAGGGGCTTTGTTTGACGCTTTAAATAAGCACTTTTTATTGAATAGGGGACATGGTACTTTTATACTCTTCTTGCACTTTCCCACTTAGGAGGTTGTGGGAATACATTGATCTACTCCATAACTAGTACTCTCAGTTTGCAGCATATGATAACATAGTGGTGTATATCGCAGGCACTGGCAAATTCATCCTTAACCTAGTGGATTCGACTATTAATAACGTGTTAACATGTTATTAAAGTATATGAATAGGGAGGAGTGCACATTGTCACGCAGAAGGTTGATGCTTTAGTCGCTCTATTTCTTTAGCTCCTTTGAGGGGGTATATGAAAGTACTGTATCTTTATGTATTTTATTTATCTTCCATGTACTGTAATTCTATGCACTTTAAATTTTTGTTTGCATAACCAAGTACTGTCTTTTCTGCACTTTAATTATCATGGTGTGAGAGCTTAGGAGCAATTTCGTTATCTATATCTTTATCTTCTGTGGCCTGGCCTTTATTTTCATGCACTTTATATATCCCCCAGAATCAGGAATTGGACTTTGGATGCACTGCTAGGGATCAGCGTTTTGAAGTGATCAGTAATCTTGCTTTGTGCATTTTTACGATTTTGTAGTGAGAGCTGCTTTCTAAAAGACATTAATGGTATGTAAGTATGAGGGTTTTAAAATACTAGCAATTAGTAATGGTTATTTTTGCCTAGTTTTGAATGTCAGTGACGCTCCTTGTCTTGTGTTGTATAACAATGTATCCAGTTTCTTTGGAATCTGCTCAATAATATTTTTTTTTTTAAAGAGTTCATTAATACATAAGAAAGGTCTGCCTTGTCAACCCATCAGGGGCAGCTGGATGCCCCTTCAAGGCCCTGCAGTATTTCAAGGCTTCCTTTATTCTTGCATTGTCTGGTATACTCGATGAGTTACGGAGCCAGCGTCCCGTTAGATAGCTGGATCTCGATGTAGCCGTTCTCTGCAAGGGTCAGAAGGCAAGATTGCTCGTCCTCTAAAGTTGTTCCACTGTGGATACTAAAGGACGCTAAAACCAATTAAAATCGTCTTTTCTCATGCAATTATAAAAGTTCTGCAAGGAAAGCGTTGCTTTTCCTTCTACAACTAAAAAATCAACTCCCAGTTTCAAAATGTGTCCTTATTTAAGTTATAAAAAGCCAATCAAAATATGTATTTTTTCATAAGCCTGTCACATTTCTAAATAGCGGTAGTAAATATCTTATTTGTGTTTTCCAGTGCTTTACCTTCAAAAATTGTGACAATTAATTATGTTCAGCATCATCTTTCTGTTCAACGTTTTAATCATTTACTAACATGCCACATCAAAGCTTTCCCTCTTCAGATTTGCATCCCCAGGGCACTGCTTTCGACATCTTGTCATTATATGGCTGACAATCGGAAAATGCAAGCTCTGCTCCAGTGAAGACTCATTTCTATTACGCTTTGTACCCAGATGTGAGTCCTATCACATGCTTTTCTCCCATCATGCTCGCAGAGTGGCAGAGCTTAGAGACACGGCTGGGTGAACAGGCTGACAACTGTTGTACAGAATGCCTTTTCACATAAACGAGTCCTGATATCATGTTTCAAGGAAGCATCGCAATTGTGTACAGCCTTGAAACATCCTGTAGTTCGTGATTTTTAAGGTGAGTACAGTTTGATTCTTTATTTTAAACAGAAAACTACCACAGTGTTCTAAAAATGCGTCAGATGCAGTTCTACTTAATAATTTACTATCTGTATCGCGCGTTTATATTTCTTCATACCACACGTTTGCCATTTCTAATTGATGTTTGATCCAACGATCCAGTTTAACAAATACTGCACTACCGATCCAGGAAGGACAGAAGGCGGAGTTGACCTTGCTGGTATTCAAACCAGAGAAATGCAGATAACAAAAGATGTCAGTGACAACGCATCCCAATCTAGATAATTTATTCACTCTGGGACTCGTTTTAGGCCAATGAATATTTTGGCTCTGATTGAAGACACCTTAAGATGAGATAACTGATCCACAAGTCAATCAATAAGTCAATAAAGTCATCAATAGTCACCATAACAAATCAATTAGATTAATCAATAACATTAATAAGACTCGGAAACCACCATGACCTTTCAGTCATGAATAACCACACCAGTTTAGTATGATTTTATGATGTTTATTCCCTATTGATTACAATTCTACTAGTAAGTTTATTAGTCTCAAAACCATGAAACACATCAGCATTGTCATGATATGGCAACTCGAATAGGATTTCATCAAAGCAAAGATCACGAACATTAGAACATAACACGACGTCAACATAGGTTAACCTTAGCAGAGTATCATTAGCGCATTATTCAACAAAGCATTGATTCAGTCACTTGTCTATTTGCGTCCGTTTAGTGATCCCCTTAACTAACCTCGAATTAGCATTGGCATGTTGGGCTTCATGCAAAACAATTTAGCAACACAAATTTAGAAAACATCTATCTATGGTCTCTGTCAAAAGAAGCAGTTGGTACCTAGAAAGGAAAGGCAAACAGACACTTACAATTTCATCATCATATAGTTACCCTCCGTAATGGGTCAGCATACAGAGTCAGTCTTCATCCTCAGGACATAAGTTGATTCGCCATCAGCCAGGAAACACAGCAAAGTTCAGCAAGACGGGGTAAGTAGGGACAATTCCCTCATAAGGAGAAGAAGTATAAGACGGGCAAGATAAGGGTGAGGATGGTTTGAAGAGTCACACAGCAAAGTCTCTAGGCAGAGTGACAAAGCGTCTGGGTCATAGCAAAAGTTTGCAATGGCATCTCCTAATGGCTCCTTGTGTCAAAGGTTTTTATCCATTTTCTGTTGTACAGTCCCCTAATTTCTAATTGGGTAGGTTTGGCACCCCACTATCTCCATCCAATGGGTTTCCAGTGGTACTATCAAAATTGGCACCTCATAACAGTTCTCACATAGTTTATTGGTTCTTGTGATTGATGTCTCCACTGGGTAGAATGTCCGGTATGATTTCATACTCTCGTGGTCCTCTCGTATCTCCAGTCAGTGGTTCCATTGTCTATACCGGTTTAGGCGACCTTGTACCTGTAAAAAGTCTACACTGTTGTTTTCAGCAAGAATGTTTCCTTGAGCAAGTCGAATTTCATGAGAACAGATCTACTACAGTTACACTCATCTTCTAGCTTCCGGAAAAATACGATTACATGTCCTTCAGCAAGTCAGCACACTGCACGTTCGAAAAAACACATTTAGTATGAAACCGGGCAGCTAGGCCCCGACTCATGCTAACTAAGGCCTAGTGAATTAATTAGCAAAACCTTAACATATAGCTCTTAATACTAATACAAAATCATACATTAGTGCATTAATAACTCAATTTTAGTCAATTTCATTAGTCCCCGTATATATATATTGATGGCCACTCCTCGTGGGCACATTTCAGACTCACGTTTAGTAAAACATATTAATACTTTTTCTATGCTGCATTATTATGCATCAGTTCATAAACATTTCATGTCAATTTTGATTATAAGAGCTACGCTCCATCATCAGCATTAGGAGATAAAACTGCTAGTGATGACGCAGCAAAATCCACCATTATATCTTCTAATGTTGCTTCTGTTTCTTTTTGTAGTTCTGTAAGGCCTCTGGGTTTCTATTTTTAATTGTCAATTAGTCGACTGATGTCAGTGACGTTTGTTTCGCCACTTTTGTGATCGCTCCTTTGTTTCGATTACATTTTTCTGTTTTCACTTATACTTCTTTCCTTTTCTGTTTTTTAGGATTTATTCCACAGATGCATCATGGGCTTCACATCTAAGTTAGGATTTCTCTGTGCCAAAGAACCTGCTTTAGATTTTTCATGATCTTATCCTCTTCAGATACAAGATCCCAGTTGTTTTTTATCTGCAACTTCTCTCCTTCCCACCAAGTCAGAACGCTTATCCAAAGTATAGAATCCCACTAGGCTTAGGTACTCAATACGAGTTGTCCACCACTATCATAATTATCTCATTCAGTTGTTTGGTATTTATGTGGTGCGATAATTATCACCTCTTGAAGATTAATATCTTTTGTATGGTGTACATCCAGGTTTTTGCCTTGGCTATCTTTTAATGGCTGTAAAAATCTGTGCACTTTACCCCTGCTAACTGGAGGTAAAGTGCCTGTGCTCTCCCTTTTAACATGATGACATTAGTGTACCGGTAATTGATATATTTAACTTGCCTACAGTCCCTAGTATATGGTAGAAAGTGCACCCAAGTCCTGTAAGTTAAATATCACAGGTGGACTCCAACACAAATTGTACCATCCACTTCAATAACAATGTAATTATGACTGAAGACCTACCCTCTGTAGTTTGGCTGTGCAGTTTTAAAACTGAAAATTCAACCTGCCAAAATAACCCCTTCTGACAGGACTAAACCTTCTTTTAAATACTAATAAGTCACCACTAAATAGGCCACAGTTCATAAGGCACGGTGCATTGCATCTAAAAGTGGGACATGTAAACATTTAATATGAAACGTCCTTACAGTAAAAAGACCCCCAAAGCTATTTTCACTGTAGCAGCGTTGGCTGTTCCATAGGACAGCATTGGGATACAATATTAAATGTAATACTGTTTATTTTCAGCTAGAAAGCAGCTACAGATCTGTTTCTTCAACTTTTTGAGATATTTATTACAAGCCCATTTAACTGGTGAAGTCGGATTTGTAGTGAATATTTTGAAAACAGTAGTTTAAGAAAGTTATATGTTTCCTGCCTACAGCCTCTAGGGGTCCATTTGCATGAGCTCCAACTCTTACCTGATTAGTTCCCTTGATGAGATGTGTACTTATCCCCAGAGCAGGGACAAAAGATCTTGAGTGTGGGGAGGTGTTTTTTCTCTTAAAAGAATGACCTATAGGCTGGGCCGGGGACTTGAATAATTTCAAGAGACCTACTCTCTCACAGCCAGACGTAGCTAACACCTGGGCCTGCCCATTTCCTGTGTTTACCCAGTCAGACAGGCACCAATCCCAGTGGGAGAGAAGTTGTCCCTAAAAATGGTTTAGAGTGACAACAATGTACAATGGACACCTCTGTGTTCATCACAGGAACTCTGCACAGGGTAAGAAAGATTCTGCCATCTTGGTTGTAGGCAGAGAGGGGCAGTGTGGGATTGCTTGCAGTAGGACACACAGAACATGCTGCAAAGTGGGTGTGTTACCCCAGGGAACTTCTACCCCATTGGTTAGAGACTGGCCAGGAATTTCCCACTCCCCACAGGCTGGTGCTAGCTAGGAATAACTGGAATAAATGTTGCACCCACAGTACCCTCCTCAGAACCGTCCTAGACCTGTGAAAGAAGAGAAGAGATCTGGACCTGCTGTCTGTGACCTGGGAAAAGCATAGAAGACTGATCCTGCTCTGCCTCTTGTACCCAGGACAAAGAAGTGAACTCCAAAGTTCATAAGACTGACCTCCTGTTCAAGCTACTGGGACTCAACAAGCTATAAGAGGCTTCAACTGCTCAGCTGACCAGCTTCATTTGGACCTGCTCTGGACCCTGCTGCTGGCCTCTGCATTAGTGAGCCTTGACCCTCAAGTGCTGTCCCCAAGGTTCTGGGCCTTTGGCATGAGTCACAGTGTACTCTGCCTTACAAATTTTGACACCTGCCACTTAGAAACATTTTGGCTTTGAAGACTTCCACAGGATTGGGACAAATGTACCAAGCTAATCCGATGAAGGTGCGCTGGGCCAAAGATTGTGCAGTTCCCACTGAGAGCTTTTCAGCAGAAGCAAATCCTTTTCAAGAGGACCCTGTGGAGCCCTCTTGGTCTATAGCCTGCAACATTGCCCAATGAAGAAAGCTAAGCTCCAAAAAAGTGACTAGGTTAGAATATAGACATCTTCACCAGGTGAACACATCAAAAGTACCCAGCCAGTGAGTGACCTTCGTTGGGCAAATAATTGAAATGTCTTCCACTTGGAGCTTTCCCTCTAAACCAGTGTCTTTACCTAGACCTTGGCCAGTGGTTACTTGACATTGTTGAAGCACCCTCTTCTTCCACAGCTTTGCCCGTCTGAGGTTTTTTGACTTCCATTTGAGAGACAAAGGCCCTGATCACGAGTTTGGCAGACAGAAAAACCCGTCCGGCAAACTCCAGACAGAGTGGCTGCCACTGTAGTGGCCACCTCCCCACTGGCCCCATTATGACTTTCCCGCTGGGCTTACGGGCAGAAATCAAGGTTTCTGCTGGTCAGTCCATTGGTAAAGTAGCAGCAGCATTGTCGGCAGATCGTAATCAAGCCTGCAGGGGGCACCAGCACCCTTGTAATGCGCACTATCTTCACAGCAGACAGTGCACATTATGAGGGTGCTCGGTAGGGTGACCCGTGCACTGCCCATGCCACAGGCATGGTCATTGCAGGCCCCCCTGTGGCTCCCTGCACCTGTTCTCCGCCAGTCTTTTAATGGAGAACCAGGTTGCAATCACACAGTCCTGCCCCGGCTGATTGCAATCTGCACCCACCGGCAGCCTGTTGGGATCACCGATCCTGGCGGAGATGGCGGGCCCCTGGCGGTCGGAATGCCAGGGTCGTAATCTGGCGGTCGGACCGCCACAGCAGGTGTTGTCTGACCGCCACTGAGGGACTGGTGGTCTTAGGACTGCAAGATTCGTAATTAGACCCTAAGTCCAAAAGTAAAACTTCCAACCTGGTCAAACCTGGTTTCTGTATCCGACATACTCTTCATCGTGGTTGTCCTTAACTTGCACGTAGGTGCTAGTCAAGTGCAACCAAATGACTGTGGTTGGCACATAATGCCTTTTGCCCCTATTTCTATACTTTAGCTTTAAATATTCTTAGTCCCATTTTCCCTTATTGGATTTTCGGTTTTGGTGACATTTTATTTATTAAAAAAATCTCTAAATTGATTTGGGATTTTTCTTGTGTTGTATTTTGACTTTATTCCTTTTTTGCTACTGCATAAATACTTTACACATAGCCCATAAATTAGGCTTATCCGATCTGTGGCATAGCTACCATGGTGTTGAGCGCAGGCTGATTTAATGACTTTAGTAATTCACCATAACAAGTATTATTGTTAGCACTTGAGATGCGTGCCTCCCTCCCTTAACTAATGCCCATATTTCTTACATTAGTGTTCACTGGTGGGATCCAGGACTTGTGTTTTGCAATACCACTCAGTGATTTGAGTTAAGTCCAAAAATCCCTTTGTGTAATTTGCATCAAACCGATTTTTATTATTCAAATTGACTTTTCATTTTTAATTGGACAGTTTTTGATTTTTCATAAGTTTTATTCCGACCCTCCTCTTTTGCACCCATGATTTTTGAAAGAATGAAAGTGGTTCTCAGTAATATTGAAAGCCTCGGGATGTCAGATCTGAGGAAGCTCTGTAAGAAGAGAGGGCTGTAGCTGTGCAAAGGGGTCCAAGAAAGAGGACTACCAGGTAGTCCTCAGAGCATGGGAAGAAGTGCACACCACAGAGCAGCAAAAGGATGATTAAGAAATAAAGGATGAATAGGGGAATGGCCTTGCAGTGGACCCAATGCCAGTGGGGGAGAAGCTGCCAATAGTATCTAGGTCACCTGCCTTGCCCAGACAAAGAGCAGTGTGTGTCCTCTCACAGCTTGACTCAATCAGAGTTGAAGGACAGGCAAGCTGAGAAGCAGTTAAGGCTGAAGATGGCTACCCTAGCCTCAGAGGAATTAAGGCAGCAGAAGAGCTGGCCCTGTAGGAGAAAAGGTTACCCTTGGCCTTGGAGGAGAAAGTGGTTCTTCTAGCTCATTTGATCATTTAGAGAGAACTGAGTTGAAAGCATAGAAGATCTGAGTCCAGTGATGATGATGGCAGGGTCAGAGAAGTATCTAGTAGAGTTAAGAATCCACACTCTCATAGTCCTGGTGCATAGCTATGTGGTGGGGGGTGACATTGAAATGTGTTTTACAACATGTGCTGTGGCCCTGCACATGTATAAATTAGTTGTGGGTAGTCTGTGAAAGCACATGCCAATTCCTGAGAGGTATACTGTATTGGCCCTAAGGGTAGCTAACCAAATGGGTTATGTTCCCATGAAGGCAGCTCTTATGACAATGTTTGGTCTAACTCCAGAGAAATATTTCCTGAAGTTCAGGGATAGCCAGAAACAATCACACCAATCTGAGGTTGATTTTTATACTTATCAACTATGACACTGGATGGTTGGATAAAGGGCAACAAAGTGAATGATTGATGGGTGTTATGATCTGATGAAGGAGCACATTTGAGTAATTATTTTGCAGAGTTGTGCCAGCACTTGATTGATCCCAAGCTAACTATCCCCAGAGAGCTTGGGAGAGAAGCTGACTTCTGGATCAGCACTAGTGTCTAGGAAGGTACCTGGGGGAGACCACAATAAAGGTAGGCCGGGTACCTCACAACACAAGGATGGGGGGGGGGGCATGTAAAACCAAAAGGAATTCTCTAAAGGCCCTCAAACTAGTTTTCAGGGAAAGGAATCCCATTACTCTTCTGACAACAGAATGGTAAGGTTTAGTGGAAGACACCCATGGGACCATACCAGCCCCAGTGTTATGACTGTTACTAGACAGGGCACAAGAAGGGAGATGCCATCTGTCCTTGGAGAAAACAGCCCCCCACTGGTGGGCTAGCCCCAGGTATTGCTAGTGTAGTGCTGGGGTATGAGGTTGCCCAAGTTAACTTGGAGGATAATGTAGGGGTTACCCTAGTGTCCCTGGGTGACAGAGAGATGGTGTCTAACGCTCACATGCCTGATAACTCTAAGAAATGCAGGCAGTTGTTCACCATCACTCGGCGGAGGTCCTAAGAGACACAGAAGCCAACATGGACCACTGTTAGGTGTCATCTGGTGCCTTCTAACCAGGTTATTCCTGTTGTAGTCTACCAGGTTGTGACAGCCAAAAACCAGGTAAGCCTGTGGCTTTGGTTCCCCTGGAGTGGGCTGGGGTCTCTGGTTCTCTGATGGTAGATGTGAGTCCAGCCATGTCTGTAGATTGCTCCTAGGGATTGACCTACAGCACACTATCTGGAAAGAGGTGGAGCTCAGGTCTCAACTGGAGATTTGGGGATTGCTTGAGTTAGTGCTTATAACCGCACGGTCTAGGGCAGCCCGTCAGGGGAGTCAGAGGGACCTGGAGCCTGAAACACTGTGCTTGGTGCCTGTCAGAGAGAGGAGAGGCAGGGATGCACAAAACTCACCCCAGAAGTTGCCATAGTCTGGGAGGAGGTTCAACCTGAGAGTGAGACCTCAGAGCCGACAGGGGAGACAGGCAAAGGCATAGAAAAATGGCGATACCTCTGGTGATCACCCCATTTACTGGGAGAATGGACACCTGTAGAGTGAGCCTAAGGTTTCTATGCCTCGGTCAACCCAAATGTTGGTGTTCCCCATTGATATAGGGCTTTTCTAACTTAAGTTGGCTCAAGACATCCCCGTGACAGGAAATCTGAGGCAGGCCAAAACGTTTGACTGCCTGATCACCCTCTTCCATTGGCCCCAAATGAGGACTAAATAAGATGTGTTCTTTAAGTCCTGTGTCACCTGCCAGACCAGTGGTAAATCAGGGAGAAGTCTCCCCTGTAAACCTTCCCAGTGTGGAAACATCCTTTGGGAGGGTTGGTGGCGATATTGTTGAGCATCTGGACCCCAATATACCCTTAGGCAATAGGGTTATCCTGATCTTCATTGGCCATGCCCCAAGAAACCCCGAGGCCACCCCTCTAAGGACAGTGACTGTGTCCATGGTAGCCAAGGGACTGACAGGGAAGTTAAAGGTACTAACATGAGTTTTCCCAAGGATGTTGTGTCTGACAGGGGTACCAACTTCGTGTCTGCCTACTTTGAGGCCATGTGGGATGTGTGGGGTAACCAACAAGTTCTCCACACCATACTACCACCAAAACAAATGGACTTGCTGACAGGTTCAAGAAGTCCCTGAAAGGCATGATTATGGGCCTGACAGAGCACATGAGACATAAGTGAGACTTCTAGTTACCATGCCTGATATTTGCCTACAGGGAGGTACCACAGAAGGGAGTGGGAGTCAGCCCCTTTGAACTTCTGTTTGGCCAATATGTTAGAGGACCTCTTAGTACCGGTAAGGACAGGTAAAAGCAAACTCCCAAGAAGCCTTAATAAGATGTTGCAAGCTACATGCGAGCTCTCAGATGAAATGTTTCATGAAGGAAGCCACTGTGAATCTTAGAGAGGTGATGAAACAATGGTATGACCAGAAGGCCACGCTGATAGAATACCATCCTGGCAAAAACGTGTGGGCCACGAAGCACTTGGACCCCTGTGCCTTCCAGGAGCGGTGGACAGGATCCCATGAGATCAAAGAGAGGGAAGTATACGTCACATAACTGGTGGACCGCCAGACATCCAGGAACCCTTAAGGGTATGGCATGTGAATCGCCGCAAGCCACTTTTTGAGGGGTCTGAGTTGACAGTGCTCATGGTGACAGATGATGGTGAGTAGGATAGTAAACTCCTCCCAGACTTGATGTATTCCAATGAGCAAGGTAGGTCAAGAGAAGGAGTTGTCCTCTTCCCCACTTTGACAGCAGAACAGCATAGAGGCTGTCACCAATTACTGGGACAGTTCTCTTTTCTTTTCTCCCTTACCACTGGATTCATCAACTGTTATACCCACAATATTGGTAGAGGGGACAAGCATGTCTGTCAAAAACAATATTTACAGGCTGGCTGATAAGGAGAGGGCCAGTATCAAGAATGAGGTTTCGAAGATGCTGAAGCTGGGGCTGTTTGAGCCTGACTGTAGTTCCTGGTCCACCTCTGTGGCTTTTGGTACCAAAGGAATGACCCCAGAGCTGAGATTCTGTGTAGACTACAGGGGCCTTGTTCAATCAACAACACTGATGCTTACCCATCTCCGGACCTGATTAACTATTTGATATTGAAGTTAGGTGCTGCTGAGTTCCTCAGCACCTTCGACTTGATCTCAAGGTATTCGTAGATTGTTCTAACTGAAGGGGCCAAGAAAAGGTTTGGATTCTCCACCTCAGAAGGGCATTTCCAACTCAGAGTGATGGCCTTCTGTTTAAAAATCCTCCTGCCACCTTTCAGAAGTTGGTTGACTGGGTTCTACCTGGCTGGAAAACTTCAGTGCAGCCTACCTGGATAAAAACTACTATCTTCAGCTCCAGCAGTGAGGACCACTTGTACCACCCTAAGGAAGTGTTTCAAGCTCAGCAACAGGTAGCCCTTACTATTAAGGCCAGTAGGTGCCAGATAAGGCAGGACAGGACTCAGTGGTGTATTTCAGCCAACAAGTTGGTGGAGGCCATCCACAAACTTGCCAGCCCCAGATAAAGACCATTATGGCGTGGGAACCTTCCATGACAGAAACTCAAGTGAGGGCCTTTGGCTTCACTGGGTATTACATGAGTTTCGTCAAGGAGTATGGCACCATTTTTGCCGCTTGCTTGGTCTGACTTCCAATAAGTAGGCAAATTTGGTGATCTGAATAGGGGTGTGCCAAAACAATTTGACACTCTGAAGGAAGCCTTGTGTTCAGCACAAATACTCAAGGCACCTAACTGCAGAAAAGAATTCCTTCTGCAAGGAGATGCTTCAGAGCATGGTATTGGGGCTGTTCTCTCACAGCTAAATGATGAGGGCTTGGACCAACCTGTAGCCTTCATCAGCAGATGACTACTACCCAGGGAGGAACAAAGGTGAACTGCAATGGAGAGGGAAGCATTTGCAGTGTCTGGGCACTTAAGAAACTGAGACCATATCTATTTGGGACTAATTTCTGGGTTCTGACAGACCATAGACCCCTCAGATGACAGATGCAAATTCAGGGTGAGAATCCTAAACTGTTGTAGTGGTCCATCTCCCTACAGGTTTGAACTTTACAGTGGATCATTGCACTGGGACTGACCATGCTGATACTGATTGTCTTTCCAGGGGTTTCAGCCTTAGTGATGGAACCCCCTTTGGGGGTGAGCAGTACTACTCACCTTCTGCTGGGGGGACCCATTTTGGAAATTACCATCTTTTGTATGGTGTTTGCCAAGATTTTTGCCTTGACTGATTTTGCTGACTTTAGAACTTGATGCACTTTATCCCTGCTAACCAGAGGTAAAATGGCTGTGCTTCCCCTTTCAACAAGGTGAAATTGGCATACCCCTAACTGGCATATTTAACATACCTACAAGTCCCTAGTATATGGTACAAAGTGGAACCAGGTCTTGTAGGGTAAATGTCCCAAGTGGACTGAAGTACCCATTGTGCTGTCATTCCAGTTACAGTGTAAACATAACTATATGCCTGGCTGTGCAGTTTTAAACTGCAAATGTGACTTTTCAAAATAACCTCTTTTGATAGGCCTAAACCATCCTGTTAAATAATAATACATCACCCCTACGTATGCTTTACTGCGGATAAGGCTGGGTGCTTGATATTTAAAAGTAGGACATGCAAACGTTTATAGTCCCAAAAGCTTTCCACTGTAGCAGAGTTAGCTGTTTCATAGGAATCCATTGGGATATAATATTAAATGTAATAATGTTAGCTCTGACTAGGAAGGAGCTACAAACTTTATTCTTCAACATTTTGAAATATTTTTACAAGCACAATTCACTGGTGAAGTTGTAATATATATTTTGGATAATATATCTATATATATATATATATATATATATATATACCCACACACACACACACAGAATGTGACCTTTTCTCTGCCATATGTTTGAGCTCCAACTATCACCTGGCAGCTGAACACCCCCCTTGACCCAGAGCAGGACAAAGGGCTTGGGTGTGGGGAGATGGTGTTTTTTTCTTAACTGAGACCTAGTCTAGCAGCCATCTGACATTGTGTAGCCCTCTTTGGCCACAGCCTACTTCCTTACCCCACTGAGTTTCTGTATCCAACTCACTCCCATTGTGGTCAGCCTAAAAAAGTGCCTGGGAACCGGTGGAGCGCAACCAGATGACCATGGTTGGCTATTATCTCAGATTTCATTGTTCCGCTCATAATGAACATTAAACTATATCCATCACATTAGAACTTCTTTTATTTTTTCTTTCGATTTTCTTTTTATGTTTATTCAAGTAATTTCAATATTCTCTATGTACTTGTATGATTCTCTTCATTTGCTGCATTTTCTTGTATTTTCTGCTCATGTATTTTCATTTGTTCCTGCATTTGAATATGTTCCTGATTGCAGTTTTTAACAGTGTTCCAGCATCTAATTAGCTATCCTGCACACATTCACACTCAATTTATTGAGGGTCAAAGAACCTCTGGACATCACTCAGCTACCCTGTGACCCTCTTTGACATTGCAAACTGTTTGGCCGGGCAGCTGTCAACTTCTCTGGTCCTCTTTTTACCACTCCATTCATAGGTCAAGGAGACCAGCATCAGGTAACAGTTCCAAAACAGAGTAGAGAAGCTAACAAATAACTTTGTTGGTCCATTATGCATTGAACAAATTGTGACTCTTGTAACATCGTGATTAAAATTGTCACAATCGGGGGCGTGGCTTCGGGCGTCAAGATGGCGGCCTCACTTTGAAAGTGCTCTGGACCCCTCCGTCATCCGCCCGATATAAATGCTGTATCTGGACAGCCCTCGGTGAATTCGATTCCCCCTGCGAGTGCCCCGAGGGATGGTGAATAAGATGCGGCATCTGTAGCGGATGCGGAGTGCTTGTGGACCCGTGGGACGGCCCCGACCACGGCGAACGACGTGGCGGCAGGAAGAGGCCTTGCTGTCTGAGAGGCGCTCCCCGCCAGGGACGCTGAGAAAAGATCGTTGCGGGGAGCGAGGGGCGGGAGCGGCTTCTCCGCCAGCGCGCCTCAACAGATCGCATTGGGAGAGGACCCGGACCGAGGGTACCCAGGACCGGCACCTGTGGGGCAGGGCCAGTGTCTGAGGACCCAGAGGCGGACGGTGGCGCGCTCGCTCTCAGGGCGGCCCCAGTCCGCGAGAGACTCTCCGGCCTACCTGGGGCCCGACATGTGACACCAACCGGCAGCACAAGGAGTGCACCAGGGGCGTTAGCCTGGAAGGGGAGCCCCGGTGCACGCGAGTGGGAGCGGCACCCGAACAGACCCCGCGGGTCACAGGAGAAGGGAGGTGGCAATCGGCCGCCCCCCAGAAACAAGAAATAGCACGAGGCCCCTGGCAGATGGGGTGCCCAGGGAGGTGCCACCTGCCGACTCGTGGGGCTCCAACTGAAGGGCCCTTGGAGTGGCGGTCTTTCCACGCTGGGATCGCCCGACAGAAGACGTCTGGGGACCCCCCCTTGGAATAGGAAAGAACAACAAGCACAGCAGAGGTGGGTGAGGACGAGGTGACCCGCCCTGGCGCTGCGGGGGGGAGCAGAAACATTTGCCTAAAGCCTGTGGGCTAGATTTGTGGATCACTGGCCCAGATCCTTGGATGCACCCGGTCTCGTGGTGGAGGGGTGTGGCTGCCCCTGTCGAGTCGGGGGCTCGGCCCGAGACGGCCAGGAGTTGATTTCTGGGGCTGAGACCCGCAGCACGCCCCGATCCTGCCTCGGAGGGATTGGGGGACCATGGGGCCTGCCGGTCCTCCCTGGCGATGGCGGAACGGTGCGTTTCGCTGCCCTGCTTGGTACCCCCGCTCGGGCGGTCTGAACAACCGCTCACCTGCCCCAACCAAGCCCTGGAAACCTGTGGAGAAAGAACTTCAGGAGCGGGGCCTCGCGGGGCGCCGGGCCGGCGTCACAGGACTCCTCGCGGAGCCATGGGCAAAGACAAGGCATCAAAACACCCATCAACCTCCCAACAAAAGATTGACCAGTTCACAGTGCCGCCCGCCACACGGAGCGGCGGAAATGCCCCCGTTGGGGATCCGGCCTCACCAGATGGGGTAAACGCCATCCTACAAGCGATCCAGACCTCGCAGCTAGCCGTTGAGACTAAAATTGGTGAGGTCAAGGAAGACGTCGGCCTCATTAGACAGGACCTCAGGAACGTCTGGCCATATCACCACCGTGGAGGCTCGCGTTTCGCAAACTGAAGATGACCTGTCCGATCTCCGGACCAAAGCAACCCAGCTGCTGTCCCGCACTGGAGAACTGCACCGACGAGCTGCGGACGCGGAGAATCGCTCCCGCCGCAACAACCTCCGATTCATAGGATTCCCAGAAGGCGCAGAAGATAATAAAGCACCCAAGTTCTTGGAACAATGGATCAAAACCTGGAATGCCGGAGCACGTACTTTCGTCATGGTTCGCTATGGCCCGCAACCTCCTCCTGGAGGCCTCAGAAGACCCATTATCGTGCATTTTTTTAACTTTAAAGACCGGGACAATATCCTGAGAGAGACTAGACTGGTTATCAACCTCTGCTGGAACAATGACAAGATCCTAGTATTTCCCGACTACATCAGAGAGGTTCAGGCCCGGCGCCGGTCCTTTGAGCAAGTCAAACAGAAACTCTGGGCGATGCAACTTTCATACATGCTCCTCTTTCCAGCACGCCTAAAAGTCATCATGGCCGGCAAAACATTCTTCTTCGACTCGCCGGAAGAGGCATGGGACTGGTTGACAGAGGAAGGGGTTGGGAGTCAGAGGGGCCCGCCGGGGACGGGCGCCGCTGCCCGGGAGGACTCCGTGCCCCGAATGGCCCAGCGGAGAGGTCGCAAGCGCACCAGGTCCAAACGGGGGGAGAGGAAGGGTTCCGGGGGCTCGGCTGGACTGGACCCTGGAAAGGACACAGGCCCTCGATCGGATCCGAAGGGTGCCGAGACCCCGGGCTCTCATTCACCAATACAGACATCGGCAGGAGACAACCTGAGCCAATCTCCCATACTTGGATGACAATCGGCGTTTCCTCATAGGGACCTGCTGATGGGACACTGCTCGACGTGGGGCGGCCAGACAATCATTGAACCTTACAGGTGGGGGCCGGCCGCCGCCCCGCTCTCTGGCCAACAGGCCGCAGTAAACTTTCACTGTCCAATGGCCAAATAATCCGTCTGAATGGAGGGGTCCATCACTTCAATGTAGTAACAATTCATCTGGCTGCGTTACCTAGGTTGGGTAGTTGGGCGACAGATGCTTCCAGGGTTGAAGTATGGGGAGAGGGGGAGTTGGGGGTGGGAGTTAACAAAGAGACTTAGAGTGACTATTTTATTAAGTTTCCTTTTACATGTTAATGTTGAAGTTGTTTTTGTTTTCCTTACTATTCTTGGCCTGGGACAACCGAACTCAGACCCTCAACGGGTCCCCAATTTTCTGATGCGTCGACAAAATGGATAAATGGCCCACACTAACCCAAGTACTGTCGTGGAACGTTAACGGCCTGATGGACAAAATTAAGAGGTCCGCAGTGTTTAACACCCTCCGTAGATATGCACCATCAGTGGTCCTACTGCAAGAAACACCTTGGCACCCACTGCCCCATGCTGGTGAGAGGGGGTTACGACAAGGTCTACCACTCAGGCTTTACACATGGATCAAGGGGGTTGGCCATTCTTCTCCACCGCTCATTGCCCATAGTGGTCACTTCTATAAAATCCGACCCACGAGGGAGATTCGTGGCGGTATCCGGATCGCTTCACGGATCACCTTGTAATTTTGTTTGCGCGTATGCCCCCCCGGCTGGTCTTGACAGATTCCTGCTGGAACTCTGCTGGGTTCTGGCGGATCTCCCCTGGGGTGCTACCCTGGTGGGTGGAGACTTTAACTCAGTCATGGACCCCTTACTAGATGTCTCAGGGAAAGTCTTGACTTTCCGAACTGCGAAGGAGACCGCCCTGCGTGGTTGGGCAGACGGCCTTAGTATGTGTGACGTATGGAGAACCTGGCACCCAAGAACGAGGCAATATACGCACACCTCGGCGGCCCACCATTCACAAGCTAGAATAGACCTTATATTTATGCCGGCCCAAGACGTACTTAGCGTCACAGGCTCAGAGATTCTGCCCCGAGGGGTCTCCGACCACTCACCTGTCCGTGTCAGACTGGGAGGGTCGGACCCGACCCGACGCCCAATATGGCACCTGAATGCCTGGCACCTACAAGAAGACAAATACACCCAGGAAATCAGAGACCACCACGCACAATATTATGAGCGCAATTTGGGCTCAGTGCAATCTCCAGGCATGATATGGGCGGCTGGCAAGGCTACCCTTCGGGGATATGCCAAACACCTTGTTCGTATCCGGGAACGCGCCCGTGATGAACAACTGTCGGCCTTGGAGGCCAGGGCCCAGGAGTTTTACATGCCTCTGCACTAAGACAACTCACCAAGACTAGGGAAGAGCTCAAACATCTAGCACTTGAATCGGCAAAACATATCTGGAGAGCGAAAGCAGCCCGTATATACGGTTGGGGAGATAAGAATGGGAAGCTCCTACACTTGCTGGCCACAAGACCCCTGGCCGACAGGGTCATCCCGGAAATCCTGGATGAGTCAGGGACACTGGTCAGATCTCCAGACAGCATCACGCAGGCATTTGCGGCATAATATGCGCAGCTGTATGCGGAACGCCCAGACCCTTGGCAGAGAGAGAATCTCCCCTTCTGATCGACGTTGTGCTTCCTTGGATCTCTCAGGGGACAAAAGAGGTCTTAGACGCAGAGTTAACCCTCACAGAGATAGCAGAGGCAATAACTAAATTATCTTCAGGCAAGACCCCCGGCCCAGACGGCTTTCCGTCAGAACTTTACCGCCGGTGTAGCGACATACTAAGCCCCCACCTCCTCAACATGTACGAGGAAGCTGAGAGAGTGGGCCACTTCCCACTTGGGATTGACCAAGCCACTATTGTTGTAATTCCTAAGACTCAGCCTCCATCCTGTAACTGCTCAGCATACCGACCCATTTCCCTTCTTAATACCGAAATCAAAGTGCTGGCAATAATACTCGCCAATAGACTGAAGCCCGCTCTCGCTTCATTAATACACTCTGAACAATGCGGGTTCATGCCCTCCCGTAGCACGAGACATTACATTAGGCGATTGCACTCAGCCTTGTCATACTGCGGAATCCTGTCTCGGTCACCTCTGGCCCTCCTTCTCCTGGATTTCGAAAAGGCCTTTGATACAGTGGACTGGTCTTACTTGGAACAAGTCCTCAGTCACAACGGGATTGGACCAAAGTTCCGAGGCCTCGTCAAATTACTCTACTCCAACCCGACGGCCCGAGTCCAGGTGAACGGGGTGGTCTCCGATTTATTCCCCATTCATTGCGGTACTCGCCAGGGTTGTCCCCTGTCCCCACTACTCTTTGCCCTGGTGATGGAACCCCTGGCAAAGCTGTTACGTGAGGATCCCCTGATGGAGGGCTGGGCATGGCCGGAAGGCCCTGAAGACAGAGTGGCACTATACGCGGACGACGTACTCGTCTATGTCTCAAACCCGGCCACAAGCGGTCCCCGGATCCTAGAACTCCTGGACCTTTTCTCGCAAGCTTCGGGTCTGGCCCTGATCCGTAGCAAATCCCTCCTGATCCCCCTACACCCATCTAGAGAGTGCATCGACTGGCAAAGTAATATCCCGATCCGTAGAAATAACTTCAAATATTTAGGCATACACATAGCCTTACTGCCCGAGCAGGCTTGGGAACTAAACATCACGCCGCTCACCAAAAAAGTTAGAGCTGATCTCCAGAGATGGATGAACCTACCCCTCAACCTGTTGGGAAGAATAGCGCTTTATAAGATGATGATACTCCCCAGATTCCTATACCTCCTGCAGAACTTTCCACACCCAATCCCCAGAAAGTGGTTTGTCGATATAGACACAATGGCTCGTCGATTTTTGTGGCACGGCTCCCGACCCAGACTGGCTCTAGCTACTATGACACCTATGAAGGAGGGCTAAGCATGTCAAATATATACTTCTACTACCTAGCCACACACCTCCTAGTGATCAGTGACTGGCTAGGAGGAGGCTGATCCGACCCTGCCTACAGATGCGAACTTCAGTCACTCGGTTACTCTGGCGTCTTTGGCGCCTTATAAAGGGGACGTGTTCCCTGCGACACCCCTGATGTAACGAAAATAGTACTGCTGGGCTGGCGCGCGGCCCAAAGAGTGAGGGGCTGGTGGGGACACCTTACACAACAGACTCCTCTGTGGTGGGGGACCCACCTACGTGAGGTTACAGAGCTAGAGGGATTCAGAAAGTGGGACATTATAGGTATATCTACCCTGGGGGACGTCTGGGGGAATCACACATGAGATCCTTTGCGGAGCTCCAGGAATCCTACTCCCTAAATAACAATCAATTCCATAAATACCTACAGCTTAGACACACACTTGTAGTACATGTTAAACCAGGGGATATTATCCCAGAGCATAGCCCTATGGAGGCGAGGACCCTAATGGGTGACCTGGGTAGGGGAGGGATCTCTCAGCTTTACCGTGCCTTACTTGCTAATACCGCCCCCCTACTAACGGGTCTTTGACGGAGATGGGAGGAGTGGATAGGCCCTATTGAGTAATCGGACTGGACAGAGGCATTGATGGCCTCTAGGACCCTAGCTATCTCGTCCTGATTTTGAGTTCTCCAGACATTCTTCCTACATACAGCCTACCTCTCGCCTGTGAGGCTCTTCAGGGCAGGCCTATGGCACACCTCCGCCTGTCCCCGATGCTCCAGGCCCGACGCTGATTTCTTCCTCATGGTTAGACTGTCCCATCATAGCGACATAGTGGAAGAAGATAATGAGACAGATCTCCGGGGCTCTGCAAACGGAGATGGAGGCTGCCCCACTCCCACTCCTCCTAGGGCTATGGGGGATATGGATTTAGGGAGAGCGGACCGTATCTTGGTGGGAGTGGCGTGCCTAGTGGCAAAGAGAGACATTATGACGGAATGGAAGGCCGGAGTAGCTCCCACACTGTCCAAATGGAGGAGAGGGGTTGATTGGTGTGCAATGTGCGAGAAACCCGTATATAAGGCCAGAGGATGCCCAAACAAGTACAACAAGATATGGGGGAAGTGGGAGGGCACATGGGAGGCGGAGACTGCGGCAGAGTGAGGCCCGCCTTAGATAAGCTAATGTGGGAGGGGCACTATTATATCTTATGTTTCTTTCATTCTGTACCTTACACTTGACACTTTCACTTTATATTGTTTTACTTTATGTGTTATCATTTAGTGTCAAAGAAAGAATTTAACTTACAGTGCCTTTGTCAACTGTATGTTCCAATTTCCGTTATTTTGGTTTGGTGTATCTGCATATTTATGTTCAGTGCCTGTTTGAAACCAATAATAAAAAATATCTTTATGAAATTGTCACAATCGATGAAGAGTCATTGCACGTTGCATGTATCCTGAGTAAAACCGTGTTCTGCAAAGATGCATCTTTTTTCTAGGCTGGTTAATGCTGCAAATAAATATGAAACAAATAAGATCTAAGAAGAAACCATTGCAGTATTCATTGGGTTGAAAGGGGTATGGCCCTGAAGAGCAATCATGGGAGTCTGCCTCTAATCTGCATACTTCTCACTCACTCACATATTTCTACAGGTATCATCCAGATTGGCCTGGAGCCTCGCTTTCAAGACGATGGATCATAGAGGAAAGATGGGGCTTTGTCGTATGCGGGGAGGGCACAGTTCAGCAATCCTTCAAACTTCAGAGGTGTTCAGGTGCTCCGCTACAGAGGAGGTCAGTGGTATGTGCAGAGAATGAGGTGTGCTTGATCTAAGACTTCGTGGATGCAATGCTTACACTAAAGGAAACACACAAGTAGAATATTGACTAGCTACATGTCCCAGAGCACTACAGGACTCACATAAGATATGCATGGTGGCAACCATCTTGGATCCATTGACAGTATGTTCCTTGTGTATCAGAGCATTCATTGCTCTTGTTGCCAGGAGTTAGAAGTCATTGTGCTTTTATCAGAGATATCAAAGACTTACTTGATACAGAGAATTATTCTGGTAACATATGAGACCAAGGATTTAGGCATAATTGAACATCCTTCAGAGGATTATGAAATCTTTTGCACCTGTTATTTCGGAACTGAAGCTGAATTAATCCATAACATGGGCAACACATGGGGAGAAGGGTCAAGACTGATTTGCATATGGCTGGGTCCAAACTGGGGTGGCACGATGAGCAAAAGAACAATGGATTTTACCCAGATCCGTGACTGGGGGTCAGTATCTGAAAAGTTTCAGCACTCTGTCCTTCATCTTGTTGTGTTGCTATGTTCGCCCTGAGTGGCCAGGGTATGCCCAGGCGTGGGTCCCTTGCTTACTGTGCCATTGAATTCAAGCTAGCTTGGCTGATAAGGGGTGATACCCCTAAACTGGACCCAAGATCGTTAATTCTGGTCCAGGGAGGACCAGGCCTGGCAATTCAGGCTGGACTGTTTCCATGGGGATCAGGGCCAAGACTGATTTTCATATGCCTGGGTCCAAACTCAGGTGGCATAGAGAGCAAAAGAATGATGGAGTTAACCCGGATATGTGACTGGGGTGAGTGTCTGAAATGTTTCAGCACGCTGTCCATCATCTTGTTGTGTTGCTATGTAAACCATACCTTGTACAGACTTTGTTTATATTATATTGAGTCATTTATGACATTAGGTTATTGCCAGTATGGGGGTGAAAGTGAATATATATTGATAGAAGGAAATAATCATATTAATGTGCTTTTGTTCTGTTATAGCTGCAAATAATGCAAGCTGAGCCCAAGTAAATAGAGGATATCCAGTGTCTACGTTTCTCTCACTCTTGTCCCATTCCCCCTTCCCTTAGTATACTGCTGACCAGCGTGAACATCCCCTTCATGGTCATCAGCGCATTTTTGGAGGTGGGGGTATTGGCATCGCTCCAGTTGGATCCGTATTACCAAGTAGTATGTGATTGCCTGTCTGTTGGGTCTTTTCCGATGCTCTGCTTTTTCACCCTGTATTAGGATACAGATGCTACCTCCTTCATCATTCTTCATAGTTGCACCATCTGGGGGACAGCTGTCAAGTTAATATTCTGCTTTTCGACATAGCCTTCTTCAATAGTGAGTTCCTTGTGGCCTTATGCTTAAGGCATTAGTTTCTCCATTAAGGTTTGCTCTTTGTTATCAGTATGGCCTGACTGTGTCAAGGCTTCCTTGCTTTGCTGTTTGGTAAGCTAGAAGACTTTTTCCAATCCCTCTAGTAGCTCTTTCTGCATTTTCATTTCCTTGTAGATCTTGGACTTGTCTCATTAAAACATCTCTGTTTCTTTGGATTGGGGCTCCTTGGGTTTGGATAGTTCTTTGATAGTTCTTTTCTAAGCCATTTGGGCCTTTTAAACTTCAGATTTTGTGTGGGTTCTTCTGTGTCTCCATTGTTTTTCTTTTTGGGATTGTATGACTGTGAGAAGGTAGCCTCTTTCTAGCCTTGTTACCCCCACTTTTGGCCTGTTTGTGAGTGTATGTCAGGGTGTTTGTCACTGTTTTCACTGTCTCACTGGGATCCTGATAGCCAGGCCTCAGTGCTCATAGTGAAAACACTATGTTTTCAGTATGGTTGTTATGTGTCACTGGGATCCTGCTGGTCAGGACCCCAGTGCACATAGGTTTGTGGCCTATATGTATGTGTCACTGGGACCCTGTCACACAGGGCCCCAGTGCTCATAGGTGTGCATGTATATGTTCTCTGTGTGGTGCCTAACTGTCTCACTGAGGCTCTGCTAACCAGAACCTCAGTGGTTATGCTCTCTCATTACTTTCAAATTGTCACTAACAGGCTAGTGACCAATTTTACCAATTTACATTGGCTTACTGGAACACCCTTATAATTCCCTAGTATATGGTACTGAGGTACCCAGGGTATTGGGGTTCCAGGAGATCCCTATGGGCTGCAGCATTTCTTTTGCCACCCATAGGGAGCTCTGACAATTCTTACACAGGCCTGCCACTGCAGCCTGAGTGAAATAACGTCCACGTTATTTCACAGCCATTTTACACTGCACTTAAGTAACTTATAAGTCACCTATATGTCTAACCTTTACCTGGTAAAGGTTAGGTGCAAAGTTACTTAGTGTGAGGGCACCCTGGCACTAGCCAAGGTGCCCCCACATTGTTCAGAGCCAATTCACTGAACTTTGTGAGTGCGGGGACACCATTACACGCGTGCACTACATATAGGTCACTACCTATATGTAGCTTCACCATGGTAACTCCGAATATGGCCATGTAACATGTCTATGATCATGGAATTGCCCCCTCTATGCCATCCTGGCATTGTTGGTACAATTCCATGATCCCAGTGGTCTGTAGCACAGACCCTGGTACTGCCAGACTGCCCTTCCTGGGGTTTCTCTGCAGCTGCTGCTGCTGCCAACCCCTCAGACAGGCAGCTGCCCTCCTGGGTTCCAGCCAGGCCTGGCCCAGGATGGCAGAACAAAGAACTTCCTCTGAGAGAGGGTGTGACACCCTCTCCCTTTGGAAAATGGTGTGAAGGCAGGGGAGGAGTAGCCTCCCCCAGCCTCTGGAAATGCTTTGTTGGGCACAGATGTGCCCAATTCTGCATAAGCCAGTCTACACCGGTTCAGGGACCCCTTAGCCCCTGCTCTGGCGCGAAACTGGACAAAGGAAAGGGGAGTGACCACTCCCCTGACCTGCACCTCCCCTGGGAGGTGTCCAGAGCTCCTCCAGTGTGCTCCAGACCTCTGCCATCTTGGAAACAGAGGTGCTGCTGGCACACTGGACTGCTCTGAGTGGCCAGTGCCACCAGGTGACGTCAGAGACTCCTTGTGATAGGCTCCTTCAGGTGTTAGTAGCCTTTCCTCTCTCCTAGGTAGCCAAACCCTCTTTTCTGGCTATTTAGGGTCTCTGTCTCTGGGGAAACTTTAGATAACGAATGCATGAGCTCAGCCGAGTTCCTCTGCATCTCCCTCTTCACCTTCTGATAAGGAATCGACCGCTGACCGCGCTGGAAGCCTGCAAACCTGCAACATAGTAGCAAAGACGACTACTGCAACTCTGTAACGCTGATCCTGCCGCCTTCTCGACTGTTTTCCTGCTTGTGCATGCTGTGGGGGTAGTCTGCCTCCTCTCTGCACCAGAAGCTCCGAAGAAATCTCCCGTGGGTCGACGGAATCTTCCCCCTGCAACCGCAGGCACCAAAAAGCTGCTTCTCCAGTCCCTTGGGTCTCCTCTCAGCACGACGAGCGAGGTCCCTCGAATCCAGCGACACCGTCCAAGTGACCCCCACAGTCCAGTGACTCTTCAGCCCAAGTTTGGTGGAGGTAAGTCCTTGCCTCACCTCGCTGGGCTGCATTGCTGGGAACCGCGACTTTGCAAGCTTCTCCGGCCCCTGTGCACTTCCGGCGGAAATCCTGTGTGCACAGCCAAGCCTGGGTCCACGGCACTCTAACCTGCATTGCACGACTTTCTAAGTTGGTCTCCGGCGACGTGGGACTCCTTTGTGCAACTTCGGCGAGCACCGTTTCACGCATCCTCGTAGTGCCTGTTTCTGGCACTTCTCCGGGTGCTACCTGCTTCAGTGAGGGCTCTTTGTCTTGCTCGACGTCCCCTCTCTCTGCAGGTCCAATTTGCGACCTCCTGGTCCCTCCTGGGCCCCAGCAGCGTCCAAAAACGCCAAACGCACGATTTGCGTGTAGCAAGGCTTGTTGGCGTCCATCAGGCAGGAAAACACTTCTGCACGACTCTCCAAGGCGTGGGGGATCCATCCTCCAAAGGGGAAGTCTCTAGCCCTTGTCGTTCCTGCAGTATTCACAGTTCTTCAGCCTAGTAAGAGCTTCTTTGCACCAACCGCTGGCATTTCTTGGGCATCTGCCCATCTCCGAGCTGCTTGTGACTTTTGGACTTGGTCCCCTTGTTCCACAGGTACCTTCAGACAGGAATCCATCGTTGTTGCATTGCTGATTTGTGTTTTCCTTGCATTCTCCCTCTAACACGACTATTTTGTCCTTAGGGGAACTTTGGTGCACTTTGCACTCACTTTTCAGGGTCTTGGGGAGGGTTATTTTTCTAACTCTCACTATTTTCTAATAGTCCCAGCGACCCTCTACAAGGTCACATAGGTTTGGGGTCCATTCGTGGTTCGCATTCCACTTCTGGAGTATATGGTCTGTGTTGCCCCTATCCCTATGTTTCCCCATTGCATCCTATTGTAACTATACATTGTTTGCACTGTTTTCTAAGACTATACTGCATATTTTTGCTATTGTGTATATATATCTTGTGTATATTTCCTATCCTCTCACTGAGGGTACACTCTAAGATACTTTGGCATATTGTCATAAAAATAAAGTACCTTTATTTTTAGTATAACTGTGTATTGTGTTTTCTTATGATATTGTGCATATGACACTAAGTGGTACTGTAGTAGCTTCACACGTCTCCTAGTTCAGCCTGAGCTGCTTTGCTAAGCTACCATTATCTATCAGCCTAAGCTGCTAGACACCCTATACACTAATAAGGGATAACTGGGCCTGGTGCAAGGTGCAAGTACCCCTTGGTACTCACTACAAGCCAGTCCAGCCTCCTACATTGGTTGTGCAGCGGTGGGATAAGTGCTTTGAGACTACTTACCACTCTTGTCATTGTACTTTTCATAAGAGAAAAATATACAAAACAAGGTCAGTGTATATACACATAGCCAAAAAGTTTTGCATTTCCTCTTTTCACTCTTTTCTAAGTGCTGAAAAGTACTTCTAAACTTTCAAAAAGTTCTTAAAAGTTTAAAAAGTTTTTTTCTGTCTTTCCAAAAAAGTTCTGAAAACTTTTTTCTCTTTGTCTATCACTTTAACTCTCTCTAAAAATGTCTGGCACAGGCCAAAAAGTTGAACTGTCCAAACTTGCATATGATCACCTTAGCTGGAAAGGAGCAAGGAGTCTCTGCATAGAGAGAGGTTTGAGTGTAGGGAAGAATCCTTCCTTAGAACTATTAATTAATATGCTTAGAGTACAGGATAAGGCCATAAGTGCCCAATCTGTAGAAAAAGTAGCTAATGGTTCTCAATCTGATCCAGGGACTCCCCCAGGAAAAGGTTCAGGAAAGAAACTTCTCAGCCTGCCCATTACTAGACAGTCTAGCATAGTTGGTACAGAGGTTGAATCACATCATACTGATGATGTGCTCTCACATTATGCTGGTAGCCAAGCTGTTAGGGTGCCCTTGGTAAGGGACAGGTCTCCTTCTGTTCATTCCCATCATACCTCTGTATCTAGAAATGTCCCTCCCACCCACCCTGATGACAGATTGTTAGAAAGGGAGCTCAATAGATTGAGAGTGGAACAAACCAGACTGAAGCTCAAGAAGCAACAGCTGGATTTGGATAGACAGTCTTTAGAAATAGAGAGGGAAAGACAGAAGTTGGGTTTAGATACCCATGGTGGCAGCAGCAGTATTCCCCATAGTCATCCTGCAAAAGAGCATGATTCCAGGAATCTGCACAAGATAGTACCCCCTTATAAGGAGGGGGATGACATTAACAAGTGGTTTGCTGCACTTGAGAGGGCCTGTGCTGTACAGGATGTCCCTCAAAAGAAGTGGGCTGCTATCCTATGGCTATCATTTAGTGGAAAAGGTAGGGATAGGCTCCTTACTGTGAAAGAAAATGATGCCAATAATTTTACAGTTCTTAAGAATGCACTCCTGGATGGTTATGGCTTAACCACTGAACAGTACAGGATAAAGTTCAGAGAGACCAAAAAGGAGTCTTCACAAGACTGGGTTGATTTCATTGACCATTCAGTGAAGGCCTTGGAGGGGTGGTTACACGGCAGTAAAGTTACTGATTATGAAAGCCTGTATAACACAATCCTGAGAGAGCATATACTTAATAATTGTGTGTCTGATTTGTTGCACCAGTACCTGGTAGACTCTGATCTGACCTCTCCCCAAGAATTGGGAAAGAAGGCAGACAAATGGGTCAGAACAAGGGTGAACAGAAAAGTTCATACAGGGGGTGACAAAGATGGCAATAAGAAGAAAGATGGTGAAAAATCTCAAGATAAGCATGGGGATAAGGGTAAAACCAAAGATCCCACTTCAAATCTTAAACACTCTTCAGAGGGTGGGGATAAAACAAATTCTTCCTCTTCTTCCCAACCTGCACACATTAAAAAGCCTTGGTGCTTTGTGTGTAAAAACAGAGGCCATAGGCCAGGGGATAAGTCCTGTCCAGGTAAACCCCCTGAGCCTACCACCACTAATACATCAAGCTCTAGTGCCCCTAGCAGTAGTGGTACTAGTGGTGGGACTGCTGGCAACAGTCAAGCAAAGGGTGTAGTTGGGTTCACTTATGGGTCCATAGTGGAAACTGATGTAATCAGTCCCAAGACAGTTTCTGTCACACCTAGTGGCATTGGCCTTGCCACACTGGCTGCTTGTCCCCTTACAATGGATAAGTACAGGCAGACAGTTTCAATAAATGGTGTTGAGGCCTTGGCCTACAGGGACACAGGTGCCAGTTTCACTTTGGTGACTGAAAACCTAGTGCCTCCTGAACAACACATCATTGGACAACAGTATAAGATTATTGATGTCCATAACTCCACTAAGTTTCTTCCCTTAGCTATAATTCAGTTTAGTTGGGGTGGAGTTACTGGCCCTAAGCAGGTGGTGGTATCACCTAGCTTACCTGTAGACTGTCTCTTAGGTAATGACCTAGAGGCCTCAGGTTGGGCTGATGTAGAGTTTTATGCCCATGCAGCCAACCCTGAGGAATTGTTCCCTCTCATTTCAAGTGAAATGAAAAAGCAAAGGAGAGAAGGCCTGAAAACTCAGGATTCCTCTCCATCAACAGGTAAAAAGGGTATCACAGTATCCCCTAACCACCCTACCATTCAGGATACCATTCCTGTGGTGGGAGAAACCTCTCCTGGGGTGGCACCTGTTCCAAGGGAATCATCAGCTGGCAAAGCTGGACTCCCTGAGGTGGAAGTACCTCTCTGTGGGATAACTAACATTGGTGAGAAAAACAGCACCATTTTAGTTAACATGGAGCATCCCTCCAACCCTCCCAGAGAAACTTTAGTGCATAAACCCTGCACTACCTCACAACACTTAGGACAGCATCCCTGCCCTAGTGTGGAGCTCATAGGACAGCATCCCTGCCCTGCTCCAACTCAAGAGAAACAGCATCCCTGTTCTCTCTTCCAGCCAAATGGACAAAGTTTTTGCCCAGCTATGGCTTCACTGAGATAGCATCCCTGTCTAGCATTTCCATCATTACAAATAGGTTCAGTGGATAATTCCCACTGCTCTAAACTAAAACTTACTGATAGAAACTCTGAAAATACATCTTCACATTGTTGGTTAGCTAAAAAACTTCAAACAGGGTGGTTTACATCCCCACAGGGAAGTAACCATATAGTGGATGATAAAGGGAGTAACCAGTCTATTGCAGAGCTACTCTCTACTTATCACCACTTAGACAATAAAGTCTCAACTGGCCAAGGTTAGCCTTATTGTCCTTCGTTTGGGGGGGGGTTGTGTGAGAAGGTAGCCTCTTTCTAGCCTTGTTACCCCCACTTTTGGCCTGTTTGTGAGTGTATGTCAGGGTGTTTGTCACTGTTTTCACTGTCTCACTGGGATCCTGATAGCCAGGCCTCAGTGCTCATAGTGAAAACACTATGTTTTCAGTATGGTTGTTATGTGTCACTGGGATCCTGCTGGTCAGGACCCCAGTGCACATAGGTTTGTGGCCTATATGTATGTGTCACTGGGACCCTGTCACACAGGGCCCCAGTGCTCATAGGTGTGCATGTATATGTTCCCTGTGTGGTGCCTAACTGTCTCACTGAGGCTCTGCTAACCAGAACCTCAGTGGTTATGCTCTCTCATTACTTTCAAATTGTCACTAACAGGCTAGTGACCAATTTTACCAATTTACATTGGCTTACTGGAACACCCTTATAATTCCCTAGTATATGGTACTGAGGTACCCAGGGTATTGGGGTTCCAGGAGATCCCTATGGGCTGCAGCATTTCTTTTGCCACCCATAGGGAGCTCTGACAATTCTTACACAGGCCTGCCACTGCAGCCTGAGTGAAATAACGTCCACGTTATTTCACAGCCATTTTACACTGCACTTAAGTAACTTATAAGTCACCTATATGTCTAACCTTTACCTGGTAAAGGTTAGGTGCAAAGTTACTTAGTGTGAGGGCACCCTGGCACTAGCCAAGGTGCCCCCACATTGTTCAGAGCCAATTCACTGAACTTTGTGAGTGCGGGGACACCATTACACGCGTGCACTACATATAGGTCACTACCTATATGTAGCTTCACCATGGTAACTCCGAATATGGCCATGTAACATGTCTATGATCATGGAATTGCCCCCTCTATGCCATCCTGGCATTGTTGGTACAATTCCATGATCCCAGTGGTCTGTAGCACAGACCCTGGTACTGCCAGACTGCCCTTCCTGGGGTTTCTCTGCAGCTGCTGCTGCTGCCAACCCCTCAGACAGGCAGCTGCCCTCCTGGGGTCCAGCCAGGCCTGGCCCAGGATGGCAGAACAAAGAACTTCCTCTGAGAGAGGGTGTGACACCCTCTCCCTTTGGAAAATGGTGTGAAGGCAGGGGAGGAGTAGCCTCCCCCAGCCTCTGGAAATGCTTTGTTGGGCACAGATGTGCCCAATTCTGCATAAGCCAGTCTACACCGGTTCAGGGACCCCTTAGCCCCTGCTCTGGCGCGAAACTGGACAAAGGAAAGGGGAGTGACCACTCCCCTGACCTGCACCTCCCCTGGGAGGTGTCCAGAGCTCCTCCAGTGTGCTCCAGACCTCTGCCATCTTGGAAACAGAGGTGCTGCTGGCACACTGGACTGCTCTGAGTGGCCAGTGCCACCAGGTGACGTCAGAGACTCCTTGTGATAGGCTCCTTCAGGTGTTAGTAGCCTTTCCTCTCTCCTAGGTAGCCAAACCCTCTTTTCTGGCTATTTAGGGTCTCTGTCTCTGGGGAAACTTTAGATAACGAATGCATGAGCTCAGCCGAGTTCCTCTGCATCTCCCTCTTCACCTTCTGATAAGGAATCGACCGCTGACCGCGCTGGAAGCCTGCAAACCTGCAACATAGTAGCAAAGACGACTACTGCAACTCTGTAACGCTGATCCTGCCGCCTTCTCGACTGTTTTCCTGCTTGTGCATGCTGTGGGGGTAGTCTGCCTCCTCTCTGCACCAGAAGCTCCGAAGAAATCTCCCGTGGGTCGACGGAATCTTCCCCCTGCAACCGCAGGCACCAAAAAGCTGCTTCTCCAGTCCCTTGGGTCTCCTCTCAGCACGACGAGCGAGGTCCCTCGAATCCAGCGACACCGTCCAAGTGACCCCCACAGTCCAGTGACTCTTCAGCCCAAGTTTGGTGGAGGTAAGTCCTTGCCTCACCTCGCTGGGCTGCATTGCTGGGAACCGCGACTTTGCAAGCTTCTCCGGCCCCTGTGCACTTCCGGCGGAAATCCTGTGTGCACAGCCAAGCCTGGGTCCACGGCACTCTAACCTGCATTGCACGACTTTCTAAGTTGGTCTCCGGCGACGTGGGACTCCTTTGTGCAACTTCGGCGAGCACCGTTTCACGCATCCTCGTAGTGCCTGTTTCTGGCACTTCTCCGGGTGCTACCTGCTTCAGTGAGGGCTCTTTGTCTTGCTCGACGTCCCCTCTCTCTGCAGGTCCAATTTGCGACCTCCTGGTCCCTCCTGGGCCCCAGCAGCGTCCAAAAACGCCAAACGCACGATTTGCGTGTAGCAAGGCTTGTTGGCGTCCATCAGGCGGGAAAACACTTCTGCACGACTCTCCAAGGCGTGGGGGATCCATCCTCCAAAGGGGAAGTCTCTAGCCCTTGTCGTTCCTGCAGTATTCACAGTTCTTCAGCCTAGTAAGAGCTTCTTTGCACCAACCGCTGGCATTTCTTGGGCATCTGCCCATCTCCGAGCTGCTTGTGACTTTTGGACTTGGTCCCCTTGTTCCACAGGTACCTTCAGACAGGAATCCATCGTTGTTGCATTGCTGATTTGTGTTTTCCTTGCATTCTCCCTCTAACACGACTATTTTGTCCTTAGGGGAACTTTGGTGCACTTTGCACTCACTTTTCAGGGTCTTGGGGAGGGTTATTTTTCTAACTCTCACTATTTTCTAATAGTCCCAGCGACCCTCTACAAGGTCACATAGGTTTGGGGTCCATTCGTGGTTCGCATTCCACTTCTGGAGTATATGGTCTGTGTTGCCCCTATCCCTATGTTTCCCCATTGCATCCTATTGTAACTATACATTGTTTGCACTGTTTTCTAAGACTATACTGCATATTTTTGCTATTGTGTATATATATCTTGTGTATATTTCCTATCCTCTCACTGAGGGTACACTCTAAGATACTTTGGCATATTGTCATAAAAATAAAGTACCTTTATTTTTAGTATAACTGTGTATTGTGTTTTCTTATGATATTGTGCATATGACACTAAGTGGTACTGTAGTAGCTTCACACGTCTCCTAGTTCAGCCTGAGCTGCTTTGCTAAGCTACCATTATCTATCAGCCTAAGCTGCTAGACACCCTATACACTAATAAGGGATAACTGGGCCTGGTGCAAGGTGCAAGTACCCCTTGGTACTCACTACAAGCCAGTCCAGCCTCCTACAATGACTAGCCCTTGACTTCTTAGGGGCATTTATGTTATTATGTTTTTTGTCAATTGCTGGTTATTTTTTCTTTTTAGCAGTGCCACATATTGATTTTTGTGCGCTTTCTGTTTTTTCCTAGTTCTGCACATATGCAATACCTTGATTATGGTTCTAGCTTTATTATTTAGGTGGGAGTCCTCTTTTTTTCCTATCTGCTCATTTCAATCCAGTAAAGTGCAGGTTGACGGGATTCTGCTGTTGCATCCTACTACCTTGTACAGTTTTGTGGTTCTGCTCTCAAATCTCTATTATTGGATGGGTACTGGGTGTTTTGTTTTAGCTTATGACTTTCCTTACTGTGGACCTGTTGTCAGGCCTGATTTTTGCTTGGGTACTCTCATGGTCAATTTTAGTCTTGTTTGGGCACATATATTTTAGCTTAGCTTAGCTGAGGCCTGCGGCCTGTACCCTTTTTCCTAGATAACATGTTTTGTTTTCATTTATTCATTTTAGAATAGCATGCTTTGAGCGGTGATGTTTTATTTTCATAATCAGTTGTCATCTAGCAAAAGCATTATTATCATTGTTATGCATGACATTTTTCTTTGTGCTCTTTGACCCAAGGTTGACAAGTACAGAATGAGAACGGCACAAGATAATGTTTGGTGTTGCCCCCACAAGTCTTCGTAAACAATCTAACACTTAGGCGCATGTTCACGTGAGGCCTTCTTCACAGAACAAAACATGTTTTACCTAAGTTTACACTATGTGGGACAAGGGTTGTTAGAGGGGTCATTCCTGCCAGAAATTTCCTTACATGCTGCATACCATTTTACAGTCAACCTCAGCCTTCTCTCTATAGCCAGATCAGGAGAAAGAGGGCAGACCCTTGTGCCGAGGTAATGGGTGTGGGTGTGTCTCTCATGGACTCAGAACGGACATATTGGGCTAACACTGCCATTCTCTCGCCATAAGCTAGAGATTATCCTCATAATTATAGCTCATACATTTTATTGTAGGTTACCGTCTTTTCAATAAACCTATTAAAAACTATCCTGCATCTCCTTCTTTGCCTCTGTGTGTGTATGAGACTCATTACTGATGAGAGAAAAGGGTATGACTTATTAACTGCGACTCCCCTGAGAAGTCACTAGAGTGTTGTGTGCTAGACTGCCACAAATCACCTCACCCTTTGTGTCTGGATGAGGTACTGCTAGCAAGCTGGTACGGTTGGGCCGACAGTTGCTAAATTGGTGTGGGAGAGACTTAGTCACCCATAAGCGAGGTGCTGCCGCCCCAAGTCCAGCAGTCTTGCGGAATCACGAGAGTCACATAACATGGTGCCACCAACGATGGCTAGGCACTGATTATACGGGTCTCCTGAATATCTATCTCTCACATGCAAAATGTACCCCAGGTACCATTATACGGAGATGTCCAGGATCTTAGGGAAAATCCTTCTCAGCAGAACGGGTAGTACTTATCTAGACTGTAGGTTGTTCAAGCGTGAATAGAAAATTAAACAGATTTCTCGCTCTGGTGTTCAAGTGTCTGATACCTACTGTTTAACATGGCACAGTCAGTAAATATCTGAGAAAACTGTAGACAACCAGTCACAGAGTTTATTTTAGCTAATGGCTTAACAAATGAGGTTGGGGATGTTACATTTGTTGTAGAAGTTCATGAAGCATAAAGAACAGAAATATTTTATTCTTGGGTCACTTTTCCTGAGGTAAATGCAGACTCACGCGCATTATACAATGAGTTAATAGCATTATATAGACAACACAGTTTGGGATGCAGACCTAAAACACCGCCCCAGCGAGGGCTACTCCAGCTATTTACCAAGTGGCTGTTACAGGAATAAATCCACAAACAGTCCACTCCATTATGGGTAAGGCACCCAATGAGGGGGAAAAATGTCCATTCTGGATTGCGCAAAAAGCAAACCAGCTGGAAGCAGTGTTTCTCCATGTTGAAATCCAAGATAAACATAGAATTCTTAAAATGTGCTTGCCTTTTGGAATGATTCCCTCTTGGCCACTTGGGGCTCTGTCTTCACTGCAATCTATACCACTACACATGGTCACCAACACTTGCAAATTTACCGGAAGTGTTAAAAATAATTCAGAATGAACACAGGGCAGCCCTGGCCCTGGACTTGGGGATGAAAATGATGTTCAACTTTGACACAGTGCCCTCAACTATTTTAGGTAACATTAAAGGGGAAGCTGCAGCATTGGCGATGCGCTAGTGGCTCCAAGAGATTCCTCAATAGGAACAGGAGTGTGAGTTGCAAAAGATTATCTCCGAGACCTAAACTAGTATAAGTTGGGATAGTCTGGGAGCCGGACCAACAAAACCACAAATTCAAAGTACCACCACTAGGTAAGGTACTAAACAAGGACAAGAGGGTTCTGAAAAACACTGCAATAAACAAAAACAGAATACAGACAAAATAAGTCAAAGAGGAGAATCTCTGTAACTGGAGACCTCAGAAAGAAAATATAATCTAAGAAATAGAAAAACTATAAAAACTCTGGATAGATACCAATATACAGACACACACCCATCTCGTTCTTTCTGGGACACATCAGATGAACAGAGTGACAGGGTGGGACGGTCAGAACACTGAAGTAACTACATGAAGACAAAAAAGGACTCACAACATTCCTCAGAAACATACGTTAAAAAGGTGGACAGGGCTCCTCAACAAAAGCCCAAATTCACAGACAAAAATGTGGCTGCAATCACAGTCAAAGATGTTGCCAGAATCTTATAGATCTTCTGGATGTGACAGCAACTAATGACTTCCTTGAAGTCGAGTCAGGGGACAGGCATGTCTCCCCACCCTATAAGGCTTTCAAACTAAATACCAGATTGAGGGATACAAAGAACACACCATTAAAGTTATTTTTTTGGCGAAAGCTAACACTAAATTGTGATACATTATTGGCAGTAAAGACTGGACACCTGAATTTATCCACATATTCCCACAAGGGGAAAATGTCATTTTGCCTTCTTTCTCAGTCCTCGTTCCAGATGTTGTAAAGGAAGCCTATGCTGCTAATTGGGTTTTGACGCAGGCTCCCACTCTGTACTGTAACCACGTAGGGTGGGATAAAGATTCCCCTTACCATGTAATACTTATAACGTCCACACCACAGCCTCCACCTCAATATTCCATTAAACATGAAGCGAAAGCTCCAGTGATAGAAATCCTCAAGCAACTTGAGTACCAGGGGGTAATAGAACCCTTTGTCTCTGCAGTGAATATCTGGTTATCCCGCACTGCTAAATTAGTTCATTCACACAGAATAGTCTTACATTACAGCCATTTGAACAGCCACACACGCACATCTACAATACAAAATGCACACAGTTTAGCACTAATAAACAATATAGTGCACAAAAACTACAAAACAACGTTGTCTATTTCCAATGTTTTTGTCTGCCAAAATCTAGCATCTGAAAGTTGTTAAGCTGAATGATCAGAGCGTCTGCAGAATGAAACCTGGAATTACCTATGCAATTTTGGTTTTCCAAATGATAACTTGTTGTCTCCATGTGTTATTTCCTTCCACGCGAGAGATAAAAGTAGCAGATTTGTGGCCGCACATTGCTACTTCTAATGTAAATTTTGACAAAATGAGCAGCCTAAAGGCTCTGTTGTTTAAAAAACATGTGGCTCTGACATCAGCCAGAGAGGCATATGTCCTCAAACTAGCACGTCATCAGAAGAGCTACAGTCCCTATTAAATACCAACTTCCCCAATCACTTTGGAGAATTGGTGAGCAGGACTTTTAAAACATCTTACACTGCAGGGATTGTGCATTTTTAAGGCTGTCGGTTTTGGAGTTGTCAGCACCTTCCAAACCGTGTTTGGAGTTATACCATCAGCCATACATTCACTCTTTTCAAGTGTCTTTGGTGGATTCCCTATACCTTTGGCACTGATTGGTAGTATATTTCTGCTACTATTTTTGATACACAGTGGCTGTCCTATCTGAGGGAAGCAGAGTGTTGGAGTTACCACCAGCCCACCTGCGTTGTGATCGCATGATGGAGTATGTCAAAGCTTCCTTGCTTGAAGAGCTGGAGCTGAATTGGTCATTTTCATTCCGACCAGTGCTAACGTGTGTGCAACCAATTTTCCTTTGCATGTGGTGTTTCTTTGAATGTGCACCAATGGTGTGTCTGCTGCAGGGCCTCTGCCTTCTTTGGGCAAGGATCTGTTAATGTTCTCGATGAGGATTCATGCCCTTTGAGACTGAGGTTTATAATCTTATAAGCTGCCACTTGTGGATTTGCTGGCTCCAACAACATCTGGCACTATGGAGGGTGCCACTCTCGCAGTTCATTCAAAATCTGAGGCTTCTGCACAATTTTCCTCCATGGATCCTTCTGCTAATGTGTTGGTCAACTTATCCTCTGCTGAAATTGAGTCTTTTATGGTCTCAATCTCCATTGATGACATCGGAGATTTTCTGCAAGATCATAATTATTGTTAATATTTGACCATTGGTGTTTTTCAAATTCTAAAATATGATATCAGATTGCCTTTTGATTTGGTCTGCCTTGTGGCCTGCTTTGCTTGTTGATTTAGACATTTTTATCTTGTCTGGGTATGATTTTAGATATGTTTTATTTTAGGGTATTTTTAGGCTTTAGATTTGGACTTGGCACTCTTTTTCTGGCAATGCGGAAGGTTTTGGGGATGATGTATCCATTTTAGTCTTGTTTGGGAACATATATTTTAGCTTAGCTAAGACCTATGCCCTTTTACCTGAATAACATGCTTTGTCTTCATTTATTCATTTTAGAATAGCCTGCTTTCAGTGGTGATGTTTCATTTTCAAAATCTGCTATGAATTTAGCGAAAGTGTTATTATGACTGTTATGCATGACATTTTTCATTGTGTTCCTTGCCCCAAGGTTGACAAGTACAGGATGAGAACATCACAAGATAATTTTTGGTATTGATGCCAAAAGACCGCGTAAACAATCTAACATTTAGAAACATGTTCACGTCAGGCCTACTTCGCAGAACAAAACATGTTTTACCTATATAAACATTATGACCCTGATTTATACTTTTTTTGCACTGCATTACAGTCATTTATTGATGCAGAAGCGGCTCAAACTTACAAAATACAATTGATACAATGGTATTTTGTAAGTTTGCGCCACTTTTGTGTCAGTAAATGATGGTAATGCGGCGCAAAAAAAGTATAAATCAGGGCCTATGTGGGCCAAAGATCGTTAGAGGGGTCCTTCCGGCCAGTGGATAAAGCGTATCTTTTGGGCACAGTCCTAGGTCTCCTACTTCTGGTAAATCTGGGGATGCTTAAAAAAACATGAGAGTTGCATGGGAAAACCCATGCAACGCCCATGGCAGCCTTCCCAGGGCAGAGTAAGGCAACTCAGTGATATGCACTGCCTTACTCTAGATTTAGGATTCACTCAGGGCCACACAAAGGGGGTCATTCTGACCCTGGCGGTCTTGGACCGCTAGGGCAAGAATGACGGAAGCACCGCCAACAGGCTGGCGGTGCTTCAAATCCCATTCCGACCGCGGCGGTAAAGCCGCGGTCGCCCCGCCGGCGCTGCCCTGGGGATTCTGACCCCCTTACCGCCAGCCTGTTTCTGGCGGTTTTCACCGCCAGGAAGAGGCTGGCGGTAAGGGGTGTCCTGGGGCCCCTGGGGGCCCCTGCACTGCCCATGCCACTGGCCTGGGCAGTGCAGGGGCCCCCTAACAGGGCCCCGGCCAGCTTTTCACTGTCTGCCTAGCAGACAGTGAAAAGCGCGACGGGTGCAACTGCACCCGTCGCACGGCCACAACACCGCATCACTGCATCAACTTGGTTAGCGCCCGCCGGCCCAGCGGGAATGTCAGAATGGGGGCCGCGTATATTTGCCCGCATGGCGGCCAAATGACGGTTTCCGTCTGGCGGTAGCCGCCCGCCAAGGTTGGAATGACCCCCAAAGTGACCTCACCTGGCTCATAATTCACATGTAAGGTTTGCAGCACTCTTGCATTCATTCATTCAATTCTGTCGCATAGTTAGGTAAACCTCACTTTGTTAGGCCTGTGACAAGGATGACTTGGTGCAATGAAAACGACGTAAATAAGTGGCTATTAACACTATGGAACGTTTTGCGTTGTGAAATCGGAGACGGTCCAGACGAATTTCTAAAGCTCAGGAGAATCAAAGTTGTTTGATGCTGTGACTCTGTGCGCTGCCAAATGTCCCCCAAAGCTTTATGGTTGATTATACGTCTCTTATACGGCTAGAGAAAACAAAAGCTAATTCAACTATAGTATCATAATTAATGACCACTCGAACACGCCGCCTTTATTAAAATAAAAAAAACTGCTTTCTCGTCGGTCTCCTTTCGCCTTCTTCAAATGCTGTCTGGGCAGGATAAGCCGCTCACAAAGAGCTTTAGATTGCCGAAGACAGCCGCTGAAAGATCGGAGGAGGGTTTCTATGAGGGGGAGATTTCTTTACAAAAGCACTTTCATGAAAACTAATAAGGAGTAGCTTTGCGGAGGAGCTTTTCATCCGGCTTGCAGGCCCTGTTATAAACGTAACTAGTACGGGCAAAATGAGTTTCAGTTGAGTTCTTTTGTTCTAAATGTTCACGTTCCACAGTCAAGAGTGATGAAGCAGGGCGTGTGGTTCATATCCTGTGGAATTGTGCTGCAAACACCTGAGCCCTGTACTTCATGAAAAACATTCTTTATTGGCTCCAAACGTTTGTGAACACACATACACGCATAACTTTCATCTTATTTTAGATCTCACAGAATACATTCCCCTTTCCTTCCCCTGTAGGTCGCAGAGTGCTTACTAGATGTGTAGTATTCTGGCTTTAAACTCTACAGGAAGCTGCAGTTCTTTTTAATTGATCGATGGCGGGGTGACATGGTCGGATCAGGGGGCTGCACCTTTCCTGGAGACACAGCACCCAAAGAAGCAACTACAGAGGACACACTGCTAGGTAGGCGTGAGGCCAAAACAAATGGTGTGACTGGCCTGTGTTCGAAGAAAAAAAAATTATTTATTTAGGTTTTATACAGTGCCAGAAAGCACTGGCGGTAACTTCCGAGCGCTGCGCGAACAAATGCTCAAGATCGAGACAATGCCAACGGAAGAGAGGATGTCCGTGTCTAGAAATACAGTTATTTCTTTATTTTATACTTGAAGGTTTTTATATAGTGCTACAAACAAATGGTGAAAACCCCGGAGCGCTATGGGTCGGATACACATGTCAAAATTCGCAGCAAAAGGTGATGCAAAGAGAATGCTGAAAAAAGTTGATAAAGTCAACATTACTATGAGCACCATACAAACAAAATAACCAAACACACCACCTGAAAAGAACAAGCAGTTAAACTGAAGGATAACATCAAAAATATACCAACTCCACATCCATACATATAAATAATAACAATTACGCCCATACATAATAACCAACGTCCATGGAGGAAGGTAGATATAAAACGAAGCTATTCTCATGTTTGAGATTTCAAAGTAAGATACCCAGATGCTTATAACGTTTTCTCTTTTAAACCAATTGCAAAGCAAATCTACAGACAGGCCCATTAGCTCTTTCATCCTTGTTTTATGCAATAGATTGCCATGAACGGCCATTATGGGAAACCTAAAATGTTGAGGGGCTCGATTTATTTAAAAAAATACCCATAAAAATAGGGTCTGACATTTACTATCCTGCTTGATTGTACTTTTACATTCTTTGGAATTTGCAAAACACCCCAAGCTCAATTCACAAAGTAATTCTAGTTTTTAAAAGTAATTTTCATTTTGATAAAGGGTGGCTTTATGCAAGGCATTCACAAAAGGAACTGTGCATGTGCAGACCAATTTGTCCTGTGTAACATTACTCCATTGCTACGTAATATTTTGCACATTTGAAAGAGTCAATCAATCAATCAATCAGTAATTTGTAAAGCGCACTACTCACCTGTGAGGGTCTCAAGGCGCTGAGGGGTGGGGGTGGGGGGGTTTGGGGAGGAGGTGCTGCTACTGCTCGAACAGCCAGGTATTGAGAAGTTTCCTGAAGGTAACACGGTGTTACAGTGGGCCGGTGATAGAAATGACTCTGAGACTCAGGTAAGTGGTAAGGTGTGTTTATTTAAAGGTTCTTATAATTGTCACAGTGTATCGGTGTCCTCTTAGTCCGTATTCTCTCTTTATCTTTCTCACAGCTCCCTGTTTGACTGGCGGAGACCCTCTGACGCGTCTCCCGACGTACCGGAAAAGGAACGAAAGGGAAGGTAAGTCAGAATAGGTATTTATAGGGAGCGTATAAATGATAGGTAAGAAGGGGAGGGATGGCATGGGCACTGCAGGGGCCCCCGTAAGAGGGCCCCACCCTGAATTTCAGTGTCTGCTTAGCAGACACTGAAATTCGCGACAGGTGCTACTGCACCCGTCGCACAACCTCCACTCCGCCGGCTCCATTCGGAGCCGGCATCCTCATGGAGGGGTGTTTCCCACTGGGCTGGCGGGCGGCCTTTTGGCGGTCGCCCGCCAGCCCAGTGGGAAACCCAGAATACCCGCGGCGGTCTTTTGACCGCGCAGCGGTATTCTGGCGGTTCCCTCCAGGCGGGCGGCTCCCGCCGCCCGCCGGGGTCAGAATGACCCCCTAAATTTCTTCTATAACAAAGATTTGGCAATGACCTAGTTTGTGAATCTAAACGACATCAGTAAATCATTGGCACCCACCAAAGGATCACAGTGGCCTAAAGTTCCCCTCTCTTTATTACATGTTCAGAAAAGATCAGATGGTAATAATCCAACTAGGAGCACTATAAAATCTAAATGTTAATTTTTACTGAAGAGACATATGATCCAATTTTACATCATCATTGTTCGGTCAAAGTGCAAAGTTAAAACCTAGACCCAAATCCTTGATGTACACTCTGAAGATTTGTTGGAGGAAAGTTAAATTAAAAAGCTGCCTTATTTTCATCACGCAAAAGAAGTGGCATTATTTTACCAGTTGGTAGCAGATTATTTATTTTGACTTAACATAATAGGTCGAAATAGGGGGTTTATTTGGCCAACATTCCCCTTTACATGTCATGCCTCTTTTTCTGTACAAAAGAATAATTGGTGAGAGATTTCATTTGGCATAACTTCTGCTGCAGGTTTGCACTCTCAAAACTTTATTTACCCACAGATGGAGGTGGCGTAGCGGTCCTGAACTTTGAACCTTTACTATCTGGCGTTTCAGCTCCAGTGGGTGGCCAGATGGCTGACACCACCTCACACACACCAGCCTGGACTCTAACCTCCATCCTTCATCCATGCCATCCTTGCTCAAGGGTTTTGGTGCCTTCACCCACGCTAATGTTGGTAGCGCACCAATGCTTTCACTGAAGCCTTTTTGTCACCAGATCAACCCTTCCATATGCTTTTACGATAGCACTATTGGGAACCTCCACGGGCAACCAGATCACCTTCTCTGCAGAGCTAGCCCCCTGGCATGAGGTGGGTCTCCACACCTTGGGGAAGTTATACTGAGACAGGACAGCCATCCCATTCACATCCCTGGCGGAGGATGAGGGGCTTCCCCCAGGCCACTCTCTCTTACATAACTTACTGTTTGGTGTGCTGGGATGCAAGTGGGGTGACCTGACACAGGAACAACCAACAGACCTTATACTACAATATTTATATGTGATGGGGACAGGCAGACACCTAACCCGTTGGCTTGCTGATTCTTTGTGCACACATGCACTACCATAGCTCACACCCCAGAGAAACAGATGCTGGGGAACAGACATGATTCGCCCCAGCACCAACAACGAATGGCCTGCCATATTAGAAAGCCATGTTTGTGTCTCACGGAATGCTTCCTTCTGGCTTATTCAATTCTACATTAAACACAGAGCCTATCTTACACCGACAAGATTAACCACTATTTTTACTGTGTGGACACTGCTTGTCCTCATTGTAACTTGGTTGATGCAGACTTATTTCACATGCTATGGGCCTTCCCTACTTTACAACCGTACTGGCAAGAGGTCATTATACACATATATGACTGCACGGGCCATCCCCCATTGAACTCTTGGGAGGCATGCCTCCTGGGACTGTAACCCTGGGGAAAAAAGCACAGGGCTATCCCCTGCTTTGCAGACTTGGTATTATTGGTAACTAAGTGTTTGATTTCCAGAAAATGGAAATCACCCATGCCCCCTGCACTTGTGGCCTGGGTCCGATCCACCATCACATGGGTGCAAGCGGAGTGCATGGCCTTGCACACAGAAGACACCAAAGGCCTTCACAACTATCCCTTCGCCGCAAGCTGGGACACCATATTATTTGATTTTAAATCTGCTACGCAACCCACATACAATACACCAGTCCACTCTAAACACAAGACCCCAGCGCAGCCACTGCAGACACACAAGAAATACCTCAAGCGCCACATCCATGTGATGTATAAGCCTCCCAGAACATCCAACCCCTTAAACAGTCCACAAAGACTCCTTTAATTAATTTTTTGTCGTACCCAGTAGCTTGTAACTGGATTGAGAAGCAGTGAATGTGGGCTTCACAGACTAGAGTTGAATTTGTTAGGGATTTAGCCTTCTTTCCCTTTTTCTTTAAATTAAGTACTGTTTGAATTTTGTATTTGTGATATATAATGCATACATTTTTTGTTCAATTATTTCACTAATGGCATGTGAATGAAAGAGGAAAAAACGGGGGAAAGTGACAGCAGACACATGTACCGCACGGTACAATGTTTATTGCTTCAATTTGTTTGCTCAGCATGTATGAGCACCTCTGCAAGGCAATACCATCCCACTTGCATGTCATGTAAATATCGGATGTACTGTTGAACGTGCGGGCTGTGACGCTTCGTTAAAATTTACTATGTAACAATCAAACAAGAAAACAACAAAATTAAAATAAACAGATTAAAACAAAAAAAAAGTAAAAATGGGGAAAATTCAGGTAGCAAATCCTATGTTAGTATAGATACTGTCTGAGTTAAAATTCAATGGAAACTAGAATAATTAACATTCTTTTTTTAATAATGTGTTGTGGCCTCTGGCTACCTTATCCATTCTCCCCACTACCTTAATGTTCCCTGCTGCTCAGCCAGTGAGTGAGGTCATTGTATGGTTGCAATATTGACAGTGTTTGTGCTTGGATGAGTGGACAGATAGTTGGAGTGAGAAGGGCTTAGCAGCAGGATGCTGCTCCTGGTGGGGCTTTATCTGTAACCTACTACTAAGCTAATAAACCTACATAACCCATGAGTAACCATCATTAGTTACAACATAAGGTTATGTTTTAACTCTAGAAATCAAAACAGTCATGTTGCTATATGTATTTTATTATCTAGAGACATTCCAAAAGAGACACTTGTTGTTCAATTCTGAAAGTAGGGCTGTACACCACAGGAGCACTGGTTCATATACACACCAGCTTCAAGTAGCCAGTGGCGGATGCTACTGAACAAGGGTGGCGGAGGGGGGGGGAGAGTAAAACAAAAAAAAGTACCTGCTCCGTCGGGAGACAGGGTCTGCCTCTCCTCTATGCTCGTCTTCTTCCTGATTCCCGGCAGCACACAGGCTCCCAGACTCCCCTAAGCCAATCATGACGCTGGTGTCACCAGCATGACAGTAGCATCATGATTGGTCTTAGTGGCCTGGTTCAGCGCTCAGACAGGGAGTGGTAGTCTGTGCACGTTCTCCACCTGGCTGTGCAATACAGCCAGGTGGAGAAATGCTAAGTGTGCGTGTCTGTTTGGCCGGCCAACACGGCCAGCCAAACTGTCATGCGCACTTATGGTGAACTCCATCCCTCCTCCCTTCAATGTAACCCAGCCCCACCCCGCCCTCACCTGGCTCCAGCACTGAAAAATAAAATGATAATAACAGTGTTATTATCTTTGTATTTACTTTTTGGCACTGCTCAAAGTAGTGGGGCTACGCTCCTCTGCCTTAGCGGAGGAGCCACTGCTGCAATAAGCTTGGCTACCGAAAAATGGATGAATATAATGTTTCTCAATCTATATCATCACATAAGTAAGTTAGAACTATCATCTCTAAGCCTATAATGGGATTTTCAGACCATTTTTCATACCTCACAAATTTAGCTGCAAGATTGAGTAAGATCAGCTTCAGTAACAGTGAAAGGTAGGCTAGGTTTTTTTATTGTACCCTTCAAAGTAGACTTATCCAAATATATAATTCCTCCCCTGGACCATTTTGTTTTCAAATGTTCAAAATATGCAGAGAAACGTGTGAGTAACTGGAAGAACTCCTGATTTTTTTTCTGTTTTATTTTTTTGTATAGCCATTGCACCAAAATCTTCCATCAAACCTAAGAAATAGTTACTGATTTTATCTTGATTACTGATCGCAAGCAGCCTATCATCTGCATATAGAATCATCATTGTTTTTTCATTTACACACGAGAACAAGAAGGTCCTATCGAATCATACTGATTGAGGGTGCCAAGACTGAATTAAAAAGAAAGGGTGATAGATGGCTCTCCGTCTTGTGTCCCTTTGAAATTGAAAACTCTCTGATATAAAACCATAGCATTAATAGTGTGACACTATTTTGGGCTCAGAAATAGTTTTTAGTTGTTCGCTTACATATAATTTATATATTTACTTTATATCAACTCCCTTTCAAGATGGCGCCTGTTCTTTCACCAGTGCGCGGACTGTAGTCCCTCCTTTATGTTATCATCAAGAACGTGATCATAAATAAAAGCGCCGGTTCTCAGACGCTCGTTCTACGAAGATAGATATCGGTCACAAGGAACGCCGTGCAATGATCTGTCCACGGTTACGATGTTCCCATCAAGATACTAGCATATTTGATTTATGTGAGCGTTGCTGAGGGGTGTTATGTACTCAACTACTCGAGCTCAACGTTGAGTAGTTTTTTTATTGAGTTGTTCTCTATTATACTCGAAATGATGGTATTCGTTTCCTCCATTTCGTTTCCATTTCACATATTAGGATTTCTGCAGTACTATACCGGGATACGATAATTAACTGCGTTCATCACACGAGGTCAGTGTTAGACCGGACTGGTTATTATTAGATGTGGTGGCACGAACAATTCTATTAGACATCATATTATTAATAGTCATCACAATAATTACTCGCACTCCTTGCCTTTACAGATTTCTTAGATCACGATAAGTGTACCGTTAAACACAGGCAGTACCTGATTTTAAGGTATGTCTCAACTCTGATGGGGTTCACAGTTCCGATATTATCATAGGTTTAGACACATTTTCGCGCAATATCAGATCGGGTTATCTATTATTATAGGACTGGTACTTTATATCTCTATCTATTTATGTTTATTTGTTGATCTTCCTGACACTTTGATAATACATATCTGTGGGATAATAGGTCTTCTCTTTCTTTCCTTTTTTCTCTCACTCTATATATACATATGCTCTGTTCTACAGTCCTTACTCTGGTGACGTTCGTATTTATTTATAACTCTTCTCACACATCATCACTTGGTGATATAACTCCTATATGGTAGAACATTGACTACTTATGAGAACTTGACTCAAAATGTTTGACCCTTTATAAATGGATTGCAGCACAATTTCTATTGTCCAAATCTTGGGAGATTAAGTCACATATAGCATGTTTTGACTTGCACAAAACTCATGATAATTTCTGCTCTTAACTTGTCTGTCTGAGATGACATGTACTTAGATATAAATGTGTTCTCAATTTTACAGCCCTGATGAAGTCCGTGAGAGGGATCTCTCATTGGACGAAACACGTGTTGGCTGTGGAGGCTAATTGTATATGATTTCAAGGACATTTTCCTATCATGATTGAACTACTTCAAGAAATAAATTTATCCTGAACCAGAGCCTGGCGTGATTGCCCTTCACACAGAGGATTTATTACATCACCATACTCTTAAATTTTACTCTTGTGAGTGCTCTGACAGCTGTTTGTTGCTACTGTCAGTTTCCTTTGAAACATTGGAGGAGTCAGGAAGATCCTCCTGTCATGAGCACCATGACAAAAAACACTCTGTGAACTTGACTGTATGGACTTACTGTGAGCGCCCGTTTCCTATGTCCTTCTTCCTAGCGGTTTTTTTCTAATTTTGTGTTCTTGCACATAGGGGTGCTGCTCCAGACCATTTGTACTATTATACTGTTTGTAGTGTGTGTTTGTAACTGATATTGTAAACATGGATCGGGATAAATTAGCTGCAGATATTTTTGGCAGTTTAGAGCAGACAGGAACTATACCTAAGTCACACTCATTAGGTGCCCAACAATCGAAGAAAGAGGGACTCCGTAACAAATTTTTCAAACTAGAAAAACTAATGAAGCAAGAAGTATCTAAATGGTGGGATGGGGCCACCTTGAAACAATATGTAAAACTTAACAGGATACCGAGAGGACTACGTTCACATATTTTTCCCACTTTTGACGACCTTGACCCAGATTTACTGGACAGCTGGGAACAGGAACTGTTGTCTAGTTCACTTAGACTAATGAACATCCTTATAGAAAACTCGGAGAGAAAAGTGACTAGATTGCAAACAGATATCTCGGCTTTAGAACTAGAAATTAAAAATATGAACTTGGAAGTACCAACTGCCAAAAACTATAGAATTTTACATGAGATTATTGAACTTCATCAAAATGAGATCACACAAAGAAAAGCACGCAAACTAAAGCGGGATGAGTTAGATTATAAAAATGGAAGGATTTTTACATTTTCCCGGAAATATGATCACCTAGTTAAAAAATGTGAACCTCCAAAAAACTATGATGCGGGCTCCTCATCTTCACTAAACAGTGTATCTACCAACATTAGTGACATAAGTTCTAATTCGAACATCTCTAGACAGGACAGGATAGAACAACACGGCACTCCCTCTTTTTTAGCGGAGGTCCAACGAATAAGACAGGGACAATGGGAAGGAAGTCGACACAGAGCAGAACCAGAAAAACTAGACGGGGGGGCAGAGGTAGAGCATACAGACTCAACGAAAGGAATGAGAACAAGGTCTTGGAACAGGGGGAAATAGGGGTACACAATAGAGACTCCATCAATGTGATTAATCTTTCTAATCTGATACTCACAACCGATGGTCTATCACTTCTCAGTAAAGGATTAGGTTTTTGCCCAGGAGACTTTGGTGATTTCCAGAGAACTAAAATTGACTTTTTCAAGTTTATTCGACGTCTCAAACTGAGAAAGTTTTTTGCTAATCACCCTGATCGGACAGACACTAGCACCGTCTTTGTTAGTCATAATGATGACCAACATTTGTCCATTATGGATGTACAAGATATGGCCACTCTCCTGTCTATTGCGGATAGTGAACAAGATCCTTACACTATAACACGTATTCTATCAGATCTGGATATCCCATCTGACTCACTCCAGAGTGGTTTGAGGAGGAAATCAGATTGGATACCGACATTAAATAAGGACAACTGTGTGGATACTTTCTTCAAATTGGTCTGGCATGATCTAAATAAACTAGAGTTACACAATAAATCTCGCCAACATGTTTGGCATCAAAATCTCACTCAGACAGAAATGCAGTACTTAAAATCTTTACAGAGTAATGAGGAAATTACCATCAGAGAGGCAGACAAAGGAGGCAATATTGTGATTATGAACACCGCAGACTATGACCAAGAAATATATACCCAACTCACAGATGCTTCCTGCTATGAAAGGATATCAATTGACCCTATCCCTACTCTCGCTAATAAAATCAACAAACTTATACACGATGGTTTGGATGGATCACTGCTCAAAGAAGAGGAATACTTGTACTTACGGGTACACAGACCCAGAAATCCCTGTATATACATATTACCCAAAATTCATAAAAATCCCACTTCCCCCCCAGGGAGACCTATTGTATCAGGGATTGGTGGACCAACTGAAAAATTGTCAGAATATGTCGACATTTTTTTACAAACTATTGTGGGGAACTTACCATCATATATTAGGGATACGAAACATATTCTTGGCATACTAACAGACGTTACCTGGGAGCCAGGTATGATTCTAGTTACACTTGATGTAACCTCCTTATATACTAGCATTATTCATGAACAAGGCAAAGAAGCGCTACGCCATTTTCTTTACAAGAGATCAGCAGTTCTATATGGCCATACACAAATGTTGATTGATATGGTTGATTTGATCTTAAATAATAATTTTTTCCTTTTTAAAAATGACTGGTACCGCCAAAAACGTGGTGTAGCCATGGGATCTAAATTTGCACCATCCTACGCTAATTTATTTATGGGATTTTTTGAACATAAAAAGATCTGGAGCACCGAAGGGAGTAAATGGGTCTCAGATATACTATATTGGGGTAGATACATCGATGACTGCCTTATGATCTGGACAGGTGATCTACAAGAACTGGATAACTTCATAAACTATCTCAACAACAATGACTACAATATTCGATTCACTTCAGAACATAGTGATTCCAGCATTTCATTCTTAGACGTGGAACTTTTTATTTCCAACAACAAGATTGAGAGTAGACTTTACAGAAAAAGTACCTCTTGCAATTCTATCTTACATGCAAGGAGTGCACATCCAGTCCATCAAATCAACTCTATACCGTTTGGCGAAATGATAAGAGCCAGACGGAATTGTAGTCTAGATGAGGATTTTGACGCATGTATAAAAGACATGGCCATGAGATTTAAAGTACGGGGTTACTCCACCCGAGTGATTGACAGAGCCCGCACTAGAGCCAAGCATATAAAGAGGTCTGATACATTAGATAAAAAATCTAGAACTAGAGACTCTACAATCCGCTGTGTCACCAGCTACACTAAAACTGCCAATCTGTTACGTAAATGTATGAATAGACATTGGTACATCTTAACAGCAGACCCTACTCTCAGAAGAGTGGTGCCGGATACCCCGGTGTTCACTTACAGAAGGGGCAGAACTCTCAAGAACTTTCTATGTTATAATTATCGCAATAAACCCAATCCAACTAATTGGCTTATTAGCCGCGGTAAAGGTTTCTTCAAATGTGGCCATTGTGGAATGTGTAGATGGACCAGGTCTGGGATCACCACATTCACAAGCTCTACTGGGGTACAATACAACATTGACTATAATATCACATGTGACACTAATTTTGTCATCTACATGATCATCTGCAAATGTGGGCTTTATTATATAGGTAGCACTATCAGACCTCTGCGAATTAGGGCAAGTGAACATTTCAGAGCTTTACGACATGAAGACGAGAGATACCCTATAGTAAGCCATATTCGGCATTGCCATAAACAGAATGATATATGTAGTTTTGAATTTTTTGGTTTTGACCGTATTAATAAAGATCCTAGAGGAGGCAACAGAGAGTTAGCCCTCAGAAAAAGGGAATGCCAATGGATCTTAAAACTCAGAGCGGTAGAAGATGGACTGAACACAAATTTTGAAATGGAGTATTTTCTAGGTGAATAGGATATGAATAAAGTTGTACACATGCATATTTATTCACTGTTCTGTATATCATATTTCCCAATTTTGTTCTTTTTATGTTGATTTCCTCACTAATTTTCTTTTATGCTGAACTATGTCCATATTTATTGAAAAAATGTTGTATCTTGCCCAACGCGGCACATTGTGTATATATGATGTTTCATCAATTTGACTATGAACAATATGTAAACTTCTCTTTAGGGTCACACTATGAACTAATTTGGATTTATCATAGTAGTTTATCAATTATACTGTTATATATTGACTACTAGTAACTTATTCTCTTAGAATTTGCACTTTTAGGCTATACACCTTGTGATTCTTGATTATTGTGTGTCCCTTACAACCAACGATTTTGGACATTTCATTTACCTGTTACAATATTCTGTCTCTGTCTTTCCTTCATTTTTCCAGTGCCATATTTGGTAGTGGTTATTATATCATCACACTTTCTTTTCATGTCTAGGCTAGTTATTGGACTGTAGTCACTACGAGTCGTTTTTAAGGCTATGCAAACCCGGAGCCTGCTCTAATTGGTTTAGTTTCAGTGTGCTTCAACGTTAAGGTTGTCCTAAATAGATTAGCATTGTTTTAGTAGGTAGTCTCTCTTCCTCTATATTGTTTATAGTTATTTGCTGGTGCGCATTTATAAAGGTCGTATCTTCACTATTCTGTAAGTGTTAGATACAAATTTTGGGCTCAGAAATAGTTTTTAGTTGTTCGCTTACATATAATTTATATATTTACTTTATATCAACTCCCTTTCAAGATGGCGCCTGTTCTTTCACCAGTGCGCGGACTGTAGTCCCTCCTTTATGTTATCATCAAGAACGTGATCATAAATAAAAGCGCCGGTTCTCAGACGCTCGTTCTACGAAGATAGATATCGGTCACAAGGAACGCCGTGCAATGATCTGTCCACGGTTACGATGTTCCCATCAAGATACTAGCATATTTGATTTAGGTGAGCGTTGCTGAGGGGTGTTATGTACTCAACTACTCGAGCTCAACGTTGAGTAGTTTTTTTATTGAGTTGTTCTCTATTATACTCGAAATGATGGTATTCGTTTCCTCCATTTCGTTTCCATTTCACATATTAGGATTTCTGCAGTACTATACCGGGATACGATAATTAACTGCGTTCATCACACGAGGTCAGTGTTAGACCGGACTGGTTATTATTAGATGTGGTGGCACGAACAATTCTATTAGACATCATATTATTAATAGTCATCACAATAATTACTCGCACTCCTTGCCTTTACAGATTTCTTAGATCACGATAAGTGTACCGTTAAACACAGGCAGTACCTGATTTTAAGGTATGTCTCAACTCTGATGGGGTTCACAGTTCCGATATTATCATAGGTTTAGACACATTTTCGCGCAATATCAGATCGGGTTATCTATTATTATAGGACTGGTACTTTATATCTCTATCTATTTATGTTTATTTGTTGATCTTCCTGACACTTTGATAATACATATCTGTGGGATAATAGGTCTTCTCTTTCTTTCCTTTTTTCTCTCACTCTATATATACATATGCTCTGTTCTACAGTCCTTACTCTGGTGACGTTCGTATTTATTTATAACTCTTCTCACACATCATCACTTGGTGATATAACTCCTATATGGTAGAACATTGACTACTTATGAGAACTTGACTCAAAATGTTTGACCCTTTATAAATGGATTGCAGCACAATTTCTATTGTCCAAATCTTGGGAGATTAAGTCACATATAGCATGTTTTGACTTGCACAAAACTCATGATAATTTCTGCTCTTAACTTGTCTGTCTGAGATGACATGTACTTAGATATAAATGTGTTCTCAATTTTACAGCCCTGATGAAGTCCGTGAGAGGGATCTCTCATTGGACGAAACACGTGTTGGCTGTGGAGGCTAATTGTATATGATTTCAAGGACATTTTCCTATCATGATTGAACTACTTCAAGAAATAAATTTATCCTGAACCAGAGCCTGGCGTGATTGCCCTTCACACAGAGGATTTATTACATCACCATACTCTTAAATTTTACTCTTGTGAGTGCTCTGACAGCTGTTTGTTGCTACTGTCAGTTTCCTTTGAAACATTGGAGGAGTCAGGAAGATCCTCCTGTCATGAGCACCATGACAAAAAACACTCTGTGAACTTGACTGTATGGACTTACTGTGAGCGCCCGTTTCCTATGTCCTTCTTCCTAGCGGTTTTTTTCTAATTTTGTGTTCTTGCACATAGGGGTGCTGCTCCAGACCATTTGTACTATTATACTGTTTGTAGTGTGTGTTTGTAACTGATATTGTAAACATGGATCGGGATAAATTAGCTGCAGATATTTTTGGCAGTTTAGAGCAGACAGGAACTATACCTAAGTCACACTCATTAGGTGCCCAACAATCGAAGAAAGAGGGACTCCGTAACAAATTTTTCAAACTAGAAAAACTAATGAAGCAAGAAGTATCTAAATGGTGGGATGGGGCCACCTTGAAACAATATGTAAAACTTAACAGGATACCGAGAGGACTACGTTCACATATTTTTCCCACTTTTGACGACCTTGACCCAGATTTACTGGACAGCTGGGAACAGGAACTGTTGTCTAGTTCACTTAGACTAATGAACATCCTTATAGAAAACTCGGAGAGAAAAGTGACTAGATTGCAAACAGATATCTCGGCTTTAGAACTAGAAATTAAAAATATGAACTTGGAAGTACCAACTGCCAAAAACTATAGAATTTTACATGAGATTATTGAACTTCATCAAAATGAGATCACACAAAGAAAAGCACGCAAACTAAAGCGGGATGAGTTAGATTATAAAAATGGAAGGATTTTTACATTTTCCCGGAAATATGATCACCTAGTTAAAAAATGTGAACCTCCAAAAGACTATGATGCGGGCTCCTCATCTTCACTAAACAGTGTATCTACCAACATTAGTGACATAAGTTCTAATTCGAACATCTCTAGACAGGACAGGATAGAACAACACGGCACTCCCTCTTTTTTAGCGGAGGTCCAACGAATAAGACAGGGACAATGGGAAGGAAGTCGACACAGAGCAGAACCAGAAAAACTAGACGGGGGGGCAGAGGTAGAGCATACAGACTCAACGAAAGGAATGAGAACAAGGTCTTGGAACAGGGGGAAATAGGGGTACACAATAGAGACTCCATCAATGTGATTAATCTTTCTAATCTGATACTCACAACCGATGGTCTATCACTTCTCAGTAAAGGATTAGGTTTTTGCCCAGGAGACTTTGGTGATTTCCAGAGAACTAAAATTGACTTTTTCAAGTTTATTCGACGTCTCAAACTGAGAAAGTTTTTTGCTAATCACCCTGATCGGACAGACACTAGCACCGTCTTTGTTAGTCATAATGATGACCAACATTTGTCCATTATGGATGTACAAGATATGGCCACTCTCCTGTCTATTGCGGATAGTGAACAAGATCCTTACACTATAACACGTATTCTATCAGATCTGGATATCCCATCTGACTCACTCCAGAGTGGTTTGAGGAGGAAATCAGATTGGATACCGACATTAAATAAGGACAACTGTGTGGATACTTTCTTCAAATTGGTCTGGCATGATCTAAATAAACTAGAGTTACACAATAAATCTCGCCAACATGTTTGGCATCAAAATCTCACTCAGACAGAAATGCAGTACTTAAAATCTTTACAGAGTAATGAGGAAATTACCATCAGAGAGGCAGACAAAGGAGGCAATATTGTGATTATGAACACCGCAGACTATGACCAAGAAATATATACCCAACTCACAGATGCTTCCTGCTATGAAAGGATATCAATTGACCCTATCCCTACTCTCGCTAATAAAATCAACAAACTTATACACGATGGTTTGGATGGATCACTGCTCAAAGAAGAGGAATACTTGTACTTACGGGTACACAGACCCAGAAATCCCTGTATATACATATTACCCAAAATTCATAAAAATCCCACTTCCCCCCCAGGGAGACCTATTGTATCAGGGATTGGTGGACCAACTGAAAAATTGTCAGAATATGTCGACATTTTTTTACAAACTATTGTGGGGAACTTACCATCATATATTAGGGATACGAAACATATTCTTGGCATACTAACAGACGTTACCTGGGAGCCAGGTATGATTCTAGTTACACTTGATGTAACCTCCTTATATACTAGCATTATTCATGAACAAGGCAAAGAAGCGCTACGCCATTTTCTTTACAAGAGATCAGCAGTTCTATATGGCCATACACAAATGTTGATTGATATGGTTGATTTGATCTTAAATAATAATTTTTTCCTTTTTAAAAATGACTGGTACCGCCAAAAACGTGGTGTAGCCATGGGATCTAAATTTGCACCATCCTACGCTAATTTATTTATGGGATTTTTTGAACATAAAAAGATCTGGAGCACCGAAGGGAGTAAATGGGTCTCAGATATACTATATTGGGGTAGATACATCGATGACTGCCTTATGATCTGGACAGGTGATCTACAAGAACTGGATAACTTCATAAACTATCTCAACAACAATGACTACAATATTCGATTCACTTCAGAACATAGTGATTCCAGCATTTCATTCTTAGACGTGGAACTTTTTATTTCCAACAACAAGATTGAGAGTAGACTTTACAGAAAAAGTACCTCTTGCAATTCTATCTTACATGCAAGGAGTGCACATCCAGTCCATCAAATCAACTCTATACCGTTTGGCGAAATGATAAGAGCCAGACGGAATTGTAGTCTAGATGAGGATTTTGACGCATGTATAGAAGACATGGCCATGAGATTTAAAGTACGGGGTTACTCCACCCGAGTGATTGACAGAGCCCGCACTAGAGCCAAGCATATAAAGAGGTCTGATACATTAGATAAAAAATCTAGAACTAGAGACTCTACAATCCGCTGTGTCACCAGCTACACTAAAACTGCCAATCTGTTACGTAAATGTATGAATAGACATTGGTACATCTTAACAGCAGACCCTACTCTCAGAAGAGTGGTGCCGGATACCCCGGTGTTCACTTACAGAAGGGGCAGAACTCTCAAGAACTTTCTATGTTATAATTATCGCAATAAACCCAATCCAACTAATTGGCTTATTAGCCGCGGTAAAGGTTTCTTCAAATGTGGCCATTGTGGAATGTGTAGATGGACCAGGTCTGGGATCACCACATTCACAAGCTCTACTGGGGTACAATACAACATTGACTATAATATCACATGTGACACTAATTTTGTCATCTACATGATCATCTGCAAATGTGGGCTTTATTATATAGGTAGCACTATCAGACCTCTGCGAATTAGGGCAAGTGAACATTTCAGAGCTTTACGACATGAAGACGAGAGATACCCTATAGTAAGCCATATTCGGCATTGCCATAAACAGAATGATATATGTAGTTTTGAATTTTTTGGTTTTGACCGTATTAATAAAGATCCTAGAGGAGGCAACAGAGAGTTAGCCCTCAGAAAAAGGGAATGCCAATGGATCTTAAAACTCAGAGCGGTAGAAGATGGACTGAACACAAATTTTGAAATGGAGTATTTTCTAGGTGAATAGGATATGAATAAAGTTGTACACATGCATATTTATTCACTGTTCTGTATATCATATTTCCCAATTTTGTTCTTTTTATGTTGATTTCCTCACTAATTTTCTTTTATGCTGAACTATGTCCATATTTATTGAAAAAATGTTGTATCTTGCCCAACGCGGCACATTGTGTATATATGATGTTTCATCAATTTGACTATGAACAATATGTAAACTTCTCTTTAGGGTCACACTATGAACTAATTTGGATTTATCATAGTAGTTTATCAATTATACTGTTATATATTGACTACTAGTAACTTATTCTCTTAGAATTTGCACTTTTAGGCTATACACCTTGTGATTCTTGATTATTGTGTGTCCCTTACAACCAACGATTTTGGACATTTCATTTACCTGTTACAATATTCTGTCTCTGTCTTTCCTTCATTTTTCCAGTGCCATATTTGGTAGTGGTTATTATATCATCACACTTTCTTTTCATGTCTAGGCTAGTTATTGGACTGTAGTCACTACGAGTCGTTTTTAAGGCTATGCAAACCCGGAGCCTGCTCTAATTGGTTTAGTTTCAGTGTGCTTCAACGTTAAGGTTGTCCTAAATAGATTAGCATTGTTTTAGTAGGTAGTCTCTCTTCCTCTATATTGTTTATAGTTATTTGCTGGTGCGCATTTATAAAGGTCGTATCTTCACTATTCTGTAAGTGTTAGATACAAATTTTGGGCTCAGAAATAGTTTTTAGTTGTTCGCTTACATATAATTTATATATTTACTTTATATCAACTCCCTTTCAAGATGGCGCCTGTTCTTTCACCAGTGCGCGGACTGTAGTCCCTCCTTTATGTTATCATCAAGAACGTGATCATAAATAAAAGCGCCGGTTCTCAGACGCTCGTTCTACGAAGATAGATATCGGTCACAAGGAACGCCGTGCAATGATCTGTCCACGGTTACGATGTTCCCATCAAGATACTAGCATATTTGATTTAGGTGAGCGTTGCTGAGGGGTGTTATGTACTCAACTACTCGAGCTCAACGTTGAGTAGTTTTTTTATTGAGTTGTTCTCTATTATACTCGAAATGATGGTATTCGTTTCCTCCATTTCGTTTCCATTTCACATATTAGGATTTCTGCAGTACTATACCGGGATACGATAATTAACTGCGTTCATCACACGAGGTCAGTGTTAGACCGGACTGGTTATTATTAGATGTGGTGGCACGAACAATTCTATTAGACATCATATTATTAATAGTCATCACAATAATTACTCGCACTCCTTGCCTTTACAGATTTCTTAGATCACGATAAGTGTACAGTTAAACACAGGCAGTACCTGATTTTAAGGTATGTCTCAACTCTGATGGGGTTCACAGTTCCGATATTATCATAGGTTTAGACACATTTTCGCGCAATATCAGATCGGGTTATCTATTATTATAGGACTGGTACTTTATATCTCTATCTATTTATGTTTATTTGTTGATCTTCCTGACACTTTGATAATACATATCTGTGGGATAATAGGTCTTCTCTTTCTTTCCTTTTTTCTCTCACTCTATATATACATATGCTCTGTTCTACAGTCCTTACTCTGGTGACGTTCGTATTTATTTATAACTCTTCTCACACATCATCACTTGGTGATATAACTCCTATATGGTAGAACATTGACTACTTATGAGAACTTGACTCAAAATGTTTGACCCTTTATAAATGGATTGCAGCACAATTTCTATTGTCCAAATCTTGGGAGATTAAGTCACATATAGCATGTTTTGACTTGCACAAAACTCATGATAATTTCTGCTCTTAACTTGTCTGTCTGAGATGACATGTACTTAGATATAAATGTGTTCTCAATTTTACAGCCCTGATGAAGTCCGTGAGAGGGATCTCTCATTGGACGAAACACGTGTTGGCTGTGGAGGCTAATTGTATATGATTTCAAGGACATTTTCCTATCATGATTGAACTACTTCAAGAAATAAATTTATCCTGAACCAGAGCCTGGCGTGATTGCCCTTCACACAGAGGATTTATTACATCACCATACTCTTAAATTTTACTCTTGTGAGTGCTCTGACAGCTGTTTGTTGCTACTGATCGCAAGCAGCCTATCATCTGCATATAGAATCATCATTGTTTTTTCATTTACACACGAGAACAAGAAGGTCCTATCGAATCATACTGACTGAGGGTGCCAAGACTGAATTAAAAAGAAAGGGTGATAGATGGCTCTCCGTCTTGTGTCCCTTTGAAATTGAAAACTCTCTGATATAAAACCATAGCATTAATAGTGTGACAACACTGTTGGTATAAAAGTCATTATTTTAGACTTGCATTACAACAGAAATTTTACAGAAGTAAGGAAAGTAGCAGAGGAGAGAAACAATATTGTTGGAAATGTGTAACCTGCATTGATTTATTCAGGTCTTCCTGTGGATTTTTTGGAATTGTCTAATATACAGATATTTACACAAATGTTAGGACATGTGTGCCTTTTTTTATTGGTTCTTAGATGCCTTTATTGTGTTTTTACACCATAGACTAGAACAGAATAACAATATAAAAATACAGTAAGTAGGCAAAAAGGCTGTTATTCAGCCTGGCATAATAAGTTATCTAAAATTTCTAGAAGTTGAACAAAAATGTGGTTTTTTTTTCGATATTTAAATACCGTGAACCTCCCCACATAGGTTAGTAGAGCATATTCAGAAAAAATAAATAGAAGAAGAATGCATAACTGGTCCGTGAGCCGAAGACCTCACCTCACTTTTTGACTGACACTCCTCCAGCTACCCACACTCCATCCCAATAACTCTCCCACTTGATATTCATTTTGAGTGCAGCTAAGGTGAACTCCACCATAAAACATGCAATACTACCCAGGTGTCTTCTATGTATGATACTGTCTTTGCTGCATGGCAAACTACCCAAGTGCCCTCTACATATAGCATTGCCTGTACTGCTGCCCAATGGCCTGCCCTTGTCCTGAGAGTTATTCTCTACTTTGTTGACCACTTTAACAATAATGATGAGGGGCTTCAGGCTATCTATCTACTCCAGGAGGTGGAGTGTCCCCTTATAGTCACACATTCATCAAAGGAGGCGCTCGCTGTGCGCCTAATCCATCCCCTCACTGGACCTCTTGAGTCTGGGGGCAAGTAGCCTTTAGACTTGGGGCCTACACTAGGTAGTTCCTCGCTTCAGGTAGGCCGCATCAATTTTCACTTTATTTTACCTACTCTCTTACTGAGTGTTAGATGTCTGTCTCTGCAATGCATGACTTTAAGGGATCCTAGGCCCTGAAGAATGTCCCCAGACCTTCCTTGGCTCATTGTAGAGGGCAGGAACATGTCTGCCATTTTTAGATAGGTGACCCAGTGAGTCCTAGTTCTCACAAAGGTGTCCCATCCTTGCTTTTAACACACCAGCAGACACCATTATTAAAAGTGTAGATTGCACACTGGTAACTGCCTAGGTGTTTTTATATCTTTCCCTAGTTTAGCTGGATCCCAGAAATTCCAGAAAATAAACATTTACGCACTCCCTCCCGTTCTTTTAACAGCAAGGTTGAGTCCACCCAGGTGGCATTGTCCTACCTGGGCGGGGCTAGGTGGTCAAATGATGAAGCATGACAGTATATAGTGTGTGAGACCACCTAGTCCGTAAAGGAAACACCCCCCCACCACCACTTCACAGCTCTTACTCTCCATTCATACACCCAGTGAGGTCAAGGAGCCTCAGGAAAATCTCCTTTGGATACGGCTCCTCATTATAAGTGAACCCCAACCTTTTTGTGTTTTTTGACTACATCTCACCCACATGAATGTCATATACTGACTCCAAACCAAGGACATGGGCCAGTTCACAAGGCAATGCTGACACTGGCTCCCCTTTATGTTGTCAAACTGATGGTGTCTCAGCATCTGGCAGACACCTCAAGTATGGGATCACTTTAAAGAAAAACAGTCTTTTTTCAAAAAAAGTTTTTAATTTTGAAATGTAATGACAGGGATAGCAGCCTGCTGACCCCTGCAGCATACCATCCTTTTTAGGTTGGGCGTAAGTGTTCAACTTTGTGTATAATTTCAGTTTACTTCTCATGGCTTAAAGCTATTTTATTTGTTGGTTGCAGTGTCCTTTAAAAATTCATGCTCGCTAGTGGTCAGTTCTGCCTTTTTCTCCCTCTTTTTTCTGTTTCAGAGCAGTGACCAACTACTGTATTATTCCATGTTGGTTTCTTTCTCTGTTGCTGTGACGGACTATTTCTGTTATTTCTTTAGTGATCCCCTTTCACTGTGGGTGTTTTAGGCTGGCACCTGCCTGCCTTTTAATGCGACATTCCATTCCTCCCATCTTCTCCCATGTCACTGGCATTTGTTTTGGCTTTATTCCAGTGCTGTCCTCATTTACCTCTGGCTCCTAAAATAAGCTTATTTTACAAAAGAAACATTGGTCGTTTAGCTCACTGCTACAAAAACCACAATATGGCCTTTCTGGTAGAATGTAGCTAAACCTAGCAGCAATGATGTGAAACTTGCTTAGCCTCCCATTGCATCCGTCTCTATCTCTCCAGGGCCTCTCCCTGCCAGCACTCACAACATCGCATACAGGTAATTGCTTATCTCCATTATTGGGGCCAAAAATATTTGCAGGCTGCTCTGCTCCTTGAAATGTAAGGCAAGAATGCTTGCAAGACTTCATTCTGTTAAAATAAAAAGAAAATACTTTTCCAGCCAATGCAGTCATCTCGTCTCTCCTCAAGGGCTTGTGATTTCTGACGTCAGTAGCCACCAATGACCACCAAAACATGGCAGGAAAAGACAAAATTATGAGACTGGGTTAGCTAATTTATATGGCAAGAAAAGTCCAGTTCTGAATTTACAATGCTAATAGCTCCAACTCAAGAAAATGCAAGACCTATTGCACTGCAAATGCTTGTTTGTGTCAGTGTATTGCAAGTTATGACCTGTCAAATTAATATTCATTATGTAGGTGGGACTATGGCCCACTCTGAATCTGAATTTTGTGAATAGACTTATTAGTGCATAGGCTGTTTTTAGATATTGGTAGCAAAAAGACTGGCTGCAAAATGTGACCATGTTTTTGCATGCAGTATCATAATAGATTGGCCCCATTTTTCGTTAGTCTAACTTCACTTTGCTGCAAAAATATAACTCCTTACCTTCCTGGGTTTGGTTGAATATATTTTGGTAAAACATATACATTAAACCATTTTTGCAAACCGCTGTTAAGGGAAAAGAGGGTAATAATGACATGGACCTTCTTCACACTTGACAAACAGAAAAATAAATCTCATCTATCTATCTATCTATCTATCTATCTATCTATCTATCTATCTATCTATCTATCTATCTATCTATCTATCTATCTAACCGTCTGTCTGTCCATCCATCCATCGTTCATGCAGTACAGTATTCCCATATTATTAGTGCCACAAACATTTGCTGCCCCAGATTCGAAATATATGATTAGGAAGGTCTTACTTTCGGCTGTAATTTCAGCTGAGTTCCTCGCAGATGCCATCTTGAATAGGCAATCATTGACTCATGTCTCTTGTATGCTTTAGTCTGGAATACTTCATATCAGCACCACTGCATCAAGTCTGCTCAGTCAGTGCACCTGTACATCAGAAACGTCTTACAATAGCCCTCAAGGCTGCCTCTTTGTTGTGAGACAAGGCTGCCTGACTTTGCTAACCTTTTGTCTTTCATCAAAGGTATCCGTCCGTATTCGTATTAGCTTTCAATCTGTACTCAACATTTCATTTCAATGGATTCACCAGTAACCAAGTCCCAAAAAAATTCAAGTTTTTTAAAGTATTTTCGAATCAGCACTTTTGCGCTTTCAGAAATTCTTCGTCTTCTTAAAAATCAAAGTATCACTAGTTCATCAAATTCTCAAAAATGCCCCCATTTCTTAAATCAAACGCGAGGTTCTTGTTTCAGCAAAGGTGCACCCCTCGCAGACTCTGCATGGCTTTTGTTGCTGAAGCCCAGCACAGCGAGCCGCTGTGCTTTTTGCAAAAATATTCTTAATTGGCTGATTTTGTTCTGGTCGTGGTTTTGGGACATTTCTTCCCTTTCTCGTTTGAAACAAAGGCCGCGCTTTGTGCTTCTATCTAGGTGACTGCCGCACAGCAACCCAGCTCTTGACAATTACAGCAAAACCCAGTGGTTTTCATTGTCGGAACTTGGAAGGATTCCATACTTAGAGGACCTTGCAGGATTCAAATCACCGACTTGTAAGTGGCACTCTGATATCTGATGCAAACTATGTTATTATCTCTCATGTTTGGTGTATAATCGAGTAAATATAGTGCTTAGGTTAGGGGAAGGTGAAACGTCACAGTCAGCTGGGGAAAGATACAAATCAACCCGACAGAACACTGAAAAATCGAAATGCACTTGGGCGGGGACAGACACATGAATAGAGATGAGAGCTGAGATGAATCAAGAGGAGGCAACTAAGATGGATAACAAAGCGATTCATTCATGAGCAGGGCGCTGTGATAACGCCCCTCGAAGTATGTTAGAATCAGTAGGTCTGGCTGAGACCTAAAAAGAGGCCCTGTTACCCCAGCTCGGTGCCTCTCCTCTGAAGCTGAAACTGGACGATCACTGCCAAATCTTGTTTTCTTCATTTTCTTTTGAGCTACTAATCCTCTTAAAGAAACGCAATGATGACAGGGAAATTAAGTTACCTAAGTACACTTTATCCAATGAGTTAACTCTTGCCCCATCTGACTATCTTGATGTTTTGCCAGTGTCGGCAAACTGCTTCTCTTGCTCCCAATGGGGTATTGTGTTCGAAAATAAGATTTATAACGGATGTCACAGTAATAAACCTTCCACTGTTTACATCAGTCAGAGCAGACAGTAAGCGGGGGCAAAAATAAAGTGAGAGATTTAAAGACTTTTTTGTTACGGATACATACAGCTAATGCAACAGTTTCCTTTGTATCAATGAGTTGTTCTGATTGCGCGGAGTCAAGCCAAGGAAGGATTGTTTCAGTAGCAGATCCTGTACACTTTACCTATGCAGACCCCCCAGGAATTTTGGGTTAGGAAGTTTTGTGGCACAAAAAGGGAAAATTTGCCCCACACTTTTGTGTTTTTTAACCATTTTTGCAGCGCTTTATTTTAATTACATCAAGAAAATATACCTTTTTTCAACCTTTGATTAATGGTGCACTGCGTAAGTGCCTCATCTGGTGTTCACATTTTATTTGAAAAAAGGGGAAGGTGGATTTGGCAGATGTGATGGAAGGTGGTTACATTTCATATATACTGATGAACTGGGCAGAAGCTATACAACCTTATGGTACATATCATTATACCCTAAATCTTTTTGCACATTTTGTGGCAGCCTATCCTATACTGTATATAATACAATTTTAAAATGATGACAGGTATTTGCTGTGCAATCTTTCTCAGACTTGGATCTCGTAGCACTATAAATACGCAAGCCTCTGTTCTCCAATGCCGCTAACCAGGGTTCGTTCTGCGACTTTCTGGTTAGATACAGACATCAGCAATGATTGTATTAACCAACTGAGATCTCATAACTAAAATAGTGCATTTTCCATTAATCAGGTGAATTAGCATTTTGCATTTGAGCTGTGTGTTATTTTCCATCTCTTTACATTAATTTAAAACACCAACAAAAGAGTTACAGAATATTCTGTTCTGTTTAGCCACGTCTTTGCCCTGCTCCCACCATCATTCCACTCAGGATCACAGTTCTCATCCACTTCCTATGCATTTTAGCCACTGACCTTGTGCTATCTGGAAGAGAGGAACTTCTGTTGAGGTCTTTAAATACGTTGTATTGCCCACATGCAAAACACCAGAGGTCGTCTTTGGAAATTCTCTAAGGATACAGAGGCAAACCCAGCTTCTTGGCACTTCCATAGCAATGTCTTATCGCCCACAAGTTTACATGAGCGTGGGACAGGTGCATGCTCTTGACAAACACTTCAGGAAACTAAGCAGGCCTGTCTTCCTCCGCTCCCCAATCCAGAGAGTAGGAGGTGGAGGAGGAGTGAGGCTAGGCCATCATATTAGCACCAGGCTGGCAGCAAAAGAAATGCTGTACCTGAAGAACTCATAAGGTGCTGATCTAACCCTGCAATAAAAATGTAAGCAAATGTTTACGGAGACAGTTTTTTTTTTTTTTTGCGTTGCCCGCACCTGAAATTGCAGGCATTGCACTTTTCAGCCAATTTTGTGATTTGCGAAATCGCAATAAGCTAGGAGGTATGCCTCTGCCTGTCCTCTCAGTTGACCATCTTTTATTCATGAAAAAATATTGTCAGCAATTTTGTGACCCCTACCAACTTAATAAATATAAACTCTTCATTCCAAAACACAATTTTCAGAAAATCACTGCTCAGTCCTAAGTAGGTATGGTACACACAATCCCCAGGGTGATGCATGATATGTTAAAGCAGTACAAACAATTTTACAGAGACGAAAACAGTATAATAAAATTCCTAAACCACTGTAGAATAAAAGATACACATGTAACGAGCAAAAACACACAATGATCATAAAAACTGGGTAAGGGGATCAAGAGATGTTTATTTTTAAAGTTTTTAGGCAAAAAAGCACCCAACAAGTAAAACTTCATTGAAAAACAACAACTTGTGGTTAAACGGGTCCTAGACACAATTTCAGCCAACCTTATTTGAGTGGAGTTCAGATACACCGACAGTCAACCTAGTAAAAGTTTTACCTTCTGACTCAGTCTTTAAAATGGAAGTGATACTCTTCCAGTGGGGAAAGAAGACCAAGGCTGTGGCTGCCAAATGTTCCTCACAGTCAAATTATTTTTTGCTGAGCCCAATAAAGCCATTGGTTTTGGTGCCTAAAGTCTGAAATGGTACAAAGATGGATTTAGCATCTGCTAAGGTCGCCGTGTGGGTGTGATAGGTTTGCTGGCTCACTCTAGTGCAAAGATTTACCTTCGAAATTAGCAAATCTTTTTTTTCTCAGCATCATCTAGCAAGACAAGACTGGAAGTTGCAGTTGGCTACGCTTAGCACGTAGTTGCAAGGAAGCGAAAATGGCCAACACAGCAGTTATGTAAATGTGGACACTCTAAGGTTGGGTGTTCCCAAATGACATTCTGAGGTAGCACAACATGGGCTCATGTAGTACAAATGGTGAAGCACTACAACACCGCAAGCTTCAAATATTCGTCAGCTGAACTAGTGCTTCCTTTTAGTCTTAAGAATTTTGTGTAGTACTGTCGTAAGGTTGCATTATATCATCGTTTTTATATTGCTTGCCACATAGCGACTTGAGACACCTATCTGGTCCCAAATCTGCCATCATATGTTGTCTGGAGGAATGGAATGGATGTAAATGGTTTGCATGTCTTCCCTTTGAGTGTCTGCACTATCTAGGGATGATTTGGGAATGGTTATGTGGAACATGAGGGTCTGTTTTTTTTCTCCAAAACTCGGGTGATCTTCTATGCGTATCTGAATAGTGGGAGAGAATCCGAAAGCAACGTCCCTCTAATTGCTAGGGCTCAATCAACAAAGAACTGTATTGTGTACGAACCACTAGCTATCGGTTGCAACACATTTTGAGCTCCCTGTGATTAGTAGCAAGTTGAACTATTTCACAAATTAAGAGAGCTTTTTATTCAGAAGGATCTGTAGATCTCCACAGACCTTAAAACCAACTCTGAACAGCCCAGTAGCTCACACAGTTGCATGAGGAGACCTTATTGGTACAATCAATTCACAGTTTGGACCTTGAAATAAACAGCTCTAGTAAATCACCCAGCCAACTCCATAAACGGAGTCTAAGCTCTTTTGAGGAGTAGACCAATAACCATGTTGTGCTGTCTGTAGACCTTACTAACTAAAATACATAAGTATTTGTAGAAATTATTTTGGCACAAGTTTATTCATTTAGCACGTTGTCTTGATCCGGGTGTCAGCAGCGAGTATGAGTAAAGACTCCGGACTCCCATCATGAGAAAATGTGAGTTGCTCCATTAGTAAATAACATTCACATTCACTAAGTCAAATGTGAATGCCAAGAACTTTACTAAAGAACTTTATTAAATTAAAAGTTGGAAAGGTAGAAGCACTTGACATTTAATAACTGCTACCCATTTCATTGTTTATTTTAATGAAGTTCTTTATTAAAGTTCTTGCCATGTTGGGGGGGACCAGGGCATTCTCCATGTTTGCTCAAGATTCTAATTTAAGGAGGAATTAAGGAACACTTTCACATGCCTATTAGGCTCTACTGTAATGATCACCTTTGACTTGTGCAATCTCTTGGTGCCTCCCGGATCCACTCTCTAGATGCATGTTTTGCTCCATAAAGCTTTAGGATTGCCCTGTAACTCTGCATTGCAACTCTGAAAACACAATTATTAGACCAGCAGGAATTCTTCAGAATTAGTTAAGTGGGTAGGTAGGAAAATGCTAACTAGAAAAAGGTGGGCCTTTGTATTACCACTTTGCACAGCCCAGGCTTTCCACAGTGGCCATTTAGGAGGAAGGCTCACTCTGCATGGTGCCCCTTATGGCACTGGTGGAGTAACACAATTCGCCATTGGCAGGAGCCAACACTAAGTTGATGTCCCCTCTGTAAAGGTTACATTGCTATCTGTGACTCTTTTTACGTAAGAGATTTTTTTAACTAAGCGGAACAACTCATTCCTGTGACTTGCTGAAGCAAACCTCCCTATTAATTAAGAATATAAACCACTTGCTCCTTTGTCCTAACTTTAGACAGTTACCCTAGATCTATATCTGGGCATGAGCTATAATTTACATTTGAATTACTCACATGTTCATTTTTCTAGGTATTTACCATAGATGCCACCAGAGATATTTCTTACTACCAAACAAAAGTACTTTTGAAACCAAGTACGTACATTTGCAGACACATGTCTATATATGAGGGCAAATGACAACTATAGCAGTAATAGACAACAAAAAAGTTAGGCATGTGCGTAACATATGACTTTTAACATATTTACATACATTACCCTGCTGTTCAGTACCAATTGTGTAAATTACAGCTATATACGTATGTTAGTCATGTACAATCCTAAATCTACATGCGTTCATTAGACAAATTTGGGATTACCTTACTTTATCCTAAATATGTATTTTTACAGAAATATTATGGTCTTGTACATACCCCTTCTACCATCATACATGTTGTGAAGAGCGGATTGCCTGGTACACCTCTTTCTACTATATGCACAACTGTTCAGCTAAGGACGTGGATAAGTACAGCAAGTGGATTTGTACTGGCTCAAAGTTTACCTGTGTGGTCCTACTAAAATTAAAGACATGATTCCCATTTGATCGACAAAAGCTGTTAACAGCAGAATCAGAAGTATAAGTATGTCAGGACATCCCATGACCCCATTTTCCAATCATTCATATGCAGAGAAAGTGACATCACTGCTTTCCTGCCAAAACTGTCTTTAAACGAAGAAAACAAGAAGACTTTATTTCTTGTCACCCAACTGGTCAAGAAGTGGCATGACTGCATTTCCTGTCCTCCATCTGCACAGGATGTGACATCACTGGTTTCCCACCAAAACTGTTTTTATAAGAAGAAGCCAAGCAAGATGACTTCCCTTCCCATCATATATTTGCACAAGAAGTGACATCACTGAATTTCTTTCATCTAGCTGCATAGGAAAGGACATCACCTCCTACCTTTTCCATGCTCTCATCCACTTTTCAGAGCATCTCATCATCCGGGTGTCATTAGAAAAGGGAAGACGTAGACAGGGACATTGCCTGTTTCGCCTTGAGCCAGAACCCCTGTTCCAAAGAAACCTACAAGGTAAGATTATAATCCTGTACCTCACTCAACACCCCATGCTGCTTGTCAGAAATTTGGTTGTTGGTAAAAGGGCGTGAAACCCTGCTCAAACAACAGCCACAATCCTTGTCAGGGTGAACTACAAAAAGTTGCTAAACTAAGCCTTGCTTAACCCTCTGGTAGCTTGGCACATAAGCATTCAGGCGTAACTTAAAGACAATGGGGGTCATTCCTACCCTGGCGGTCCGAGACCGCCAGGGTAGGGGACGGAGGAAGCACCGCCAACAGGCTGGCGGTGCTTCTGGGGCTATTCTGACCGCGGCGGTAAAGCCGCGGTCAGAAAAGGGAAGCCGGCGGTTTCCCGCCGGCTTCCCGCCGGCTTCCCGCTGCCCCTGTGAATCCTCCACGGCGGCGCTGCAAGCAGCGCCGCCATGGGGATTCCGACCCCCTTCCCGCCATCCTGTTTCTGGCGGTTTTCACTGCCAGAAGCAGGATGGCGGGAAGGGGTGTCGTGGGGCCCCCTAACAGGGCCCCATTAGGATTTTCAGTGTCTGCTTGGCAGACACTGAAAGTCGCGACGGGTGCAACTGCACCTGTCGCACACCAGCAACTCCGCCGGCTCCATTCGGAGCCGGCTTCCTCGTTGCTGGGGCTTTCCCGCTGGGCGGCCGGGCGGCCTTTTGGCGGTCACCCCCCAGCCCAGCGGGAAAGTCAGAATGACCGCCGCGGTCTTCTGACCGCGGTACGGTCTTCTGGCGGTTCCCACCAGGCGGGCGGCTTCCGCCGCCCGCGGGGGTCAGAATGCCCCCCAATGTGTCAAGTATGTATGCAGCACTTAACCAGTAATGAAGTGAAAGCACATGACAAGAAAAATAAAACACTAATTAAGAAAGATAGAGTAGATTCTAATAAATTATTTGACACAAAAATGCCAAAAATCCAATCAGTAGAACTGGATTTATGAATTTTTAAAGTTTAAAGTGAATAATAACTCCTAAAAGATCAAAGTGTGAACCACAGACATGTAGGCCCAAATTTACGGGGGCCTTGCACCGCTGTTGCATCACTTTTTGTGATGCTATGGTGACGCAAATCACTGAATCATATTTATTAAGCCACGCAAAGCCATTTGGCATAGCTTTGAGTCGCCTCATAAATATGGAGTAAGGCAAGGAAGTGCAAAGCGCTGCAGTGCCTTACTCTGTGTTAGGCAGGTGTTGCAGTGGGTGTTCCCACGCAACATCCATGGATTTTGATGCATCCCCAGATCTACAAGACCTTGTAAACCTGGGGGTGCGCCTAATCCTTACGCTCTCCAGGGGAGGCACAAAGAGGAGAAATATCTTGATTTCTCCTAATTTTTTCCCTCTTTAAATGTGTGCTGCATTCGCCCCTTCCTGCACAGAAGCAATCCTGCATGCAATGCAGGTACGTCTGCATCATAGTGCAAGGGTGCCTGCATTGGTGGTAGGCTGCCAAAACAGCGCCAGACAATGGAAAATAACAGGAATATGCTGTATTGCTTAAATATGGTGCATTCCTACCCTTTCACTTTGATGCAGGGCAGCACAGCAAGGTGACTTGCTGCGCTTCTTCTTCACCAAAATCTCATAGATTAGGGCCTAATGTCTCAAGACCGGGGCAAACTTGAAATTTATTGCTGACCGTGATGGAGCCTGGGCTGGATACACAAAGTGGACCTTTGGACTTTGAAGAATTTTTGGAGAAAAATGTCTTTTAAGGTAAAGTTCAGCTGGGCAAGACAGCCAGCAGTGCTGGAGGATGAAGCTTTATCATTGGGGAGCCTCTGAATGAAGTAGAGGTGAAGACATGTACGTTTGGACTTAGTCTCTTTTATGGATGTCAAAAATCTCCAGCAGGACAAAGCTGCAGGCTCTGGCTGACAAGGGCTCTGCAATGCTCAATACCCCTTCTGTAAGGAGCCACTAAAAAGAATTGGCTGCTATGGAGAAGGACGTAGCAGGAAATAATGTAAAGTCAGGCCAACAGCGATTCACCTTCGGTGGAATAGTGAGCAGGTAGGGCCCGGTCTCTTCTCAGTTCTCACAGCACTAATTGGATTTGGGCTATCTAGGCCCATTTAGCACCACTTTCAAGGATCCAGGATTGGCGGGGCACCAATCGTAGGGTCAGGACTCACTGAGAATGGGTCTTGGGGTGGGTTCAAGGTGGTTGGAGCTTTTTCTATCCCTGAGGCTCGGATCAGGAGGCCAGCCAACTAACCTTTGGGGTCATTCTGAAAGTCTAGGGTTCAAGCAACAAAGCTGGTCTCAAGGAGCAAGGCTGTACTCTGAGGGCACAGGACAGGTGTCATACAACAAGGCAGTCCTCTTGGCGCAGCAGGGCAGTCCTCTTAAGTACACCGCAGACCACAAGAAGCAGGACAGTCCTCTGAAAGTCCTTCCACGACTCCAGAAGTAAACCGAAGAGTGGGTCTGATGATCCTAATTTGAAACCTGGGGGAAGCTTTGAAGTGGCAGAAACTTCTGGTGTGTTCCCAACAGAAGTGTCTAGAATTTTCTTTATCTCTGCCTTGGCCCCAGGCTATCTACATTCACAATAGGCTAGTGATGAAGTTCTTTGTGTGTGAGCTGAGGCAGTGTTTTTGAGTATAAGTGAGGCTGTGGTCAGTACCACGCCCTTCGTCCTGCTTGAATGGCCCATCCTGCCAAGACCCAGTGCCTCTGTTGTGTGACTGCCTGGGAGGAAAACACAAAGGCCAGCTGCAAACTACACCTATTCATGTGACCCAAGAAGAGGCTGCGGGCACCAAAAGGTGAGGACAAAAAATGGCAATTTTCTAAAAGTGGCATTTTCAGAACTGTGACTTAAAAACTGACTTTAACATTAAAGATGGTTTTAAATTACAATTCCTTAGACACCAAACACGACATGTCTCCCTACTCCCAAACAAACACGTTCACTTATTAAATGTAATAAGGTAACTAAATGTTATCATATGGGTGTGGTAAGCCTGACAGTAGTAAAAATCTAATTTGTGAGTTTTTCACTACCAGGATAAAAGTACATGTCCAACTTTTTAAATACAATACATCCTGCTCTATGGCTGTTTAGGGCCACTTCATGGAGGTTTTTCAAACAGAAATCAATATTGTGTCAGATCAATGTCTGTTTCTTCGGGGTCAATCTTTGTCAGATATGCATATTCAGGAGCTGTGTACTTCTTGTTTGATATCCTTACTCTTGTTGATCTTCTGACTTTATTTTTTCTAGATTTGTTGCCATTTAGACATGTGACTGCCTCAGGTTCATGTTCATTTGCTTCTTGATTTGCACAACTTGCAACTGGAACATTTTGAATTTCTCTTGGAGTTTGAGTTTCATCTTGTTGACAGGTTTGAAATTGGGCATGAATCCTTGCACTTCTAGTTTTAAAAGTTAAATTTTCTTGATTTTGATTTTATAGTTGTTCTTATTGATCCCTTATTCTTTGTCCTTCTTGAACTCTTTGTTCTCCCCCTCTGGATCCACGTAGTGAACTTAGGTTCACTCTGTGAATGACCATACATCACTGCTTCTTCATCTGCTGTCCATACTCTTTTCGTGTGAGATGTGTGAATCCAATATGGCAAATCTCCAAACTTCAGACCACTAATAAGACTTGATAAGCCCTTCCACTGAGGCTGGAGGCAGGTCTTTCAAACATGTTTCATCAACCAAGCTCAGTATCTGGTTTCTAGGTCATGGCAGGGTTTATTGCTTGCTGAAGTTGTACCTACTTTCACCTGGTGAGAGAGAGAGTGTACTTAATCAGACAAACAATTGCAGTAATCCAGAACCAGATCTTTAGTAATTGTTAGAAATGGGGTATTTGGTTGGCAGTCAGGTTACTTCCTGTACAAGCAAGGACCCTCACTCTAGTCAGGGTAAGTCATACACAATCCAAATTATCCTGTGCCCACCCTCTGGTAGCTTGGCACTGAGCAGTCAGGCTTAACTTAGAAGGCAATGTGTAAAGTATTTGTGCAATAAATCATACAATACCACCATATAACCCCACAAAAATACACCACATAGTGTTTAGAAAAATATATAGGGGGTCATTACAACATTGGTGGTAAAAGCCGCTTACCGCCGTGCAGAAGACCGCCAACACACCACCGTGGCCGTGGAAATCCGCCACAGCTATTATGACCCACATCCCAAAATCCGACAAAATTCAGACACCCACACAAGTCCGCCACACCAAAGGTCAGTGATAAACTGGCGAAAACAAAACCTCCACCGTCACGCCAACAGAAATACGCCCATGCTATCACGACCCACGAATCCATGCGGCGGTCTTTCAACCGTGGTATTCTATTGGCGGTACACACCGCCGCGCTCAAAATACACACTCATCTCCAAAACACCACCACATTGGACAATTCGAAAGACACACATCTGAGACACATACACACACCACTCCCACACACTCAATACTAGATAAAACACACACTCACATCACCCACAAACCCCTACAACCACAACTGAGAACAAAGCACAGAGAGAGACACCACCATCCACAAACTAGCAGCCACAGACACTCAACACCATCACCCACACAACTTCCACGCACAAAACACCACACACCACAACATATCACCACACCTATCACCACATACACCACCCCACACATCACCTACACCACCCCATGGAGCAGCAAAGACACCCCAGGTTCTCTGAGGAGGAGCTCAGGGTCATGGTGGAGGAAATCGTACGGGTAGAGCCACAGCTATTTGGCTCACAGGTGCAGCACACCTCCATAGCTAGGAAGATGGAGCTATGGCGAAGAATAGTCGACAGGGTCAACGCAGTGGGACAGCACCCAAGAAATCGGGACGACATCAGGAAGAGGTGGAACGACCTACGGGGGAAGGTGCGTTCCATGGTCTCAAGACACAACATTGCGGTACAGCGGACTGGCGGCAGACCCCCACCTCCTCCCCCACAACTAACAACATGGGAGGAGCAGGTCTTGGCGGTTCTGCATCCTGAGGGCCTCGCAGGAGTCAGTGGAGGAATGGACTCTGGTAAGTCAAATCTTAACTATCATATCCCCCACCCAACCTGCATGCTATCACAGACCCCCACCCTCGCCCCACCCCTATCACTCCAACTCCTCACAAATGTACCAATATCACAAACCACACATCCCAACACCAAGCCCTGCATGCAAAACCAAAACATGGACAACCATCACTAAAGCATGCCCACTGCACATACCCATAACACCCCCCTCAACCATCATCACACAAGCCCACACACAGGAATGCTAGCACTGGGGTACACGGTCACCCACCCATTGCACACCATGAAACACAGAGATGCAATAATCATGTCTTTCCACCCCTGCAGGGCCACAACCCAACGTCACCAGACAGGAGGGTACAGACATCTCCACCCCACCCACAGAAGAGGCCCACAGTGATGACAGAAGCTCTGTCCACCTGGATCTAGATGACCAGCCCGGACCATCGTGGGCCTCGGGACAGTCGGTTCCCCTCACACAGGCACAGCCCACCACAGACCTTCCACCCTCTGGTAACACCAGCACAGCACCCACCCAGCGGGCCCATACCTCCGTCCCTAGGACACGTCAATCAGCTGTGTGTCCACTACTACAGAGAACCCAGGATAACCCACCACCCCAACAACAACAGGGACCTGGGGGCAGTGGCAGTGGGCACACGGTCCAGGGGACGGAGGCACAGGAACACAGGGGAACTGGGAGGGCTGCCGTGCGACAGGGGGTGGACAGGCCTAGGGAACCCACTCTCCACGAGGCCCTCTCCAACATCATGGGGGCCTACCACTATTCCCAGGAGACAATGGCAACGGTACTGGCCAAGTTTCAGGAGACCCAGCGCCTGCAGGAGGAACAGTATTTGGGCTTCAGGGAGGAACTCAGAACCATCAGCACCGCCCTGGGCACCATCGTAGGGGTGCTGAAGGAGATACTGAACACCAGGAGGGACACTGTGGCACCCCAAGGGGCCCCTGACACTAGCCTGGATGATGAACTGCCCACCACCTCCGCCGGCGCTAGTGGACAGGAGGCACCGCCACAGGACCACCACACCAGCACCCACCCCCCTGCAGATGGAGAACCACCCCGCAAGCGGTCCCTAAGAACCAGGAACAAGACAGAGCACGATGCCAAGACCCCCGCCAAGAAATAAGACCACCCTGATTGTCATCCTAGTGTCCCACTTTGTAACCCTGTCCATATTGGAACTACCCCAGCTCCACTTCCTATGCCCAAATGGGCAATGCACCTGTGAGACTAATAGACTGGACTCTGCCATGGAACTTCCTCCACCATCACCCCTCACCATTTTACAACCCCCCTCCAATATTTAGCACTGCAATAAACACCCTTGAAGCACAAAACAACCTGGAGTCAGTCTGTGATTTTGAAAATGTGTATTAGCAAAGACAGTGACAAAATGCGTTCTCAAATGTAATGTCAACATACCTATGTCACACATCTCAAGTCCATGAGGAATCTAAGCAGATGACACACGTTGGAAACCACACCTGTGAAACCATAAGGGAAATGTACAGCTCAGTTACCATATACTGGTTGAAATCGACAGACAGGATGGAGGTAGAAGTGTGAAAGTACTTGTAGTAGGCAGGAATGTATTCTCACCTGTGTGTCACTGGAAATATTGCTGGATAACTGAGTCCCTGTTGTCAATGTCTTCTTCCTCATCACTGTCCACAAGCTCCACAGCTGCCACAACACCGTCATCTGGACCATCCTCCTGCAGAAAAGGCACCTGTCGTCGCAAAGCCAAATTGTGAAGCATACAGCAGGCCACGATGAGATGGCACACCTTCCTTGGTGAGTAGAATAGGGAACCACCTGTCATGTGGAGGCACCTGAACCTGGCCTTCAGGAGGCCGAAGGTGCGTTCGATCACCCTCCTAGTCCGCCCATGGGCCTCATTGTAGCGTTCCTCTGCCCTGGTCCTGGGATTCCTCACTGGGGTCAGTAGCCATGACAGGTTGGGGTAACCAGAGTCCCCTAATACCCACACCCGGTGCCTCTGGAGTTGACCCATCACATAAGGGATGCTGCTATTCCGCAGGATGTAGGCGTCATGCACTGAGCCAGGGAACATAGCATTTACCTGGGAGATGTACTGGTCTGCCAAACATACCATCTGTACATTCATGGAATGATAACTCCTCCGGTTCCTGTACACCTGTTCACTCCTGTGGGGGGGGGGACCAGAGCTACATGTGTCCCATCAATGGCACCAATGATGTTGGGGATATGTCCAAGGGCATAGAAGTCACCTTTAACTGTAGGCAAATCCTCCACCTGAGGGAAAACAATGTAGCTCTGCATGTGTTTCAGCAGGGCAGTCAACACTCTGGACAACACGTTGGAAAACATAGGCTGGGACATCCTTGATGCCATGGCCACTGTTGTTTGAAATGACCCACTTGCTAGGAAATGGAGCACTGATAGCACCTGCACTTGAGGGGGGATTCCTGTGGGATGGCGGATTGCTGACATCAGGTCAGGCTCCAACTGGGCACACAGTTCCTGGATTGTGGCACGGTCAAACCTGTAGGTGATGATTAAATGTCGCTCCTCCATTGTCAACAGGTCCACCAGTGGTCGGTACACTGGAGGATTCCACCATCTCCTCATATGTCCCAGCGGACGGTGCCTAGGAAGGACAACAGCGACCACAGAGTCAAACAACTCAGAGGTATGTACCCACAGTCTACACAGAACACGAATCATAATCCAAAAAGTTGCCTGTATGTGTGTTGAGTCTAGGCCTAGGTATGTGTGACGCACTTAAAAATGAACCCATGTGGGCTGCTTGACCTCTAAACTGGGACAATGGGATGTGAGGTAACTGCGCTGGCGTTGTACACCGTCGCGGTAGGCGGTCGAAGACCGCGTCGCAATGCTGCATTGGTTAACATTGGACCCTATGGGTCCCAGGAGCCAATGACGAAGTGCGCCGGCGGTGATGTTACGCACCGCCGCGGACATCACCGCCGTGGACGTGACCGCCATTTTCTATCTGTTCAATCACTCGACACCTGATCTTCGACAGGAGAGGACCTACACTGCAAGTGCTGCTGTGACCTCAGTCTGGAAGAGACAATGGCTCGTGCGTCTGGGGAAAGGGCCCCTGCCTTCACTGCAGAGGAGTTGGAGAAGCTCGTGGACGGGGTCCTCCCCCAGTACACGCTACTCTACGGTCCTCCAGACCAACAGGTAAGTACACACGGAGCACGTTATATGGGCTATGCCTGAGTGGAGAGGGCTGGTTGTAAGAATGAAGGGGGCACAGTTCTGCGTGCATGAAGGACTGTGAATGCATGTGCCACATGGCAAGGGTAGGGATGTGGGCCACTCACTTCGACGGTGCAGTTGCTAATGACTTCTCTTCTTCCCCTGTACATTTCATTTAGGTCAGCGCCCACCAGAAGAAGGATATTTGGCGTGACATCGCCAAGGACGTCCGGACCCTGGGGGTCCACCACAGACGGAGCACCCATTGCCGTAAAAGATGGGAGGACATTCGCCGCTGGAGCAAGAAGACGGCGGAGGCTCAGCTGGGGAAGGCCTCCCAACGTGGGAGGGGTGCCCGTCGCACCATGACCCCCCTGATGTTCCGGGTCCTAGCGGTGGCCTACCCTGAGTTGGATGGGCGCTTGAGGGCATCACAGCAGATACAAGGGGGTGAGTACAACATCATTCTGCGGACTTTGCACGCAGTGAAGGTGTCTGGGTGGGGGAGGAGGGCTATGGGTTCCCCTAGGCCAGGGCGAGTTCCGTAGGCTAGGCCCCTCCATAATGCAGGCCATGTGGCACTCCACCCCACCTCTGTAGAGTGCCAAGTACAGGTATACATGCCCCTGTGTCATCTATGTGTGCAGATGTCGACCATAGCCATGTAGGCCATATCCCAGGAACTGCATCTGTAGAGCCCAACAGCGCGGCATAGTGCAGGGGGCTGCTGTGTCTGTATTGTCCGCCAACGGTAGCGGTAAGCCATGCACTCAACCTGTCTTTCTTCTGTCCCCCCCCCCCCTTTTTGTGGTCTCCCTGTTCTTGTGTGCATCAGCATCATCAGGTGGAGGTACAGTGGCACCAGAGCACGAGGGAGCTGCATCCCACATGGCCATGGAGGGCCACACCACGGACTCGGAATACACCAGTGGGACGGAGGGCGAGGGGAGCTTCACGGCGGTCACAGGATCTGCTACGAGCGACACAGACTCGTCCTCCGATGGGAGCTCCCTTGTGGTGGCGGCAAGATCTGTGCCCCCCACTTCTACAGGTACAGCCGCCACCCCCCCTACCAGCACTGCCCTCCCAGCCGCCCCTCAGCCTTAGGCCCGTGCCCGCTCACCCAGGAGGGTGGGCATCACCTTCGCCCCAGGCACCTCAGCCCCTGCCCCTGTCACCTCTGCTGCCCTCAGTGAGGAGGCCATTGACCTCCTCAGGTCCCTCACTGTTGGGCAGTCTACCATTTTGAATGCCATCCAGGGTGTAGAAAGGGAATTGCAACACACAAATGCATTCCTGGAGGGCATTCATTTTGGTCAGGCTGCCCTTCATCGAACCCTGCAAACTCTGGCCTCAGCACTGATGGCAGCCATTGTCCCTGTCTCTAGCCTCCCCCCTCCAACTTCCTCCACCCAGACCCAATCCCCTGTACCCCAGACTATCAGACCAGCATGCACACACCTCACCACACAAGGGAAGCTCAGGCAAACATAGGCACCACACATCCCACAGGCACTCACGCAAGCATCACACACATACAGACACACCAACATCCACTGCCTCCACTGTGTCCCCCTCCTCCTCGTCTCCCTCCTCCCTCCCAGTCTCATCTACACTCACACCTGCATGCACTACCTCTACAGCCACTAGGTCCTGCACCAGCACACCCACCACCACACCCCGCTCACGTGCAGTCACCACCCCCACTACCATTTACACGTCCCCTCTGTCCTCTCCCAGTGTGTCTGTGATGCCCCCTCCTAAAGTAAACAAACGTAGGCACACACCCACCCAACATACATCCACCTCACGACAGCCTCCAGCGCATTCACCTTCACCCAAAGCCACAAAAGTTACACCTCCTACAACCACCTCCTCTTCCTCCACTCCCAGACCCCCTCCAGCTACCCGTCCCAGTGTTCCTAAGAAACTGTTCCTGACCAAGCTTGACCTCTTTCCCACCCACCCTCCAATTCATAGGTCCCGTACTAGCACCTCAGCCAAAAAATCTCCGGGACCAGTGGTGCCTGTTGTTAGAGGTATTTGGAGTGCACCGGGCACCAGGCAGCCAGTGTGACACGGAGCCACAGCACAGCCAGGCCCCCCGTGAAGCACCAGAAGTTGGACAGTGCCCGGCGGGAGAGGGGGAAGACTCCAGCCAGCAAAGCTGCTCACAAGGGTCCCGGGGGGAGTGTCCACTCAGCTGTGACTCCTCCCAAGGTGGGGAAGGGGCAGAAGAAATCGCCAAAGTCTGGGAGGAGCAGCACGGCGGAGAAGACCGACATCATCCCCGCTGCCCAGGAGGCCACCGCTAGCTCAATCGTCAGTGGCCAGGAGGCCACCGCCAGAGTCAGTGCCCAGGAGGGCAGCGCAATCGTCAGTGGCTAGGAGGCCACTGCCAGAGTCAGTGCCCAGGAGGGCAGCGCAATCGTCACTGGCCAGGAGGCCACCGCCAGAGTCAGTGCCCAGGAGGCCAGCCCAATCATCAGTGGCCAGGAGGCCACCGCCAGAGTCAGTGCCCAGGAGGGCAGCGCAATCGTCAGTGGCCAGGAGGCCACCGCCAGAGTCAGTGCCCAGGAGGCAAGCCCAATCGTCACTGGCCAGGAGGTCACCGCCAGCCACAGCCCAGCTGCCCAGGAGGGCCCCGGCAGCTACAGCCCAGCTGGGCAATGAAGGACCGCCAGCCCCAGCCCAGCTGGGCAATGAAGGACCGCCATGGCAAGCACCGCTGAACAGGGCAAGCAGTGCTGAACAGGTCAGAAACTGCAAACTCAAGCACCGCTGAACAGGGCAAAGACCGCCATGGCAAGCACCGTTGAACAGGGCAAGCACTGCTGAACAGGTCAGAAACTGCACACTCAAGCACCGCTGAACAGGGCCAAGACCGCCATGGCAAGCACCGCTGAACAGGGCAAGCACCGCTGAACAGATCAGAAACTGCAAACTCAAGCACCGCTGAACAGGGCAAAGACCGCCATGGCAAGCACTGTTGAACAGGTCAGAAACTGCAAACTCAAGCACCGCTGAACAGGGCAAAGACCGCCATGGCAAGCACCGCTGAACAGGGCATGCACCGCCAACTCTAGCACCGCTAGCCCATGAGCGGCTGGGGCAGTGACACTACTGGGACCGTCACAGGGTGAGTGATGCACTACTGCATCCACTCTGTCTGTCCTGCACAGGATGAAACACTCTGGGCACCAGTCCCCCTCCAGAACCAGTGAAGACCTGCATCCACTCCATCTGTCCTGCACAGGATGAAGCACTCTGGGCACCAGTCCCCCTCCAGAACCAGTGGAGACCTGCATCCACTCCGTCTGTCCTGCACAGGATGAAGCACTCTGGGCACCAGTCCCCCTCCAGAACCAGTGGAGACCTGCATCCACTCCGTCTGTCCTACACAGGATGAAGCACTCTGGGCACCAGTCCCCCTCCAGAACCAGTGGAGACATGCATCCACTTGAGAGACTGTGGCTTTGCACTCCCCAGGATTGAACAGTGGGCAACCCCACCCACTGTAGAGACTTGAGAGACTGGCTTTGCACTCCCCAGGATTGAACAGTGGGCAACCCACCCACTGTAGAGACTTGAGAGACTGTGGCTTTGCACTCCCCAGGATTGACCAGTGGGCAACCCACCCACTGTAGAGACTTGAGATTGTGGCTTTGCACTCCCAGGATTGAACAGTGGGCAACCCACCCACTGCAGAGACTTGAGAGACTGTGGCTTTGCACTCCCCAGGATTGAACAGTGGGCAACCCACCCACTGTAGAGACTTGAGAGACTGTGGCTTTGCACTCCCCCGGATACATCAATGGGCATGGAGCCCCGTCGTGGATCTGGCGTGGTGCACTCATCCGGCTGAGGTGCCCCCCCTTCCCTTCCCCCTGAGGTGCCTGTTGTATTTCTATCTGATGCCCCAGCAGTGTTCTCTCTGTTTTGATCAGGTATCTGTTGTGGGCCTCGCCCATGCATTTTGGGCCCAGTGGTCCACGGACTACGACTTGTGCATTACCTGCACTACTAATCGTGGTGTATATTTTGTTGAATGTGTATATATATATATATGTAGATATTTGGTTACTGTATTTTGATATATTACAATGGTTCCACTCCTGTCCTTTGGTCTTTGCATTCTTCCAGGGGGTTGGGGGTTGTTACTGTAATGTTTGGATATGAATTGGTGTGTGTGTTGTAGTGGGTGAGGGTCGGGGTGGGGGTGTTGCGTGTGTGTGTCCCTGTCTTTTGCCTCCCCCTCCCCTATGTCGTAGGTGCAGTACTCACAGTTGTCTTCGCCACCAGCTTTGATGATCATCGTATAGGAGCAGGAAGACTATTGCAGGTAGAATATGGAGTTCCGGCTCCATGGTGCCCTCCTTCCTCGTGGAGTGTGTAGAGGTGAGCGTTTTCCCTTTGAAATGGCTGTTTCCGCCGTGTTTTTATCCGCGGTGAATCCGCCCCGGAAAAGGTGGCGGATTGGTAGGTTGTGATACTGTGGGCGGTACTTTGTCTCCCGCCCGTCTGTTGGCGGTGACCTCCGCGCTGTTTGTTCGTACCGCCGTGGCGGTCGGAGTGTTAAAGTGGCTGTCTTTTTTGACGGTTTCCGCCACGGTCATAATTCCCATTTTTTTACCGCCGGCCTGTTGGCGGTCTTACCGCCGCTTTAACACCGTCCGCCAGGGTTGTAATGACCACCATAATATTTATCTGAATAAATGCAGGTCAAACCGATTAAAGATGAAATAAGAAAATGTAGGGATGTCACTAAAAGTGATATCAAGTGTCTTTAGAGTTAAAAGATTACTGTAAAAGCAATAAAAAGTGTCTTAAGTTCTCCTTGAAACAACAAGTGTCTCTTGCAGGGCAAAGTACCTGGTTTGGGTTGAAAAATCCTCGCAAGGGACCGCAGAGGAGGTGATGCGTGGAAAATGGTGAGTGTGCGTCGGTTTCGCCCCTTCACACACGGACTTGCGTTGTTATTTTCCACACGGGGAAGACGTTGCGTTGATTTCCGGCGAGCGGACTTGGATCCTCATCGGGTTGCCGGGTTTTCAGACGTCCCAGGGATGATGCGTGGAATCCTGGGCTTGTGGAGCGAAGTCACAGCGGCTGCATCAATTCCGGTATGCGATGCGTGGAATTTTCTTCATCCCGGCAGGCGCTGCGTCGATTCCTCTCAGGAAGTCAGGCGGCGCCATTCTGAGTTGGTTTGCGTCAATCCAGTAGGGCTGTGTGTTGAAGTACCGGTCACGTCGCTGGCGCTGCGTCGATCTTTAGTTTGTGAAGTCGGGCTGCGTCATTCCAGACTCGACATGTGGTGAAATTTTCACCGCAAGCAGGCTGTGCAACGTTCTTCGCAGGCGGTGCGTCGAATTTTCGCTGCACAGGGATTTCAGCTGCGGCAGAGAAGTCTTTTTGGTCCTGAGACTTCAGGGAACAGGAGGCAAGCTCTATCCAAGCCCTTGGAGGGCACTTCTGCAGCAAGGCAAGAGAGCAGCAAGACAGCAGGGCAACAGCAAGGCAGCAGTCCTCTTCAGAAAGCAGTCAGGTGAGTCATTTAGGCAGCCAGTAGTTCTTCTTGTCAGGGTGAAGGTTCTGGTTCAGGTTTCTTCTCCAAGAAGTGTCTGAGGTGGTAGGGCAGGGGCCCTGTTTTTATACCCAAATGTGCCTTTGAAGTGGGGGAGACTTCAAAGAGTGGCTTAGAAGTGCACCATGTCCCCCTTCAGTTCAATCCTGTCTGCCAGGGTCCCAGTAGGGGGTGTGGCAGTCCTTTGTGTGAGAGCAGGCCCTCCACCCTCCCAGCCTCGGAGTACCCATTCAAAATGTAGGTGTATGAAAGTGAGGCTTAGAATCCTGTGTTTGGGGTGTGTCTGAGTGAATGCACAAGGAGCTAAGCCCAGCCGGACGTGGATTGTAAGGCACAGAAAGATTTAAGTGCAGAGAAATGCTCACTTTCTAAAAGTGGCATTTCTAAAATAGTAATATTTAATCCAACTTCACCAGTCAGCAGGATTTTGTATTATCATTCTGGCCATACTTAATATGACCTTCCTGCTCCTTTCAAATCAGCAGCGACTACTCAAAACAATGTCTGAGGGCAGCCCCAATGTTAGCCTATGAAGGGAGCAGGCCTCACAATTGTGTAAAAACAAATTTAGGAGTTTTACACTACCAGGACATGTAAACTACACAGGTACATGTCCTGCCTTTTACCCACACAGCACCCTGCCCTAGGGGTGAATTATATGTAGAAAAAGGGGAGTTTTAGGCTTGGCAAGTACTTTTAAATGCCAAGTCGAATTGGCAGTGGAACTGCACACACAGGCTTTGCAATGGCAGGCCTGAGACAAGGTTAAGTGGCTACTGAAGTGGGTGGCACAATCAGTACTGCAGGTCCACTAGTAGCTTTTAATCTACAGGCCCTGGGCACATATAGTGCACTCTACTAGGGACTTATAAGTAAATTAAATAGCACAATTGGGTGTGATCCAATGTTGCCATGTTTAAAGGGAGAGAGCATATGCACTTTAGCACTGGTTAGCAGTGATAAAGTGCGCAGAGTCTAGAAACTAGCAAAAACAGTATCTCAAAAGTGGAGGGAGGCAGGCAAAAAGTTAGGGGTAACCACCCGAAGGCTGTCAGGTCTAACAGTAATATTCACAAGAGCAGCTGAAGAAATACTCAGAATCCTCATGGCTCTTCCCTTTAACACCTAATGTGGTACTATCCCCGTGCCTTTATTTGAGGTAATTCACATGCTGAGCAGAACTAGAAAAATAGCATCTGGTTAATTCAATGAAGATGAAGAACACACGTTAGTCAATTTGCTTCCTTTGTACTTTTCTCTTTCGCTACTATACCTGATGCTTGGGATGGTAATTACAATGGAACTTTTCATCTTTGTTCAGTACCATGCATAAGACCCTCATAATCTTATTTTTTATATAATGTCACAGATTTATATAATTTTAAAAGTTTCTGCTAAATGAAACCATGTCATTTCCATTCTTGTGCGCAGCACATTTCACAACGTCAATATTCTTTGGAAAACTTAAAGATTCCTTAAAATCCAAAAATCGTGGGCCATTCTTAACTGGAGTGCCAGTAGATGTCATGAAACCCCATTGGGGCTACAACTGGCTAAAATAACGCTCTGCATCAAAACCATATTAGCTAACTGTGTAGATTGTGACACACAATGCATTGGCCATGCAGAATGCTTTTGGAATGGCAATCAGTTCTGCCTATTACACTGAAATTACTTTACACAAGGATGACATCTCCACAACATGTGACAATGTGCAAACTTCATGTGCTGCTTGCAGAATTCCATGATGCTCTCTCAGAAAAGAACCATCCACAAATAAAATTATGCAGCAATCCAAGACCAGACATTCAAGATGTACCACTTGAGTTGGCTGATTTGATTTTGTCATACTAGTTTAAGTCAAGCAGCTACCTGTGAGATGCTGAGTGACTGTTCAAGTTCGTAAGGTCTCAACTTAATGTGAAACCAACTCAATAAGGTCATGATTCACAAATGTAAACTTACACTTTTATGTAAATTTACAACAGCTTGTTCTTTATAAATGTATTTTACGAGTAGTATCAGTAGTACAAATGCAGAGCATTCCCACATTAAAAGATAGGACAGTCCTATCTTTTGTGTGAGGAAACAAAAGTGCAAGTTTACTTTTGTGAATCAGGCCATAAGTGTATACTCCATTGTGATTATCTCTATGTGTTATGCTAATGGATCTATGTTGCAGAAAAGTATGCAATGGGTCTCTTCCCAAATCCATGCTGCTGAGTAGTGTGCACCCTTCCTTTTCATCACAGAATAAATAAAAGTCCTTCTCCTAATTAGACATCCCTAGAGCAGGTGCAGTACACAAACAATGTTTGAGCTCTAAAAAGGCTTTCATACATTTGTTTCCCCAGGGCACCGGATCACAAGCATCATTGTGCATCACCCTCTCTTGAGGCTTCACACTCAAGGAAAAGTTTGGAATCCACTGATAACAGTAGACATCCATTCCTACAAACATCCTAACTTCTCTCTGTATAGTTGGTGGGTTCATCCTCAAATTTGTTTAATTGTTTTCTTTGGACGCCTTGCTCATTCCCTTTTCAATTTGGTGACCCAAATGAATGCCTTCATCTTAGCAGTAATGCATTTGGGTAGGAGACACTTAGGGGGTCATTACAACCCTGGCGGTCGGCGGAGAAGCGGCGGTAAGACCGCAAACAGCCCAGCGGTCAGAAAAATGGAATTTGGACGGTCGACCACCACTTCACCATTCCGATCGCCATGACGGTAATGACCGCTGGGCTGGAGGTTGCGGTCTCCGGTCCGGTGGTCGTCACTAGACCGCCAACGGTATCAGGACCCTGCATACCGCCATGGTTTCTGGCGGTTGGGAACCGCCATGAGAACCATGGCGGTAGGCACTATCCGTGCAAGGGAATTCCTTCCCTGGCACTGATAGGGGTCTCCCCCACCCCCCACTACCCCCCACGAGTCCTCCCCCTCACCCCCTCCCCACCCCCACCCCAACATGCACATACACGCACCCCTACACGCACACACCCCCAACATGCACATACACGCACCCCTACACGCACACACCCCCAACATGCACATACATGCACCCCTACACACACACATACACCACGAGAACACATACCTGCACACATACATTCAGACATGCACACCGACCGACCAGCACACATATCCCATACACACAGCACCCCCCGCACGCATACACGCACTCACACACCCCCTCTACACACTCACACGCACATCCCCATGCACGCACACAACACACATCACCCCCCCACCCCCTCCCCTAACGGACGATCAACTTACCTTGAGCGTTGGTCCTCCGGGAGGGGACGGGATCCATGGGGACATCACCGCCACCAGAACACCGCCACACCGAATCATGGGATGTGATTCTGTGGGCGGTGTTGTGTTGGCGTGGCGGTGGAGGTTGAGCAGCCTCCACTTTACCACCGACCGCCAGTATGGCTGCTGGCAGCTTTCCGTACGGAAAACGTCGGAAGGCTGCCAGCGGTCATAATACGCGGTGCGGAATACCGCCACGGCTGGCGGTCTTCACCGCGGCGGTAACTTGGCGGTCTTGCGAAAAGACCGCCAATGTTGTAATGACCCCCTTAATGCCCATTTTCAGTCGAATTATTTATTAAAGAAATTGTATGCAGCTTACAACCTTCTTTGGTTTGACTGCCATCATCAAATCATCAATACCCTGCACCACTGTCAGAGGGTAAATTGAAATTTTCAAAAAATATTTCTTGAGTATTTGTGAAATGATTGAAGGCATCTCTGTATAGACCTGTGGAATTCTACACCAGACAAGGTCTTTATCTTTAAGTCTAAACACAAGGAGATACTGACTGTCCTCCTGAAGAAAGATAGAGAAAAATGCTTGACAGAAATCAGTTGCTGTGAATCTGCAATTCCTGTAATTTGAAACAAAATCATTGCTAGATGCAGCCCCACAGGACAACATAGGATCACTACATCATTTATTTTGTGCAAATTCTATACTATTCTCCATTTGCCACTCAATTTAACAAACTCATTATGGATGAATTACGTTCACATCCTAGGGCTTCTTTTAGAATGCTCTGCTCAGTTGTTTTGTCAATGACAGGCATAATTCCGCTCCTCAGCTTCGCAAGTAAGCCTATATTGAATAGTGCAGAATAAACTACATTCAGTTTTACAGTGATTTGCACTGGCTATACAGTTTTGATCAACCACATTCCCTTTTCACAGTGTGCCTTAAATTGGAAAGTAAATTCTCTGTTGTGAAAACTGTGAAAATGTAATCTTTGTCTCTAGTGATATTATTGTATTTTAAAGTCCCTGTCATCACCTTGTGTTTGAATACCTATACCATCTGGCGTGCAGTAAATCACTGAATTTAACTTGCATAAAACATCACAACCCAACAAAATCACTAGTCTTGTCTTACTAATTATGAACTTATGATTTATAACACTTAACCAACTTTAACTGGGACATTTGCTGACAACTTATTAGTCACTTTTTTATTTGAATTGTCTACAACCTGGACTTCCATTCCTGAGAAGGATAGATTGGGAACTTCCATTGTTCTTACCGTGGATCTGATAGCACTTGTATTGATCAAACATTAAACTCGATGGTGCTAGACATGACATTTTTGGGGTGTTATTCTCCCAAACATTTTGGCTTCACACCCTGATTGTTGCAGAACTAGTTTGTGTGGCTTTAGAACTCTGCAATTTACCATAGTAAACAGTGTTAAGGTGCTTGTGCTCGCTCCTTAAAACTTGGTAACACTAGACTACACCTAGTTGGCATATTTGATTTACTAATAAGTGGTACTAATGGTGCCCAGGGCCTGTAGATTAAATGCCACTAGTAGGATTTAGCACACATTGGGGGTCATTACAACCCTGGCGGACGGTGTTAAAGCTGCGGTAATACCGCAAACAGGTCGGCGGACAAAAAAAGGGAATTATGACCGTGGCGGAAACCGCCAACATAGACAGCCACTTTAACACTCCGACCGCCACAGCGGTACAGACAAGCAGCGCGGCGGTCACCGCCAACAGACAGGCGGAAGACAATGTACCGCCCACAGTATCACAATCCGCCAATCCGCCACCTTTTCCGGGGCGGATTCACTGTGGATAAAAACACGGCGGAAACAGCCATTTCAGAGGGAAAATGCTCACCTCTACACACTCCACGAGGAAGGAGGGCACCATGGAGCCAGAACTACAAATACTCCCTGCTTTTGTCTTCCTGCTCCTCTACGAACACCAGCAACGTAGGCGTCGAAGACAACGGTGAATACTGCACCTACGACATAGGGGAGGGGGAAGGCAAAAGTCACGGACACACACACGCAACACCCCCACCTCCACCCCCACCCTCACCCACTACAACACACACACCGATGCATTTCCAAACAGCACAGTAACAACCCACAACCCCCCGGATGAATGCAAAGACAAAAGGAAATCAGTTCAAACTTTGTAATGTATCAAAATACAGTAACCAAATATATACAGATATATATAAACATTCTAAAAATCATACATCACGATTAGTACTGCAGGTATGCACATATCAATGTCCGTGGACCACTGGGCCCACAATGCATGGGCGAGGCCCACACTAGATACCTGTCCACAAACGGAGATAACACTGCAGGGGCATCAGATAGAAATACAACAGGCACCTCAGGGGGAAGGGAAGGGGGGGCACCTCAGCCGGATGACTGCACCACGCCAGATCCACAAGGGGGCTCCATGCCCATTGATGTATCCTGGGGAGTGCAAAGCCACAGTCTCTCAAGTCTCTACAGTGGGTGGGTTGCCCACTGTACCATCCTGGGGAGTGCAAAGCCACAGTCTCTCAAGTCTTTACAGTGGGTGGGTTGCCCACTGTACCATCCTGGGTAGTGCAAAGCCACAGTCTCTCAAGTCTCTCCAGTGGGTGGGTTGCCCACTGTACTATCCTGGCGAGTGCAAAGCCACAGTCTCTCAAGTCTCTCCAGTGGGTGGGTTGCCCACTGCTTTATCCTGGGGAGTGCAAAGCCACAGTCTCTCAAGTCTTTCCAGTGCGTGGTTTGCCCACTGCTTTATCCTGGGGAGTGCAAAGCCACAGTCTCTCAAGTGGATAACAGTCTCCACTGGTTCTGGAGGGGGACTGGTGCCCAGAGTGCTTCATTCTGTGCAGGACAGACGGAGTGGATGCAGGTCTCCACTGGTTCTGGAGGGGGACTGGTGGCCAGAGTGCATCACGCTCCCAGTGACGGTCCCAGTTCCGTCACTGTCCCAGCTGCACATGGGCTAACGATGCTTGATTTGGCAGTCTTTGCCCTGTTCAGCGGTCTTCACCATGGCGGTCTTTGCCCTGTTCAGCGGTGCTTGCCTTTGCTGTCTCTGACCTGTTCAGCGGTGCATTGCCATGGCGTTCTTTGCCCTGTTCAGCGGTGCTTTGCCCTGACCTTGGAGACCTCTTCTGCCCCTTCACCACCTTGGGAGGAGTCACAGCTGACTCGGCACTCCCCCCGGGACCCTTGTGAGCTGTTTTGCCGGCAGGAGTCTTCATCCTCTCCCGTCGGGCACTTTCCAACTTAAGGTGCTTTACAGGGGGTGGACTGGCAGTGCTTTGGCTCCGTGTAACACTGGCTGCCCTGAGAGTTTAAATTAGCAAGAATAGGCACCCTTTTACACTTCACTAGGTACACATCACACACCTGCGCAACATACAAAACACACATATAAGTACCACACACAACCCACAACACCCATCACTCACTCACATCACAGCACCTACACCTCACCATTTACCTAACTCAGTACCAGTGGCAGCTGGCACTGAACAGGGGTGGCCGGGCAGGTCAGGGTGCGAAGGGACGGGAGGTTAAAAAAACAAACAAAAAAACACTTACCTTCGAGGGGAGACGCGTTCATCTCCCCTCCGTCTTCTTCCTCTTCCCAGCTGCACAGGCTCTCAGCCAATCGCAACGCTGCTGATAGCAGCGTCATGTTTGGTCTAAGAGGACTGCTTCACCACTCAGACTGAGAATGGGAGCCTGGGCATGTTCTCCACTCGGCTGTGCTATACAGCCGGGTAGAGATAATGCAAAGTGCCCATGTCTTTTTGGCCGTCCCAAATGACCGGCCAAACAAACATGCGCACTTTGTGTGCACATATCCCTCCTCTGGCCCTCTTCTCCAGCCTAGCTCTACCCCACCCCTTACTGCAAGGAAAAATAAAATGATAATAACGTAGTGTACGTTATTATCATTTTATTTTCCCTTTTGGGAAATCCAGTGGGGTGATGCTCCTCCACCTTAGTAGCCCCTACTCTGCACCTTTTCACCTTGAATACAACCACACCGTCTTCACAACCACTAAAATGCCCCTACAAAAACACCTACGTTTCACTGATGAGGAGTTGAGGGTCATGGTGGATGAAATTGTCAAGGTAGAGCCACACCTCTTCAGAGTACAGGTCCAACAAACATCTATTGCCAGGAAAATTGAGTTATGGCAAAGGCTAGTCGACAGGGTGAATTCTGTAGGCAGTTATCTACGCACAAGGGAGGACATCAGGAAGAGGTGAAACGACCTCAAGGGGAAGGTCAATTCCATGGCATCCAAGCACCAGCTGGTGGTACTGAAGTCTAGAGGTGGGTCCTCACCTACACCCCCTACTTTCACATCTTAGGAGGAGAAGGGCTTGGACATCCTGCATACTGAGGGCCTGGTATGAATGCCGGGGGACTGGGGCTGGTAAGTATCCAAAACATACATGTCACCCAATTATCATTGCTGGGGATCATGTTAAGGCACTGTCTGCATCTCACACACCGGCAACAATACCCCCAATTTAACCTGAACTCTGCATTTCACTCCTTCTACAGGTAACCTTGCCATTGTCACCATGGAGAGGATAATAGAGACTACCACTAAACCTCTGGGTGAAGGCCCCAGTGAGGACAACACCCCTTGATGTCTAGACGCTGATGACGAACCTGGCCCATCTGGGACACCTGGTTAGTCTACAACTGTCAGCCTCACCCTGCCCACATCAACTCCTCCCAGCCCTGCTGCATCTACATCACAGGTAACCATTGGCCCCCAAATCTGTGTCCCAAGAACTGTTTCATCCATTGTGTGCCCCACAGCACAGGTACCTGAGTCTCATCTTGCCACCTCTAACAATGATGGACCTGCCACCACTGGGAGTGGGCACAGGCAGGTGGGGCAATACTGACCCGGAAGCCATCTCTCTAGTCCTGAGAGCCTACCAATGTTCCCAAGGCCTGATGGGCCAAGTTATCACCATGTTGGGGGAAATCCAAATGCTGCAAAAGGACAGCCACCAGGAAGCCATACAGCAGTGACCACACTGAGGAGGTTTTGTACCCAACATCTGGCCCCTTCCACTATCAATGAAACATCAGTCCCTTCTACATCTGCGGCTGCTAATGGAATGGAGGCCCTGCCAGAGGAAGGACATGCCTCAGATACCCTACCCTCTGCAGCTGAAGAACTCTCCCCCAAACATGGACGTCTACCCAGACTTCCAGCAGGAGCAGTTGCCAAGACCAAACCCTCTGCCAGGAAGTAAACGTCTCCTGAATTGTTCCCCTTGTGTGCCACAGGTACACTCTGTAACCAATCTCCATTTTCCTATGGTGCAAGGACATTGACTTGTGTATCCTGATGGTGTAGCAGCTACCTTCATAACTCCATTCACCATGACTGAACCCATCACTGTTTATTCTGTGTGTTTTTTAAAAGTTAATAGTCACATATGTTGTTATTTCCACAATAAATCACACTTAAACACAGGTCCTGTGTATGTGTCAGTTATCATCCATGTACAATCGTTATGCATGCCAACTGTAGTCTGAATATGTCTCTCTGTATTGTACACCCATTGTAATGGACATCAAATGTGGGCTTCATCAGCAGGAGACTCATCACAATAGCATTGTGACAGGACAGATTCAAAAAAAGTTGTAAACTACAACTACACACAATCATTGGTAGAAATGCAAACAGCACATAGAGCATGACTGAGACTAGCATCAGGATGTTTGCTAAGGTGTCACACAATACTAAACCACGGGATACAGAAGTTAGGGTCATGTTAATTTACCAACAAGGGAGGAGGCACACAAATTGGTTCTTTGTATCACCTGGTAAAGCCTTATTACATACCCAAACCATAGCTTCCAAATATTCTTATGCCATGGTACAGACATAGATCAGTACTGATGTCCCCAGTCCTGGAACCTTTAACTTACATTGGTCACATACCTGTAGGCTTGTCACTCACCTATGTCAGTCCACAATTACATGCACATTGGTCTGCAAAGTAGGAACACACTGACAGCTAGGTTCAAGGTAGATTACATACAACAGAAACCATTGTGATGGGAAAGGCTATGGTCCTACATTTACACATCTGCTAGACACATATCCGACACAAATTACACCATTTGACAACCTCCTGTACACTACAGGTGAACTTCACGGGAAAACACTTTTGCACCCCAGTGTCCTGATAGTCTAACAATGTTCGTTACACTCCTCATAATCAAGACTAGTAGTACCGGGTTTCAACCATGTCCACTTTTCATGTCTGTCTACAATTCCCATCTGCTTCTGACACTGTCTGTCATTTGCCAACGGTGATGAGCCAAAAACAATCTAGGCAAATCTGTGACTGAAAGAGAAAGGGGAAAGTGCATAGCAGAATACACTCCTCAAATCAGAGAAGTCATGTCCACAAGTGTGACTCTGCATCTGCTTTAACAATACATAATATTGTAGACCACTCTGTCCTGTACACAATACAAACTTTTAGTTTGCTTGCACAACTCACTCATCGGCATTGGAGCTATCTACAACCCCACAGATGATGCAAGAAAGGAGGTAACATGCTACCCATCAACTTCAGGTTACAATATTATATCACAACATTATGTCAACTTCGCGTACCTTTTAGTCAGTTGAAGTATTGATTGATGAGATCTGCCCTAGAGGCTCCTGCTTCATCTTCCTCTGACTTTTCATCACTTGGCAAATTTGTTGGGTGAGTAGAGGAGGGCTCCTCCTGCTATGTCCAAGCACCAAAATCTTGCCTTCAGGAGCCCAAAAGTCCACTCAATGACACGCCTTGTCCTCCCATGGGCCTCACTTTAGCGGGCTTCCCCTGGCATGGTTGAGTATCTCACTGGTGTCAACAACCAAGGACAGTTTGGCTACCCAGAGTCATCTGTGAACAATTCGGTAGAACAAAACAAACATATATGTGGGACATGCAACATTGTGATGCCAGGAGACATACATTACAAACACACATTTCAGTTGTAACTTACCAACCAGCCAAGCCCTCTCTGTGTGAATTGTGTCATCAGCAGTGGGACATTGCTGTTCCCCATGATGAAGGAATCATGGACTGATCCTGGATACTTAGCACTGACTTGTGAAATGTACTGCTCTGCCAGACACACCACTTGAACGTTTATAGAGTGGTAGTTTTTCCTGATCCTATACATCTGTTCATTGGCACTGGGGGAACCAAGGCTACATGGGTGACATCTACGGCTCCAACTACATGTGGAATGTGTCCCATAGCATAAAACTCTGCCTTCACATAGGCCAAATCTGCCTTTTGGGTCAACCTAATGTAGCTGTCCAGGTGTTTCAACAATGCCCACAGTACATCCTTCAAAACGAGACTGAACATGGGCTGAGACATCCCTGCAGTTAGGGCCACTGTATTCTGAAAGGACCCAATGGCCAGTAAGTGTAGCACTGACAAGACTTGAACAATGGGAGGTATGCCATAGGGATTGTGAATGACAGGCATCAGATCTTGCCCCAACTGATCAGAAAGATCCATGATAGTATGACAATTCAGCCGATATGTCTGGATACAATGTCTCTTCTCCATGGTGTGCAGGTCTACAAGTGGAAGGTACACTGGTGGTTGTCTTCTTCGCCTCATGGCAGGGTAACTATGTGAAAAGATGTAAACATAGTATGTGACATGCAGCAAGCACACATCATGTAAAGTTAAATAAGCAGCTCATACATATCTTCTGTTGAGGTCGGGTACAACCTCTGACATCTACAGTACAGCTCATAGCTATGCATCCAATGACATCCTCCTTGGTGCACATTCCCTCACTAACTATTGAACTATACATACATATTCATCTATTACTGTATATGTTTGTAAGTCCCACCAACCTGACATGTCTTACACATATTGTTGCACATTATCTAAATTTTCAAAGCACATAGGAACCTCAGAGTAGGTGCACATTGCGATCACCACACGTCCTCCAGTTACACAGCATTTACTGCACAGATGCAGAAATTGACAACTAAACATGAAGGCATTACTTACAGATATACTGCATAATATGGGGTATAGTTTATGACGCAGATTATAAAACTGTTCCATTCATGAAATATGATTAAAATGGCAGCGGCCTGACCTACTGTACTGGACATGTGGAAGTTACCTAAGTCAGCCGGCGGCAGTCGTCATGGCAGTAGGTGGTCACGACTGCAGTGGAAATTGCCATTGGAAGATATTGCTGCCTTTGGTGGACTTGGGCCAATGGCAATGTCCGCCAGTGGTGACAGTCATGTACGTGGCAGATTTGACCAACATCTTCTGCAGTATTGCTCACTTGACTCCTGACACTGCTGCCAGCAAGACCTTCACTACCTGAGCTGCTTTGTACTGCCTCTGGGAGCTATCATGCAACGTCCTACAGGTGATAGGGCCCCAGCCTTCACCCCTGAAGACCTGGATAGCCTTCACCCCTGAAGACCTGGATAGGCTTGTGGAGGAGGTCGTAACTCCTGTATGTATGGTGCACCGGAGGAGCAGGTGAGTCTAATGCAAAACCAATGTGTGATAGGTGTGGTATATGATGGTGTACCTGAAATGTAAAGGAGTGAAGGTGTTGATGCATGCAGATGCTAATTTGTAAATGAGTGTGAGCTGAGAGGATGGGAATGGTTGCCTACTTGCTGTCAGTGAAGTGTTCTGTCCACTACTATTGGTATGGTGCATGTGGACATTACTTTTTCCTTTTGTCTTTGTCATCCATGCAGGTCAATGCCCATCAGAAGAAGGGAATCTGGTGTGCCATCGCCAAGCAAGTGCAGGCCCTAGGGGGTCCACAGATGGCAGAGCACCCACTGTAGGAAGCGGTGGGTGGACCTGAGATGCTGGGCCCGGAAGACTGCTGAGGCCCAGCCTTGGGGGGTGTCCTCCCAACGAGGGAGGGGTGCCTGTTGGACCTTGACCCCCCTAATGGCCCGCATTTTGGCAGTTGCCTATCCTCAGGTGGATGGCCATTTGAGGGCAGCATAGCAGACACAAGGGGGTAAATATTGGCTGAACCCATTTACATACCTCTGCAAGTTCAATGTATGATGTATAAGTATCTAATCTGTGACACTGTGGTAAGTTATACAGGTAAAGTGTCTCCTAGGTAGACACAGTATTACAGTTGGCAACATAGACACACAGATGTGGCCATTGTATTGTGTATAGGGACATGTTCATAACTTATGTCAACAAAATAGTATGACTGGTTGTGGAGATGCAGATGTGACTGTGTCATATGTGCAATTCTACTTAGCCATACATATGTGAAATTAGCTATGTCATCTTACCCACCTAGTGTTCCCAAGTCAAATAACCCAATCGATCAGTTGTATAGCCTTTTGGTCTCTGACCAATCCTATTCAACTGGATGTTGCTCTTTGTGCAACATTGGGTCTGACAGATGAGTAACAAGGCCAAGTAATCCTGTGTCCTGAAATAGATGGAAGATTCATGGGAGGCTATCATCCCAAGCAGGATTTAGCTATGTCAAACTCACTACACTCACTATGAGGTCTGAGGAGGTATCCCCATTGTGAGGTCAGATTTATATGTTGGGAAAGGTGGCTTTTGATCAGGGTGTACATCCTACACAGTGGAAATCATGTTGGTAATAAAACTCGGACAGTTCAAGACATAACATTTCCATGTGTATTAATACCTTTTACTCTAATGCATATGGTTTTGAGAAGGTAAGTGACTAGTTTCCTGATCCCTTAGCCCATGTATATTGTCCAATCTCTATAGGGCAGTACCATACCTATTTGAGTTCAACAAAATCCATTTCCTGTCTACATTAAATGTGAATTGATACTTCGTGCCTATTGTAATGTTGAAACCCATTTTTGCCAGACTTACCTTTGTTAATCCTAGGCTGTTTGGACAGTTTTAGTAATGGATCAGCTCATTTCTACCTTACTGATAGTGTAGCAGGTGTTCCATTTGACATACACATGTGTGTTGGGATATGTTGTCATTTATTTTGCTTGACTCTATATGTATGTGTCATTCAGGGTTACATTAGTAATTAGCTGTGTAAGTGCTAGTTCTGGAATAAAGTAATAGAATCACATGTCTGGACAGTTGTTAGTGATGTAGGTGTTTAGATGTTGTCATGTAGAGGTTTCTAATCAGCATGTATGTGGAATGCTATGAGCCCTTCATGCACATTGTTTGGTGTCCATTGTATTGGTGTGTTACTTTGCCTCCTTGGGTTGTCTGTGGATGCATCCTGTGTGCTAAGTAGGCCCCTATTGCAGGGCATAGAATTGTCCATGTGTCAATGAGTTAAATAAGTGGTGGGTCCAGATAATCTTTATGAATCTTTTCATAGTATTTAGATAGATGCTTCAGTGACATGCTATGCCATTTTGTGAGGCACACTGTTTGGGCATGACATAAGTAGTGTCTTCATCTGAGATGTTTGACATTGTGTAAGCTGTCTAAAGAATGATAAGTTAGGCATGTGTTTGGAAAGCAACATGCTGTGTTGTATTAAAGTGAGATGAGTTTACTTTCATGGAACAAGACTACTGGTGATGGGCTGGGCAGGTGTAGAGTAGTGGGAGGCATGATATTGTGTTGTTAGTAAACTACATTTCCTTAAAATGAATTGTTGATAAAAAGTGATGATCTGTATGGGGAGAGATTTTCGATGTAGCCAATTCATCTTGTGCATAATGCTTTTGAGTTACTGGTGAATTGATGAGATGATGATGTAGTGGTCAGATGGTTGGCTTATGTTGTGGGTGAGACTGTGGTCATATGGGAATGTTAGAAGTATCTAGTCATGACATGATGCAGGTTCTGAATGGTTTCTATCTGGGGCTTTATTTGATATAGCTGTGTTGTTACTGTTGTGTATGTTGTAATGTATGTGTATGTTAAGAATGTGATGACCCTCTCTGTGTTACTGTGCATTAGTATCGGCAGGTGAAGGAGACGGGGCACAGCCCAGTGGGGAAGCTGCTGGCCAGGGGACCAGGGTGCTGAGACCACCGACACCAAGGGACCCAGTGGCCCGGAAGGCAAGGGGAATGCCACGGGGAGACAGGATCCACGTCTTCATCATCGGAATACCTCTGCAATGGACACTTCTGGATAGTGGCGGACACATCTGGGACCACCCCAGCACCATCTCAGTCCACCACCCCCCTTACTACCACTGCCGTCCATGTAGCTCTCCACCCAGTTGGCCGTGCACGTTCTCCCAAGAGGGTGGGTATCAACTTTACCACAGGCACCTCTACCCCTGCCAGCCCTGCTGCCCTGAGTGAGGAGGCTATTCACCTCCTGAGGTCCATCTCTGTGGGTTAGCCGACCATTGTGAATGCCATCCCAGGACTTGCAACTTAGATCCAACAGAGTAATGCATTCCTGGAGGGCATTCACAGTGCACTGGCTGGCCTACAGAGATCCTTTCAGGCTCTGGCCTCCACACTGATGGCAGCTAGTCACTCTTTGTCTTCCGTCCCCCCTCCACCTTCCTCTTCCGAATCACAAACCCTTTTTCCCTGATACAGCCAAAGCACACAGACAGACAAGCTTGCATCCACCTCAACATACAAGGGTAGCTCAGACAAACACAGGCACCAGAAGACACACCACCGGCATGCACACAAGCAACATACACCAGCACACACATCAACATCTGCAGGATCACTGACAGCACACCTGGCATACCTACAGACACCACACCAACATTCACAGATCCAGCCACTACACCTATCTTACCCACAGATAGCACCGCAGCAGACCCTCAGACATCCACCCCAGTCACCACAGACACCACAACCACAGACATCCCTATATGCAGCACATCCACCATACCTACAGTCACCACCTCCAAAGACACTCACCCACCCACCATGGCATTTCCCAGCACCACCACCCCCCTCACCCAAGAGCATACCTTGCACAAACATGCACCCAGGGCATCTACACCAACACCTCAGACAACCACTCTCCCTCTGCACCCAAACCCTTTTGCTATGACCATCCCTTTTGTGTGTAAGAAATCTTTCCCTTCAGAGTTTGCCCTTTTCCCTACTCCTCTCCCACCCTGTGATACCCCTAAACATTCAGTGTCCTTCCCTAAGTCTGGCCCTTCACCATCCAAGACCTCCCCTGCCCCCCTGCAAGTTCCCATGCCACTCCCCCTGCAAAGAAGTCTAACCCTCCACCTAAACCTAAGTCCAAATCCAAACCCCGCTCCCAAGTCTGATCCCTAAGGTCCCCCTCCAAAATCCAACCCCCCTCCACTCCTCCTGTTATACTGAACACATTTTTGTTGGCTCTAGTACTCCGTACACTTTACCACTGGTAACCAGTGCTAAGATGCTTGAGCTCACTCTTCTAAACATGGTAAATTGGCTTATACCCAATTGTCAAATTTAATTTACTTGCAAGTCCCAAGTGAAGGGTTATACCATATACCCAGGACTGGCAAATAACATGTTACTTGTAAACTGCACCACTTATTGTTCCTCCCACTTAAGTAGCCCTTTAAAGACATGTCTCAGGCCTGCCATTGCAGCCTCTGTATGCAGTTCTAAACTGCCATTTCGACCTGGCTAAATAAACTGTTGTCCAGGCTTAAATCTACCTTTTAAATACATATGTCACCCATAGGGTCGGCCCAAAACAATGCATTGTATTTAAAAAGTTGGACATGTACTTTTAAGTTTTACACATCCTGGTAGTGAAAAACTTTCAAATTCATTTTTCGCTTCTGCATGGCCTACCTCTCGACTAGGATAGCACTGGATTATCTTATTACATTTAAGATGATAATTTCTAGTTGGTTGGCAGCGGGTAGGAATGTCATGTTTGGTGTCTGAGAAATTAGAATTGAATACCCTCTTTATTAGTAAAGTTAGAATTTGAGTCACTAGTCTGAAAGTGCCACTTTTAGAAAGTTGGCATTTTCTTGTACTAATCATTTAGTGCTTTCAGTCTGTCTCCTCGGTCCCATCACTAGGTGTAGTTAGCCTGTGTGTATTCCTCCCACACAGCCACCCAATAAAGGGTCTGGGTGTTGGCAGAATGGGTCATCCAAGGCAGGAGGGGGCAGAGCTGTGCCCACTGTACTTCATACTTGCACTTCAAAGACACTGCCTCAACTCACACACAAATACATTCACACTAGACTATTGTGACTGCAGACAGATTAGGTCCAGGAAAGTGAGGCAGGAAATTCAGGTCACCTATGTGGGTGGTAGGGAGAGACTCCGGAAGCTTCTCTCACTTCAAAACCAGCACCAGGTAAAAAATTGGTCCCTCTGACCAGGCTTCAGAAAACTCCTGGGCCTGTGTATACTACAGAAGAAGGACTGCCATGCTGCAAGAGGACTGCCCTGCTGTCTGAGAAGGAAGACAGCCCTTCATCCCAGATTACATGTATGACTCCAATGGCAAGTTAGCAACAAGCTCCTGAGGCCTCCCTGCAACTGCCCAACTGACCTCTTGCACTGGTCCTGTTTGGACCTGCAAGTGGACCTGATTGAGCCCTACTTGTTTCTACTAGAGTCAAGATCTTGCCAACCGGCAACACCAAGCTCTGGTAAACCAGACTGTTTCTGCTACAGCAACTGTCAACAACGACCAGCAACGTGAGAGCTGCACTTCGAGCTACAGCATAGTGAGCCCGCGTGACACCCAACGCGAAGCTTTAGCAATGGCCGTGGACAATCCCCAACAGGCTATTCGCATTACAGGGATAATCATCTGCAATGCCTGGTCTGCTGTTCACACTACAATGATGATCATCCATGATGCTCTCCCCCTCCTCGCAGTCTCCTCCACCACAAACTGAACTCTTAGCTCTGCACTTTAGAAGATAACTGTTTTAGCTGGGCTAAGTTAGTCCCTTTATCTGGCCCACACTCCATCTTGATCAGCCTGAATTACTGACCTTCCCAGGATCTAGGGCGACCAGATAACCATGATTGGGACTATATGCTTCCTGGTGCTATTTTCTCCCAAAACATTTAAACATTAATATTTCTAGTTCTACTGAATTGATTTTGTTAATTTTTATGTCATTTTATTTATTAAAATGTGCTCTATTTTTCTAAATCATGTGCGTTTTTACTTCATTATTGTTTGAGTGCTGCATAAATACTTTACACATTGGCTCTAAGTTAAGCCCGACTGCTTGTGTGCCAAGGTTAATACCAGTTAATTTTAGTGACTTTTGTGGTTCACTTTGACCATGATTGTTGCTGTTGCTTGTGAAGGGCCCAAACCCTCGTTCACCAACAACCCAATTTCTCACAGTCTCTTTAATGGAATTTGGTGAAGGCACTCTAGAGTTGCTTTTGGTTCATAGGATCCTTGGAAATTGCATTTGAGCCCACATGACAGCCAAGATTTTCTATACAAGGGCTTTCAAATTTATTTTTTCTGGCTGATGATGCTCCCAAAGCCAGGACTGTTACTCCATGAACCTTAAGGTCTTCTAGATTTATTTAAAAAAAATCAGTATATCATCTAAATATATTGCAATGAAAAGATTTAACGCTGCAAAGACACGATCTATGAAATAAGGGATTAATCAAAACTCAAAATGTCAAAAAGGTATTAAAAAAACTGTTTTCCATTCATCGTCCTTTTTTATTCTCAGTAAATGACACAATCTACTCAGTCTAATTAAAATTATGGCTCCTCTGACTGATTCTAGTATAAAGGAAGAAGGTAACTTTTTATTGTCACCTTATTTAGATCTTGGCAGTGTATACAAGGTCTTAGTTTCTGCTTTTTCCTGAGAACAAAGAACAGAGAAGCCCCTGTTGGGAAGGTAGATATGATGATCAAGCCATTCAGTAAGTTCTTCCATATCTCTTTCTGAAATTGAGTACATTTGTTCATAAGGTATGATTGTGTCTGGAATAGTGGGTGTATCACAATCCACTTCTCTATGAGGTGGCAGAAAATAATTTATAGGCTTGATGAGGTACTGGTTCTAATAATGCTATAGAAGACAGACTGGTATGGTAATCCAGTTTGATTAGGTCTGTAGAAAATTACCCAGGCTTGAAGTCAAAGTTCATGGTTGATAGATTCAGGAATTTTTTCAATTTCAATGGTTCTCCAGTAAAATGTAGGGTTGCTATAGAGACCATTGGTACATAAGCATTTCTGTTAACCAAAGATCATTGAAGCTCTACATTTTCTCTATGTAGGTACTGCAAATATTGACTCTGTTCTTGCACAACAGTTGCACAATGGTTGCTAAATACAAAAATTCTGTTAAGGCTGATGTAATGTAATTCTGTACATTTCAACCTATCAAGGGTTTGACACTGGCACTTCATATTCAACACTGATTTCGAGACTCTGAGGTAAAGGTGATATCCCTCAGTAGCTACCTTACTCCTCCAGTGAGTCATGTGAGAGGAATAAGGTAACTATGGTTAAGTTACTTTCTCAGCACAAAAACATCCTTGGTGATGTAGCAGCTGATATTAAAGAACACTTCCTCAAGAGATCCGAGCTCCAAACTGAACTGCTGCACTGCAAAGTGGGTGCAAGCTCTGAAGGATTATTAGACGTCAACTGCATTGCAGCACAGAGATCTTCTCCTAGTGGCCTTTACATACCTGAAAAAAGACACATAGGAAAACGAATTCTTATTTTGCCAGGATGGATTGGAAACCCCTCCTTGAATTGATATTGTCTTGGAAACAGCAATTTCCAGAACTTTCTGGTAAGTTAGAGGAACCTTGAATGCTTCCTAATGTGGCTTACAGGGACTACACACTGCCAGGCAAACTAGCTTCTCCCCTATCCCAAAGAAAAGCTGATTTGCCGAGGCTGGAAAACACATGCCGCTGTCCTCCACACAAGTGACCAAACAACCCTGACCAACAGTGCAGCAAACAAATGAGTTACTCTATAAGCAGAGTAGTGACATCCACAGAATAGAAAGACCACATACAAGGAGACAGGTAAGCAGAGCGGCGACAGCAGTGCCGGGGCAAGCTGATCCAGCACTCATGATGCATACCACTTGTTTGCTGGCTTTTGGGACCACACAAAGGAAAGCTCCCGACTCATCTGCATGATGGAGCCTGCATTCTATCAGAACACTACCAGCTAGTATGCATTAGTATGTAGAGTAGAAACATATGTTGGTGATGAAGGATGTACCCAGGATATACTATGTGATGGGGTCTGTAGTGTGTAGTACTGCACTGCATGTGTTGATGAGCATGAGTTGAATTGTGAGTTTGGTAGTTTGATGTCTTCTTAAGCAGTTACAGATATGTATATAAAGTTGGGTGTATATTTTGTTTACAATGAGGTGCAAGTGTTTGTTCAGAACAGGTCTATGCATGATTGTGTAGGTGATTAGTGAGGGTTGTTAGGCTAGGCACATCATGACGTATTATTTACTAGGTGCTGACTGAGGTTGCAGTGGAACAGAGCCCAAGGCCATTCAAGCACATTACAGGACCAACAGGAGCCACCCATGTATGTATTTCTCCTAAACTTTGGACATCTGGGCCGATAGAACACAGATCAGCTCAGGTACAATTGCTTGACCAATGTGCAGGGTCTGCAGGAAAGGTATATATATATATATATATATATATATATATATATACATATATATATATATATATTTCACACTAAGACATCCACAGGATCTTAAAGATGTGGGGTCAATGAAGGAGAGCAGCATGTAGCTGCTTTGCTCATTCACAGAACAAATATGTCCTGAGGTAAAACCGCCATTATTAGCATCACTCACTGTGTTCTCCATAGAACACCATTCGCACTGCACATGGTCTGGCAGTCACACAACATATGTAAGATGCAATACCGTACACACCCTCATCTTGGCGAGCTACAAGAACCCCTGTTGTGAGAGTTTTGTTGGATTTTACAGGAGAGGACAGGTGTATAAGTAAAATAACCTTAAAAGGTGTATAGGCAAAACGAGCATTGGCAATGACTGCCCTCCTCCAATTTGCACTGCTGCTAGAGACAAACCACATACATTAGCTAGTTATCTAAGACATGTAGACAATAGCATTACAATGTCATGTGTGTGCCCTTGAAATTTCAATCTCAGGCATCTGGATAAACAAAATTATAGCTGTGTGGAGGGCAAGCACATTTTTTGTGGAAGCATGGATCCTTTACCCAGTGAAAACATGTGGACAAAGCTAAAGTACCTCTCTAATGATGCTCACATAATTGTCTGGTGACAACTGCGCTAGCAAGCCAGACCATAAAAAGCATATGTCCCCTGTTAGAAATGGGGTCATTGGTTGGCAGTCAGGTTACCCCCTGTCCAAGCAAGGACCCTCACTCTAGTCAGGGTAAGTCACACACAATCCAAATTATCCTGTGCCCACCCTCTGGTAGCTTGGCTTAACTTAGAAAGAAATGTGTAAAGTATTTGTGCAATAAATCATACAATAACACCATATAGCACCACAAAAATACACCACACAGCGTTTAGCCAATTATATAATATTTATCTGATAAGATGCAGGTCAAAACGATTAAAATGCAATAAGTAGATGTTGAGATATCACTGTAAAAGTGATATAAAGTGTCTTAAGTCTTTGCAAAACAAATGAATGTCTCTTAAAAACAATAAAGGTCTCTTGCAAGCACAAAGTACCTGGTTCACGTTTAAAATCTCCGCAAGGGACCGCAGAGGAGGCGATGTGTGGAAAATGGGGAGGTGTGCGTCGTTTCGCCCCTTCGCACACCGACTTGCGTCAATATTTTCCACGCAGGGGAAGACTTTGTGTCGTTTTCCAGCACGTGGACTTTGTTCCTCTTCGGGATGCAGGGTTTTCTTGCGCCCCTGGGACGGTGCGTGGAAACCTGGACTTACGGAGCGAAGTCACAAGCGCTGCGTCGATCCAGTGGGCGTTGCGTGGAATTTCTCCTGCACGGCAGCCGCTGCATCAATTCCTCTCTGGAAGTCGGGCTGCGTCATCCCGGGTTGGCTGTGCATCGATCCGGTGGCCTGTGTGTCTAAGTTTCGGTCGCAACGCAGGCGCTGCGTCGATCTTCTCCTTGCGAAGTCGGACTACGTCATTCTGGTTCGGAGTGCGGTGAATTTCTCACCGTGGAGCAGGCTGTGCGTCGTTTTTAGCAGGCTGTGCGTCAAATTTTCTCCGCACAAGGAGTCCAGTTGCAGGAGTGAAGTCTTTTTGGTCCTGAGACTTCATGGAACATGAGGCAAGCTCTATCCAAGCCCTTGGAGAGCACTTCTCAGCACAGCCAGAGAGCAGCAAGGCAGCAGGGCAACAGCAAGGCCCAGTTCTTCTCAGAAAAGCAGTCCCATTGAGTCCTTTGGGCATCCAGGCAGTTCCTCTTGGCAGGTCTGGTTCAGTGATTCTTCACCAGCAGGTTTCTTGTCCAGAAGTGTCGGTGAGGTAGAGTGTCTACCCCAAGAAGTGTCTAAAGTCTGTGGTTTTGGGTCATCTTCTTATACCCATTTTGGCCTTTGAAGTAGGCCTACTTCAAAGGAAAGTCTTACTTGTTTGTGAAATCCTGCCTTGCCCAGGCAAGGCCTCAGACACACACTAGGGGGTTGGAGTCTGCATTGTGTGAGGGCAGGCACAGCCCTTTCAGGTGCAAGTGACTACTCCTCCCCTCCCTCTTAGCACAGATGGCTCATCAGAATATGCAGGCTAGCAGAGTCACAAAAATGGTTCAAGTAAGAAAATGCCCACTTTCTAAAAGTGGCATTTTCAAACGCACAATCTTAAAGCCAACTTTACTAAAAGATGTATTTTTAAATTGTGCGTTCAGAGGTCCCAAACTCCACTTGTCCACTTGCTCTTAAAGGGAATCTACGCTTTAATCATGTTTAAAGGCAGCCCCCAGGTAAACCTATGAGAGAGATAGGCCTTGCAACAGTAAAAAACGAATTTGGCAGTATTTCACTGTCAGGACATATAGAACACATTAGTATATGTCCTACCTTAACCATACACTTCACCCTGCCCATGGGGCTACCTAAGGGTGTCTTACATGTAGGAAAAGGGAAGGGAAGGGTTAGGCCTGGCAAGTGGGTACACTTGTCAAGTCAAATTTACAGTTTAAAACTGCATACACAGACACTGCAGTGGCAGGTCTGAGACGTGAATACAGGGCTACTCGTGTGGGTGGCACAACCAGTGCTACAGGCCCACTAGTAGCATTCGATTTACAGGCCCTGGGCACCTCTAGTGCACCTTACTAGGGACTTACTAGTAAATCAAATATGCCAATCATGGATAAACCAATTAACAGTACAATTTACAAGGAGAGCATATGCACTTTCACACTGGTTAAGTACTCAGAGTTCAAAAGCCAACAAAAACAGGTCAGGAAAAATAGGAGGCAGGAGGCAAAACGTTTGGGGATGACCCTGTAAAAAGGGCCAGGTCCAACATCCCCATTTGAAAATGACACTGCTCGTCAGACAAACTTGAACAATGATAAGGTGGCAGTGCTTTCCTTGCTATGAGGAGAGTTTATTCTTACACACTGCCCTCTACAGGGCATTACACATCTTCTGTAGGGTCAAGGGGTGCTCCAGACCTCGTGGACATTCAGCCCTTACCCTCTTTAGTGGGACTGAGAGCTGTATCACTATCATCACCTTCACATGCAAACAGGCACACACTCGCGTACACAATCTTGTAAAACTGCATACACAACTCATGCCCTTTTCATTTATTTAAAACGCGGAGAAGAGCAAAGTTTGTTTAGTTCTTTCGTTTCTCAAAACAATCTGTATTAAAGTAACCGACACTTAACAAGCAAGCTAGGAAAACCTGGAAGATAATTAAATTGACTGTTTCTTTGAAACACACGGTAGGTTAATGACTTTCCCCTTGAGAGAGCATGTGTCCTCCCCAGAAGGGAGAGGACGGCCCTGAGCAGATGGGAGGGGAGGAGGATTAGCCCATCAGACCACTGCACCTGGGCCGCCCCTCGTTCCTCGGGCAGTCGGCAGGTGATGCTTCTCTGACGGAGACTGCGCCAAGACTTTGGGCGTGCAGACCGACCTTGTGAACATTTTCCATCTGTGACCTTTTCGCCAGCCTCACTCTCACCTGTAAAAGCGTTGCCCTCGGCCTGTCTTTTATGCCTGCAATGAAGGGTCTGGAGAAAAGGTTCCTCGTGGGGAGCAGCGCTACAAAGTTGTACTCGGAGTCCTTAACGCAAAGCAGGTACGACGTTTCTTAAGAATTTACTATCACTCGCTGTTTTTGATACTTCCTTGTGAATAGAAATACATTAAAACATGGCTGTCCCGGAAGAGAAAGAAGTTTTCTTCAATCGGAGCTCTCAGGCGTAAATTGTCTCTGCAGGTGACATGAGGTTTCAAAGTAACATTCTGTTTTTGGTTACATTAGTCTGTTGTCCTGTTTACATATTGGCTCGCTGTGTGCTATTAATCACCCTATGGGTCTCATTCAGTATTTCTTTCAATGAAAAGTTTTGTTTAATTGGCACCTGTAAGAATGTGACCAGAGAACACATATCCGTTATCAGGGGCGTAGCTTCAGGGGGATGTTTGGGGTGTTACACACCCCAATAATGGCATTTTCTGATCAATATTTGGGTACAAGTGCTTTCAGTCGGGTACGGTGAGGTGTCTGCCGGATTACACTTGGTATTTTTGCATGCACAAACTGGCAAAAGCTCTGTAATCTGAAGCCCTCCTCCACCTAATTTTACTGACCAAGCTGCGCCCAAGAAGAAAGACCCTTAACCCTGCTGAGGGCGCCCTAATGCGAGCATCTGAACGCAGAATATTAAAGCATACTAAATTATCGCATCATATTCATAGGGTGACCACCCGTCCATAATTTCACGGACTGCCCATAACTTTGCTCTGCCGTCCGTTTTCCGGGATGAAAGGCTTAACTGAAAGCATTTGTCTGTAATTTTAGCCTTTCTCCTAAAGGACGAAATGTAATTAGGACAGATCAGTTTTCCCAGCTGGACTGAAAGGCAGGGGGTCTCCTGTGCTCTGAGGGAGGGAGGGAGGGAGGGACAGACAGATAAGAAACAGGCCTGCTTGCCTACTTCCTTACAGAAATGCAATGTGTCCAAATTGTAAATTTTGAAATGCAAAGGGGCTTGGAAACCTCAATTGACTTTAATCAAAGGAGTCACTTGAAGCTTCCTGATGTTATCTGAAGATATTATCTTATAGAGAGGTACTGTAATGGTATTCCAAAGTGAGCTGTGGAGTATGTGGTTTTAATGGACTGTTATAAAGACTGTAAGTACTAGGTATACCCTATATTATTCCAATCTGTATTTTAGAAGGACTTTTTTTTATTTAACCGAAATGTATTTGCTCATTTTGTAGTAGCCTATATTGTGATGTGTGTAATGCATGTTTAAAATGAGGGAATACGCATTCAGAAGTCTTTCAGAGACCTGGATACCTCATAGTACTAACGAACATTGGTAAAGCCAATAGATCTCGTCTACGCAAGAGTTATTGGCTTTGCCAATGTGTTTTAGCCATGTTATACACCAGAGTGGCTGCTGTTCAGCAAGGCTAAAAGTTAGTGGCATAGTGGTGTAGAGTGGCATAGGAGCAGTGGCGTAGAGCACAGTGGTGCAGAGTAGAGTACAGTGGGGTACAGTGCAGTTGTTTGAAGTGCATTGGCGTAGAGTGCAGTGGTTTAGAGTGCAGTGGCATGGAGTGGCGTGGGGCAGCGTAGAGTGGCATGCAGTGGAGTAGAGTGGCATACAATAGAGCGTCAGAGTGCAGTGGCATAGAGTGGTGCAGTGGCATAGAGTGGTGCAGAGTAGAGTATATTGATGCAGAGTGCAGTGACATAGAGTAGAGTGGTGTAGAGTACAGTGGCGGAGAGTGCAATGTTGCAGAGTAGAGTGTCAGGGCAGTGGTGTAGAGTGGCATACAATAGAGCAGCAGATAGTGTAGTAGTGTAGAGTGGTGCAGTGGCATAGAGTAGTGCAGTGCAGAGTAGAGTGCAGTGGCGTGGAGTGCAGTGGCATGGAGTGCAGTGGCGTGGAGTGCAGTGGCGTGGAGTGCAGTGGCATGGAGTGCAGTGACATAGAGTAGAGTGGTGTAGAGTACAGTGGCGGAGAGTGCAATGTTGCAGAATAGAGTGTCAGTGCAGTGGTGTAGATTGGCACAGACAGCAGTGGCGTAGAGTACAGTGGTGCAGAGTAGAGGGCAGTGGCGTACAGTGCAGTTTAGAGTGCATTGGCGTTGAGTGGCATGGGGCAGAGTAGAGTGGCATAGAATGCAGTGGAGTAGAGTGGCATACAATAGTGGCGTTGAGTGGTGCAGAATGGAGTAGTGTGGAGCAGAGCAGAGTATAGTGCTGTAAAGTGCAGTGGCGTAGAGTGGAATTATGTAGAGTGGTATAGAGTGCAGTGGAAGAGAGTGTATTGGTACTGAATGCAGTAGTACAGAGGAGAGTGGTGTAGAGTATAGTGGCAGCCAGTGCAGTGTTGCAGAGTAGAGTGTCAGTGCAGTGGTGTATAGTGCAGTTGTTTAGAGTGCATTGGCATAGAGTGCAGTGAGGCACAGTGGTGTAGAGTGCAGTGGTGTAGAATAAATTGTTTCACAGTAGAGTGCAGTGGCATAGAGTGGAGAGGTGCATGGTAGGGTGCAGTGGCATAGAATGCAGTGGCACAGATTGTAGCAGCGTAGGTGGATTGTTTCATAGTAGACTGAAGTGGCATAGAGTGGAGAGGTGCAGGGTAGAGTGGAGTGGCATAGTGTGATGGCATAGAGTAAAGTGGTGTAGAGTGCCGTGGCATAGAGTGCAGTGGTGCAGAGTAGATCAGAGTAACATACAGTGTATTGATGTAGTGTGCAGGGGCATAGAGTTGAGTGTTACAGAGTAAAGTGCACTAGCCTGGAGTGTATTAGCATAAAGTGCAGTGCCGTACAGTGCAGTGTTGCAGAGTGGAGTTGTGTGGACTAGATTGGTGTTGCCTAGACTGGCATGTAGAGGCGCAGAGCGCAGTGGTGTAGAGAGGCATAAAGTGCATTGGCTTAGAGTAGAGTGGTACAGAGTAGGGTAGAGAGACATAGGGGGTTATTACAACTTTGGAGGAGGTGTTAATCCGTCCCAAAAGTGACGGTAAAGTGACGGATATACCACCAGCCGTATTACGAGTCCATTATATCCTATGGAACTCGTAATACGGCTGGTGGTATATCCGTCACTTTACTGTCACTTTTGGGACGGATTAACACCTCCTCCAAAGTTGTAATAACCCCCATAGTGTGACGTAACAGAGTTCAGTGGCATAGAGTGGAATGGAGAAGAGTGGAGAAGTGTGCAGGGTCCTACAGTGCAGTGGCATGGAGTGGTGTAAAGTGGAGTGATGCAAAGTAGGGTGAAGTGGTGTGGAGTGGTGCAGAGTGGAGTGGAGTATGCATGGTGTGGTAACACACTGCCATTACAAACAACACGTTTTTGATTGAAACATCCCATTACATTTGCACAGGCATAGAGTTTTTCAAATAAAACTATTCAGTGCACAGATGATGATGTGTGGAAATTGCATCACCTAATGCAATGGTTTGTTTTAATCATATAAAGGTATTTGTTTTCAGCACAGTTCAGAATTAACAAAAATGTGCTTTATTTGTACTCCTAATTCTGATATATTCTGAAGTTTATTTAAATGTTGTCAAGTGATAGAAAAATTGTTTTCCTAACCCCAGTATCCAGCAAGATTGTCTCATAAATCCTCTCACTTTGAAGCCAGAGAAAGAAAAGTAAACACTAAGGCGGTCATTCTGACCGCGCCGCCCGCCATGCGGTCACCGCCATTTGGCCGCTCCGCGGTCAAAAGACTGCGGAGGCCATTCTGGCTTTCCCGCTGGGCCGGCGGGCGCCCGCCAAAGGAGCGCCCGCCAGCCCAGCGGGAAAGGCCCTGCAACATAGAAGCCGGCTCCGAATGGAGCCGGCGGTGTTGCAGGGGTGCGACGGGTGCAGTTGCACCCATCGCGATTTTCACTGTCTGCTAAGCAGACAGTGAAAATCATGCTGGGGCCCTGTTAGGGGGCCCCTGCACTGCCCAGGCCAGTGGCATGGGCAGTGCAGGCGCCCCCAGGGGCCCCACGACACCCGTTCCCACCATCCTGTTCCTGGCGGTAAAAACCGCCAGAAACAGGGTGGCGGGAAGGGGGTCGGAATCTCCATCATGGAGATTCAGCCCAGACAGGGGAAATCCGTCGGGAAACCGCCGGATCCCCTTTTCTGACCGCGGCTTTACTGCCGCGGTCAGAATGGGCAGGGAAGCACCACCAGCCTGTTGGCGGTGCTTCCGTGGTCATCAACCCTGGCGGTCGATGACCGCCAGGGTTGGAATGACCCCCTAAGTTCCCACTGAAGACAGAGCCTGACATTTTACTTTGTTCTTTGAATGCACAGCAAATGTGATGAGATAAGAACAAGATTTACAAGCCTGTTTACAGAAAGGGAGCGCTTGGAAGGACACTGTAAATAAGGATTGGGCAAGGGAAGGGAACTTAAGCTGCATAGCCTAAAACAAATCAAGCCAGCAAATTGAAAGCAGTGAAATGTGAGTGACAAACCACAAAGCCAATGGCAAGCAACGGGCGGAATGCATTCCCAAGGAAGCTCTATGAATGTACTTAAAGTGACAGCCGTGGGATACTTTGTGGGGAAAGTCCAGTATTTTAGTCCAGCCGTATCTAGCAGAGGTTCGCCACATCAGTCACCCAGGTAGTATGTCGAGCAGATCTGAATTGGTCTCCATGTTGCAGGAAAGGTCTCTACACCCATTCTATCAGTTTGCCACCAGTCCTTATGGTGTAGAGCTTCTGGCACACTTCATGTAGGGTTAGTGCTAAGTGGCAGACACGAAATAAGGCATTTAATGATTGTTTAAGGGTGTTGTAAGTAGAGAGTTGACAGGGGTGAAGATGGTAGTCTGCCACAAGGGTTTTGAAATTTTGTATCTCGCTGTCCAGAAACAAATCTCCCAATTTTAAGAAACCTGCAGCATGCCACTGATGGAGTTGCTCTGAGCACAGCCATCCTGTGTGAGTGGGAAGGCTTAGCAAAGGTATTGCAGGAGCACAGGGTTTTTTCGTGTCGGTGAATTCACAGGTTCTAGCAAGGCAAGAGAAAGCTGTGCATGATAACCCCAGATGGTGGTCCGTAGAGTGGTCAGTAGGAAACAGTGAGCAGTGCAGTAAGGCCTCCTTAAAAGTCTTTACGAATAAACCCCATCTCATGCAGCGGGGTGGGGAAAAAGCCAGCGAGCCACCCACTAGACCTGTGCAGCTGAATAATAGCATTCTAAGCCCAGAAGGCCTAATCCACCTGCAGTCATGGGTATCTTCAGAGTGGAAAGAGCTACTTGACGGCTCCCAAGTGACCAAATCAGACGTGTGGCATGTCTGAAGAGGAAATGAAGGATGAGTAGGGCAAGGTTTGCAAAATAATACTATCATCAGGGTAGCCCACCATCTTCACTAGTGCCACATGGCCCACTACAGAAAGCAGAAGAAAAGACCAAAAAGCAAACTGGGCTCGGAGGGACTGTGAAGCTCTGCCGATATTTCCATCCTACAAATCAGTGGGAGAATGGTTGATATTAATCACTAGGTATCGAACGGTAACTGGTTCTCAGTTCAATCTGAGGTCTAATTGTATGTAAAGGGGGAATCAGTGGCATATGTTTAAAAAAAAAACCATTTTTTTTTTTTTAACATTTTACATTTTGTTTGTGCAATTTACATCCCAAATATTTTGAAGATTCTATGTGTACTTGGCACTTAGGGATAACCAAGATCACTAGTTTGGCTTTTGCTCAATTTCAAAACCATTTTAAGGCATGGACGAAGTGGACAATTGCCTTGCACAACCTTGCATGGAGTCTGGCCCCTGCTCACCCTTCACAAGCACGAACAGCGGACCATTGCACCAGAAGAGTTTGCCAAGGGGAGGGTGGGTGCTGCTTGTTCAACCACTTGACAGTGCCTCTTCTGTTTCTCTCCTGCCTGCAGAGAGAACTCCCCAGGTACCCAGTACCTTCTGATAGTCTTGGTGCACCCATCCTGTCTGATTTTAGGAATCGTCCTGCCTTGTTCTTCTATTCCTTATTTACACAGTTCTCAGCAACAACCCTTTGAATCATTTGCCATGGATCTCCTATTTAATCTCGATTTCATCCTCCTCTTTTATTATCTTCCATTGGTACCCCAGACTCCCAGTTCTGAGATGAATGTAGAGTCCCAGACATATACTCTAGTGCTGTGAGACTGCAGACATGTTGTGGGTACCTCACAGCCCTACATTAGGTGTGAAACTGTGGCACACACCATCTGTCCTGCCTCATTAATTTTTTCTTTTAGGTTGAAAGTCCATGGGAGGTTGGGGTGAGCCCGATGCTTTTGTTCAATTTGCTTAAACTAGCATAAGGTTAATTGCCTTGATAACATAGTGAGGCATGGCTCTCTTGGGTGTGTCTGTAAAACTAACATTTGTTCTTGAATTTTTTTCCTGATGTTTGACCCTTTGTCCTGAATTTTGACCTTTTTGTCCTGAATTTTTTACAGTCCAGTCCAGAATTTGCCTCAATGCCAGGTGGTCGCCCTAGATTTGATAGTACACACTTCACAATAGTGATAATAACTATGAAAACATCTCCCGCAAGTGCAGCCACGGAAGTCCTAAATCTATCAAGAGTTGAAAAATAACTGATCTATAAAAGATTTTTTCCCCATCCTCACAGATTCTCTTTGCATTCGGTGGCAGTCTCGCTGCTGCGCGTGCTCCTCCGGAGCACGTGTCACTGGGAGGGGAATCCTGTGGTTGTCTGGCTCAGTAACTGATTCCTGTCAGCACTGGTCACACACTGACATGAGGGGCTGATCTGAGGATTGCGAATATAGTTACCAGTCTTTCTGTCCTCCATTGTGAATGGTATTTTTGAAATCTATGTGCTGTCTCCATCAGATGCAAAATTATCTTGGGGTGTAGACGAGAGGTCCTCTTTCCCCCCTCAAGCCCATATGTGTTGCCCTTTCTGAGGTGCAGGCTTAGCCTCTACTGCACAGTCATTTACAAGTTTCAGACTCATCCTTTGGTGCCCAAGAGCAGCGGCACAGCTCCATGAGGGGGGTTGGATTATTACCACTCCCCCACCAAATAAATGCATTCTTGTCAGTTGGCTCTGGGGAGTCAGAATCAGGTCTGCTACACACCTGTATTGTTTCTTCTCATGTGTTTAGTTGAGTAATGTGAGATTCACACTCTCTGAATCTCACCGACTAAGCTACGCCCCTGCCCTTGAGTAGACACCCACCCTTTCAACCAAGACGCGTGTTGCTGCCAGCTGTGGAGATCAGTGTCAACCTCAAATGCCACCTGATGAAAAACACTCATTCCAAGACACCGTGCCTCCAACTTGAGGGCGCAGACTCTGTCTCTAATGCACAAGTAGGAAGAGCCTCTCCGAAGACCACTCCTTCCCGCATCCCACCATACATGGTGGGAAACTTCCTGCTGTGTACAGAATTCACTCAGTTTGTGGTGCACACGTGTGAAGTGGCCCTACACAAAGCTCTCTGCGAAGCCGTGACCATGGTATAAGACCGTCCTCATTTGACCGTCCTGTTGGTCATTGTGATGTGAGACATTATGGGTCTATTCAATTTTTATATAGATTTTCTGTACTTCAATGCCCTGCCAGAGGTTACCAGCACATGACTCGGCAGAAACTTTAGAGGGCAGATTGTAGCGAGATCCTTTAGCAGGAACGGTGGGTGGTGTGGCTGGTTGTGCTTCCAAACCTTATTGTTCCGCCAGCGGAGGTGGTGCTTTCTAGGTGTGAGAGCTGTGCTTCCAGGTGTTCAGCCCCTCACACTTGATAGCAGTGGCGGTTGTCAGGAGGATCTGGAATGGTCCCTTCCACCGGGGTGGCAGGCAGTGGTGTCTGGTGTGGGCCTTGACCCACACCCGGTCTCCTGGGTGAAGGTCGTGTACAGCTGGCATTGTTGAGTCAGGGAAGGCTTGTAGCACCTGACGATGAAGACAACACAATGTCTCTGTTACTTTCTTGCAGTACTGTAAAAGCAGATCCTCAGAGACTGAAAGGGGTCAATAGACATGTTGCCCGGTATGTGCATGGGGCAACCAAACAATATCTCATGGGGGCTTAGCTTGGTCACCCTGCCAGGGTACTCCTCATTGCCAGCACGGCAAGTGGCAGTGAGTAATAATTTATTGTACAGATAATAAAATCCAATACAAATAAACAAGACAAAAGGAAAAAGACAAACAATCAAAAACAAATACCCTCAGGAACTGAGTTCACTAAAATCACACCATAGTTTGCGCATGCAACATGTTAAAAAACATTATGAAACAATACAATACAATACCAGCCACCTGGCCCTAAGCCCCAAATAAACACAAGTTAGTACACATGGGCACAACCCTAAAGTGCATGGTGCATAAAGTAATGACTTCACTGAACATCATCAAATACCGATAGCGTTCCTCGTCCTAACCAATAACTGGCAAAATGGCAAGATCATGGAAAAAATTCCAACTAAGCTAACTTGCTCACAGTACCATTAAATTTAGATCATGCAAATTTAATAAATTTGGTCAGTAACACATTTAACATTGGATTGCCTGGGTCCAGAGACTGAATAATAGCCTGTCGACAGGAGCGGATTCATAATCCACATAAACAAGAACAACACCCTCAGAGGCACACTTGTATACCGACCCCCTGGACCACGCCCCCCCTTCTGTGACACCATCACTGACACAATCAGCCCGTACGCCCTCATCTCCACAGATCACATGCTCCTCGGCGATTTCAACTTTCACCTAGAGAACCCCCACGACCACAACTCCTCCTCCTTCCTAGACAGCCTCACCAACCTCGGACTCAAGCAACTGGTCACAGCACCCACCCACTCAGCAGGACACACACTTGATGCAATCTTCACTTCAAGCCAACACATAACCTACACCCACACCACCGAACTCCACTGGACCAACCACCACTGCGTCCACTTCTCCTTCACCAAACACACCACCACCAACCCACGACCCCCTACCGCATGTGGGACAAGATCCCCACAGAACACCTGAACTCCCAACTGGCTCAGAACCCCCACCAACACCAACGACCCCAACACTGCGGCACATAGCCTCACAAAATGGATCACCACCTGCGCAGATTCACTCACCCCCCTCAGAAAAAACACTACCACCCGCAACATCAAGAACGCCCCATGGTTCACTGCCGAACTCCAAGACTCCAAGCGCAAATGCCGCAAAGCAGAGAAAGCCTGGTGACAAGAACCCTCCACTACAAACTTCTCCACCCTCAAAACCTCCACTCGCAACCACCACCAACTTATATGCACCACCAAAAGAGCACACTACAAGGAACGCATAGACAACAACTCCCAAAACAGCAAAGAACTCTTTACCGTCATCAAAGAGCTCTCCAAACCCAAAGCCAGCAACCTAGAGCCCACACACACACAGACCCTCTGCAACGCCCTCTCAAACCACTTCCACTGCAAAATCCTGGACATATACAACAGCTTCATACCACACACACCCCCCACCGTCTAACACAGACCCCCCTCAAACCCCTCCAGCCTACTTACCACCTGGCCCCAACCACCGATGAAACGGAAAAAACAATGAATTCCATCCACTCTGGATCACCCTCTGACCCCTGCCCGCATCGGATCTACAACAAAGCCAGCCCAACCATCGCCCCCAAACTTTGAGACATTATCAACAGCTCATTCGACACCGCCACCTGGAAGCACGCGGAAGTCACTGCACTGCTAAAAAAAAAAACAAAGCTGACCCAGACGACCTCTCCAACTACCGCCCCATCTCCCTCCTCCCATTTCCCGCCAAGGTCACTGAGAAACTAGTGAACGCCCGTCTATCCCACTTCCTTGAGGAAAACCACACACTCAAACCCTCCCAATCTGGGTTCCGCAAGAACCATAGCACAGAAACCGCCCTCATCGCATGCACTGATGACATCAGAACCAAAGACGACAGGGGCGAGACCGTCGCACTCATTCTCCTGGACCTCTCCGCAGCCTTTGACACTGTCTGCCACCAAACACTCCGCACACGCCTCCACAGCTATGGGATTCGACACAAAGCCCTAGACTGGATCTCCTCCGTCCTCACCGACAGAACCCAAAAAGTCTGCCTCCCACCCTTCCAATCCACTGGCACCAAAATCATCTGCGGAGTCCCCCAAGGATCCTCCGTCAGCCCCACACTCTTCAACATCTACATGATCCCATTAGTCAACATCCTCCAACCACACGGCATCACCATCCTCTCCTACGCAGATGACACCCAACTCATCCTCTCCCTCACCCGCAACCCTACTATGCCAAAAACAACCTCCACGCTGCACTCCTTGACACCTCTGCCTGGATGACAGCTAACCACCTCAAGCTCAACTCCAACAAAACCGAGATCATCATTTTTGTCCCCCACAAATCCATATGGGACACCTCCTGGTGGCCCACCGCCCAAGGCCCACACCTACCCCAGCAACCCACGCACGCAACCTTGGCATCATCCTCGACCCGCCCTCTCTATGACCCAGCAAATCAACGCCGTCACCTCCTCCTGTTTGAACACACTGCGCATGCTGAAAAAAACCTTCAAATGGATTCCCACAGAGACCAGAAAGACCGTCACTCACGCACTAATCAGCAGCAGGCTAGACTAAGGCAACGCCCTATTCGCCGGCACCACACTCAAACTCAAGCGCAAACTCCAGAGAATCCAGAACACTGCTGCACGCCTCATCATGGACCTCCCCCGCCATGAACACATCTCACCACACCTCAAATCCCTTCACTGGCTCCCCATAGACAAAAGGATCACCTTCAAAATCCTCGTCCACGCACACAAATCCCTCCACAACACCGGCCCATCCTACCTCAACGAGAGAATAAACTTCCACACCCCTACCCGCCACCTCTGATCAGCCAACCTCGCACTTGCCACAGTCCCCCACATCCAACACACTACCACAGGAGGCAGATCCTTCTCATATCTTGCCCCAAAGGCCTGGAACTCCCTCCCCACCAACCTCCACAAGACCCAAGACCTCCTGCTCTTCAGAAAAAACCTCAAGACATGGCTATTCGAACAGTGATTGTCCCCCCCCCCCCACCAGCACCTTGAGACCCTCACGGGTGAGTAGCGCGCTATACAATTTTTTTTGATTGATTGAATTCATTCCATTTGCTCCGGAGCAAAAGTCTACGCTTCTTTAATAAAGCTGGACACAGGCAGACCACATGGTCAATGGTTTCCTCCGCATTTCTATAGCTTCTGCATATCACACTGTCCCCAGGGCATAGCTGCCATCGAGGCAAGTGTTTTAAAAAAAAAAAAAACAATCACCCATCCTTAGGGCCAAAAAGGCCTTTTTCAACCAAAACCCATATGAGCAGGAGAAGAAACTGGAGGACATACCTGGTTTAAAAGAGCCAATTACTGCCCAGGCATGCTTCTGATGGGCAAGAAGAGAACAGTCTGAGTGATAAGAGTACAATTGAATAAGCCTTTTAATCTCTGATTTAAACAAGGAGTAGGGGGGATTGCTTTCCAAAAGATCACCGGCATCCAATCGCTGTTTACAATCAACCAAAAATTGGGAATAACTGCACTCCGATTTCAGCTCACAAATTTCTTGCCGCAGGACTGCCTCCAGATGGCCAACTGAAGCCTGACGCAGTTTATGACACAACTTCAGCAAAGCATCAACTGCCACCAAATCCGGAAGCCCAAACTCCAACCGTACCTGCGCCGGTGAAGCCAGGTGCGGAACATGAAAAACTCTTTTATAGATTTTATCAACCAACCTATTGATAGGCAGGAGCCTTTGCCCAACAGAAGTTCTTGACCATAGACCAATGAAGGGGCGATCTTTGCTTTCATGACTTTCATTAAGGGAATGAGGGTCGGCCCTTTAACACTTTAGCTAATTTGGAAAAGGCCACCTCCAAAGCCACAGCTTTAAGTTCAGTTGCCTTCTTATGATTGACAAAGCTGCCCCTCGAATCAAAATGTACCCCATAATATTTGTAAGACTGGTTGGAAACAAGTTTGCGGTTCTTATAGCACCAGCTAAAGCCAAAATGTTTTTTCCTCCCAAAGGGAACCACTTTTGTTTTACACAAGTTAACTTCTAATTGATTAGCAGAAGTGTACGTTGCAAGTTGGGTAACCAACTGTTGAAGGCCGATCTTAGTACAACTAAACAAAGCAAGATCGTTGGCATAAAGCAGGTGACTGAGCCTAAGGCCACCGATCTTAGGGGGATGAGAATTGACGGCGTCAAGGGATGTTGACATATCAGCAATAAACAAATTGAAAAGAAGAGGAGCGAGAGCACAACCCTGTTTCACACCACGAGTGGTCAGAATTTCCCTAGAAAGGGAGCATCCATCACCAAGCTTAATACAGACCCAGGTGTTAGTGTGGAGTTCTATAATAGCACCCAAAAGTACTGGAGGGATGCCCCAGCTTTGTAATTTGGCCCATAGAGCACTCCGGGGGATCCGATGGAATGCTGCCTTGAAGTCCACAAAACAGCAAATCAGTGTCAAGCCTGACGAAACCGCCCTATCAATCAAAATAGAAAGGGCTAATAAATTGGTTGAGATACCTGAGCCAGCTGAAAACCCCGTTTGGACAATGGGGATTAAGGCCTTCGATTCGGCCCAGGCTCGAAGATCCTGCAACAAAAGGCTGGAATAAAAACTTAGCCTCATTGTCCAGCAGGGCTATCAGCCTAAAATTGGCAGTTTTTATATAAAGGATGGAGGATGGCACCGCACCAGGACTCCGGTATTGTTGAGGTTAGGAAGCAGTGTTCGTACAAATGTGCGAGATGATTAGCCCAAAAGAGAGGATCCTGTTTAAATAATGCCTGTGGAAGACCACTGGGACCGGGGGCTCCAAATTGCTTAGCTCTTGAGATTATACGGGGAAGGCATGATTGGAAGGACTTCCTTACTCCCTGTGCGGGGGTTAGACACCCTATAGATGGAGGACATGTTTTAAACAAAGCAGGAGTAGATCTGTGGGTCCCCTCATCCAATTGTTCCCCATCCTGCTCACTATCAGAAAAATGGTTGGTCAAATAAGATGCACATGCTCCTTCTGAAATGTCAACAACGCCCATACCCCTTTGATTACTAGTTAGGTTATTAATAATGGACCAAAATTTTGTGGAGTTTGGATCTTTACTTGCGCTTAAAAGTTTAACCCAAAACTGACTAAGATAGGTCTGATGGTCGTCATAAACAGCCTTCCTATAATCTTTCCTTAATTGTTTATATTCAATGAATAAATGCTCAGAATCTGGACTTTTCCTGATTGCCCTTGCTTGCCTATTCTTTGCTTTCTTCAAATTCTTAGTTTCCCTGGAGACAACAAAAACCGGGGAGGAGCACAATTGCGTGCGGGTTGGTGAAACTTTAACCATAGGAGGCAAGAAAGTTTAACCCATGACTCAATAGGGAACACACAACCCAAACTCTCAGAGTTAAAAAAAACAAATACATTCAATCAATATCGTGCCACCAATAGAAGCATTCCATTTTCTGCGCTTTAGTGATTCGAAACAAACGTCACCACCCACTGCCAGCATGACATCATGAACAGGAAATCTTGATTTAATAAATACAATTTGTGGACAGTGGTCGCTCTCACTCCGAGGGGAAATCTGAAACCTTTTAATGAGAGGAAACAGTTCAATATTACAGATGGTATAATCTAAATAGGAGCGAGTTCGACCATCGGACCTTGTCCACCGCGGGGGGCATCATCACATAAGCGACCATTCAAAACTTTAAAGCCCATACTATTAAGTTGCATGACTAAGTACTCTCCCAAAGGGCAGTGCAGACAACCCTGGGGCCTTAATTGTTCAGGAATTAACTGGTGGTTAACACAGTCTGGACCCTCAAGAGTCTCCATTGTATCCTGAAACAGGTTTGTGTTAATATCACCAGTTATAAGATAACTAGCACATGGGTAAACCCCAACTAGATTGGTTACAATCTGAACCAATCGCAACAACCTACCCCTTTTCTCCTTGGCTCCAGGGGCAATGTAAACATTAGTTATTATAAGGGACTGCTGCGCAATCCCATTCCTTATGACAATCCCCTGGACCCAATTATCCTTCCAAGCCAGAGGTAGTATACTCCCATCTAATTTAACGGTCACATAAATGGCCAGGCCACCCTTGGCACGGCCATTCTTGCTCGTTCTGTGAGCAGATTTCCATATTTCTAAGTACCCTGGCAGTGGACACCTATGCTCAGCCCAGGTTTTCTGAAGGGCAATTACATCATGACTGTTAAAAAAATTTGAAAAGGTCGGCCGAGGCAAACTTATGCGCAACCCCATTAATGTTCCATGAACATAGGGACAGATGTCCAGAAGTTTGCACAGAACCGCCCACCCGCAGGGGTCAATGGGCAAGTGGCAGTGCATCAATCCAGGACAGTTCGGAGGATGCACAAATCTTTCCGATCTTGTTCTTTAGTTCCCCTTTCTTTTGCTCCATGGCACCTGCTGCTAGTGGGTGGTAGGCACAGTGCAGCTTCTGCATTACCCCCAGCCCTTTACAGATGCCTTTTATTATCTGGAGAACAAATGCCAGGCCATTGTCAGAACTCAGAAGTGTTGGTATTCCAAAATGTGGGATCAGTTCTTTAGAGCGGCATTTGGCAACAGTTAGTGCATCACAGTTCTTAGTGGGTATGCCTCTGTCCATTTGGAGAACATACACACAAAAACTAGTACATGTTTATACTTGAATGCAGGGGGCATGTCAATGAAATCAAGCTGGAGACTTTCAAATGATCCACGGGGTGGGGGAAAATGACCAGGTGTCATTGGTGTGCCTTTCCCAACATTGTACTGTGCACAAACTGTACATTGTTTACATAAACGTTCAGCTACTTGGCGAAATTTGGTTTTGTACCAACATTGAGAAAACAGTCTGATCTACCATCTCGGCAAGTGTACGAAGGACCATGGAATAAACAAGCCGTAGAAAATAGCATAGACATAGGCAAACCTATTTTACCATTCAGTCCTACCCACAATACCTCATCTGTGTGCACACACCAACCATCTTTCCACCATTTTATTTCCACGTCATCCACCATTCTCTGTATTTTTGATGGCTCAATACACATATCATTGTCAACTTTTGTATCAGCCTGTGTAGTGGTAGGTAACACCTGTAACATAGCCAGCTCACATCCTGTGAAGGCTATCTTTTTTTACTTCCCCGTCCATGACTGCATTTCCCTGAGAAACATAATCTTTGGATGCAGTGTGTGCTGCACACTTAACAATTGCTACATTAGCTGGCAGTGGTAAGGCCTGCAAAAGATCTGCAATTAGTTGTGCATGTTGAATCTCGCGGCCTGCTGAGGTGAGAAACCCCTGCATTGCCCAGAGCTGGCCAAAGTCGTGTGGGATCCCGAAGGCATATTGGCTATCAGTATATATGTTCATCTTCTTCCCTTCAGCCAAAAAGCAAGCCCTAGTCAGTGCTATCAATTCTGCTGCTAGAGCACTTTTCATTGCTGGCAAATGTGCTCCTTCCAGCAGGCTGCGAGCAGTGGTGACGGCATAGGAAGCTTGCAGGAACAATATACAAACAGATCAGCATCAGGAAGTTGGGTGTGTCTTGCAAGTCTGGTCGCACCTTGGAGTGTCTATCAGTAGCAAGCACACAATCATGAAGAGCATCATGTGCAGTTAGTTTGTCTGCCTTATGATTCGTTGGTAGTAGGCACACAGGGTTTAGGGTCGTGCATCTCCTAATTACAATGTGTGGTGCCCATAGTGTAAAATCGTACCTTGTAAGGCATGCATTTGCAAGGTGTTGTATCTTTGTGATGGTCAATAGTATGTCCACTGCATGGGTAATATGCAAGAAGAAAGTGTGTGCAAGTGCAATGTTTTGAGATCGTGCTACAGCCAAGGTAGCTGCGGCTACCGCCTGCAAGCTCTCCAGGAGGGCGGCAGCCACTGGATCTAGGGTAGCAGAATAGTATAATACTGGGCGGTAAAATTCACCATGCTTTCTGTTAGCACAGCCAGAGAGCAACCCTGTTTCTCATGACAAAAAAGGTGGAAGTCTTTGGAATAGTCTGGGAGGCCTAAGGCAGGGGCGACACACAGGTCATGTTTCAGGGTGAGGCAACCAGTGAGAAGTTGGGTATCCAATGCCGGCAATACCCTGCCATTCCCAAGAATGCCCTCCCTTATCTCTGAGTAAGTGGTCTAGGAAAGTGTGTAGTGGCAGATATCCTGTCAAGAAGCAGTTTTCGTGTTCCCTCCGATAACTCATGACCAAGGTATTTTACTGTGGTTGAGCAGAATTGTAATTTCTTGGGGGACACCTTATATCTCTTTGCCGCAAGTTGACAGAGAAGCGCTATTGTGTCAGCTGTACATGCTACCTGCGATGGTGAGGCTATCAGGAGATCACCAATATATTAGATGAGAGTGGAATTTTCAGGTGATGTAAGGGTGTTCAAATCCTTCTTTAGGGCCTGGGAGAAAATGGAAGGTGACTCATATACCCTTGGGGTAACCTACACCAGCAATACCACCTCTGTTGGAAAGTAAAGGAGACAGGCGGCTGTGAATTCGAATGGAGGGGTATGGTAAAGAAAGCGGAGGTACAGTCCAGTACCGTGAAGTACTTCGCTGTAGCCGGAATGCTGTTCAGTAAGGTGGCAGGGGTCAGGAACCCCAGAGATCCTGGGTGAATCTGTACACAGGGGCCCCATCCAGGCCCGAGTGGCCTTTTTCAGGGGTAGTATAGGGGTATTGCAGGAGCTGTAGCTTACCTACCATATTACTTCCTGTTGTAGTAGGTCAACTATCACTGGGGCAATGCCTTCCTCTCCTCCTTAGATATTTTGCACTGTGGAATGCCTGGTATTGGAGCTCCCGGTTGCACCCTAATGCGCACTGGTGGGAAGTCTAGCACTTGATCCACATCACTGTGGACAGGTTCTGCACATGTGATAAAAGTGTAGAGCAACAGGCCAAAGTCCTTGCTTTCGAGGAACACACCATCAGGGGTGCAGAGAATTGTGCACTGCAGCTTGAAAAGCAGGTCTCCACCTAACAAATTCACATGACAGCAGTGACTACAAATAAAGTGATGGTGTACAGTTTATGGGCCTACAGTCATTATAATCTGTTTCATCAAATACACATTAATCACTTTTCCTGTTAATGCTACTGCGCCTATCTGTATTCCCGAAAGAGGTACATCTGGCATAGCTGATGCCTTCAGCATTGATCTAGTCGCTCTGGTGTTTATAAGGAAAGGTTTGTATTGCCCATGATTGACCTAGTGACACCCGCTTGGTCAATTTCTATTGCTGGAGCTGTTAGGCAGTCCTCCCCTTTCAGACAGCCTTAAAATGTCTCATGGGGTGGTGGGAATGGTGGGTAGTAACAGCCCGCCGTGTCCATATCTGCCGTCCATTGTGCCCCATCGTTCACAGGTGTGGCAGGAGTGGAGGGACCTAGTGCGGTTATGTGTTGGGCTGTTCTAGGCACATGGGAGGGAGGGGGAGGAGGAGGTGGAATGTCAAAGACGTTAGGAGAGTTGGCTGGAGCTTGCACCGTCCTGTCCACCCATAGTCCTGATCCTCCTACCCCTTGTCCTGAAGCGTTTAGTAAGGGGCAATTGGCCTGCCAGTGGCCTGGCTGGTTACAGTGGAAGCAAGTTGTCCCAACGGTTTGCGCATGCCACTGTTTTGCTGGTATATTTGCAACAGGTGGTCATAGTATGCAATGACTGTCTGAACCTTTTCCTGCGTTGTGTTTACTATTTTTGACTAATATACCTTGTCCTCCGGTATTTTTGTCTTTAAATGTCGTATTATTGCTCCTAATTTTTCTGCAACCATATAGTTTGGTTCCCCTTCTTGCTTTCTTTCTGGTTCAGCTGCTGGCCAGGCGACTGCATGCTTGCATTCCTCCCAAAGATCTTTTGGCACAATAATGTTGAACAATATGTCTAAATGTTTCCAGAGAAGGTCCCCCATTGCCACCAGGAGGATTAGTTGTTATGCGTTTCCTCATGCAGCTTTTGGAAATCTTTAGTAAAGGACATCAAGTCATATCTTGACCAAGAGACATATAGGTGGGTCAGTAGCTCTGGCTTGCCTTCGGAAGTGGTTGACGAGGGCACTTCACAAAGTGGCATCATATCACTGGGCAAGCTGAAAGGGAAGCAACAACCAATTGCTGTCAACAACTAGCAATGTCAGGGTCGCTGACAAATCCTTCCACTGCCTAAGCTTATCAACCGCATACTGCAAAACATCTAATATATGGGCCTTGTTCCAAGACGACAGGTCTGTGTCCTGTAAGCTAAATTTAGTCATGTCCCACCCATACTCGGGGGGGGGGAAGAGGGAGGCCCAGCCGTGCCTGCTCTGACTCAAGTTCGCCTGCTGCCTTCGTTACTTCCTGTGTCTCATAAGATAGAGTAAATGGATGTTTGAAATACTGCCAAGGTGTTCTCTGTTCATTTCCTCTAATGGCAGCAACCATGCTCTGCTGCTGCACCAGGCTATTTCTGATTCACACAACTCGGTGGTTTGTGAACCTGCCATGGTGTCCACATCTGCAGTATGTTTCACTACTAGCGTATAAGGATTGGGGGGGTCCTTAGTTGCCCTGTAATGAGATCCTCCATTAGAGGATCTGTGTGTTCTCCATCTTCCTCTGCTAGCGCGCTTGACAGGGGAAGACAGGGATATACTTCCTGAACCTCAAGCTGCCATTTCCTCCACAGATCACTATTATTCTGATCACGGGCCGCCTTCGCCCCATCCCTTTGCAATGTCAACAATTTCTTATGCACCTTCGGCTTCATTTCACTGGTCATTTTTAAATCATGCGCACTGAGATCCCACATCCAAAATGCATCCCACTAAGTTGGGTGGATCTTTTTCCCTTTTAACAACAACAACTGCCCCAGGTAACCTAACCTTTGAGAATCGAAATTGCAACTCCTTACTTCAGCTTATGCCACTTTTCCTAGAGCAGAAAAGCACCAAACCCATTGCATATTGCTACCTGATAGACAGGAGATGTCTTGGACGGGGCACGTTTGCAACTATCCAAATCTCGCCTACTCGTGGGTTGTCCCATTGTCTGTGGGGATATTAACTGTCTGTTAGACCTGACATGCCTTAGGGTGGTCACCCCTAACTTTTTGCCTGCCTTCCTCCACTTTTTGGACCCTGTTTTGCTGGCTTTTAGACTCTGCACACGTTACCACTGCTAACCAGTGCTAAAGTGCATATGCTCTCTCCCTTTTTAAACATGGTAACTTTGGATCATACCTGATTGGACTATTTAATTTACTTATAAGTCCCTAGTAATGTGCACTATATGTGCCTAGGGCCTGTAGATTAAATGCTACTAGTGGGCCTGCAGCACTGGTTGTGCCACCCACTTAAGTAGCACCCTTAACCTTGTCTCAGGCCTGCCATTGCAAGGCCTGTATGTGCAGTTTCACTGCCACTTCGACCTGGCATTTAAAAGTACTTGCCAAGCCTACAACTCCCCTTTTTCTACATATAAGTCACCCTTAATGTGTGCCCTAGGTAACCCCTGGAGCAGGGTGCTGTGTGGGTAAAAGGCAGGACATGTACCTGTGTAGTTATATGTCCTGGTAGTGTAAAACTCCTAAATTCGTTATTACACTACTGTGAGGCATGCTCCCTTCATAGGCTAACATTGGGGCTGCCCTCATACATTGTTGAAGTGGCAGCTGCTGATCTGAAAGGAGCAGGAAGGTCATATTTAGTATGGCCAGAATGGTAATACAAAATCCTGCTGACTGGTGAAGTCGGATTTAATATTACTATTCTAGAAATACCACTTTTAGAAAGTGAGCATTTCTTTGCACTTAAATCTTTCTGTGCCTTACAATCCACGTCTGGATGGGCTTGGTTGACAGCTCCTTGTGCATTCACTCACACACCCCAAACACAGGGTACTCAGCCTCACTTGCATACATCTGCATTTTGAATGGGTCTTCCTGGGCTGGGAGGGTGGAGGGCCTGCTCTCACACAAAGGACTGCCACACCCCCTACTGGGACCCTGGCAGACAGGATTGAACTGAAAGGGGACCTGGTGCACTTCTTAGCCACTCTTTGAAGTCTCCGCCACTTCAAAGGCACATTTGGGTATAAAACAGGGCCTCTGCCCTACCTCATCAGACACTTGCTGGAGAAGAAACCTGAACCAGAAACTACATCCTGCCAAGAAGAACTGCCTGGCTGCTCAAAGGACTCACCTGTCTGCTTTCTACAAAGGAACGCTGCCTTGCTGTTGGCCTGCTGCCTTGCTGAACTCTTGTCTGGCTGTGAAAGTGCTCTCCAAGGGCTTGGATAGAGCTTGCCTCCTGTTCCCTGAAGTCTCAGGACCAAAAAGACTTCTCTTTTTCTCTTGGACGCTTCGCGCAGCGATATTTTTGACGCACAGCTTGTTCCGCTGCGAGAAAAACGCTGCACAACGACGCTGATTGACGCGACGCCTTCGGGACAACCGGTACTTCGACGCACGGCCTCGCAAGGACAACGCCGCCCGACCTCCAGAGGAGAAATCGACGCGACGCCTGCGTGAGAGCGAAACTTCGACGCACAGCCCCGCAGAACGACGCGCAGCCGGAAAACAAGCAAGAGAATCCACGCACAGACCCGGGACATCTGGTAATCCCCGCGATCCACAGAAAGAGACTGTCCGCGCGCCGGAAAATGACGTACGACTTCCCCGCATGAAAAATAACGATGTGTGTGCTGGGAAGAAATCGACGCACACACCATTTTTCAACGTATCTCTTCTTCTGCGGCCCTCTGTGGAGATTTTCCACTCCAAACCAGGTACTTTGTGCTTGAAAGAGACTTTGGTGGTCATTACAACCCTGGCGGTCGGTGTTAAAGCTGCGGTAATACCGCAAACAGGCCGGCAGACAAAAAAAGGGAATTATGACCGTGGCGGAAACCGCCAACAAAGACAGACACTTTAACACACCGCCCGCCACGGCGGTACAGACAAGCAGCGCGGCGGTCACCGCCAACAGACAGGCGGAAGACAATGTACCGCCCACAGTATTACAACCCGCCAATCCGCCACCTTTTCCGGGGCGGATTCACCGTGGATAAAAACACGGCGGAAACTGCTTTTGCAATGGGAATACGCTCACCTGAACACATCCCACGTGGAAGGAGGACACCATGGAGCCGGAATAACAAATCCTACCTGCCCTTGTCTTCCTACTCATCTACGAACACCAGCGCCTGCGGCGGCGAAGACAACGGTGAGTACTGCACCTACGACATAGGGGAGGGGGAGGCAAAAGTCAGGGGGACACACACGCAACATCCCCACCCCCACCCCCACCCCCACCCTCGCACATTACAACACACACACCAAAGCATTTCCAAACAGCACAGTAACAACCCACAACCCCCCCGGAAGAATGCTAAGACAAAACGAAATCAGTTCAAACATTGTAATGTATCAAAATACATGTACCAAATATATACAGATAGATATAAACACATTCAAAAGTATATACATTATGAGAAGTAGTGCAGATATGCACATATCAATGTCCGTGCACCACTGGTCCAAAAATGCATGGGCGAGGCTCACACAAGATACCTGTCCACAAACGGAGAGAACACTGCCGGGGCATCAGAGAGAAATACAACAGGCACCGCAGGGGGAAGGGAAGGGGGGGCACCTCAGCCGGATTACAGCACCACGCCACATCCACAACGGGGCTCCATGCCTATTGATGTATCCTGGGGAGTGCAAAGCCACAGTCTCTCAAGTCTCTACAGTGGGTGGGTTGCCCACTGTTCAATCCTGGGGAGTGCAAAGCCGCAGTCTCTCAAGTGGATAACAGCCTCCACTGGTTCTGGAGGGGGACTGGTGACCAGAGTGCTTCATCCTGTTTTCAGGACAGAGGTAGTGGATGGATCTCTCCACTGGTTCTGGAGGGGGAATGGTGCCTAGACTGGATTAGGCTCCCCGTGACAGTTCCTGTCCCGTCACTGTCCCAGCTGTATATGGGATGACGATGCTTGATGTGGCGGTCTTTTCCTTCTGCAGTGGTGCTCTGCCCTGTTCAGCGGTGCTTTGCCATGGTGGTCTCTGGCCTGTTCAGCGGTGCTCTGGCCTGTTCAGCGGTGCTTTGCCATGGCGGTCTCTGGCCTGTTCAGCGGTGCGTTGGCCTGTTCAGCGGTGCTTTGCCATGGCGGTCTCTGGCCTGTTCAGCGGTGCGTTGGCCTGTTCAGCGGTGCTTTGCCATGGCGGTCTCTGGCCTGTTCAGCGGTGCTCTGGCCTGTTCAGCGGTGCTTTGCCATGGCGGTCTCTGGCCTGTTCAGCGGTGCTTTGCCATGGCGGTCTCTGGCCTGTTCAGCAGTGCTTTGCCATGGCGGCCTCTGCCCTGTTCAGCGGTGCTTTGCCATGGCGGTCTCTGGCCTGTTCAGCGGTGCTCTGCCCTGTTCAGCGGTGCTTTGCCATGGAGGTCTCTGGCCTGTTCAGCGGTGCTCTGCCCTGTTCAGCGGTGCTTTGCCATGGCGGTCTCTGGGCTGTGCATTGGTGTGTGGCATGACGGTCCCTCATTGCCCAGCGGGGCTGTGGCAGCCGGGGCCCTCCTGGGCAATGACTCCGGCGGTGGTCTCCTGACCAGTGACGATACTTGTGCCCTCCTGGGCAATGACTCCGGCGGTGGCGGTGGTCTCCTGACCAGTGACGATGGTGCTGGCGAGGGCGTCCTGTCCGCCGGGAAGGATGCCACCCTTCTCCGCCGTGCTGCTCACACCAGCCTGTGCAGACTTCTTCTGGCACTTCCCCACCTTTGGAGGAGTCACAGCTGACTCTGCAATCCCCCTGGGACCCTTGTGAGTAGTTTTGCCTCCAGGAGTCACCCTGTCCCGTCGCCCACTTTCCAACTTGAGATGCTCTACAGGGGGTGGGCTGGCAGTGCCTTGGCTCCGTGTCACACTGCCTGCCCTGGTGGCCGGTGCACTCCACACACCTGTAACACGCACCACTGGTACTGGAGTCTTTTTGGCTGAGGCGCTACGACGGGACTGATGAATTGGAGGGGTGAGGGTGGGGGCAAAGAGGTCAACGTTGCAGAGGGACAGTTTCTGACGAACACTGGGATGGGTAGCTGGAGGGGGTCTGGGAGTGGAGGAAGAGGAGGTGGTTGTAGGAGGTGTCACTTTAGGTATTTTGGGTGCAGCTGCAGGTACTGGAGGCTGTCGTGAGGTGGATGGATGTTGGGTGTGTGGGTGCCCGGGTTTGTGTACTTTGGGAGGGGGCGTCACAGACACACTGGGAGAGGACACATGGGACGTGTAAATGGGAGTGGGGGTGGTGAGTGCAGGTGAGCGGGGTGTGGTGCTGGGTGTTCTGGTGCGAGTCCTAGTGCCTGTAGATGTAGTGCATGCAGGTGAGAGTATAGACGATACTGGGAGGGAGGAGGGAGACGACGAGGAGGGGGACACAGTGGAGGCAGTGGATGTTGGTGTGTTTGCATGTGGGTGATGCTTGTGTGAGTGCCTGTGGGTTGTGGTGTCTGTTTGCCTGAGCTACTTTTGGGTGTTGAGGTGTATGCATGCTTGTCTGATGGTGTGCTTGAGACAGGCTGGTGTACAGGGGATTGGGTCTGGGTGGAGGAAGTTGGAGGGGGGAGGCTAGACACAGGGACAATGGCTGCCATCAGTGCTGAGGCCAGAGATTGCAGGGTTCGACGAAGGGCAGCCTGACCAGAATGAATGCCCTCCAGGAATGCATTACTGTGTTGCAACTCCCTTTCTACACCCTGGATGGCATTCACAATGGTAGACTGCCCAACAGTGAGGGACCTGAGGAGGTCCATGGCCTCCTCACTGAGGGCAGCAGGGGTGACAGGGGCAGGGCCTGAGGTGCCTGGGGCGAAGGTGATGCCCACCCTCCTGAGGGGCTGAGGGGCTGCTGGGAGAGCGGTCCTGGTAGGGGAGGTGGCGGCTGTACCTGTAGAAGTGGGGGGCACAGATGGTGCCGCCACCACAAGGGAGCTTCCATCGGCGGACGAGTCAGTGTCGCTGGTTGGTGATCCGGTGACCGACGTGTAGCTCCCCTCGCTCTCCGTCCCACTGGTGCATTCTGAGTCCGTGGTGTGGCCCTCCATGGCTATGTGGGCTGCAGCTCCCTTGTGCCCCGGTGTCACTGTACCTCCGCCTGATGATGCTGATGCACAAAAGATCAGGGAGAGCAGAAAAAGGGGGAGGGGGCGACAGAAGAAAGACAGGTTGAGTGCATGGCTTACCGCTACCGTTGGCGGACAATACAGACACAGCAGCCACCTGCACTACGACGTGCTCTTGGCCTCTACAGATGCAATTGCTGGGATATGGCCTATGTGGCTATGGTGGACATCTGCACACATGGATGCCACAGGGGCATCTATACCTGTACTTGGCCCACTACTGAGGTGGGGTGGAGTGCCACATGGCCTGCATTACGGAGGGGCCTAGCCTACGGAACTCGCCCTGGCCTAGGGAAACCCACAGCCCTCCTCCTCCACCCAGACCCCTCCACTGTGCGCAAAGTCCGCAGAATGAGAGTGTACTCACCCCCTTGTGTCTGCTGTGATGCCCTCAAGCGCCCATCCAACTCCGGGTAGGCCACCGCCAGGATCCTGAACATCAGGGGGGTCATGGTTCGACGGGCACCCCTCTCACGTTGGGAGGCCATCCCCAGCTGAGCCTCCGCCGTCTTCTTGCTCCAGCGGCGAATGTCCTCCCATCTTTTCCAGCAGTGGGTGCCCCATCTCTGGTGGACCCCCAGGGTCCGGACGTCCTTGGCGATGGCACGCCAAATGTCCTTCTACTGGTGGGCGCTGACCTAAATGACATGCACAAGGGAAGAAGAGAATTAATTACCAACTGCATCGCCGATGTGAGTGGCCCCCATCCCTACCCTTGCCATGTGGCACATGCATTCATCTTCCCTGAACTCTGCCCCCTTCCTACTGACATCCAGCACTCTCCAACCAGGCATAGCCCATACAACGTGCTCCCTGTGTACTTACCTGTTGGTCTGGAGGACCATAGAGTAGCGTGTACTGGGGGAGGACCCCGTCTACTAGCTTCTCCAACTCCTGAGCAGTGAAGGCAGGGGCCCTTTCCCCAGACGCAGCAGCCATTGTCTCTTCCAGACCGAGGTCACAGCAGCACTTGCAGTGTAGGTCCTCTCCTGTCGAAGATCAGGTATCGAGTGATTGAACAGATAGAAAATGGCGGTCACGTCCGCGGCGGTGCGTATCATCACCGCTGGCGCACTTCATCATTGGCTCCTGGGACCCATAGGGTCCAATGTTAACCAATGCAGCATTGCGCCGCGGTCTACGACCGCCTACCGTGACGGTGTACAACGCCAGCGCAGTTACCTCACATCCCATTGTCCCAGTTTAGAGGTCAGGCAGCCGCCATTTCAGGGGCCCACATGGCTACATTTACTACTGCGTCACACATAGCTAGGCCTACACTTAACACACATACAGGAAGGGTTTTGTGTTTGGTGCCGTGTTCTGTGTATCTGTGGGTACACACCTGGGAATTTGTTGACTCTGTGGTCGCTGTTGTCCTTCCTAGGCACCGTCAGCTGGGACATTTGAGAAGATGGCGGAATCCTCCGGTGTACCGACCGCTGGTGGACCTGTTGACAATGGAGGAGCGACATTTAATCGTCACCTACAGGTTTGACCGTGCCACTATCCAGGAACTATGTACCCAGTTGGAGCCAGACCTGATGTCACCAATCCGCCATCCCACAGGAATCCCCCCTGACGTGCAGGTGCTGTCAGTGCTCCATTTCTTTGGTAGTGGGTCTTTTCAGACAACAGTGGCCATGGCATCACGGATGTCCCAGCCTATGTTTTCCAACGTGTTGTCCAGAGTGTTGTCTGCCCTGCTAAAACACGTAAGGAGCTACATCATTTTCCCTGAGGTGGAGGATTTGCCCACAGTGAAAGGTGACTTCTATGCCCTTGGACATATCCCCAACATTACAGGTGCTATTGATGGGACCCATGTAGCTCTGGCCCCTCCCCACAGGAGCGAATAGGTGTATAGGAACCGGAAGAGTTATCATTCGATGAATGTACAGATGGTCTGTTTGGCAGAGCAGTACATCTCCCAGGTAAATGCTATGTTCCCTGGCTCTGTGCATGACGCCTACATCCTGCGGAATAGCAGCATCCCTTATATGATGGGTCAACTCCAGAGGCACTGTGTGTGGCTATTAGGGGACTCTGGTCACCCCAACCTGTCCTGGCTATTGACCCCAGTGAGGAATCCCAGGACCAGGGCAGAGGAACGCTACAATGAGGCCCATGGGCGGACTAGGAGGGTGATCGAACGCACCTTCGGCCTCCTGAAGGCCAGGTTCAGGTGCCTACATATGACAGGTGGTTCCCTATTCTACTCACCGAAGAAGGTGTGCCAGATCATCATCGCCTGCTCGATGCTTCACAATCTTGCTTTGCGACGCCAGGTGCCTTTTCTGCAGGAGGATGGTCCAGATGGCGGTGTTGTGGCAGCTGTGGAGCCTGTGGACAGTGATGAGGAGGAAGCTGAGGAAGAAGACCTAGACAACAGGTAGTCAGTCATACAGCAATATTTCCAGTGACACACAGGTGAGATCATTTTTTTTTTACCATGACATTCACTTTCACACTTCTACCTCTATCCTGTCTGTCATTTAATAGCAGTATTTGGTCACTGAGTTGTACCTTTCCATTACGGTTTCACAGGTGTGGTTACTAACGTGTGTCATCTGCTTGCATCCTTCAAGGACTTGTGATGTGTGACATAGGTATGTTGGCTTAACAATTGAGAACGCATTTTGACACTGTCATTGATAATACAAATGTACCAAATCACAGACTGACTCCAGATTGTTTTGTGGTTCAAGGGTGTTTATTTAAGTGCTCAAAAATGGAGGGGGGTTGGAAAATGGTGATGGGGGACGGTGGAGGAATGTCCATGGCAGAGTCCAGTCCATTGGTCACACAGGTGCACTGCCCATCTGGGCATAGGAAGTGGAGCTGGGGCAGTTTAAGTATGGACAGGGTAACAAAGTGGGACAGTGGGGGGACAATCAGGGTGGTCTCATTTCCTGGCGGGGGTCTTGCCATCTTGCTCTGTCCTGTTCCTGGATCTCAGGGCCCACTTGCGTGGTGGTTGTCCGTCTGCAGGGGGTGGGGTGCTGGTGTGGTGGTCCTGTGGCGGGGCGTCCTGTCCACTAGCGCCGGCGGAGGTGGTGGGCAGTTCATCGTCCAGGCTAGTGTCAGGGGCCCCTTGGAGTGCCACGGTGTCCCTCATGGTCTGCTGTATGTCCTTCAGCACCCCTACGATGGTGCCCAGGGTGGAGCTGATGGTCCTGAGCTCCTCCCTGAACCCCAAATACTGCTCCTCCTGCAGGCGCTGGGTCTCCTGAAACTTGGCCAGGACCGTCGCCATCGTCTCCTGGGAGTGGTGGTATGCTCCCATGATGGAGGAGAGGGCCTCGTGGAGAGTGGGTTCCCTTGGCCTGTCCGCCCCCTGTCGCACAGCAGTCCATCCAGTTCCCCTGTGTTGCTGGGCCTCCGTCCCCTGGACCGTATGCCCACTGCCCCCAGGTCCCTGTTGTTGTTGGGGTGGTGGGTTATCCTCGGTTCCCTGTAGTGGTGGACACACCGCTGATTGACGTGTCCTGGGTATGGAGGTATGGGCCCGCTGGGTGGGTGCTATGCTGGTGTTACCAGAGGGTGGAAGGTCAGTGCCTGTGCAAGGGGAACCGACTGTCCCGAGGGCCACGATGGTCCGGGCTGGTCATCAGGATCCTGTAGGGCAGAGCTGCTGTCGTCACTGTGGGCCTCTTCTGTGGGTGGAGTGGAGATGTCTGGACCCTCCTGTGTGGTGACGTTCCTTAGTGGTCCTGCAGGGATATAAGAGCATGATTATTGCATCTGTGTGTGTAATGGTGTGCTATGGGTGGGTGTTTGTGTACCCCAGTGCAAGCATTCCTGTGTGTGGGTTTGTGTGATGATGGTTAGGGGGTTGTTCTGGGTATGTGCAGTGAGCATGCTTTGGTGATGGGTAAACATGCTTAGTTGTGTCATGCAGGGCTTGGTGTTGGGATGTGTGGTTTGTGTTATTAGTACACTAGTGAGGAGTGTGAGTGATAGGGGAGGGGGTGAGGGTGGGGGGGTGTGATAGCATGCAGGTAGGGTGGGGGATATAATAGTTAAGATTTGACTTACCAGTGTCCGTTCCTCCACCGACTCCTCCGAGGCCCTCTGGATGCATGATGGTCAGGACTTGCTCCTCCCATGTTGTTAGTTGTGGGGGAGGAGGTGGGGGTCCGCCGCCAGTCCGCTGTACCGCAATGTTGTGCCTGGAGACCACTGAACGCACCTTCCCCCGTAGGTCGTTCCACCTCTTCCTGATGTCCTCCCGATTTCTTGGATGCTGTCCCACAGCATTGACCCTGTCGACTATTCTGCGCCATAGCTCCATCTTCCTGGCTATGGATGTGTGCTGCACCTGTGAGCCAAATAGCTGTGGCTCTACCCGTAGGAGTTCCTCCACCATGCCCCTGAGCTCCTCCTCGGAAAACCGGGGGTGTCTTTGGCGTGACATTGGGTGGTTTGGGTGATGTGTGGGGTGGTGTCAGTGTTGATGTGTGTGGTAATGTGTAGTGGTGTGTGGTGTATTGTGCGTGTATTGTTGTATGGGTGATGGTGTTGTGTGCCTCTGTGTGGTGGGGTTCTCAGTTGCTGTGCTCTCTGTCTCTCTGGCCTTCGTCTCACATTTTTGTTCGTAGGGGTTTGTGGGTGATGTGGGTGTGTGTTTTATATTGTGTTGGGTGTGTGGGAGTGTTGTTTGTATGTGTATCAGGTGTGTGTATTTTGAATTGTCCAATGTGGCGGTGTTTTGGAGATGTGTGTGTATTTTGACCGCCAATGCAATACCGCATTTGAAAGACCACCGCGTGGATTTGTGGGTCGGAATAGCATGGGCGTGTTTCTGTTGGCGTGGAGGTGGAGGTTTTGTTTTCGCCAGTTTTCCACTGACCTTTGATGTGGCGGACTTGTGTGGGTGTCTGAATTTCGGCGGTTTCCGAGATGTGTGTCATAATAGCTGTGGCGGAATTCCGCTGCCGCGGCGGGTATTGGCGGTCTTCTGCACGGCGGTAAGCAGCTTTTACCGCCAATGTTGTAATGACCCTCTTTGTTTGCTTTTTAAAGACTTAAGACACTTTGGGGGTCATTCTGACCCCGGTGGGTGGCGGGAGCCGCCCGCCTGGAGGGAACCGCCAGAATACCGCTGCGCGGTCAAAAGACCGCCGCGGGTATTCTGGGTTTCCCACTGGGCTGGCGGGCGACCGCCAAAAGGCCGCCCGCCAGCCCAGTGGGAAACACCCCTCCATGAGGATGCCGGCTCCGGAGTGGAGGGGGTGCGACGGGTGCAGACACTGAAATCCAAAGCCACAGTCTCACAAGTCTCTACAGTGGGTGGCTTGCCCACTGTGCCATCCTGGGGAGTGCAAAGCCACAGTTTCTCAAGTGGATTACAGACTCCACTGGTACTGGAGGAGGCATGGTGCCCAGAGTGCATCGTGCAGCCCTGCCCGACACAGATCCGGCCCTGCCCCTTCTGCCAATGGGCCAGCGGTGCTTGAGACGGCGGTGCCCAGTGGAGCTGTGCTTGAGATGAAGGGCCCAGCGGAGCTGTGCTTGAGATGAAGGGCCCAGCGGAGCTGTGCTTGAGATGAAGGGCCCAGCGGAGCTGTGCTTGAGATGAAGGGCCCAGTGGAGTGGTGCTTGAAACGGCGGTGCCCACCGGAGCTGTACTTGAGATGAAGGGCCCAGCGGAGCGGTGCTTGAGACGAAGGGCCCAGCGGAGCGGTGCTTGAGACGAAGGGCCCAGCGGAGCGGTGCTTGAGACGAAGGGCCCAGCGGAGCGGTGCTTGAGACGAAGGGCCCAGCGGAGCGGTGATTGAGATGAAGGGCCCAGAGGAGCGGTGCTTGAGATGGCGGTGCCCACCGGAGCGGTGCTTGAGATGAAGGGCCCAGCGGAGCGGTGCTTGAGATGAAGGGCCCAGCGGAGCGGTGCTTGAGATGAAGGGCCCAACGGAGCGGTGCTTGAGATGAAGGGCCCAGCGGAGCAGTGCTTGAGACGGCGGTGCCCACCGGAGCTGTGCTTGAGATGAAGGGCCCACCGGAGCTGTGCTTGAGATGAAGGGCCCAGCGGAGCGGTGCTTGAGATGAAGGGCCCAGCGGAGCGGTGCTTGAGATGAAGGGCCCAGCGGAGCGGTGCTTGAGATGAAGGGCCCAGCGGAGCGGTGCTTGAGATGAAGGGCCCAGCGGAGCAGTGCTTGAGATGGCGGTGCCCACCGGAGCTGTGCTTGAGACGGCGGTGCCCACCGGAGCTGTGCTTGAGACGGCGGTGCCCACCGGAGCTGTGCTTGAGACGGCGGTGCCCACCGGAGCGGTGCTTGAGATGAAGGGCCCAGCGGAGCGGTGCTTGAGATGAAGGGCCCACCGGAGCGGTGCTTGAGATGAAGGGCCCACTGGAGCGGTGCTTGAGATGAAGAGGCCCACCGGAGCTGTGCTTGAGATGAAGGGCCCAGCGGAGTGGTGCTTGAGATGAAGGGCCCAGCGGAGCGGTGCTTGAGACGGCGGTGCCCACCGGAGCGGTGCTTGAGATGAAGGGCCCACCGGAGCTGTGCTTGAGATGAAGGGCCCAGCGGAGCGGTGCTTGAGATGAAGGGCCCAGCGGAGCGGTGCTTGAGATGAAGGGCCCTGTTCAGCGGTGCCTGTCTTGAAGGGCCCTGTTCAGCGGTTCTTGAGACGGCGGTGCCCTGTTCAGCGGTGCTTGTCTTGAAGGGCCCTGTTCAGCGGTTCTTGAGACGGCGGTGCCCTGTTCAGCGGTGCTTGTCTTGAAGGGCCCTGTTCAGCGGTGCTTGTCTTGAAGGGCCCTGTTCAGCGGTGCTTGTCTTGAAGGGCCCTGTTTAGCGGTTCTTGAGACGGCGGTGCCCTGTTCAGCGGTGCTTGTCTTGAAGGGCCCTGTTCAGCGTTTCATGACACGGCGGTGCCCTGTTCAGCGGTGCCTGTCTTGAAGGGCCCTGTTCAGCGGTTCTTGACATGTGTCTCCAGGGCACCATATCCGGCCAATATATGGAGTTCACTCGCCATCCGACTTCTCGCTTCCGGGGCCCTCCTGTGCTGGAGTCCCGGGCCCGTGGGTGTTCTCCTTCACACCCGGAATGGGGCTGGTGGGGCCCTCCTGGGCAGCTCGCCTGCTGCCGGACGTGTCAGCCGTGCTGCCCTTGCCATCCTTCCGTGGTTCCCTGTGGCCCTTGCCTCCCTTTGTAGATGTGCCAGGTGGCACCCCACATCCTGACGGTGCCAGGGTAGTGCCTTTGGAGGCTGCCGTCTTTGCCCTCTCGCGCCGGGCCTTGCCTTTCTTGGTTTTCTTCCCAGGGGGTGGGCTGGCTGTCCCTTTACTGCTGGCCGATGTTGCTGCCCTTGAAGGTGGTGGACTCCAATATCTGTTAGGGTTTGTGCACAGCAAAGAGCATGTCCCCTCTCACTGCACTAGTGGGTTCTGTAATAGCTCCCTTTTAAAATTACTATTGAAAGCCTTTCTTGTTATCTCACCTTCCCCCCCCTAGGCTTCTGTGTATGTTGTTTAATGTGCTGTTTTGTTTACACATTGGGCCTTGCTTTCATCAAGGCTTCTTTAAAACACTCCTCTCTAGGCCATGTGTTAATTTAACTCATTTGCATAATAACTGAATCTCTGTACACCTTTCAAGAACATGTGCAGCATGTGAGGACCACACCCAGCTCTTCAAACCACACCCAGCTCTGCACACCTTTCAAGAACATGTGCAGCATGTGAGGACCACACCCAGCCCTGTCTATAAAAGGCAGCCCTCGAGCCTCGCCCAGTGCTTGTGCTCGTCTACCTCCCGCTTACCTGAGGACAGATCCCTCGGCGCTGGCACTCCTGCTCTCTACAGACTTTCATTGGCTTCAATGGGCGCAGCTGCTGGCTCTTCCTTCTTTCGGTTTCCGGTTCCTCCTTGCCTCAGCCTCTCTCCTACAAGCAACCTGCAAAAGAGAAAGAAGACAAGGTTAGACTGATCAGTATCTCTTGCCAGCAACAAGTAAGTGCAAAACTTTTATTACCTGAAAGAACTTTGACAACAATTTCTGGATTCGTGTATAGACAATTTGAAACAAGATACCTTCCACGAACATTGTGATTCAAACTCTTTGTTACAACAATACTTTGCGGAACTTTGTGAAGCAAACACTTTTTTATGGAACTTTTAAGAATCGAACCGTGGAAACCATTAACAGCAAGGCAAACAGTAAATCAAGGACTTGCACAAATTACATGCTGTATTTTGACGTAAAAGTACAGTATTTGTTTTATAAAAGATTCTGGAAATATGGGAAAAGTGAGTCTGCTATTGGCAATTTAGGCTTTAGTTATATTAAGATGAATGTTTGATATTGATAATTCTGATAACGGTATTTGTTTAATGTTTTAGAAGCTTTAGAGTAATAGAAATCACATCCCAGAGCAGTAACACATTCCAAACCTGGAAACTAGAGACCAGGATCCAAGAGGTACTTTTAGAAGAAAATTTCTAATAAATAAAGGGATAGTCAGGAACCCAGTTAGGAATAGGATGTACTTATCTGTTCTTTGTTTATGTTTCATTAGGCACCAGTTTCTACCGAAGTCAGAGAGGGACGCAGATTTGTGCAGCACTTCAACAGTGGAAACACAGTTGTCTCTTTATTTTATTTTATCCACTTCCCTTGAGCTTCTGTTCTTAGTGCACTGTTTTAAAAACTAGTGTGCTGGAACAAGCAGTTTCAGGGTGGGGTCGGATTGTCTTCAACCTCCATCAGAACTGAACAAGGACTCAGGTGAGCTGGGCTTTGACAGAAGCACAAGCCTTAAATAAAAAATAAAAATTTCAGTTCTGGTGGACGATGAATATCGGGGAAGAAATAGAGGGCATTGACGTCACGGATATGGCGCAGGCCCTAAATGAGGACTTGGCTCATAATGAATCAGTGTCTGGCATCTTGCAACATATGCTAGAGGAAATAGAGAGATTAAAGATGGAGAATACCTCTTTAAAACAGGATTTAAGCAGGTATAAATTTAGGGTATCTCAGTGGAACACAGCTTTTACGCCTTTGTTTAAAACCTCCTCAGAGACAGGGGCGCCATCAAAACATACAACTTTGCCTCCCCCAGTTGAGGTCACTGTTAATGTTCCTAATGCTGTGCCCTTAGCAGCACCTGAACGTTTTCATGGAGATAGTAACAAATTCCATGTTTTTATCAATCAATGTCAATTACACTTCGTTTGTAAGCCACAACAGTTCCCTACTGATGCTACGAAAGTGGCATTCGTCTTGTCTTATTTGGGTGGCACAGCAGCCAATTGGTCAATTCCTTTCGTGGAGAGAGATGATCCCATCCTCCATAATTGGAATCAATTTAAACGTACCATGACCAGCCTTTTTGCAAAACACACTTTCATGCAGGCAAGTGATAATGAGCTTTTAAATCTTAAACAAGGTAACAAGGATTTATTGACCTATCTCACTAGTTTTAATCGTTTGCTCACCGAGACACACTGGCCAGAAGAAAAGTGTGTCTCCCTTTTCTATAAAGGTTTGAGAGACGAGTTAAAAGACGCGCTGGCTCATATCGTTGATTTGCCAGAAGACTATTCGGACTTTGTAGATTTAGTTGTGAAATTAGAACATAGACTAGGAGAAAGAAAGGGAGATAAATACAAACTGGAATCACGGTTAACTTGTATTAGACACGAGAAGAAAGACCCAGATAATAAACTCCCTGAACCTGAGCCTATGCAAATAGGGACACTCAGAGGTTCACTCACATCAGAGGAAAAAGAAAGAAGGAAAAAACTTCAATTATGTTTATATTGTGGAAGGGCAGGTCACTTTGCCAGAGAATGTCCAGTAAAGCCTAAAAATCCACGAAAGGGTGCTGTTTCCTCCACCTCCTCAACTGAATCGGGAAACGATTAAGCTCGACAAGGGGAGAGGTTACTTGTTCGAGAAAACATCTTAATCAAACCTCTAATGCTGCAGCCTTCATGGTACCGCACATACGTAGACATTTCATAATTCAGGTCGTTTTAATTGTTACTACCCAAGTGAGGCATTCTCTCCCTGTCCTACTGGACTCAGGCGCGACAGGAAATTTTGTGGATAATAAGTTAGCTGAAAACTTAGGACTTCCTATGTGCCTAAAGCCTTGTCCAGAAGCAGTATGTGCAGTGGATGGGTCAGAATTGACCTCTGGATTAATCACAAAACAAACAAGTCCACTTGTTATGGTCTGTCAGAACGGGCACACAGAGGTGATTAGCTTTGATCTGATAGATACTCCTAATTTTGGTTTGATTCTCGGGGTACCCTGGTTAACAACTCATAACCCAAAAATTGATTGGGTGAATAGAAATGTTACTTTGGATTCCTCTTTCTGTAGAACCAATTGCTATCAAGAAGCAGGTACAGAACAGAGTACAGTATTACACTGTGCTAGTGTTATACAAGATGAACCAAGTCTCCCTCCTGAATATTCTGACTTTAAAGACGTCTTTGATCCAGTAAAGGCTAGTGTGCTGCCCCCACATAGGTCTTATGACTGTCGTATAGATCGTATCCCAGGGGCCCCTTTACCTAATAACAGAGTATATGCTTTGACTGACGAAGAAACCAAATACTTAAGAACCTACCTAGATGACCTACTACAGTCTGGGTTCATCCGTCATTCCACATCTCCGGTGTCATCTCCACTCTTTTTTATCCTGAAGCCGGATAAATCCCTGCGCGCGTGTATCGATTATAGAGGACTAAATAAGGCTACAATAAAGAATAAATATCCTCTTCCTCTAATACCTGTGTTGTTGGATCAGTTAAGACATTCTACTGTATACACTAAACTAGATCTGCGGGGAGCTTACCACCTGGTCCGAGTAAAAGAGGGGGATGAGTGGAAGACAGCTTTCAAGACAAAGTTTGGTTTATTTGAGTACACAGTAATGCCCTTTGGGTTATGTAATGCCCCTGCGGCCTTTCAGTTCTTTATAAATGAGGTCCTACACGAATTCCTGGACGTTTGTGTCATAGTATACATAGACGACATCCTCATTTACTCTAAGAACTCAGAAGAACATACCCAACATGTTCGTGCAGTATTATCAAAGTTAAAAGAAAATCATCTTTTTGCTAAGTTAGAAAAGTGTACTTTTAATGTCAGCAAGGTGGACTTTTTAGGATACTGCCTGTCACCTCAAGGAATAACTATGGATGTAAAGAAAATCAGTGCTATTGCTGATTGGCCAGAACCATCCTCTGTAAAAGATATTCAGAAATTTCTGGGTTTCGCCAATTTTTATAGGAGGTTTATTGCACATTTCGCAGACATTGCGGCCCCAATAACTACCTTGTTGCGGAAAGGGCAACGATTTCTTTGGTCTGATGAGGCGGCACACGCCTTTCAACTCCTAAAACAAAAGTTCACTTCAGCCCCAATTCTGAAACATCCTGATCCTCACTTGCCTTTTTTTGTTGAAGCGGATGCTTCACAAGTAGCTTTAGGAGGAGTTCTCTCTCAACGAGATGCAGTAGATGGCCAGTTACATCCTATAGCCTTCTATTCCAAAAAGTTATTACCAGCTGAACAAAGTTACACTGTGGCTGAAAGGGAACTACTAGCTATCAAAGTAGCCTTTTCAGAATGGAGGCACCATTTAATGGGAGCCAAGTACCCAGTTACAATCTTTTCTGACCATAGGAACCTACAGTTTTTTGGATCACTTAAAGCACTAACACCACGTCAGATGCGCTGGTTAATTTTTTTTAGCACATTTGACTTTGTAATAACCTATAGACCAGGTGCACAACAAATTAAATCTGATGTGTTATCTAGATACGGACATACTTCAGACATGAAACAAGATAAAATAGGAGAACCCATTATTCCTCCCCAAAAGTTTTTGGCACCAGTACAACAGAAGGATTTCATCACAGATCTATATAATGCACACATGCAAATAGCACCTCAGGATTGGTTAAAAGATTCCCATAACACAATACAACGAGGTTTATTGTATCACAACAACATGCTGTTAGTGCCCACCTCTGAATTACAAACACAGGTGATAATTTGGCATCACGCCTCACCGTTGGCAGGTCATCCTGGTTGGGTAAAAACCCTGGAAAATTTGCAAAAACACTTTTGGTGGGACACTATAAGAAAGGACATTAAGCAATTTGTCACTACCTGTCCAATTTGTGCAAGACATAAATCTTCTCATAAGGCCCCTGACGGTTTGTTAATACCAATGCCAACACCCAAGCAACCTTGGCACACTGTGAGCGTGGACTTTATTGTAGGTTTACCACCTGTAAAATCTTTCACAACAGTGTTGGTTATAGTGGATTTTTTATCTAAAATGGCACATTTTGTACCATTACGGAAATTACCCACGGCGGCAGAATTTGCCGATATTTTTATAACTGAAATTGTGTGTTTACATGGTTTGCCAAGCAAAGTGGTGTCAGACCGAGGGAGCCAGTTCAACTCTAAATTTTGGAAAGAATTATGTAAAAAACTGAAAATAGATGTGGCATTATCCACTGCTTTCCACCCAGAGACAGATGGACAGACTGAACGACTGAACCAAACCTTACTTCAAACGCTACGTTGTTTATTGGCTGATTATTCTAGTGAATGGTTGGAAGCTCTCCCTGTAGCGGAGTTTGTTTATAATAATACTGAGCATTCAGCTCTACTTTGCTCACCATTCTATTTCTTGCAGGGGTATCATCCAAGAGCTATACCCATTTTGTTAGAAGATTCTCTGTTACCTACAGTAACGGATAGACTAACAAGGTTAGGTGACATACAAGACAAAGCCAGGAAACATTTATTAAAGTACAAGGAAAGCATGAAAAGACAAGCAGACAAACACAGATCTGAGGCCCCAATGTATAAAATCGGTGACAAGGTATGGCTCTCCACAAAGAACCTAAACATAGAAGGATCCCGAAAGCTGCAACCACGTTTCATTGGACCCTTTAGTATAACTGCCATAGTAAACCCGGTAACAGTAAAATTAGATTTACCAAAAGAATATCCAATACATACTACATTCCATGTGTCCTTGCTTAAGCCGTACAATCCAAAAACCCGACCTGAACCACCATCTCCACCCATACCAATTAAGGGAAATCTAGAATATGAAGTGAAAAGCATAAAAGACTCAAAAAGAATTCGGGGACGTCTGTTTTATTTAGTAGAATGGAAAGGATATGATGAATCTGAGAATTCATGGGAACCAGCATCATATGTACATGCCCCACAGCTGATTAGACGGTTTTATTTAAAAAATCCAGGAAAACCCCGTCCTGTAGGAGGGCCTTTGAGGGGGGTAACTGTTAGAGTTTGTGCACAGCAAAGAGCATGTCCCCTCTCACTGCACTAGTGGGTTCTGTAATAGCTCCCTTTTAAAATTACTATTGAAAGCCTTTCTTGTTATCTCACCTTCCCCCCCCTAGGCTTCTGTGTATGTTGTTTAATGTGCTGTTTTGTTTACACATTGGGCCTTGCTTTTATCAAGGCTTCTTTAAAACACTCCTCTCTAGGCCATGTGTTAATTTAACTCATTTGCATAATAACTGAATCTCTGTACACCTTTCAAGAACATGTGCAGCATGTGAGGACCACACCCAGCTCTTCAAACCACACCCAGCTCTGCACACCTTTCAAGAACATGTGCAGCATGTGAGGACCACACCCAGCCCTGTCTATAAAAGGCAGCCCTCGAGCCTCGCCCAGTGCTTGTGCTCGTCTACCTCCCGCTTACCTGAGGACAGATCCCTCGGCGCTGGCACTCCTGCTCTCTACAGACTTTCATTGGCTTCAATGGGCGCAGCTGCTAGTTCTTCCTTCTTTCGGTTTCCGGTTCCTCCTTGCCTCAGCCTCTCTCCTACAAGCAACCTGCAAAAGAGAAAGAAGACAAGGTTAGACTGATCAGTATCTCTTGCCAGCAACAAGTAAGTGCAAAACTTTTATTACCTGAAAGAACTTTGACAACAATTTCTGGATTCGTTTATAGACAATTTGAAACAAGATACCTTCCACGAACATTGTGATTCAAACTCTTTGTTACAACAATACTTTGCGGAACTTTGTGAAGCAAACATTTTTTTATGGAACTTTTAAGAATCGAACCGTGGAAACTATTAACAGCAAGGCAAACAGTAAATCAAGGACTTGCACAAATTACATGCTGTATTTTGACGTAAAAGTACAGTATTTGTTTTATAAAAGATTCTGGAAATATGGGAAAAGTGAGTCTGCTATTGGCAATTTAGGCTTTAGTTATATTAAGATGAATGTTTGATATTGATAATTCTGATAACGGTATTTGTTTAATGTTTTAGAAGCTTTAGAGTAATAGAAAGCACATCCCAGAGCAGTAACACATTCCAAACCTGGAAACTAGAGACCAGGATCCAAGAGGTACTTTTAGAAGAAAATTTCTAATAAATAAAGGGATAGTCAGGAACCCAGTTAGGAATAGGATGTACTTATCTGTTCTTTGTTTATGTTTCATTAGGCACCAGTTTCTACCGAAGTCAGAGAGGGCCGCAGATTTGTGCAGCACTTCAACAGTGGAAACGCAGTTGTCTCTTTATTTTATTTTATCCACTTCCCCCCTTCCCTTGAGCTTCTGTTCTTAGTGCACTGTTTTAAAAACTAGTGTGCTGGAACAAGCAGTTTCAGGGTGGGGTCGGATTGTCTTCAACCTCCATCAGAACTGAACAAGGACTCAGGTGAGCTGGGCTTTGACAATATCCCTGTACTATGGACCTTGTAGGTCCAGGGGTTGTGGTGGCTGAGGTGCTGATTGGACTCTTACGAGATGGAGGGGGTGGGTCAGGTGATGGAAAGAGGTTAATTTTGGACAGGAAAAACATTTTAGGAGCAGTGGGAAGGGTAGGTGCAGTGGGTATGGGAGTGGAGGAAGAGGATGTGGTTGTAGGAGAGTCAAGTGTGGTTTCTTTGGGTGCAGGTGCTTGTGACGGAGGCTGTCGTGAGGTGGATGGCTGTTGGGTGGGTGGCTGCGTTTGTGTGGTTTGGAAGAGGGGGTGACAGACACACTGGGAGAGGACACAGGGGACGTGTAAATGGCAGTGGGGGTGGTGACTGCACGTGTGCGGAGTGTTCTGGTGGGTGTGCTGGTGATGGACGTAGTGGCTGATGATGTTGTGCATGCAAGTGTGAGTGGAGACGTCACAGGGAGGGAGGAGGGAGACGAGGAGGAGGGGGACACAGAGGAGGCTGTGGCTGTTGGTATGTCTGCATGTGGCTGTTGCTTGTGTGAATGCTTGTGTGATGTGTGGTGCTTATGTCTGGATGAGCTGCCCTTGGGTGTTGAGGTGTGTGCAGGCTGGTCTGTAGGTGTGTCTGGGATAGGCAGAGGAACAGGGGAGTGGGACTGGGTGGAGGAAGTTGGAGGAGGGAGGCAGGAGACAGGGACAATGGCTGCCGTCAGTGCTGAGGCCAGAGCATTGAACGATCGCTGATGGGCAGCCTGACCCGAATGAATGCCCTCCAGGTATGCATTGCTCCGGTGCACCTCCCTTTCTACCCCCTGGATGGCATTCAAAAGGGTAGACTGCCCAACAATGAGCGTCCTGAGGAGGTCAATGACCTCCTCACTGAGGGCAGCAGGGGTAACTGGGGCAGGGCCTGAGGTGCCTGGGGCGAAGGTGATGTCCGCCTTCGTGTGCGAGCGGGCACGGGGCGATCGCAGAGGGGCTGCTGGGAGGGCGGAGCTGGTGCGCTGGGTGGCGGCTGTATCTGTTGTTGCGGTGGGCACGGATGTTGCTGCCACCACAAGGGAGCTCCCTTCCGAGGACGTGTCTGTGTCGCTGATGTCTCCACGTGTCCCCGTTGTGGAGCTCCCCTCGCCCTCCGTCTCATTGGTGAACTCCGAGTCGGTTGCATGGCCCTCCAGGGCCATGTGAGATGCAGCTCCCTCGTGCTCCGATGCCACTTCTCCTCCGCCTGATGATGCTAATGCACACATGAACAGGAAGAGCAGCAAACAAGGGGGGTGGGGAAATGAAGACATGTTGAGTGCATCCATTGGCAACACAGTTGGCGGAGAGGACAGACACAGAAGCCCCCTGCACTACGCCGCGCACTTGGGGTACACTACTCAATCATTGGGACTTGGCCTACAAGCCTATGGACGACTACTGCACACATAGGTGACACAGGGCCATGGATAGCTGTACTTGGCACCCTACAGAGGTGGGGGGCGGGGGCACAGGGCCATGCCTTACGGAGGGGCCTAGCCTACAGAAATCGCCCTGGCCTAGGGATACCCACAGCCCTCCTCCCCCACCCAGGCGCCTCCACTGCGCACAAAGTCAGCAGAATGTGTTTGTACTCACCCCCTTGTGTCTGCTGTGATGTCCTCACGCGCCCATCCACATCGGGGTAGGCCACCGCCAGGATCCGGAACATCAGGGGGGTCAATTGACGACTGGCACCCCTCCTACGTTGGGAGGCCATCCCCAGCAGAGCCTCCGCGGTCTTCCTGCTCCCGCGGCGGATGTCCTCCCACCTCTTGCGGCAGTGGGTGCCCCGTCTGTTGTGGACCCCCAGGGTCCGGACGTCCTTGGCGATGGCACGCCAAATGTCAATTTTCTGGTGGGCGCTGACCTACGTGACATGTACAGGGAGAGAAGAATAATCATCACCTTCTGCATGCTCGATGTGAGTGGCCCCCCATCCCCACCCTTGCCATGGGGCACATGCTCTCATCCGTCGTTTGATGCATGCCTCAATCGCTTCCCTCCCCACCATCTTTCATCCACCCGACTCAACACAGGCATTGCCCCCAAAGCATGCTCCCAGTGTACTTACCTGTTGGTCTGGAGGACCGTAGAGTAGCGCATACTGGGGGAGGACCCCATCCACGAGTTTCTCCAATTCTTCAGAAGTGAAGGCAGGGGCCCTTTCCCCAGTCGCAGCAGCCATTGTATCTTCCAGACCGAGGTCACAGCAGCACTTGCAGTATAGGTCCTCTCCTGTGGATGATCAGGTCTCGAGTGATTAAGCAGATAGAAAATGGCGGTCACATCCGCGGCGGTGCGTACCGCGGCGGTGCGTACCGCGACCGCCGGCGCACTTCGTCATTGGCTCCTGAAACGCATAGGATTCAATGTTAACCAATGCGGCTTAGCGCCGCGGTCTTCGACCGCCTACCGCCACGGTGTGCCAAGCCAGCGTATTGACCTCACATCCCATTGTCGCACTTCACAGGTCAGGCAGCTGCCATTTCAAGGGCCCACATGGCTTAATTTCTACTGCGTCACACATGCCTAGGCCTTGCATCGACACTCATACAAGCCATTCAATGCATATAGAATCGTGTACTGTGCAAGCTGTGGGAACTTACCTGTGGGTTGATTGACTCTGTGCTCCCTGTTGTCCTTCCTAGGCACCGTCCGCTGGGACTTGCGAGGAGATGGAGGAATGTTCCCGTGTACAGACCGCTGGTGGACCTGTCGACAATGGAGGAACGACATGTCATTCTGACATACAGGCTTGACCGAGCCACTATACATGAACTGTGTGCCCAGCTGGAGGCAGACCTGATGTCACCCATCCGCCAACCCACAGGGATCCCCCCTCTAGTGCAGGTGCTGTCAGTACTCCATTTCTTAGCAAGTGGGTCATTTCAAACAACAGTGGCCATTTCATCAGGGATGTCTCAGCCTATGTTTTCCAAGGTGTTGTCCAGAGTGTTGTCTGCCCTGCTCAAACACTTGCGGAGATGCATCGTTTTCCCTGAGGTGGGGAATTTGCCTACAGTGAAGGGTGATTTCTATGCCCTTGGACATATTCCCAACATCATTGGTGCCATTGATGGGACACATGTGGCTTTGGTACCCCCCAGTGAAAGTGAACAGGTGTACAGGAACAGAAAAAGTTATAATTCCATGAATGTCCAGGTGGTCTGTTTGGCTGACCAGTACATCTCCCATGTAAATGCCAAGTTCCCTGGGTCAGTGCATGACACGTACATCATGCGAAATAGCAGCATCCCTTATGTGATGGAACAAATACGGAGACACCGTGTGTGGCTAATTGGTGACTCAGGTTACCCCAACCTGTGATGGTTACTGACCCCAGTGAGGAATCCCAGGACAAGGGCAGAGGAACGCTACAATGAGGCCCATGGGCGAACTAGGAGGATTATAGAAAGAACCTTCGGCCTCCTGAAGGCCAGGTTTAGGTGCCTGCATATGACAGGTGGATCCCTAATGTACTCACCAAAGAAGGTGTGCCAGATCATTGTGGCCTGCTGTATGCTTCACAACCTGGCATTGCGACGCCAGGTGCCTTTTCTGCAGGAGGATGGTCCAGATGGTGGTGTTGTAGCAGCTGTGGAGCCTGCAGAGAGTGAAGAGGAGGAAGACGAAGAGGACGACACAGACAACAGGGACACAGTGATACAGCAGTATTTTCAATAACACACAGGTAAGAATCAACACCGGCATTTTACATTTACTTACAGTCTCCTGCCTCTCTACTGTCTGTCCTTTTCACCCAGTGGATGCTAACAGAGTTGTGACTTTCCCTTCCAATTTCAGAGATGTGGGCCCCACTGCATGACCTCTGCTTTGTTTGCCCATGGACTACAGCTGTGTGACAGTGGTATGTTGTCATCACAATGTAACTGGTCATTTTTGCACGTTTATGTCTAATACATATTTTCAAAAAAACAGGCAGACTCCAGATTATTTGTGTGCAATAAGTGTGTTTATTAAAGTGCTCAATTTTGGGACATGTTTGAAAATCGGTGATGGGTGATGGTGGAGGAATGTCCATGGCAGAGTCCAGATTCTCAGTATCACAGGTGCATTGTCCATATGCCTGTGGAAGGTGGAGCAGGGGCAGTTTAAGGTTGGACAGGGTGACAATGTGGGACAGTGGGATGACATCAGGGGGTATCCTTTCCTGGCGGGGGTCTTGGCATCCTACTCTGTCTTCTTCCTAGATCTCAGGCCCCGCTTGCGGGGTGGTTCTTCTTCTGCAGGAGGTGGGGTTCTGGTGGCAGGTTGTTGCTGTGTCGGGCCTCCTGTCCACTAGCGCCAGCGGAGGTAGTAGGCTGTTCCTGGTCCATGCTAGTGACAGGGGCCCTTTGTGGTGCCACATGGTCCCGCAATGTGGTGACAATCTGGTTGAGAGCCACAACGATGGTGCCCATTGCGGAACTAATGTTTCTCAGTTCTTCCCTGAACCCCATAAACTGTTCCTCCTGCAGTACCTGGATCTCCTGGAACCTGGCCAGGACTGTCGCCATCGTCTCCTGGGAGTGGGGGTATGCTCCCATGATGGAGGTGAGACCCTCGTGGAGAGTGGGTTCCCTGGGCCTGTCCCCCCCCCCTGTCGCACAGCAGCCCTCCCAGTTCCCCTGTTTCCCTGGGCCTCTGTCCCCTGGACCGTGTGCCCACTACCACTGCCCCCAGGTCCCTGTTGTTGTTGGGGTGGTGGGTTCACCTGGGTTCCCTGTAGTGGTGGACACACCGCTGATTGACGTGTCCTGGAGACAGAGGCATGGGCCCGCTGGGTGGGTGCTGTGCTGGTGTTCCCAGAGGGGGGTAGGTCTGCTGTAGCCTGTGGCTGTCTGAGGGGAACCGACTGTCCCGAGGTCCCCGATGGGCCGGGCTGGTCATCTGGGTCCAGGGAGACAGAGCTGCTGTCATCACTGGGGGCCTCTTCTGGGGGTGGGATGGACATTTCTGGATCCTCCTGGGCGGTGTGGTGGCGTTCGGGTCCTGCAGGGGTATAAGAGTATGGTTATTGCTTCTGTGTGTGCCATAGCGTGCAATGGGTGGGTGCCCGTGTACCCCAGTGCTGGCATTCCTTTGTGGGGGCTGTTGTGACGGCGGTTTGTGGGGGAGATGTGTATGTGCAGTGGGCATGCTTAGGTGATGGCTGTCGATGGTTTGTGGTGGCATGCAGGGTTTGGTGTTGGGATGGGTGGGTTGTGATGGTGAGACATTAGCAACGAGGATGTGTGATGGTGGTGGGGGGGAGGGTGGGGGTATGAGTTGGCATGCTGGTGGGGTGGGGGTGATGAAGTAGTGGAGATGAGACTTACCAGAGTCCATTCCTCCGCCTACTCCTGCGAAGCCCTCAGGATGCCGGATGTTCAAGACCTGTTCCTCCCATGTTGTAAATTCTGGGGGTTGAGGTGGGGGTCTGCCGCCAGTCCGCTGCACCGCGATGTTGTGCCTGGATACCATGGAACGCACCTTCCCCCGTAGGTCGTTCCACCGCTTCCTGATGTCGTCCCGATTTCGTGGATGCTGTCCCACAGCGTTGACCCTGTCCACTATTCTTTGCCATAGCTCCATCTTCCTGGTAATGGTGGTTTGCTGCACCTGTGTCCCGAAAAGCTGGGGCTCTACCCGAACTATTTCCTCCACCATGAACCTGAGTTCTGCGTCTGAGAACCTGGGGTGTCTTTGGGGTGCCATGGGGTGGTGTGGATGAGGTGTGGGGTGGTGTTTGCGGGGATGAGTGTGGTGAGTGTAGTGGTGTGTGGTGTTTTGTGCGTGGTTGTTGTGTGGGTGATGGTGTAGTGTGCCTCTGTGTGATGGTGTTCTCTATTCTGTGGTGTCTCTCTCTGGGCTTCTTCTCTGATTTGTGGTCGTAGGGGTTTGTGAGTGATGTGGGTGTGTGTTTTATAGTTAATTGGGTGTGTGGGAGTGTTGTGTGTATGTGTCTCAGGTGTGTGTATTTCAAATTGTCCAATGTGGCTGTGTTTTGGAGCTCTATGTGTATTTTGAGCGTGGCGGTGTGTACCGCCAATGGAATACCGCGGTTGAAAGACCGCCGCGTGGATTCGTGGGTCGTAATGGCATGGGCGTTTTTCTGTTGACGTGACGGTGGAGGTTTGGTCTTCGCCAGTTTAACGCTGGCCGTTGGTGTGGCGGACTTTTGTTGATGTCGGGTTTTTGGCGGTTTGCCTCTTGAGGGTCAGAATGACCGTGGCGGTTTACCGCGACCGCAGCGGTGTTGTGGCCGCCTTCTGACCGGCGGTAAGCGCCTTTTACCGCCGAGGTCAGAATGACCCCCTTTATATCACTTTTCAGTGATATCTTTACAAATTCACATTGCAACTTTATTCGTTTTGACCTACAATTATCCTGATAAATATTATATATTTTTCTAAACAATGTGTGGTGTATTTTTGTGGTGCTATATGGTGGTATTGTATGATTTATTGCACAAATACTTTACACATTGCCTTCTAAGTTAAGCCTGACTGCTCGTGCCAAGCTACCAGAGGGTGGGCACAGGCTGATTTTGGATTGTGTGTGACTTACCCTGACTAGAGTGAGGGTTCTTGCTTGGACAGAGGGTAACCTGACTGCCAACCAAAAACCCAATTTCTAACACTGTCTGTCAGCAGACTGGGGCCCTCACACACAAAAGACAGGGGTGCACAGGGGTTGTCTCAGGGACTAGTTCCCTGAGCTCATACCCATGGTAAATGGAAGGGTATCACATTCACTTTTATATTACACCCTCACATTCAGCCCAGTGCAGTATTATTAGTGGAAGCAACAGGAGTGCTCAGGCATCCCACATTTACTGGACTGGTGCTTGCAATGCCAGTTCACTAAAAGCGTTCACGCCTGACACAGATGTGTGTCTCTAGGGAGACAAAAGAATGCTATAGGTGCTGGTTTCCCAGCATCCTTGCCACCGAAGTGAGGAGAAGACAGAAAAGGAGACTACGTGGAAGTGCGGATACACCCTTGCTATCTGCCCTGGACAGGGGCAGCTGAATTTCCACGGAAATTTCCAGAATCCACCAAAAATTCAAGCAGACAGATGCTCTTGCAGATAGTAATGAACCCATGTTTATTCAAATATGCAGTCGTGCACACAGGAGTGGGTACTTGCCCTATTAACCTGGGTGCTTCCTGTCCATGCACCGGTGTTTAGGATCATACTCGGCTAGAAGGAGAAATGGGAATACTACCAGTGAAATGGGGAGCCAGTTCCATGCTACGACTGCACTACAGACAGAAGGTACAACCTAATACGCTAACAATAAAGATTCAATCAACGTGGATAGAATCAACATTCACTGTATCACAAGAGGAAAATACACCAGCACAGGGAATTAATGAACACACAGCAAATCAGCTCCTGGTAAGTGGCAATGCTGAAAATCTGATTACGTGGACTATAATCTCTAGCAGGTGACAAAGACACAAGAACTAAGTGAAAATATTGTCACTCCAGACAGGGACACTATAAGGTGTAGGTAGTAAGTGCACACCTCACACAAAAATAAAATGAAACGGTACCATCTGTTCTCATGTACATACAGTATAGCCACCCTCTGTATGCAGTGATATACCCAACCGTCAGGCCCTGCCCTCGGTACCTGGCAATTACTCAACCATCAGGTGCTATCTCCAGGGCCCAGTGACCTCAACAGGTCATGTAAAACAAACAATGTGCATGCAATAAATGCAGGGACCACCTGACATATATCATATCCAGCTCCCTCCCCTCTAAACCACCTTCCTCTTGTAACCAGGGGAGCCCCTTGTTGCAACCGGAGACCCCACTGGTGTCTGGAGCCCAAAATTACTCAACTGTGAGGCGTCCCCTCGGTATGAGCTGGTGAGGAGGGTGGAAGGGGGAATCCACACCGGAGCACCAGCTGCCCAGCGCCGTAAACCATAAAACACGCAAATCAGCAGACATTGAGGCAAAAGAAGATATCCTGAAATATACTGCATAGAAAATCAGCAGTGTCCAAAATAGAACAGTATAGCAAGCCAAAACAGTGAGGAGCAGAAATATAACTAGGGCAGAACAGTGAGGACACTCACCAGGTGTTCGCAGATGTAGAAGCGGAGGAAGGGGGGCCTCACTGCAGAGAAGTCAGGAGAGAGGCGGCCGGCCAGAGGGACCTGGTAGGCGTCCGCCACCCACAGCACCAAAGCGATGGGAGCGGTGTCCAAGCTATCCACCTAGGACCACATTCTCCACCAGAGATGTCAAAGCTCCTTCAAATAAAGAAATACAGACCGAATCAAGTTTCAAATGCAATATGTTCGTGATCACGGAGCCAAGTGTCCTTGAACACATGACCAATTTAGAGAAGTTCTATTGGGTCTTTTATACATAAAAACACAAAGGCCTGAAAGCACATTGTCTAATCAGAATAACAGAAAGATACCATCTTCATCAATATATGATGTGATGTTAATAAGGAGATGTGCATATTATACAAACAATGTGTACCCAGCCAATCACCAACCTAGATTAGGCCAGGTGGCCTGCATGCTAATAGCGTATCTAGTGTGAGCCTGAAATTAAAGCTATATATATATATGGTTATAGATCTACCTGGCTGTTTCTGGTGTAAGGCAGGCACCTGCATACCGTGTGATGGGTTTTTGAGCAAACCTTGCATTACAAGCGGTTTCAGCAGAGTACATTAGTTTAATATAGGTCATCTGACCTTTTGCATACATTTTGCAGGCCTGTACCTCATTTAGTATCACAGACTGGGGACAAGCCTGTGGAGATACAAACTGGATTATTTTAGCCAGTTTTCACAACTCCACCCCTAGTTGAGCCAACTTTACAAATGTAAAGTTATTTCTGCCAAAAAGGAGCAGTAGTAAGTCCAGGCCCAACATGGTCAAAAATTGATACTGAAACACCCTCCTATAGGACATAATTGAGGTAGGGACCTAAAAGAAAACACCCAAGGAAATAGTGCTCAATTAAATAATTTAAATCAGGTAAAATTATAAATAAATTTAATGTAATATTAGAAAATTAATGCCAACTCTGTGCTCCTGTGAAGGAGAAAATCAACATGGGTATCGCCCAGAATATGTTTATTGTTAAGATAAGTGCATATTTGAGTAGCCACAATATTTTAACGTATTTTGGCAACTGCAGGACACAGTCTGATTGGAGGATATTTAGCTGTGTTGATGGGATCTAAATTTAATTTCTTTAGTAATGGTCAAACTATACCTTGTTTCAACTGATTGGGGACAGTTCTGAAATGAAGCAAGTGACTAATAATATTGTACAGTATAGTAAGAAATTGATCCAAAGTACAACCCGATTTTCAGGCCATCACATATTTGGAAAATAGTACTGTCAAGATTTAGAAAAACTGAAGAATAGTGACTGCTTGGTTGCTGCAGTGGCTTTTTTTTTTTTTTTAGGCGGGTGTTTGTTGGCTGCAAAGTTTGTACTGAAATGGTTAGTGTGTCCTTGCGTTTTGTCTGGGATTGGTATGACTGAGCGTTACTGGATAGGATAGATCACGTGGGAGTAAGGAAATAGATATTTGTGTGGAGGCAAAAATAAAAACCATCTAGTGAGGATATTTTCTGGACGGAAGCAAACTGGGAGGAAATTAGCAAAAGTTAAAACATTGATAGCTAATGGTATGAATGAGCACCCCAGCAGTGTGCAGGCTAACTAGAAAACCACACAGTGGAGGAACCTTCACTTTAACAAATATGAACAAAAGAAACAGTAAGAAAAAAAGCTTTGGAATGGAGGGAAGAGGTTAATTGGATAAGAAAATAGATGTAAAATCTGAGCCAAACACAAACCTATACCATGGTACTAGGCCTGACAGCCTTAGGGTGGTGCAAGCGCTTCTGGTCCTTAGTAAGTAAACTTACAAGGGGACGCGTATAGGTCGAAGAACCTTTTGAAATGCATGGAGTAGACTAGTCATGCAGTGACTACTGAACCAATAATTTAAATCAATAATCAAGAAACATTTTATAGAAAAACACCTTAAAACCATCTACTCATGAATAACCACAACTCGGTAAAGGTTAACAATTTTTATTTCCCTGTTGATTACAACTCTAAATCATCCTGTTAATTCAATCTTTATTCAATCCACTCAGTTTATTAATTTATTAATAGAACATCATCACTTGAAGAAAACATATGCAACAATGCAATTTCATAAACTAAGAATTCCAGCATTAATAGCAAAGTTCAGCAAATAAGTTCATCAGTCATTTGTCACTGTCAATGTCACCCTTAACAGCCTGCCTAACCAAGATTAGCATCAGCATGTGGGTCTTCATGCGAAAACAATTTGGAGAAAACATTAATTTGGAAAAATCTACCTAAAAAGAATTCTATAATCAGTGCAGTTGGTACCTCAAGGAAAAGGCATAAAAATCGTCAGTCACATTCTCATAGCTACCTATCCAGGATGGATCAGCAACAAGACAGTCTTCGTCTTCAGGTCATCAATTAGTCAGCTACAGATCAGGCTCACAAATTGAGCCCAATGTCAGCACCCCAGACAGCGTCTCCTGACATCATCAATTTGCTCCTTGCATCTCTGAATTTTAGCACCCTGTCATGACTTTTTACTAGGGTCTCCCAGTCAGTCAGTCAGTCAGCAGATATAATTTTAACCTATAGTTTTTGTTTGCCGAATCTACTAATTTCAATATTAGTTTGTTCACAAGATGTGGATTGGTTCTCCATACGATGTTCTCATCATCTGGCTCTTCAGGTATCGAAACTGTTGCATGTTCTTCTTCAGTCAGTGCCTCTATTGTTCAAGCCCTGGGAAAGTACATTTAGCCTGCTCTGCATATAATTGTATCAAATTGTCGTCTTCATCTCCTGTCTGCCGGTACATTGCAGAAAATTCTAGCTAAGTAACTTTAACATCGAGCGGGTCATGATCAGTGTGTGCTTCCAGTGCCTTGAAAAGCGTTTAGTATTTCAGCTCTTCGAGTGTGCGAGGCCCAGGGAAACTAGGCCTCTAGTCCAGCTAACTTATCACTACAAATTAATGCAAAACATAGGTTATACATCTCATTATGACATATTATTACATTTTTCTCGTATTTTCATTATTTCATACCTTTCGGATATTTTAGTATACATGGTGATCACTCCCCAAGGGCACATTTTCAAACCTGCACATTATTTTTCTATGATTAATTTCTCTATGCATTTCTCATTGGTAAACACATATACATCATTAATAATTTTCTTAATTAGCATATCTGCTTCAACAGTCCCTCCTCTGATGACTAAATATGTCATCACACCTTTCCTTATCAACATCTTTACAATTCGGTTTCTGATGTACCTTGTCTTCTTCTTGAATTATCTCTATAGATTCTTCTCCTGGGTTGTTCTTCACTCCTCTGATCATCTTTAGACCTTAAGCTGTTAGTGTAGTAGTCTTAGGAATGGAAACAATAGTAGTCTCCTTCATTTCATGAACAGACATTCCCACGATCATTATTATAAACATTATTCCACACATAATTGCCATTCCAGCACTCAAATGCCTACAATATCTAATATTCCTAACTGGATTATTTAACTCAGCCATGATCTGTAAAGAATCAGAAAGTAGAAGCAACTCTTAGAGAAAGTGCAAAAGAAAAATTAAAAATCAAAATGAAGAAAAATATTTCTTTCTCACAGTTCAGTTTCACACGTAGGAACCCTTTCTCCTTTGTCAAAAATCAGTTAGCAGCTTGTCACATCCGGTTTTCAATTGTCACTTCAGGTTATCAATTTCTTTTCCGGTTTTAATTCAACAGTCTCTTTTCAGTTTTTATTTTAGATCAGCTCAAAAACTGTCTATTAACCGCCTTCAGGTTGCATCAAAGTACTGATTCGGAACTTCTCTATCAAAACAAAAAGATATAAACTTGTTTTGCCATTCACCTGTTGCTTCATATGCCCACTCAGGACCTGCGTATCTTCGACTTGCTACTCTCTTTCTTTTCAACCTTCTTTCACCACCTAATTCTCCTTCACTCAATTCTTCCTTTCTTGTAGTATCCACTTCTTCTATTGTTTCATTTATGACCAATTCCTTCTTCTTCCCAATGTGCAACTCAGGCAAATTATCTCCTTTTCTCGTTCCTTCTGTCAATATTCTCCTCAGGATTGGACTCTTTTCCTCTTCTTTCTCTATGGTGTTTTCTCTTGATGGACCTGCAACGGGCTCAGGAGTAGTCGGATCACTTTGACTTTGATCGGTATCAACCCTTTCACCCTCTTGATCTGACACTTGCTCTGTTTGCCTTTCAGCACCGTCTACTTCTGGGAGAACCCATGCTGTGCTCGGTTCTCCTGCTGTATCCGTTGAGCTAGGCTCTGCTCACCCTCCTGTAATTCTGCACTCTTGTCTCTTGCAGGGGTGATTGACCCATCTTCCATAAGCTCTGGATCAACTTCAGGTTCAGCTTGCTCTTGTTCTGGGTCAGGTATAGCCACTTGTTTTGCTGCTGTTGGTGCTCTCAACAACACTCCTTCATGTTCTTGCGGACTCACCTCTCTCTTTGTATGGCTTGCATGTTTCCAGTTCGGCAGTCCTGCACACTTTACAGCTGTCATAGTTGTTAGCATCACCTGGTATGGACCTTTCCAACGTAGTTCTAAACAGGTCTTACGACCATGCTTTTTGATGACGACCCAATCTCCGGCTCTCAGATTGTGACCTGGGTCATGGATGGGTGGCAGGCTAGCAGCCTGCACCTGCTGAGAGAAAGAGTGAACCACATAAGCCAGACCACACCATATCATCTGTAATATTGACAAGTGCATTGGCTGGAATTGCTGGCAACCTCATTGCTCTGCCCATGAAGATCTCATGGGGCGACAGTCTTCTGTCAGGTATGTTTTGCATTGACATCAATACCAAAGGTAAGGCATCTGGCCATTTCAGATTGGTTGCTGCACAGATCTTGGCAATTCTTGATTTCAATGTACCATTCATTTGTTCCACTAGTCCTTATGCTTCTGGGCGATAACTACAATGCAACTTCTGCTCAATGTTTGGTGCTTTCACATAAGAGTTTAATCACCTCGTTATTGAAGTTGGTTCCCCTATCTGATTCTAAAGAGATTGGAAATCCGAACCGTGGTATTAACTCTCTAAGCAATAGCTTTGCTACTGTGGGACTGTCATTTCTTTGTGTGGGGTATACTTCAATCCAATCACTAAAGACACACACAATCCCCAACACATACTTCAAATCACCACACGCAGGCATCTCAATGAAATCCAATTGCATTCTGCTGAATGGTCCTCCTGCTCTTCCAATGTGGCTCAAATTCACCACTGTCCCTTTCCCCACATTTAGTTGCTGACAAATTACACATCGATGACATACTGTCTCTGCCGCTTGCCTGAATTTTGGATTGAACCAATCAACTTTGAACAACCTGACCATGACATCCCTTTCAATATGTGCCTAGCCATGGAAGAACCTGGCCATCTGAGTCAACAAACTATTTGGCAACACCATCTGAACCTCCTCAGAAACCCACATTTCATCAGATCTTTGAATACATTTCAGCTTGACCCAAAGTGGTTTCTCTTCCTTGTCTGTCTGCATTTTCCTGTAATGTTTTCAATTCTTCTAAAGTGTCAATTACTTTTAGAGCAAAACTTGTGCAATTATTCACTTCTTCAGGCATCAATTCCCATTTGTCTTTAAAAGATATACAGTTCAATGCGTAAAACCTTGCGACTTGATATGCATATCCATTTCCCAATGAAATGTAATCCTGTGTCTTTTGATGTGCACTGCATTTTACCACTGCAATTTCTTCGGGTAATTGTATTGCATACAACAATTCTTTTATTCTGTCGCCATTTCTCCCTGGTGTTCCAGTAGAGGTCATGAAACCTCATTGTGATTACAGCTGACCAAAATCATGAACAATTCCAAATCCATATTGACTATCGGCATAGATTGTGACCCTTAGTCCTGCAGAAACATAGCATGCTGTAGTAAGAGCTACTAATTCTGCTACTTGTGCAGAATATACACCTGGAAGCCATGAAGCTTCTAACATGCCTGTAATTGTGCATACTGCATATCCTGCTCTCAACGTCCCTTATCCATCTCTGAGACACGAACCATCAACAAAGACAATTTGGTCATTTTCCTCCAGTCGTGTGTCCCTAATATCAGGCCTTAGTTTTGTACACAATTCAGTTACATCAAGACAATCATGCTCAATGTCTTCTTCTTTTTCAATTTCAACAGTGCCACTTGGAAGCAATGTCGCTGGATTCAGCACTGTACATCTCTTTAATGTTACATTTGGAGCCCCCAATATGCTCGTCTCATACCTTGTCAGTCTTGCACCCGTCAAGTATTGCGTTTTCGGCCTTGTCAGTAACATTTCAACAGAGTGTGGTACCATTACCGTCAAAGGGTATCCCATGATTTACCCCATCACATTGGGAAAGACTTTGACCAACTGCGGATACTGTGCGCATGCAACCTGGTAAAGCTGCTGCGACTGGGTCCAAGGTAGCTGAAAAATAGGCTACTGGGCGATGAGCACCTCCATGGACCTGTGTCAAAACAGACAAAGAACAAGCATCACATTTATGACAAAACAATGTGAAAGGCTTTGTGTAATCAGGCATTCCCACCGCTGGAGCTCTGCACAAACTCTCTCTCAATTCAGTGAATGCTTTCATCTGATCCTCATCTAGGGTAATGGGATCTGTAACTTCTTTGTATGTTAACTGCTGTAGGGGTTTTGCAATCTGAGTTTGGGATCCACTGTCTACAGTACCCCACCATTCCCAAAAATATTCTGACATCTCTCTGAGAAGTCGGAGGACTTCTCTGCAGAATCATGGTAATTCTCTCTCCGGAGATTCTCCTTTAACCCCTTTTCAATATGGTGTCCCAGATATTTCACTGATTTTTGGCAATACTACAATTTCACAGGTGAAACATTATGTCCGAATTCTCCCAAATGATTCAACAGGGCAATCGAGTCATACTTACACTCGTCACTTGTTCTGGATGCCATCAGGAAATCATCAATGTACTGCACTAGAGTCGATTGGTATGGTAATCCTAATGACTCCAGTTTATTTTTCCAGATCTGATTAAACAGTGATGGTGACTCCGTATACCCTTGTGGAAGCCTGCACCAGCTGTAGACTCTGTCCAGGAATTTGAAACTAAAAAGAAATTGACTATCCTCATGAAGAGGCACAGAAAAGAAAGCTTGTGACAAGTCTACCTGTCAAGGAGACCAGATCCTCGGGATCTGTGCACGTTCCCAACATGTCCACCACTAGACAGCTCCAAAACTCTGATAGAAATATCACAGAGCCTGAGAGAGTCCGAGTGGGGGAAAAGGGTATTAGGAAGGGAACAGTTGGGAAGAAGACCTGTAGGAAGCAAAAGGTTAAACAACACAATATCAAGATACTATTATATTGACTTTCACTAGATTATGGTTCTAAGCGTTCTCATACTATAACCATGGATAACCTAAGAAGTGACTATAACTAGACCTCAAGAACTCTGGGTACCTGGAAAAAATCAAGAATGGTTAATACAATGTTTCATATGAGCTTTACATGAACTGTAACCTACTGTCTAGAAGTACAAGAACCTTCTAGGATGATGTTTCAGAACAAACATTGCATTTTTACATGAGGCCAAAAGGCAATCTGAAATATTCCCCGGAAAACAATAGGAATTGTACCGGGGACTTAATATGCACAAAGAATGTCACGTTTTGAATTTAGCATCTTCACAGAAAATCCAAAAGCCCAGGATAAATGTGTGCACTTCAACAAACACCACACATCAAGGTTTTAATTGCCATGAAATGATCGCGCACACAATTGCCGATCAGAATACCAAGTTTTACATGCGGGAAATGAATCGCGCACACTGCTGATTCGAACAAGAATATGCAAATGCCATGAAATGATCGCGCAAGCTGTTGCCGATCTGAACACCAAGTTTTACATGCAGGAAATGAATCGCGCACACTGCCGATTCGAACAAGAATATGCAAATGCCATGAAATGATCGTGCAAGCTGTTGCCGATCTGAACACCAACTTTTACATGTGGGAAATGAATCTCGCACACTGCCGATTCGAACAAGAATCTGCAAATGCCATGAAATGATTGCACAAGCTGTTGCCGATCTCAACTCCAAGCTCCACATGAGAGCAATGCTTTGAGTACTCTGAAAGTTTCTTAAGTAGGCCCAAAACTCAAGAGTCTTTGAGAACGGGGTCGGGGGCCCAGCCCGACCTCTGCCTTACCGCCCTGCTCAAGGATCACCAATATAATACGGGGCAGGCCTGGAACATCAAGATAGGCCTCCGGGACAGGAGCTCAGGAAGTTGCTGCTGCTCTGCACCGGGACCTCTGAATAGTGAGCTCATGGAGTTGGGCTGGCTCCCTTATATAGAGTCTGGCCCAACCCACAGACCACACCCAGTCATGCTGCAGAGAAAGCTTCTAGAAGGTCCTAGAAAGGGACCACACCCTAATACACTCAGTAAGCCTGCAGCAATACATTGCAAATTAACAATTATTGCAAACGTCATTAATAATGCTTTTCAAGGTTAAAGTCTGTAATGCAAAAGATTAACATTCTGCATATAAACACAATGCATGAATTATGCTGCTGCATAAAAGCTGGATTTTTGCATTCTTGTCGCCCGTAGAGCGCGCACTGTCCTGATGTTGACACTACCACTGTGAACCACTCTGCCTCGCAAGGAATTTGAAACAGTATTACTGCTGGATTTGGCACCACTGGACAACACTTAACCACCAAATCATTCACTTTTTGCAAGTCCTGCACAACGCACACTTTCCCACACGGCTTCTTTAGTCCCATTATTGGTGAATTACATGGACTGCTTATCACTTCCTTCAAAACTCCTAGTTTTCGAAAATCTCCAATTATTTGTGCCACCTTCATCAGAACATCTTGTGGCATGTTATACTGTGGAAGTTGCGGAAATACTGCATTGGGCTTCAAAGTAATCTTAATTGGCTCCACTCCCTTAATCAGACCTACTTCTTTACCTGTCAGGTCCCAGACTTCTTCTTTCACTGTTCCCTGTAAGTCTGCATGCAATTTTCACAGTAAACATTGGGAAAAAATCAATCAATGGATATTACTCACTAGCATTGTTAACCATTGTCTGAGACACCTGTTCTTCTTCATCATCGCTATTAGTTTGTACTTCAATTCTAGTGTCCGAACAATTAATGGAGCATTTTGTCTTACACAGTAAATCTCTTCCCAGTAGGGATACTGGACTCGAGTCACACACTACAAACCTAGGTGGTCCCTGGTAATTGCCGATCTCAGCCAGCACTGGTTCTGTGATTGGGTTTGTCAACTGTCTATTCTCCACTCCCACAACTTGAACTGTCCTGCCTGAAAGAGGTAAATTCGGAAATTCCACACTTCTCACTGTAGAGCGTGTAGCTCCTGTGTTCAGCAAAAATGAAACCTTATAACCCATCACCTTTCCTTTCACAAAAGCTCCTCTCTGATCTACCTCTAGGGATGCTGCAAGCATACACGGTCCTTCATCCAAACTTTCACTCAACCATTCTTTGTTTATTTCATCCTCACTGTAAAATGGAAATTGGTGCACTGTGTTATTACTACTGTCTTGTCTCTGACCTGTGACCTGCTGAGTAAGCATCCCCTGTTGCTGTTCCATCAGGGCTTGAGGTATCTGCATTTGCTGTCTAGGTACCATGGAACCTGCTGCTGAATTGGTTGCAACTGTGTTAATTGTGCACGTGGCACCTGCATTTGCTGCACAGGTTGAAAATTCTGCACTCGATTCTGAACATTAGGAATAAATCCTTTCATTCTTGGGACTTTCAGAGTTTGAAATGTACTGACATCACCACCTTGCTGAACGACACCATCTGGCGCCATCAATGGACACTCCCGCTTCCAGTGTCCCACATTTCTGCACAAATGACACAGTAACATATTTTTCATTCCCTGCATGTCATTCTGGAACACTACGGTGCCTAACTCTGGACCACGCATCATGTCAACTCCGCGACCTCTACCTCTCATCTGGGGCTGAAACATAACTGCTCTCTGCTGCGGCGGCATAGGCGGTACTATAACTCCTTGTACTCCTGTCTGAGCTGCCTTTATATGCATCACCATCGCTTTCTCCTTCAACTTTTTCTGTTTCAATTCAATCTCGTCACTGCACTATTTTGCATACTGCAACACCTCATCAATCGGGTTTGCCTGCCAGCAAATCAAATGACTCTTAATCATCTGTCCTACTTCTGGTCTCAAACCTTCGAATCTGAACACAAAATGCAACATGTCTTTCGGCTCAATTGCTTCCTTGCCACTATACTCTTTGAATGCTTTTAACAATCTTTCATAGTAGGTATGTATTGACTCTTTAGACTCCTGAACCGTTCTGTCAATTCTCTGCCAATCAATATTTTTGGGAGAAATTCTTGTCTTCAAGAACTCAATCACTTTATAGTAATTTTTCATTACCTCAGGTGAAGGTGCCCGTTACTCTATCCTTTTCCGGTTCACTTGTTGGCCAATCCACTGCTCTTTTATACTCGACCCACAAGTTGGCTGGAACCACTATTTCCAATAACGTGTTTAAGTCTTCCCACAAACATTTAGAAAGTTTCACAAATCTGTCTGTCTGCTGATACCATTCGACCGGTTTCTCTCTCAATTTTGGGTAATCATTTGTGAATGACAATATATCACTCCTGTGCCATGGGACATGAACAAACTGCCCCCCTGGAATCTCTCTCATTGGAAGCATTTTTACTGATTCCCTTTCTTTTTGAACATCTTCAGACCACTCTTGTGAATCTCGCTTTCGTTAATCCTTCTTCTTTGACCATCTACCTTCCCACTTTTCTAGTGCTTCCCAGATTTGAGCACTCTGCAGCAATTCCCTCAAGTGAGCCTTCATTCCCGCTGATCTCATATGCTCAAAATCCTTTGCCTCGAAATCTAATCTGTAACTGTGTTTCAAATGCTTTGTTTTTTCAATCTCAATGTCATGTTTCTCTGCTAGCTCTGCCAATTTCCGATGTATTTTTCTCACTTCTTTTGTAATCTTTGGGCACAAACACCTCAGCTCTTCTTCAGTGTAGGACTCTAATCTGTTCACACCCATTGTACCTTCAACCAACTCGGTTGCTTCTAAATTTAACCTCACACGATTTATCTGCTCATCACCCTTGGATGTATTTTGAGGGGTATTTAGACTGTCTAATTATTCACTCAATTGTTGTGCTGATAATCCTTGTAATGAGATGTTACTCGTATTTGGCACTGGTACCTGTTGCATCACTGCACCTGGAGTTTGCGGCGTCAACAGTTTCAAACTTTGACTCTCATTCGTGCCATTTACTGCATCTGGAAGTGCTACAAGTGGACTAACATCTAGTAATGGTCTAGATCCATTGAAAGTCTGACCTGCGGATGACATCATCTGCACAGGATCACTCACTCCCCTCCTCACAAGACTCTGTAACATTTTGTTCTGTTCTTCCACACTTGCTTTCTTTTGTGCAAATAAGGGTACCGCTGGACCAACAGTGATAGGTAGTGATATTGCATCTGGAGCTGCCTTGCGGAAATGTTACTCCCGTTGCCTGGTTCATGACTGGTGTAATATCTGAGTGTGTTCCTGTCATCGGTGTGAACTTCGGCAAACCCTGTGACTGTGCCGGAGGCAATAACATTGGAGTCAGCTCTGTCTGAACTAACATTGGCCTCGGGAGCACTTGCTCCGTTGGCACCATTATGTTCGAAACTGTCTCAAGGACTGGCACTTCTGGAAACTTCTCTGTACTGATGGGGGATGCATTTGTGCTTGGACCACAGTAGTAGTCCCTGCATTTAGTGTACTCTATACTACCCCTGGTATCTGTCCACTGTCTGTCTGCACTGCACCCTCTGTTCCCGATGCTCGTGCTGGAGCAGTTGTAGCGGCACTAGTACTTGGACCCCCTGAATAGATCGCAAAGGGTGGAGGTCAATCCCTCAATAGCTGTGTAATGAGGTCCTCAACATCAGAATCTTCATTGTGTACATAAGACTTTCTCTTTTTCTTTTTCCCGCACTCTCATTCTCTTTAGCACTATCTTCCTTCTCTGTCTCGTCTTCCTCTGTAATTGCAGGAAACAATTTGACACCCTGTAGTATCTCTGCTCTCCATCTTTTCTGTTCCCAATCCCACCTAGCTTCAGCTAAGAATTTTTCTACTCGTTTCATTCTCTTCTTGAATTTCATCTCTTGTTGCTGTCTGGCCACTAGCTCTCAAACTATGCTGGTCTCTGTAACGGCTTCATCTCATATAATGCCATTCACAATTTGTCCAAAATTCTCAAATTAAATGTTCCATGCTCTGGAAATGCTAAGGACCCTCGCTTCTTTGTTAGCTTAGACCACTGCTTTAACCAAAGACACAGTGCTCCTCCATCACCATATAAGCCGAAGAATTTTTCGGTGGGGTTGGCTCCCCCACTGACGCCTTAATGGAAGTATCGCCCATCATTGCTCTTCTGAACGCCTTGAAAAACTTCATTCTGTCTGTTTTATTTATTTTGATTCAATAATGAAATGACTTTCACTCCCAAGATTCCCTTCACCCGTTCACTCAACCAATTGCCTCTTACGGACGGCTGCCAATTCGTTTGTGACTCTTCCCACTAACCAACCTATCCCAGCACTGCACATGACGGCACACTCACACACACAGGCTGACAGTCTTGTGGCTTGTCTTCCTAAACTTCAACACACAACTAATGCAAATTATTGCGTGCACTTTTAACCAAATAACTAAAACAAACCTGCTGGTTTACTACAGGAAGGAACACAATCACTTCAGAGACCTTACGGATTTTCCCTAATGGCCCTTTCGCTCATGTAGCCAAAGGGTCTGTCCTGGTGCACCTAGAATGCGCCAAATCTCAGTCGAAAAATGTCTTTTATTCATCTGTCTCACACACTGACTAGTTGACCACGCTCAATCAACCTACTAAACCAGACAGATTACAACATATAACCAAGTGTCTCCTACACTTGTCAATATACTCCGGAGTCTTAGACCACGCAGGGTCTGTACATCAGCAACAACCACGTGGATAATGTTTTAGCACAAAGCGCCACACACATGTGAAGTTCGATGACTTCCTTACTCTCATACTACAGAGTACGCACATTCCTACTAACCTCAACTGGAGTACACAGACTCCCTACTTTACCTCACATACATCACAAATCACCCGCAGTTTGCTTTAAGCCTGTGCAAGCGCAACCTGCCCCTTTCACACTACAAGAAACGCCGAGAACATACCCAACTTTTACTAGCGGGATCCAGGATCTGGGAAAGTCATTTCTGGGCTTAAGGGGGCATCATCTTTGCTACCATTGCCATTTCAGAAAACAAAATTCAAAACTCATAAAAATACACACAACTAACCCTAACTTAAACTATTACCATAACCAATAATCACCACAGAACTAGTTCTCCAAGGAAACTAACCATCAAGCTGCCACCAAAAACTGCAAGCACGCCTGTTCCCTAGTAAGTGAACTTACAAGGGGGCGCGTATAGGTCGATGAACCTTTTGAATCGCATGGAGCATCCTATTCATGCAGTGACTACTGAACCAATAATTTAAATCAATAATCAAGAAACATTTGATAGAAAAACACCTTAAAACCATCTACTCATGAATAACCACAACTCAGTAAAGGTAAACATTGTATTTCCCTATTGATTACAACTCTAAATCATCCTGTTAATTCAATCTTTATTCAATCCACTCAGTTTATTAATTTATTAATAGAACATCATCACTTGAAGAAAACATATGCAACAATGCAATTTCATTAACTAAGAATACCAGCATTAATAGCAAAGTTCAGCAAATAGGTTCATCAGTCATTTGTCACTGTCAACATCACCCTTAACAGCCTGCCTAACCAAGATTAGCATCAGCATGTGGGTCTTCATGCGAAAACAATTTGGAGAAAACATTAATTTGGAAAAATCTACATAAAGAGAATTCTATAATCAGCGCAGTTGGTACCTTGATGAAAAGGCATAAAAATCGTCAGTCACATTCTCATAGCTACCTATCCAGGATGGGTCAGCAACAAAACAGTCTTCGTCTTCAGGTCATCAATTAGTCAGCTATGGATCAGGCTCACAAATTATGAGCCCAATGTCAGCACCTCGGACAGCGTCTCCTGATGTCATCAATTTGCTGCTCGCATCTCTGAATTTTAGCCCCCTGTCATGACTTTTTATTAGGGTCTCCCAGTCCATCCCCCCCTAATTGCTAATTGGTCAGTCAGTCAGCAGATATAATTTTAACTTATAGTTTTTGTTTACAGAATCTACTAATTTCAATATTAGTTTGTTCACAAGATGTGGATTGGTTCTCCATACAATGTTCTCATCATCCGGCTCTTCAGGTATCAAAATTGTTGCATGTTCTTCTTCAGTCAGTGCCTTATTGTTCAAGTCCTGGGAAAGTACATTTAGCCTGCTCTACATATAATTGTATCAAATTGTCTTCAACATCTCCTGCTCGACGGTACATTGCAGAAAATTCTAGCTAAGTAACTTTAACATCGAGCGGGTCATGGTCAGTGCGTGCTTTCAGTCCCTTTCAAAGCGTTAAGTATTTCAGCTCTTAGAGTGTGTGAGGCCCAGGGAAACTAGGCCTTTAGTCCAGCTAACTTAGCACTATAAATATTGCAAAACATAGGTTATACAGCTCATTATGACATTTATTACATTTCTCTCGTATTTTCATTATTTCATACCTTTCAGGTATATTAGTATACATGCTGATCACTCCCCGAGGGCACATTTTCAAACCTGCACATTATTTTTCTATGATTAATTTCTCTATACATTTCTCATTAGTAAACACATATACATCATTAATAATTTTCTTAATTAGCATATCTGCTTCAACAGTGGTCACCCCCAACTTTTTGCCTGCCTCCCTCCACTTTTTGACACTGTTTTTGCTGGTTTTAGGACTCTGCGCACTTTACCACTGCTAACCAGTGCTAAAGTGCATATGCTCTCTACCTTAAAACATGGTAACATTGGTTCTTACCCAGTTGGCATATTTGATCTACTTGTAAGTCCCTAGTAAAGTGCACTATATGTGCCCAGGGCCTGTAGACTGAATGCTACTAGTGGCCCTGCAGCACTGGTTGTGCCACCCACATAAGTAGCCCCTTAACCATGTCTCAGGCCTGCCATTGCAAGGCCTGTGTGTGCAGTTTCACTGCCACTTCGACTTAGCATTTAAAAGTACTTGCCAAGCCTTAAACGCCCCTTTTTCTACAATAAGTCACCCCTAAGGTAGGCTCTAGGTAACCCAGAGGACAGGGTGCTGTGTAGGTAAAAGACAGGACATATATCTGTGTGTTTTTTATGTCCTGGAAGTTGAAAACTCCTAAATTCGTTTTCCACTGCTGTGAGGCCTGCTCCTTTCATAGGCTACCAATAGGGCTACCCTCATAAACTGTTTGAGTGGTAGATTCTGATTAGAAAGGGGTACACAGGTCATATTTAGTATGGCCAGAATGGTAATACAAAATCTGCTGACTGGTGAGGTTGGATTTTATATTACTATTTTAGAAATGCTACTTCTAGAATGTGAGCATTTCTCTGCACTAAAAATCCTTCTGTGCCTTGCAGCCTGTCTCCAATCCATGTCTGGGCTGGGCTGGTTGACAGCTCCCTTGGGCATTTCACCCAGACAACCACAAACACAGGAAGCTCACATCTGCATACTGAATGGGTCTTCTGGGCTGGAAGGGTGGAGGGCCTGACACTTACATTTCAAAGGACAGTGGCCTGCCCTCACACAAAGGACTGCCAAGCCCCCTACCGGGACTCTGGCAGACAGGGTTGTACTGAAAGGGGACCTTTTGCACTTCAAAACCACTCTTTGAAGTCTCTCCCACTTCAAAGGCACTTTTGGTTATATTAACTGGGTCCTTGACCCTACCAAATCAGACACTTCTTGGGACAGATACTCTACACCAGTACCTGCAACCTGCCAAGAGAAGCTACCTGGCTGGCCAAAGGATAAACCTGGACTGCTTTGCTGTAAATAACTGCTGCCTTGCTGTTGCCCTGTTGCCTTACTGGTCTCTTGCTCTGCTGAGAAGTGCTCTCCAAGGGCTTGGATTGAGCCTGCTGTGGTACATGAGATGTATTACATTAGAAAGTAGAATGTAAGAGGGATTCTATTCCCCAGGCTGGAGTTTGGCATAGGTGTTGCTGTGTGGGAGTGGATGGTATTGTGGCATCATGGGTTAGAATGTGGAACAGGGCTGAGTGAGGGAGGTGGAATATTCGTATGGCAGTTGGTGTTCGTCAGCGTAGGAAGCTAGCGGTTGGTGCCGCTTGTGTATGATCTACCAAAATAAAGAAGATACGAAGCCTTACCGTGTACCCCGTTCTTACATTGGCGACAAGCGGGAGGCATTGACAAGGAACTTGTGAACAGTAAGCAGCACCAATCGGCATTCTTTCTTCGTTTCTGCGTGCCAGCTGTGTACGACACGTCTTTGTGGATTTGGATTCTTGCGCTCATGCGCGCTGTGAAGCTTGGCTGGCATTTCTTTACTGTGAAGGTTTTCGCTATTCACGCTCGAGACCTCCTGCTGCCTAGCAACGCATCCATTATGGAGGACGCTAATTTATTTTTTCACATCAAAACCTCTTGTCTCCTGGCAATGCGTACATTACAGGAGACGTTTGTTTCTCGCTGGTGCGCACCATTGCTGTCTTGACAACTGCTGCCGGCGGCCATTTTGGAAGGCCATTTCACAATTACACGGCTGTTTTGGCAACTGTAACTACAAGCATCCGTACCATATTTAGAGCATCAGTGTTGCCTTGACAGCCTGAACAGCTGCTGTATGCGTTGCTGGGGGCCATCTTGAAGTATTCTTTATAGGTTACATTGGCAACTAACTTCAACCGTCATTCCTTGAGTATTTTCTTACGAATATTTTAAAGGGAATTTCCCAGCTGTTAGAGAGTGCATACTGTATATACAGTATTACCAGGAATTTTAACCTGTGTTCAACTTCATTTGTTATCTTCCAGTGATAAAATGTCGAACATCCAACCACCACCATTTTTTCTTGCGGAGCCTGGAGATCCTCCTATTCAATGGGAATTATGGATTGACTTATTTGAGGCCTATGTGGAGGTTTTGGAAGATCAGGAATGCACACCTGACACATATTTAGCCTTATTGAAACATAGGTTAGGTGCTGTTGGTTTGAGAACTTACCTCCAATTGACAATGTCGTCGATGTTGATGTTTATCAGCTTGCCAAGAAGAAACTTCATGAACGCTGTGGCAGGAAGATTAATGTGGTGCTGGAATGATACAAATTTTATTCTAGAGCACAGCATGATGACGGATCAATAGACCAATTTGTTGCTGCTCTTAGAGGATTAGCAGTCACCTGTAATTTTGAACAAATGTCATATGACCAAGTTTTGCGGGATCAAATTTGAATGAAAACTAAATCTTGCAAAATCCAGGAGAAATTGTGGCCATGTGGCAGTGAGTTGACGTTGAAAGGGGCCATTGATGTAGCCCGAATAATGGAAATATCTGAAAAATGCATTCAAACTGTGAGGAAAAATATGCCTGACTCTGAACTCGGGCGGTTGGGGTTAGCACTATAACAAAGGAATTGAAAGGGATTGAGACAAAACTGAACAGAAAAAAAATGGCACAAAACGTTTTTATTGATGTGGAGCTGGGGACCACCTAGCTAATTCTAAGAAATGTCCTGCTCTCAATACGATGTGCAACTTGTGTTTAAAAAAAAATAATAATAATTGCCCACTTCAGCAAAGTGTGTAAGAGTAGTATGAAAGGTGTTAGTTATGTTTCGAGTCAAGATGATTCTGACTGCACTAGATTTCAAGATATGGTTTTAAGTGTGTTACCAGAGGATAATGAGATTGATGGCATTGAAGTTACTGCCATTGCTGATTCATGCGGGTGGTTCAACATTATGGGGGTCATTCTGACCCTGGCGGTAAATACCGCGAGGGCGGAGGTTGGCGGTAGCACCGCCAACAGGCTGGCGGTGCTCCGCCGGGCATTCTGACCGCGGCGGTACAGCCGCGGCCAGAAGCGGAAAGCCGGCCATGGGGATTCTGACACCCCATACCGCCATCCTGTTCCTGGCGGTTCGCCCGCCAGGTACAGGATGGCGGTATGGGGTGTCGTGGGGCCCCTGGGGGCCCCTGCAGTGCCCATGCCAATGGCATGGGCACTGCAGGGGCCCCCGTAAGAGGGCCCCACAAAGAATTTCAGTGTCTGCTTTGCAGACACTGAAATTCGCGACGGGTGCAACTGTACACGTCGCACCTTCCCACTCCGCCGGCTCCATTCTGAGCCGGCTTCCTCGTGGGAAGGGTGTTTCCCGCTGGGCTGGCGGGCGGACTTTCGGCGGTCGCCCGCCAGCCCAGTGGGAAACCCAGAATGACCGCCGCGGTCTTTTGACCGCGGTACGGTCTTCTGGCGGTTCCCGCTTGGCGGGCGGCTACTGCCGCCCGCCAAGCTTAGAATCAGGGCCTATGTGTGTGAATATGTTTAAAAAATTATGGCCTGGTAGAGAGTTGATACCTACAGAGGTGAATCCTAGAAGTTATAATGGTGACAGAATTCCTATAGTTGGGTATACTAATGTACACATTGAGTTTGGGGGTAATTGGTGTGAGGGCAAATTGTATGTAGCGGAGAAGGGCCAGATGATTTTAGGTTGGCCACATATTAAGGAGCTGGGCATCAACATTGATTCTACCAAAACATTTCCAGTGTATGTGGTACTAGATTGTGATTTCTAAGGTGCATTGGAGTATAATAAATTGGACGAAAGTTATCCTACAGTGTTTTCAAAATCTTTGGGTAAATTGAAGGAATTGTAACATAAAATTATATTGAGAGAAAATGCAAGTCCAGTAAGACATAAATTACGCAATGTGCCAGTGAATTATAGACCTAAACTCAAAGAATTGTTAAAGGACTTATGACAAAAAGATGTTATTGAACCAATTGAAAGCTCGGACTGGATATCTCCGGTTGTATTATCTCTTAAGAGTAATGGGGATCTAAGATTGTGTGTTGATTTAAGATCTCTGAATGAAGCAATTTGGGTTGATACTTTTCATTTACCAAACTTACAAGAATTAGTGTCATCAGTGTGCCATCTACCATTTTACTAGTGCTTACCATCAAATTGAATTGATGGTTCAAAACACTATTCAGCATTTATAACGTTGGAAGGTGCATTTCAGCATAAAAGTATGCCTTTTGGCATTGTAAGTGCATCTGCTGTTTTTCAAAGAGAAATTAACACAATTTTCAGTCACGTGTAAAATGCTAAAGTGTTTCAGGATGACATTCTGATATATGGCAAGGACAGATTGGAACATGATAAAGTTTTTAAAAAGGTTCTGAACTTACTTTGTAAAAATGGATTAACAGTGAGGAAAGATGAGTCTAAATGTAAATCTAAGTATTTAGGGCACATCATTTCTCATGAGGGCATCCGTCCCAAAGTGAGCCATGTGAAGGCTATTGTTGATGCGCCTGAACCGAAATGTAAGGAGCAGTTGATGTCATTTTTGGGTTTTACTGAGTTTTATTCAAGTTTTATAGAAAATTATGCAACTGAAGTGGAGAATTTGCAAAAAATATTAAAGAAAAATGTTCCCTTTCTATGGGGGCAGGAACAATCAGAATGTTTTGATTGTATCAAACATGAAATTGTCCAAGCTCCTTGTTTAAAACCGTTTGAAACCAATATTGACTGCATGATCGCAGTTGATGCTAGTAATTATGGCTTTGGGGCAGGTATATCACAAAGAAATGGTTATGAGAAATGGATTGTGGCATATGCTTTGCGCACATTGTCACAATCCGAAACAAATTATTCTGTGATTGAAAAGGAATTGTTAGCGGCTTCATGGGCTGTTGAAAGATTTTGAATGTATGTGTGGGGGAAGAAAATTCAAATTATGTACAGAGCATAAGCCCTTGGTAAATATTTTGCAACCAGGAGGTGGGAAGAACTTATCACCTAGACTAGCAAGACTTGCCTCTAAATTGCAAATTTATTTTTTCGAAGTAATGTACGTACCGGGTAGATGTAACTATTTTGCTGATGGGTTATCCCGTTCACCTGTTGAAGAAGGATGTGTTGATACTGAGTGTGATGTTGCTTATACATATGAGGATGTTTTGTCAGGATTGGAATCGCACGATGAATCTGAACAAGTTATGTTTTCTGAACAAACATGGGAGCAAGAAATGATGAAAGATAATGAACTGCAAATGGTGACAAAATATATAATTAATGGTTGGCCCTGTGAGTGATCATTGTGAGGTGAGAATGCAGCCTTATGGAAATTAAAGGATGAACTTAGTATAGAAGGTGATGTAATTCTAAGGGGTGACAGAATAATACCTCTAAAGGGGGTATGTGACATTATTGTAAGAAGGAATCACGTTGGTCATAGTGGGATGCCTAGGAACAAAAGGCAAGTGAAGAAATTTGTGGTGGCCAGGTGTAGATGTGATGGTTGACAGATTTGTGAGAAATTGTACTATTTGTGCCCTGAGTGACAAAAGTGTGAAACCTTGTTCTGCGCTATTATTACCGGTCAAATTACCTGATAGACTTTGGAGGAAATTGGGTATTGACTTTATGGGTTTGTTTTCTACTTTACCTGGAAAAGAGTCATATGCTATTGTCTTGATCGATTATTTTTCTAAATGGCCAGAAGTTGAATTTGTGAGCAAAATATCTACAGAAACCGTGATTGAATTTTTTGAAAATATATTTGGTAGAGAAGGTGTTCCTGAGACACTTGTGTCAGATAATGGCGTACAGTTTCCCTCTAAGAAAATGGTTGCATTTCTGGAAAGGAATGGTATCAAACATGTAAGAGTAGCTTTGTGTAACCCTTCTTCGAATGGTCAGGTTGAGAGGTTTAATAGAGTTCTTAAGGAAACTATACAATTGGCCTGTAAATCTGGCATTCTTTGAAGACAGGCTCTAAGAAAGATATTTTCATCTTACAGAGTGTCACCGCATTCCGTGACAGGGAAGATCCTTTTGAATTGTTGAGGGGGAGGAAGCCATCTACAGGGTTGGTTCCATGGTGGTTAAGGGAAAAATATTGGGTAAAATTTGGGATAGAATGTGATAAGGATATGAGGAACAAGGTACTGGATTATCAATCGCGCACTAAATTGTGCCTTGATGCCAGATCTAGTCTGGACAAATTGAAAGTGGGGCAAAGTGTCTGTGTCAAAATATCGGGAATAGTTGAAAAAGGTAAACCACAATGGTCTGAGCCTAGGAAAATTGTGAAGATTTTGAGAAATGCTGTGAAACTGGATCATGGTAAAGTGTGGAACGTAAGACCTGTGTTGAGAACAAGCGAGATGATAAGTATTTGGATGAGTGTAATGGGTATTTGTTTGGAAATGACTGTGACACCGGAGAAGTGTTGAGTTGTCACAAGATGCATGTGAATGAGGATGAGGTTTTGAGTTGCAGTGTGAGAGAAAGAAGAGTTCCCACTTACTTGAGCGGTTATGTAACTGACAAATAATGCAATTATATATTTTGTTGCTTGTTATATCATTTTTTGAATTTTTATAGCATTTCAATCTATGTAGACGCAAGTCATAAGTTCCTTGTATTGTTCTTTTCTGTTAGACAATGGTATATTTGTTTTTTCGTTTGTTGAGATGGAGGTGTGTGGCATCTTGGGTTAGAATGTATAGAATGTGGAACGGGGCTGAGTGAGGGAGGTAGAATGTTCGTATGGCAGTTGGTGGTCATCGGCATTGGGAGCCAGCGGTTGGTGCCGCTTGTGTACAATCTTCCAAAATAAAGAAGATACGAAGCTGCACCGTGTACACCGTTCTTACAGGTATACTCTGAATAAAGAATCAACACATACCCAGCTGTGACCTGGACCAATTGCTACACTGGCGACGAGTTGAGGAAAATGTTTGGAGTATTTCAACACCTTGCAACTGGGAAACCGACATTCAAGTTTGGGACCATGGAAACCAACAATGACTTTTAAGTTTGTTTCCTACTGTGGATCTACCAAAGGATTGTATACAGCGAATCTTCACAGTGGAAGCTAACGAAGCTCCTGTTCCTGTGGAAGTGCGATTAGGAACTGGTTATTTAAAGTCCTGGATTTACTATTTGCAAATACATTGCCAAACTTTCTGGAGCTTGAGCTGAAATGGTGAGCCAATCCGTTTTTAAAAAATAATTTTGCTTTGATATTTAATACATTACATCTTTACTCTCAACGTGCAAGACTTGAAAGTTTAAAAATAAACTCACTGGTTGTTTCCTCGTGACTCCAAACGGTTAAGGAACATTTTATTCAAAGAACGCAACGCTTCCTGCTCGCTCTGCTGGTGATTTAGCACGGGTCTCTGCTGCTCTCGCGTATGACGTTGGATGTCAAGGAAAACAACTTCTTCTAACGTATGACATTGCGTGTCACAAAACAAGATGATTTCCCGTAGAAAGCAATGTTGGACGTCAGGAAAACAACTTCTCACTTATGATGTTGCGCATCACAAGATAAAAGGTTTCCCTTAGAAATCATCCTCTTTGTCTTTCTACGCGTGTGTTTAATTCCAAAGACACCTGGAAATACGCTGCAGTGATACACACACTATTAAACTCTTCAACAGTGTGCTCGCTGTTTGAAGTTTTTTGTATGTTTGCCCAGGAGTAATACACGAATACTCACCAGGAAGTCAATTCTAAGTTGCACATTATGGTGAAATCTGTTTCAAAAATAGTGTGTTACAATCTAGAAATTATAGTGTAGAATTATATTTTAAATGTGCTAAGTAATTCTCTTTTAATGTACAATACTGTTCAAGTGTTTTTTTTTTTTTTTTTTGCATTTTATCAAATCCACGTTGACTATGAAAAATATTTCACCTCCACCCTTCTTTTTGTCTATGCCTGGGGATCCGCCTATGATTTGGTCCAAGTGGAAAAGATATTTCCTTCATTATTCTAGAGTATGTGGTACCAATTTATTCAATGAAAGGAAGACATCTTTACTTATGCACTGCCTGTGAAGGTCAGGACGTTTTTGAAACATTACCTGATCTAAGTGGTGAAGGCACTGATTTAAATGAGTTTGAAATATGTTTAAAAATATTAGACCTATATTACTTACCTAAAATTAGTACAATCTTGGAACGTTTTCACTTTGGTATGAGAGTAAAAAAAACCAATGAAAGTGTAGAAGAGTATGTAACAGCTCTGAGGAAATTAGCTTCATCATGCAGATTTGGGTCTACATTAGAAGAGTGTATAAGAGATCAATTCATGTTAAGATGTTGCAGTGACAAAATAAGGCAGGAACTAGGGGGTAAAGATGATCCTTCTCTACATGAAGTAATCACTTTGGCCAAAAGTGTGGAACATACTTTGGCGTGTGTTGAGGAATTGGAAAAAACTAAAATCCAGCAGTAAATAAAATTTGTTCAAAGACTGAACAAAGTAAATTTAAAGATGGAGATAAAGATGAAGGGAAAATTGTTCAAGGGCGGTGGGCTAAATTCAGATATACCAAATATTTTAGATGTGGTAATGTTGGTCACTACGCTTCGTATAAGAAGTGTCCAGCTCTCAACATAATCTGCAAAATATGTAACAAAAAGGCTTTTTTTGACACATGTTGCAAGTCGAGCAAATGCCCCAGTCTAGCACCAGTTAAGGTAGTTGAAGACTGTATTTCATCAGTTTTTGAGCAACCTGAACAAAAAAACCACCCAAGAAATATAGTTACTGTGTTGGGTGTTGAGAGTGAAGTTTTGTTTGCCTCTGGTGCGTGGTTGACTTTGATATCTAATGATTTGCTTGATAAACAATTAAGTCACAAAGTGAGTTTGAAGGAACCGGATGTGATTCCTGGTGCTTATGGTGGGCAGGTTATTTGAATCTGATATTTCTTTTAAATCTGTGAAAGGGGACAGTGTTCTAAGTTGACCACACCAAAGGGACTTAAATATCTTCTGAGTGGATTTTGCCAATTGTCGTTGCACATAACCAATCTGGCGACATCGGGTTATGCATTGATTTGAGGGGTCTCAATAAATGTGTAGTCGCTGTTCAATTCCCCCTTCCCAACATAACTGAGATAGTCTCGCTTCTACACGGCTCAAAGTTTTTCAGTACCCTAGATTTGACTCCGCGTATCATGAAGTCATGTTGCATCCTGACCCAAGAGATTATACCACATTTATCACCCCCTTTGGAACTTTTCGGTTCATAAGGATGCCGTTTGGATTAATATCAGCTGCTGCTGTTTTCCAGCGCATGATGTATAGTTTTATTAGGATCAGAACTAGGGGTTAAATATTTTCAAGATGACATATTGATTCAAGGGCAAACTGAAATGAAGCATGAAGTGAGGGCGAAAAGAGTTTTACCATATTGAGGGATCATGGTTTGACTCTCAAACTGAAAAAATGTTCTTTCAATAAAACAGAGATTCAATATTAAGGTCACAAAATCACTTCCAAGGGTCTATATACTGAGGATGATATTGTTACAAACATTTTGAAGTTGCATAACTCTGAAGGGAAGGATGAGTTGTTAGCCTCCAAAATGGTACACATGCGGGGACTGCTTAAGTAGGGCATTGAGCTCACGTGGGATGAGGAGTGTAAGAAGGAATTTGAATGTATAAAAGGGAATTGTCAACAGTTGATTGTTTGAATTACTTTGATCCTGAGAAAAGGTGTGTAATTATGATGGATGACAGTATGAAAGGTCTGGGGGCAGTACCGTTGCAGGATTTTGAAAGTGGGGATGATCTCAGGCCTGTGGTGTATAGTTCTAGGACTTTGCAAGGAGCGGAGCTGAATTATTCCACGATTGAAAGGGAGGCTCTGAGTGTGTTTTGGGCAATTAACAAGTTTAAGAATTTTGTGTGGGGTAGAGAAATTTCTATTTTCACAGATCATAAGCCACTTGTTGAGGTTTTTACGAGGAAGGGACTAGACATGATCTCTGGTAGGATTAGAAGAAGGATTGTTGGTCTTCAAGATTTTTGTTTTGAAATTTTCTATGTTCCAGGACCAAACAACAAAATTGCTGATTGTTTGTCAAGGCTCAGCTCTGAAGTTAAAGCTTGCTGAGAAAGATGTAATCAGAGTGCAGTGTTATGGAAGGGATAGAGGAACAAGAGGAATGGTTGAAAGCTGTAGCAGAAGATTCTGTTTTACAGCAAGTTTGTGAGGCGGTAAAGAGTGGGTGTAGTTCGAATGTGAAGCGTGATGAAGTTCTAGGAGGATATTGGAGAGTAAAGATGAATTGTCAGTAGCAGATGGCTTTCTTTTGCATGGTTTGAGATTAGTTGTTCCAGCTGAGTTAATTAACAAAATTATGGAGTTGGGACATGTGGGGCATCAAGGGATGAGTAAGACGAAAGCCAGAATTTGTCTCAATTATTGGTGGCCAGGCATGGACCTGATGATTGAAAGGCTGGTCAGAGAATGTCCTGATTGTTGCAACAGTGACATAGTATGCACTCTAGAGTATCTCCGATGTGTGTTAGAGAATTTTCTAGCAAGCCATGGGATGTGGTGACATTCGACATTGTTGGACCGATACATGGAAAAGGAGGGACTAACTATATTTTGGTTTTGATAGATCAGTTTTCTAAATGGGCTGAAATAGGCGTTGTCAGCAGTATTGAGACCAGGAGAGTTATCAAGTTTTTTAATGAGATTCAGTCGTGAAAGTTTGCCTAATACAATTGTGACTGATAATGGACCACAATTTGTTTCCTTTGAGATGAAGGAATTTCTAAAGTGCAGGGGCATTGGACCCAAAGCATGTTCTTTGTATCATCCTGAGGGACATGGTACTGTTGAGAGATTCAATAAATGTGTGAAAGAGTGCATAGAAGTGGACGTTTCTGCGTTTAGGAATTAGAGAGAAGGTCTGAAAGAATTTTTGCATGCTTGCAGGTTTACACCACATTCAACGACTGGTGAGGTTCCCTTTGAAATGTTCAGTAGTCGCAAGGGTATCACTCAGTTGGCTCCTGGTTGGGTATCATGGGGTAAAAATGACAGTGTTTTCTGGTCTGGATGAAATGGGAAACAAATGTGAGAGGAAATGTGTGGAAAGAAGGAAAGAATATTATGATGAAAAGAAGAGTGTAGTAAACGTTGGTATAAGGGTGGGCGACGAAATTTTGGTGAAGAAACCTTCTTTATGTAAGAGTGGAAGTAAGGTCTTGGGTCCATGTGAAGTCATTAAACTTTTCAGAAATGCTGTAAAAAATAAGGATGGGAGGATATGGAACCTCAATCGTGTTGTGATATCAAAAAGAGTTTCATGAAATTGTCTTTTTAATTTTAGTTTGCTCCTCTTTACTAAGGTTTTCTTCATATTTTGTGTTCTGTGTTATGTTATGTTTTTTTTTTTTTGTATTTCAAGTTATTTCCAAACGTTCAAATGTATTGGGGGGGAAGGTGTGTGGTATATGAGATGTATTACATCCCTTTTGGAATGTAGAATGTCAGAGGGATTCTATTCCCCGGGCTGGAGTTTGGCATAGCTGTTGCTGTGTGGGAGTTGATGTGATACTCTGAATAAAAAACCAACATATACCCAGCTGTGTCTTGGACTAATTGCTACACTTGCCTCCTGTTCCTGAAGTCTCAGGGCCCAAAAAACGTAATCTCTGCAAGGAAAATCCTTGTACAGCGACAATCGACCCACAGGCTGCCGGAATGGATGCACAGCCTGTCCAGCGGTGAGAAAATCACTGCATCGCCAAACCAGAATGATGCAGCCTGGCTCCCCGCGTGGAGATGGATGCAGCGCCAACAATGTGACCGGAACTTCGACGCACAGCCCACTGGATTGACACATTGCTGAGCCGGAATGATGCAGCACGACTTCCTGTGAGAGGAATCGACGCAGCACCAGCCGTGCGGCAGAAATTCCACTGCATCGCCCACCCGATCAACGCAACAGCTGTGACTTCGTCCTGTACACCCAGGATTTCCACGCATCGTCCCTGGGCATCAAATGACCCCGCATTGGAAAAAGGATTCAAGTCTGCACGCCGGAATTCAATGCAAAGCTGCGTGAAAAAGAACCGACATATTGTCTGTGTGCACCCAGAAAACCAACACACACCTACCTTTATCCACGCATGTCCTCCTCTGCGGTCGTCGTGCATGTAGTTTTGACGCAAACCAGGTACTTTGTGCTTGCAGGAGACAATTGTTGCTTTTGAAAGCTAAAGACTCTTCTAATCATTACAAAATTCATATTTCAACTTGTGATTATCAAATCTTGATCGTTTTGACCTTAATTTAATCAGATATTTTTCTTAACCTCTGTGGTGAATTTTTGTGGTGTTCTCACTGTGTTATTGCTTGATTTATTGCACAAATACTTTACACATTGCCTTCTAAGTTAAGTCTGACTTCTCAGTGCCAAGCTACCAGAGGGTGGGCACAGTATAATTTGGATTGTGTGTGACTTACCCTGACTAGGATTATGATCCCTATTTGGACAAGGGTGTATACCTCTGCCAACTAGAGACCCCATTTCTACCACATGGTAACTGTCTGAAGAAGAGAGTTATTGCCTAGAGTAATGTGGTTAAATGCTGTCCTTACTCAAATAAAAGCAACCTTTCACTATCAATAATGTGCGTGGAAAAGCCTTTGCCATGATCGCCAAATGGGGCCCTAGAGGACGGATGGTTCCTACATTCAGTGTGTTTGGGATTCCGGCAAGGGTTGGAAAGGCACATCACTTTAGTATGAGCCCAATATCAAGCTAGATTTTGGGCATAAGTGGTGTGGATTATGAGCTACCAAGGAAAGAGTTTGTCTTTTCCCTTGAATGTCATGTTACCTCTCACCCACTCTGGGTATCGGGAAACTGTTTAGTGAGGATATGGGACAGGTCAATTGACAAGGAGAGGCAAGAGAGGCAATAAGGGATACTGTGATGTGTTTTTTGAGTTTAGAGATTGGATGGAGTATCGCTGAGGCAGATGAAGCAAAAAACTAGGAGAACATAATGGGAAAAAGCTAAAATATTGATACAATGTAAGTGTTAGGTTATAATTGTTTACGTGATTAGAGGAACAGAGGAACCACAACGGGTCCCGCAGGTTTCCAGCAGACTGGAAAACCACAATGCTGGAGAAAGTTAGAACTGAAAAAAGATACATGGGGAAAAATGTGATAAGATAAAAGGATACACGAGGGAGATGCAATAGGAAGCTATCCTTTTAAACACATACATAAAAACAGGAAAAGAAAAATGAAGAAGGAAGGGCCAGAAAATAGACATTTTAAGGTTGTGAGTATCCAGAGGAAAGGGATATTGACTAGAGTAATTTTGGTACACCATGCCTTGGCCAATATAAAATTATCTTTTGAGTTTAGAGATTGGATGAGGTGTCACTGAGGTGGATGGGGTAAAAAACTAGGAGAAGAAAATTGTTCAAAGCAGGCAGACTGGAAAACCACAGTGCTGAATAAACCGATAACTGAAAAGGGTACATGGAGAAGAAAGGGATAAGTTGAAAAGAACATGAGGGAGATGCAATTGGTTATGCTATGTTGTGTTGTATTGTATCATTTTATGTGCATTTGTAATGCTCACTATCACCTGCGAGGGTATCCTGGTGCTAGAAGTCCATTAACATTTAATCAAATACCTATAAAAGGAAAAGAAAAAAAGAAAGGTCAGAAGATAGTCATTTTAGGGTTGTAAGTTTCTAAACGATAGAGCTATTGCCAAGAAAAAAGTTGTAACACCCTGTCCTGCCTCAAATAAAACTATTTATTCACAACTTACAATGTGGTTTAAATGTCCTTTGTCATGTTTTCAAATGCCAAGAACGTTGTCACCCACATTTGTGAACTGTAGTAGGATTTTATTAATGGATACAATTTTGCATGTTTCTGTGGCCCTCGATGAATTCAATCACCTGTCACAGCTGACTCAGGCTATTAAGCAAAGTACTGTCTACACTGAAACAATTGCAAACTGTTCCTTCTTCACAACTGTGAAGCCTCACATACTTTCTATATCAGTCTTTGCTTTAGAATCTGGGGATTTCAGTTTTTGGGCTGAGTCTGTCTAATCCAGATCATGGTCTTTTAATCCACTCCATCAATGAGTTACAAATTAGTCAGCTACCCTACTTATCTTTGCACACCTTGACAAATGCCGTGTCCCTGAACCTCAGCCTTGGTTCGACCATTATCTTATTCCTTTTCTTTGTCACAACCCTAATTCTAACCATAAGTCAAACAGTGTCTCTTTTCTGGCATCCACAAAACATGCCAGATTTAAACTTTTCTCTGATGACTTCTCTGCTGCTCTGGTTGGGCTTGCTTGTCTTTCACATATTTGCTGGCAGTTGAATTCAGCCAGTGGGTAACTCCACTCTCTTTTCTGGCTCCAAACTGGTTAGCTGCTGGTCATCATTCCTGTCCTGTGGCTCCCAATACAATTCGGAACTAAAAGCAGACACATCCCAATGTAAAACAGAACAGTACTTAGGTCTACCATTTGTTTTTATAGGCTTCTTGTTGATTCTTCCCAGGCCTGTTACCTCTTGCATTTCCCATGCAGCTTTTTCCCTCAAACCCTCTGTCGCTCTGCGACAAACACTTCAACTACTTTTTGGATAAAATAGGTGAATTATTAAATGGCTTCCCCATCCCCTCTTTAGCCAGTCCTCCAGTTCTCCGGGACATTTACCAGCTAGCACGTCCTTGGTTCCTGTTCTCTATGTTTACTCCCCTTGCACTTAACTACATTACAGAAATATGCCTTCCACTTGATCCTTGCCCTCCAAGTCATCTCCTGCTGGGGAAAGCCTCCATTGCTCCCACTATAAAGCCCACCTGTAACAGGTCTATCCTCTTTTTTTATTATTCCCTTTTCTCTGAAACAAGTTTGGTGGTCCCACGTTTGGAGAAAACCTCCAAGGGAGCCTCAATCCTGAGTATTTTCTATCCAATTTCTCTCTGCCATTCCCTATTGCAATCCTTGAAAAGGCCATTATGTGTCTGCTTGCCTCTATTTTTTAAGACAACCGTAATGTTTGATTCTGCCCAACCAGGTTTTCTCCCCTCCCACTGTACTGAGTCTGCTCTGATCTCTGTTTTTGACAATCTTCTTTACTTTGTGGATCAGGGCAGCTTTCGTAAGATTTCTCATGACCATTTCATCCACTGCCAAGCAGAGTTTGGAATCAAGAATAGGGCACTCACCTGGATAAAATCATATTTTGTTGATCGGTCCCAGGTGGTGAATCTCACCCACTTTCGCTCTGAGTGCAAACCTATCTTGCATGTAGCCCTACCTTTATAATTTGTAGGTTCTTTCGCCGGGTCATCTAACTTCATCCTCCAGGTTTCATTTCATGTATTACACATATGACACACAGCTCCTACTTGGTAGATGATCAATCTCAAGCGGCCAGAAATAACTTCCAGAAAAGCATCCTCAATATTGTTGCCTGAATAGTGAATACATCTCTCAAACTGAATACAGAAAATACCGACATTCTCATGGTTAGGGGTAGTAACAACTAACAAGCTCCTATATTGGCTCATTTCTGGGCTACCCAGCAGGTGTCCCATCCCCTTCTTTTAGCTTAGTTCAGAGTTTACTGTGACCAAGACCTTTCTCTTTCTACTCAAGCCAGTAAGCTCTCATCAAAATGTTGCATTGTGTTAATGGTTGACTGCCTAAATTTTTTTATTTTTTTTTAAACGCAAGTGGGAAAGATGAAGGGAGAACCATATAAGATTAATAATAGTAAAGTATGGTTTAATTGGGAATGTAGGTGCAAAAAGCAAAAGATGCGAAGACTAGAAAGGGAATTTAGAAAAAAAAGACCCACTATTGACACAGAAGTGCAGCTCTGTCAGGCAAAACAGAGTTATAAAACAACCATAAGACAGAAGAAATGGGAATATATTGGTAAAGATTGAGACACAATGATCGAAGTGATAAGAACACAGAATATTAGGGGCTTCTGGTAGTTGGTAAGGGAGGGGAAAGTAACAGAAACCATGCCGTGCTTGGTTGGAGAAGAGAATTGGTATAAATATCTGTCTAATGTATATGATGGTATCGATACTGAGGAAGGATATGGTGTCATCAGGAAGACGGGTGAGAATATGAGATTAGCTTTTGCCCCACAAAAAATAAAAGAAACTATTGTAGCACTTAAATTAACCAAAGCGGCCGGCCCAGACAATCTCCCAGCTATAATAATAAAAAAAAAACATTGATTGGTGGACTACATTTTTCGATGATACGTTTTGTAAAATTCTTGATTACGGCTGTTGTTCAGAGAATTGGAAGGATGCCATGATAAGACCGATCCATAAAAAGGAGGACCCATTACAACCAAAAAACTATTGGCTGATAAGTTTATTAGACGTAGGTGAAAAGCTATTCACAAAGATATTGCTGGGGTTAATTAAAGAATGGGCAGAGGAAAATGATTTGATACCTGTAGACCAAGGCGGATTTAAGGAAGGGCACTCAACAATTGACCACTGCTTTAGTTTGTGGTCTTTAGCAAAAAAAAACAATGGAAATGCGAGGAAGCCTGTTCTGTTGTTTTGTGGATTTTCGCGCCGCATTTGATTTAGTTTATAGGAAACTGCTATGGGACATGCTAAGACAGTTAGGGATTGATTTGAATTTATTATATCTCCTTCAGGGCCTGCACTCACAATATTGGGCCCTAGTAATTTTAGACACGAGTGGCTCATTGTAAAAAAAAGATCCCTATATAGAACTGTTTGCGCCAAGGTTGTGTGTTGGCACCAATATTATTTACACTATTTCTGTCAGACCTGCCCGGGTTGCTGCAGAAGGGTAAAGGCCTAAGCCCAAAAATGGATGGCGTCCATGTTTCCTGCCTATTATATGCTGACGATTTAGTGATAATGGTTAGGTCTACAAACGAAATTAGAGGTGTTCCACTCTTATTGCCAAAGGAAAAAAATGGTAGTAAATTTAGAAAAAACAAAAATTATGTCCATAGAGAAAGTGAAAAGTGATTTTGCTTACCTGCTAGGAGATGAAAAACTAGAGAAGGTAAAAAAATATATAAGTATTTAGGCATGTGGTTTGACTCAGACTTGAGATTGAAAGATCATATTGAAGCCCTAAAAAATAAAGCTTTATCATCGGTCTAGGGATTGAAACAATTTAGTAGCAAATATGGGGGTCCTTCCCTCCAGCCAGTTATCTCTGCTTTCAATGCCATGGTACGTCCCCAGTTTCAATATGGGGTGGAAGTCCTAACACACTCAGGGAAATTAAATTGGGAGACAGAAGAAAGTTTTTACGTAAAGTGTATGCTATTGTTACCTCCGTGGAGTATGTTACAAGCTATAAGAGCAGAATGCCAAATGACGGCATGGACTTACCAGGGAGTGCAAGAGACGAGGGAGTTTGTAAGAATGCAAGCTTGTGTAAAAAAGAAATAACAACAAGCAAATTGGGCGCTACAAGTGAGAGGCCGGTTAGAGAAGATCTGTGTTCTCTTAGGCTTACCCGGTAATCAGTGGTGCGGTGCACAGATCCCGAAACAAAATCTACGAACAATAGTGAAGGAAAGGGCAAGAGAAATAGATCTGAAGTATTTAGAGTGTAAAATCTCAACTCAGGCTATGGTAGGTGGATGGAGGAACCTGGAAATTTTTCCCTATATAGAGGCTCTACCTAACCCAAGATTAAGGGACGCAGTGTTAAAAGTTCGAATTGGATTGAATCCAGGCTTTATGGACCCTAAAGCAAAATCATTGCTCAAGGACACCCAGGGCTTATGTACATGTGGCTTACAACAGAAATTCAGCATGCAACACCTACTTTTGGATTGTTATTGGTTTTTAGAGGTGCGTAAGAAGTTTTTAAAAACAGTTTTTAAGGAATATATTATTATTAATCGGGATCAAGCGCTTAGGCTTTTAATAGACATGAGATTTTTTAATGTAACATGTGCGCTATGCCAATTTCTAATAGGATTAAGAGGGGTCTTAACTGAACTTATAGTGCTGGGTATAACATAGGGAGTAAAGGCAAATGAAGAGTTTGAAATGGCACAAATAGATTGTTTAAAAAATTTGCCATGTATTAAAGAGGTCTGAGGCAAAACGTAGAGCACTTTAAATGAGAAATTGCACTTTATGCCACTGTAAGGATCTGAGTCCCATTAGAATTGTATGTGGGATAATTTGGTTAGCATGTAGTCTTTTAAAAAATTACTAGGAAATGAAATTGGTTAAAGGTTGAAATAACTCAATGAATCTTCGAAAATTCTCCCTTCTCTTCCATTTGAATATTTACATCTGGCTGTCCCATTAGGTCGACACGGCTGTTGAGACTAGTTTGGATTACTGGAATTTCCCTTACCTTGACTCCCCTCTTTAACTGTTGCATGTCTTCAGAGGTTTCAGAAAGCTACCGTCTACCTCATCTTTAATCTTTCTGGCAACCTTCCCATCTAATTCTGTCTAAATTTCACTGGCTCCCAGTAGCCACAAGAATTATTTTTAAATCAATATATTTTGTCTACAAGGCCTTCCATTGCACTGGTCCATTGTACTTACAGAAAGAAAGTTCATTCACAACGCTTCCGGAAGCTTCTCTTCGCAGCTCCTGGCTGTGCCCGAATATTCTGTCCATAGCTATATTTATATTCACTTAAAAAACCAAAGGTTACAGGGACATTATAGTCAGGCTCCGATTGTAACCGTACCAAACCATAGAAATTCACCAGATATAGTTAGAGTTGCCTCAAGTATCTATAACTCGCAACCTCGCCATGCACAGTTTTTTCGGCAAAACGTCTACTGCAAAAATTACATTGATATTATCAATGATGTTATGACAAATGGCATGATTGCCGTAATTTGTGGGGCAATTGGCAGTGCATCGCAAGGGCACCTTAAGTATTAACATAGGCATCAGAAAATCACAACGGTCTTTAAAGGCAATGAGGTTACTTTCCGTTCCTCACAAATTTTAAAATCCAAATGTGCAACAAAAATTGAATGATTATTCTCCTTCAAGACTATCCCTGAAGTAGTTCTTTAAATTATTCAAGTCCAAATTCAAAGTACAACTTAATTTCTTAGAATACTTCTCTGTATTTAGTTTTAACTTTCAGTGCTGTTTCCAAACTGAAACAGTCTCCAATGTTTTCACAAGGTCTGTTAACAAGGTGCTGGCTGTGGCAAGGGGACTCTGAACCATGTGGAAACATATACTCAATATATTCAAAATGACTGCAGACATTTCCAACCTTTTTTGGGTTCATGGGAAAAGTAGTTTCTGTATTTACATTCAGGTGCCTATTCCCTCCAAAGATGCAAAGAAATTTGCCAAGAGGCTCCAACATTCTGAGTGCACTCCGAGCCCAGCACAGAAGAAGTGTTTGTCATAGATCATTATGCTTGAGCTGTCACCCAGAATCTTAAATAGGGGGTAGGGGCAGTAGTCGAAGTGGGCGGGATTGGCAGGGCAATTCTTTTTTTATGTAATACACTCCATTTCCCTGCTTCATTATTTTTAATATGTATTCCAGGATGGCAGGGATGGTCCTCTTTTAAAAGGGATCACATAATCATCCAGCCCTGTGTGGTGCACATCAAGGATGGCCTCAGCAGTCGCCACGCTCTCCCCTCCCCTCACCCTTTGTATCTGGGGGAAGAGTTGGGCCCAGCAACAATTTAGGGGCCGTCAATCTTAGGTAAACACCCATAAATGGCTACCTATGATGGTCCTGCAGGGATTTACACCTTATTTATTACGCCCCCACTGTGACTAATACAATGGTCACATCAAGATGCGTTGGTGGCCCGCCCTTGACCTAATATGGTCTTTATTTTTGGATGCACGCAGACTGAGGACACCATGAGGAAAAGAAGGGGGCTCAGTGTGGAATTCCCAGCTGACAGTGCCAATCCGCTCTCCACCCTCCTCGACCTGGGAAATACAAGGAAAGGAGGCTGCAATAGAAGAAGACCGCCAGTGCAGACCCAGCCTCTCCTGGAAATCGTTCTCCATGCTTGCCTAAAGGTCCCCAGCCCCTCCTGTACAGCTCTGCTCTTTTCTCAGCACTTGGACCTGCAAGAGCAGCCTGGATTGCCGGGAACTGAACCCACACTCTATGAAAACAAACCACAAGTAAGTTGAGAAAATGGAAGAAACCTGAGTGCTTTTTTATTTTAGTGTGGAAAACGTTTAATGTGATGCTTATCAGCCGTTTTCTTTATTAGGGTCAAACGCACAACGCTCCGTCCCTGTTGTAATCTCTATTTGGGCTTTTAACCACACCCATGCCATGCCTGTCACTTTCATTGGTTCGTGGGCTTGCCTTTTAAAGTCCGCTTGATTTCAATAGTGAAAGTCATGCATACGTTATGCCTTTTCCAGTGTTTAGCTCTCCTCGAGCGCTCCGGCCAACTACTGAGAACATTTGAGGCTCCATGTTTTCAGCCTGATTTCTGCACTACTTTATCTTTTTATTTTCCACACAGCACAATCGTGCTGTGTTTTTTGTTTTTCAATTTCAGTGCGATTGCGCTCGGATTTACATAGAGTGATCACGCTCATTTTTTTCTTTCAATTTATGTGGCAAGAAAAGTCTGGTTAGGAGTTTACAACGATAATAGCTCTAACTCGAGGAAATGCGAGTCCCGTTGCATTGCAAATGTTTGTTTTAGTTAATGCAACTGGTAGGCGGCTGTCTGTGTTCACATTTGTAGTCTTTGTGCTTTTTAAGTGTGCTTACCTTTTGAAAGGATATAAGCAGTCTGAGGTGTTCAGTTATGTGACCTCAGAGAACCAGAGCCTCTTTTGGACCCCAACCCGGTAAAACAAGTAGTCCCTGGTAGCAAATTAAAAGTGCCCCATTGAGCAAATGAGATAGCTAAACAAGCATTGGCAAAGCTGAAAGGTCTCACCTTCGGAACCTAATAGGTTTGCTAATGATTTTTTTGCGAGGCTTCACAGCATCACTCACATACAAATTGTGTTACTGAAAAAATTAGCTGGATGTATCCTTTACTTCATCAAAGAAAATACCATTTTGCATTTTATTCTCAAGAGCTCTCTCAAGTTTGTTGTGGGTGGGAGAGTTAGCCAAGCCGGACAGTTTAAAAGGTATTTTTTGCACAACACATTTATACACCATTTTGGAGCAGTTAGCTAGCTGACAGGAATGTGGTAAAGACCTTGCCCGGGTGGGTTCTCCTGAAGAGTCCCTTTCTCTTCTGAGCCCTGCACTTCCTTGTTGATCTCTGAAGAATGAGAGTAAAATTGTTAAGGTAATCCATATCCTTCCTATATTTCACCTGCTTTACTTAATCTTGTTTGCCTTACGAGTGTTTGCTTTTTTGAGGATGTTGTTACTTTTTCTTTTCTTTCAGGCAGAATATTACTCCACAGACTTTTTAAGGCATGGACAAGGTGGGCTCTGGCCCAGGGTCCCAGCCTTTCCCGGGGCCCATGATAGAGCTGGCTTTGTTCTGCAGACGGTTTTGCCCTGATGACTTTGAATAATTCTTAAAAAGATTGTTTTAAATATTGTTTTCCTTTAATATGTGAGTGATGTGTGACAATCTATTACAGACAATTTGCAGAAAAATGTGCCTCGTGAACATACATTAAAAAAAGTTCACATATAAGAAATGAGATGGTGTTATATAGATTTTTTGCTGTCATATTAGTGAGCTGCTGCGGTGTAAAAATATTGAAAGCAATATCACTATCCCTGAATATTAGATGTAAACACATTAAGAATTTGGACCAGTGTGCCTGTGCACTGTCAGTGATTTGGCCGAAGAGGGCATGAAACAGCTGAAACTGGATCATAAATTCAAACTTTTTCTGAGCAGGAGCCCCCAAATACGTTTGACCCAGGGCCCCCAAAATCCTTAAGATGTCTCTGTATTACTCTCGTCTAGTGCATAATTTGAATTGAGTTGCATCCAGGTGTTTATAGCAGAGCACAATTGGGTTGTAGCTGAAGGCAGTGCATGTCTCTCTCAGTGGGGTACAAAGGTGTTCGGGGGGAAGAGGATGTGACACTATGGTCAGAGCTGCCTAATTTGGAATAGGGGAACAGGGTTCAGCCTTCATGATCAGTCCACCCGACCACTCTCCTGAGGAAGCACATTCCCCAAGTATTATGTGGCAAATAAGGCAGAGCCATGATTATGTAGAAAACATATGCAAATGAGGATATTTTGCCATTCATGTTTGAACTGCTCTCGTGCAGTCGCTGTTGGGTGGTATTTCTAGACACCTACAGTGCTCAGCATTTGGTCACAAAGATGGTCAGACTACATACTCCTCCAATCTTTGGCTTCTCTGCAGAGTACATCAAGCAACTCTCGCAACTTGTTAATTTTCAGAGAGGGAAGTGGAAGAGTGCCCGAGAAGAGCAGAAGAGTTGATTCTGAAGATGAAGTGTTGTTAGATGGCTGTGGCACCAACGACGGTCATGCACTCTTTCAAGGAAATGTGGTGGAGAGTGTGGATCAAATTGATCACCCAGCCTGTTGGTCTTGGGAACAATTCAAAATTAAGTGTAAAGAGTAACTATGACTCTTATTTTCCAATGGCAAGCTTGGATGTAAAGTGTGCAGAATGATAAATCTTAGAACAGAACCAAGCCAAGCTTTGCATTTTTCCATGGAATGGGTGGATTGCTTGGTCATTCCTTCTAAAGACAAGCAAAAAATGTATCTGCGAAAAAAATATTTTGGCATAGGAGCAGCTCCTGTCACCTGAAGACGCTAGCTGTTTTAGAACAGAGGGTTCATGAGAGTATTCCACAGTACAATGTGAAAATGCTGTGTATTCAAAACTGCATACAAAATAGTCAAATGTGTGCGCCCTTTTTCTGATATGCCATTGGATATAGATGTTCAAAAGATTAATGGTGTAGACTTGAGCAGAGTCTTGTATTCTGATCACAGCTGCACTGATATCATAGACCATATTGCTGCTGCAATAAGGTCGAGGATGATTCACTGTATCTTGTGGAATGAATCAAAAATAAACCTCATGATAGCTTAATCTACCAGTTAGTAAATTAACCACACTAATTATTTGTGTAAGAACATGTATCGATAAACACTGAAAGCATCTGGTTTACATCCCAGAGCAGTGCACCTGTGTTAAAATTGGGACCTGTTAAAGATACTGCAAATGGAAAGGAGGACAGCAGGCTGACAAGTGCCTTAAGCTACCTGCTTCTTGCAGGTGACCCTTCAGAGAATATACTGACACCAGATTTCATTTGATTGTTCTGAGCCAGCTGTCTAATGTCACTGGCACTCTTTCCTATACAGGGAAAGGACGCTGAGAATTTGAGCAAGGAAAGTTTTAGTTCCTGTATATGTCCAGGTAAAGTGAAGAGTATGTCTTATATACTATGTATATATATATATATATATATATATATATATAAACAAAAGGAAAAATATGTAATACTCGCACACTCGGGTTTCAGGAACAAGAAAAACAGTTTAATCTACACACAACGCGTTTCGACTGACACAGCAGCCTTGGTCACTTGATAAACATTTCCCATGAATCACCCTTTAAATACCCTGTTGTTATAAACATAGAAATAGGACAATAAACATGTGCAACCAATAACCCAAAAATTCCTTGCAAATATTATCATAATAATAATATTAGTATTTAGATCAGTTCGTGCCCCTACGTATTGCTAGATATAATTTAAATATAATTAATAAATTGCTAATCATATCCCCCAATATTATTAATAAGATTAATAAATTAATACCATCAATTTTTATGAAAATTCATTATTAAATTTGAAAGGGAAACAACCACAATAAATAACAGTGCTCTATCTATTAAAATTCATATTTTTTCGTTCTAGACCATAATGTCTGTAAAAATATATATATATTTTTTTTAAAAAATAGAGAGTTAACCAGATGGTAAAACATATACACTGTAGATATATCATCATAGACTATACAGGGCTAAAAACGACCCACATTACCAATATTAATAATTTTATCTAAAAATCAGCAAAGTTAGCCACCCAGTAATAACGTGAGAATGGTGAAGAATGAATTGAGGACAGCAGATAGAATTTGGTAGTTCTTCATCTGACACAGAAAATCTAGAGGTTTTGAGTGATCTGTGAGTTAGTGCATGAGTGTCTAATGGGATCTGTGAGTGGGTGCATGAGTATCTGCGTGGGTATGTCAGTGGATACATGGCTCTCAGAGTGGGTCTGTAAGTGGGGGTTTGAGTGTCTCAGTGGGTCTGTGACTGGGTCCATAAGTGTCTGAATGGGTCTGGGAGTTTGTGCTTCAGTGTCTGAGTGGATCTGTGATTGGGTGTGTGACTGTCTGAGTAGGTCTGTGGGTAGGTGCATGAATGTCTGAGTGGCTCTGTAAGTGGGTGCATGAGTGCCTGAGGGGATCTGGGAGTGGATGCATGAATGGGTCAAGAGTGTCTGAGTGGGTTTGTGAGTGGGTGCATGAGTGTCTCAATGGGCCTGTGAATGGATGCATTAGTATCTGAGTGGGTCTGAAAGAGGGTACATGAGTATCTGAGTGGGTCTGCGGGTGTATGAGTGTCTGAGAGGATCAGTGACTAGATGTGTGAGTGTCTGAGTGGGTCTGTGAGTGGGTGAGTCTGACTGGGTCTGTGAGTGAATGTGAGTTTGAGTGGGAGCATGAGTGTCTGAGTGGATGCCTGTGAGTGGGTGTATGAATGTGTGAGTGGGTCTGTGAGTGGATGCATGGGTGTTTTAGTGGGTCTGTGAGTAGATTCGAGAACCTCTTAGTGGGTTTGAGAGTGGGTGCATGAGTGGATGAATGGGTCCGCAAATGAGTGCATTACTGTCCAAGTGTTCAATATTTTTTTTTTGTGTGTCGATATTTGCAAATTCATTATGACGTTACATGGGGCGGGGCTCAACTGAGCATCGCATGAGTCTTTGAGTGGGTCTGTAAATGAGTGCATTACTGTCTGAGTAAAATGGAAATATATCTATCTATCTATACACATATATATTTTCATTTTGCCCCGGGGTGGGCCAGGTCCTTTGAGCTTACTTATTTTGGGGGTTAAGGAGGGAGGGTGCATGTGGCCCCCCTCTAGGTCCTTTAAAAGCCTAAGGGAACACAACTCCCCAGGGCTATATTTAACAAAAATGCGGGGGACAGGCAGAACCCCCCCCCAAACCCCAGAGACCACAGCCTCCCTGGGGCAACAGACAAAGAAGGAATGGGGGGGGCTCACGGACCACCCAAACCCTCCAGGGCTGGCTCCTGCTACCACCTCAGGTGCCCAACCTCGTGAGTTAGCTGTTTGCTTTTGCTTAGCAGGATTAATGTATAGTAATTAAAATTCTTTTATATTTAAAAAGAAAACATAGAAACTCACTGAAAAAAACAATGATTACAGGGACGTTATAGTTAGGAAATAGAAGTAAAAAAACATAGAAATTCACTTAAAAAACCAAAGGTTACAGGGACGTTAGAGTTAGGCTCACATTTTAAACTTACAAAACCATAGAAGTTCACCTGCTATAGTTAGTTATTTCAAGTAGCTATAACTTGTGCCCTTAGGTAACTATAACTTGTGCCCTCACCATGCATTGCTAATTATCCCAGACATTACACCACTCATCACATGTTTTTTAACATCATTGATAATATGGCTGCAACATTTGCAGTACAAATATTGATGAGAAAACTGTGTAAGATGGGCACAAGTTTAAACGTTTAAAATGTGAGCCTAACTATAAAGTCCCTGTAACCGTTGTTTTTTATGTGAATTTCTATGCCTTTTTTAAAATTCTATTTCCTAACTATAACGGCCCTGTAATCTTTGTTTTTGTCAGTGATTTTATATATATATATATATTCACTTAAAAACAAAAGGTTATAAGAATGCTATAGTTAGGGTGGGTTAGGTTCAGATTTTACATGCACAAAACCACAGAAATTCAGCTGTGATATTTAATTTCAAATAACTCTTGCCGTAAGGAGACTATAACTCCCGCCCTTGCCATGCACAGTTTTCTCATCAATAATTTTACTGCAAATGTTCCAGCGATATCAATGATGTCATAGAAGATGTCATGAGTGTTGTAATAACTGGGGTTATTAGCAGTGCATGGCGAGAGCGCGAGTTATAGTTACCTTAGGGCATGATTTATAGTTACTTGAAATAACTCTAACTACAACAGCTGAATTTCTATGGTTTTGTGTGTGTAAATTCTGAACCTAAGTATAAGGTCATGTGTAAGTTTTGTTTTTTACTGAATTTCTAAGGTTTTTTAAAAACTCTATTTCCTAACTATAACGCCCCTCATCGCAATGCACTTGGGGGAGAGGGACGCAGGCCCTGGCCTGACATTGTGCTGCTCCCACCCAAGCTTGCTGCTCCTGCCCCCTCACCCCGTCGTTGCCATCCATTGTTTAAGGCCATGCCCCTGCTCCCTTGTTACAGCCATGGCTGTTGTTCTCCCACTGGCCTTCCTGTCTGCCTCGAACAGTGAGCTTGTTGCCCCACCCACCACCTCCCTACCCTCTGGCATCCAAGTCAATGCACCAGAACCATCTCTCCTGCCCTGCATGGTCTGATGTGCTGTCACTGCCCTCCATTTAGATTGATGTCCCTGCCCACTCCTCCTGCCCTCCATTGCCCAATTCCATGCCCCATAATTGCTTTACAGCTTAGCCCCTGTACTTAGCTTGCTGCCCCAACCCTCTTTACCCTTCTGCTCTGATGTATTTGTGCTTGCCCCTGCTCCCTCCTTTTTGCTGACAATGTTTCATGGACCTGCCACTGCCCCTCATGTCTACTCTGAGTGGTCTGTTGAGCTGCCACTGCTCCTCCTACCTGCCTAACATGGTCAGACGACTGCCATCTGTCCCTGCCACCTACACCCTGCCTGTTCCAGTCCCATGCCCCAATCCCCTCCCTCCTGTCCTCCATGGTCCATTTTACTGCCACTCCCATCTGCCCTCCACTCTCTGTTGTGCTGCAACTGCTCCTCCTGCCCTACCCCGCATGGTCTGTTGTAAAGCACCTTCCCTGTCCTCTCTTGCCTTTGTCCAGCCCCTACCTATCCCATCTTTACTCCATGGTCCATTATGCATGGCCCTGCCCCTCGCTCTTGCCCCCCATGGCCGCTATGCTGCCACTAACCCTCCTGCTGCCACAGCCCATCCCACCTGCCCTGTGCGGTCAGCTTGCTGCCCCTGACCCCTCCCACCTTCCCTCCGTTGTCTGTGTGTATTCCATTATAGTCTCACTGTTGCCCTCCATGGTATTTTGTGCTTCCAGTGCCCATTCATTCTGGCCTCCATGGTGAGCTTGCTGCTCCAGGCCTGCCCCCTTTCCTCCTGCCCTCCGTTTTCCATGTGCAGGCCCCTATCCCCTCCCTCCTGCCTTGTCTGGTCCATTGGCATGCCCCAGCCCCCCCCCCCCTTGCCCTTCACGGTATGTTATGCTGCAACTGTCCCTCCTGCATGTCCAGTATGGTGAGCTTGCTGCCCTTTCCTCTTTCCCCTCTGTTCTCTGTTGTCCATGTGCATGGCCCTGTCCTCTCTATATTGCTTTTCGTGGTCCATTGTGCTGCACTGCTGTCCCGATTGCCTTGTGTGGTGTATTGTGCTGCTGCAACTCCTGGCACCTGCCCTGTAAGGTCAGTTTGCCTCTGTACATCTCCCTCCTGCCCTCTGTTATCCGAGTCCTTGTACCTACCCCATTACTCCTGCCCGCAGTGATCCAATGTATTATGCTTGCCAATCTTTTGATCTTAGTAAGAGGGAGAATTAAAAAAAAAACCTGGAGAATTGATTTTCCCCATTGACATCCATAGAAAAAGAGGAGATTTTAGGTAGGAAACATTGGATGTCTCCTGCCTGAATCGGGTCTGTTGGCATGTATGGTTGTACTGCCACTGCCTCTTCCTTCTGCCCTCAAAGGTCTGATGTATTGCCACAGCCTCTCTTGCCTGTCCTGTTGAACTTTTGGTTAGTGCTCTAAAAAACTACAATGAGGACACATTTTCTGAGTTCTCAAATAGCGACAAAGCACTTTTAAATTATTTGCTGTCTTGATGTATTTTTATCCAGTTGGTCACTTAATTATATGTTGCACTTAGAGGAATGATTGCGGTGTTAAGGCCAGAGCTGCAGACTTTGCAACTGAGGAATCAGGTTCGAGTTTCAGTGTGTGCGTGACATCCTGTGATTCTGGGGAAATCACTTAAGCCCTGATTTAGAATTTGGCAGATGGGCTTACTCCGTGACAAACGTGAAAGATATCCAGTCCTCCATATTACGATCCCAGTATATCCTATGGTAATCATAATATGGCAGATGGGATATCTGGTACATTTGTGACAGAGTATCCCATCCTCCATACTCTAAATCAGGCCCTTAATCTCTCCATGCATAAAGCCCAAAAGGAATGTATTCTTGTGTAATGTAACTGATGCCCATGTAAAGCACACCAATACCTTCGGGTTAAGTCTGCGGTATATAAAACTGCAAAAAAAAAAAAAAAAAAACTAAGGCCTGATTTAGACATTGGCAGACGGGTTACTCCGTCACAATGGTGATGTATATCCCACCTGCCAAAATCTAAATCCCATTAAATCCTATGGGAACTAAATTTCAGCGGATAGGATATCCGTCACAGTTGTGACGGAGTAACATCCTCCAATATCTATATCAGGCCCAAAGTGTTTTTGCACACTTCTGTCATTGGCTATACTTGGGCTACATTTGGGCTCTTTTTTTTCTCTAGTTGCCATCTTGGGAGACTCCATTGATATGAAGCTCCCTAACCTCCTTTACTGCAGTATCCCAATGCTTTCAGTTTTCCACTTCGAAAGATATTTGAGAACTCAAAACGTGTCCTAATTTTTCTTTCTACCGTACTTAGCATAATTTCTATGACAAAATTAACCCCCTCATTTTGTTTGTTTCTAAATGAAATGTTTACGTTTGACCATTTTGATTCAATCAAGATGGCTTCAGGTATGCCACACTTTTGTCATAAGTAAGACTGTTAGCACTCTAGTTGTTCTTTAGAAAACTCTGGGAGACTGCAGGAGAACACAAGGAAATCAGCTGACAGGCTGCTCCTGTTCAGTGTTGCCAGATTGGCCTATTTCCTGCACAAATGGGCAAAAATGTTCCCATTTGTGCGGGAAATAACTCTCCAGGCGGGTTGCACAAATTTGGGCTTTATTTGCCCATATGTGCGCAAAATTAATGAATGCTGTGCCGCCACCAGGGAAAAAACACAGGGTCAATCAGTGATAGCACAAAAGCGCTACCTAACCGTCCTGCTTCATGCTTCTGGCCTGAGCCCAGAATGTCTGAATCAATGTGGTCATGAGGGACAGGCCAGTTATTCTTTTTTGTTGTTGTTATGATTGGCCCAGCCGTGGTTTGGGCAGAGCTGCAAGGCACCCTCACTCCGCTCAGGATCGAGAGGAAGGACAATTGGACTGCTGCTGCCTGCTGGAGAACAGCCAGGTTAGGCGATGCCCAAGGCATGGGTTGTGCAGCAGGGAGAGGGCACTGCTGGCAGTGTTAGATGTGGGCAGGTTCCCAGAGATCTGTTAAGATGCATGTAGAACGTTCCAGACCTTCAGGGAGAGCTGTATTTGAGGGGAAATGTGAGGGGCACGCCCTTCCACATCTCTGGAGGATCCACAATCTTAGTCTAACTTGCTGGGACTGCACAGGGGTACGAGAGGAGAGCCATAGCTGCAAACTTTACAGATTGCCTATGTGTGACATTTTCAAGGTTTCGAGGTACTAATGAGTGACAGTCTACTGCCAAATGTGGGACACTTAGAGTGACTCTTTCTCATATGTAAAACCAACCAATAAAGTAAATATATATATATATATATATATATATTAGTAAAACACAGTGTGGAAGCACACTTTCAGTTACAGGCAGCATATATTCCATTGTAATGGCTACTAAATTTGCAAAAACAATTTTAATGATAAACCTATGTAGCATGGAAACGATAATGTGTGGAAATGTAGTTTCAATGAATATTTCATTTGTGCTTGTTTTGATCGTACTAAAATGTGTATTTCCATCACACTTCAAAATTATTTAAAAATGTGGTTCACTTGGGCTTTTCTAATTTTTTGACACCATTGGGTTAATCTACATGTATTTAAATTGTGTTGCGTGTTAGGGGAAATATGGCATTTTACAGCCTTTGCTTTCCCACCCATTGTACCAAGTAAGATTATTGCAGAGTTCACCTAAGAAAATCCTCTAACTTTTCAGTGTGAAAAAGTAAAAATAAACACCAAACTGTCTTTTAAGAAAATACGCTGTGGTTTGTCATAAGTCCTGGTCTTATATGTGGCCTCTGTCTTCGAAGCAGCAATGTGACTAGATATAAACAAAATTTAAAGACATCTTTATTCTTCTACACCTTCTGAACTCCAGTATGATTATTTTGGAGGTGCCGCTGGACCTATGCTGTAATTACAAACGCAGGCACACATACAGATATACTTGCAACCAACCCCCTAGGAAGAAGCAGTACCAAATTGGGGGAAATGCTGCAGCTGCCGCTGGCATCGCAGTGCATTACTATGCAACATCTGTGCTAATTCTTGGCAATCATCATGCTGCTGCTGGGGTCGTGTTAGGAGGCAGCCTCTCTCACTTCACACCAGGGGCTTCTATTCTTTAAATTCTGCCCAGCCGCAACGGAGGAGTCCTCTGACAGAGGTGTGTCTCAGCCAAAAACAGGATGGAAGGAACTACAGGCTTTGTGACAATGGTACCGCCTCTGAGGTAGCATCTCAGCTGTTTTCAATAGTCAGCTGAGTCCAATCCAGCTCAGCATGGCACCCGAGGTGCATAAAAGGGCTACCAGTTATAGATGATATGTGGCTCCTAACCTCCTACCCTCATTGCCTTATGGAAAAAAAATATTTACATTGATTTGCACACTATTATATTTCTTTGCCTCTGTAGAATAGGTTTGTGTAATATAAAGTGATCTGACACCCCACAGCAGGAGAAAAAAAACTATAAAAACTATAAAAGAAATTAAATAAAAAAGTAAATTAGTAAGTGGTATTTACATCATTAGTGTAATTACTCATACAGGCCTGCAACCCTCCATACCCTCTACAGATTGCTGCTATGAAATTAGAGGAGACAAATTCAACGTATTGCACTGATGCTGGCCCTGACCCAGCTCAGTAATAGCTGCCTGATCCTCTCATTTCCTGCACTGATTAGAGGAAATATGTACAGAAGACGATAGTGGAAACTGGTGCTGAAGAGGAAAGTGGTGACGTGAGGTATGCAAATGGAGAATTGCAAAGATATATAGGGATGAACAGAGCCCGGCCTCACGTTGCCCAGATTGGCATGCAAAACTGGCCATGACCCAGCTTCCTGCTGCACATGTGCAGTACTTCTTTCATTTACGACTCGCATACATGTGATCCTCACTCACCAGAGAGGCCCAGGATTGCATGTGCATTTAGTCTGAACACCTTAAAGTCCCACTGGCAGGCAATCTGAGAAACACGTACTGCTTTCAGCCCTAGGGCTCTCATTCATTCCACACATAAATTCCCACTCATAATCTGAACTCAACCAGACACCAGGAGGTGACTCAGTTAGCAATATGTACTATACACGTCACATGAAAATAAAAATATAGTAATACAACATCTGGAATAAATAAATATTCATACGGGTGAAGTAAAGCATGTGAAATATAAATGGAGTTTTTTTTGCTGAAATTGATTATTTGAGGGTTTTTCCAATCTTTGTTGAGAGGTCAATGAATGCTTTTCCCTTTAAAGTTAAGAACATGAATATAGGGATCCATGTCAAAGGCAGTTGTAGGACCTGTCACACATAAAGGAGCTGCACGGCCTCATGAGATTGAAGAGGTCAGTGATGGTATGATAGCAGGACAGTGCTAATGTTGAAATTCGATGGGACAAGAATAGTGATGACAGTGTCAGCAGAGTTGAAGCAGCGTCACAGTTGAAATGTTGGGGGAGAAGGTTTTGCCATAGGTTCTGGGAAAATGCATCTTTTTTTCCTTTCTGCTCCAATAGCCTTTTCTTCATTTAGAACCAAAACAACCCCATCTGCTTCTTGCCAAGCCTGGAAGCTCTAGTATGGCTTTTGCTGCAGCAAGAATGCAACAACACAGGCCCTATATAACATTTATTGCAAGATAATGTACTCATGTTGAAAGACTTTCAAATGGAGGACGGGGACTCATCAGAGTAAGTGACTATCACCTTTCTGACCTTCTTTCATTTGAACTAGAAGAAATGGGACTCCTGTTATACTGTGATGATCCTACCAGCTTACCAAACCAGTGGTGGTGGAGTTGCTTTAACCTCAGGGTGGTTTCTTTATATGTGTATCATTATATAGTGTTAATCCTGCGAGGTCCATTAAATATACTGATTAAATATACTGTTTTAGGAGCTGCATTACTTAACGAGTTTTAACATTTCTGCACTTGCGCTTTATTAAGATGGGTTATAGTCTGCTCTTGTAAAGTTCAATCATTAGTGCCAGGTTCAGATTTGTGGTGATTGAAGTGCCAGTTAGAAGGTCCTACAGGAGACCAGTCTTCAAAATTAGTAATAGAATTTGGACATGATTGAAGAAATGCATAGGTGCCTTCTGAAACTCCTCCCATTATACGCATATTTAATTGAAATTAGATTTATGGTCAGAATGTTTCCTGAAGTCTGTTTTTGCATATTTTGAAGTTTGCAACTTCGGGGTGGTTTTTGGGCTGTTACTAGTCTACATTGGGCTGAATTTGGGCTTGAACGTGGACAGCTTTGGGCTTGAGATGGGTCTCAAAATCTGGCAAAACTTCTCCTGTTGGAAGTACTTGTTTTACTGAGAATTTCAGACTTCATTCTTATATGGCTTAGAACATTGGTTCCCAAACTTTGACTTCTGTGGACCCCCAATTTATCATTGCTGGAACCCGGGGACCCCCACTGAATAATTATTGGAATCCGGGGACCCCACACTGAGTCATTACTGAAAGCTGTGAATATATATTGTATTATTTAATTTTCTAAGCAGTCGTGGACCTCCTGAGGAGGTTTTGTGGACCCCCAAGGGGCCCTAAACCACAGGTTGGGAACCACTGGCTTAGAAGGATAGCGTGAATTTACAGAAAATATGCTCTCATTTTAAATTCTGAAGCACCTTCCATGACCTCTGTGGAAAAATCATGAGAAAACAGTTTTCTCTCAAAATGATTCATCAAATCCCAGCAGAAGGCTTTTTCACAGGGTAAAATCACCCTAGCAACAAATGATTTATATTGTAACTAAAATCTGTTATCACTCTTTATACATTCTCCTTTTTGTGACATTCAAAACCTGCCATTCACTACAATGCATTTCAATGGAGTTCTATCATGTATGTTCGGACCAAGATGGCTGCCATCACTTTCTGGTTGAAGTGCTGCCAGCCAATCAGATCTCAACATGAGATCGGTGCTCAGGCTCTGCCCCGTTATACAAATTTAGATTTCCTTTAATATCTCAAAAACTCCTGAACAGATTTACACCAAATAACAAAAAGTGTGATCTACAGATCAAAAGCTACCTTTCTGCACAATTTGGTGTAATTCCATTCAGCGGTTCAGGCTGCAGGCACGTCTAAAGAGTCTATGGAAATTTACATGGGAAATGCATACACGCACATATGAACTTTATACAGTGCAATGTTATATCTCTGTTATTTTCCTTATACATGTATACCCTTTCTATGTAGTTATGCATCTATATATTTATCACTTTACCCCCACTATAGGATGAAAGAAAGAACATTAATAAAAAGTCTTCCAATGCACTACTCTCTCATCCTATACCACTCTCAGTACATCCTCTACCTCCACTCTTACTCATCCCAAACCTCATTCTACTACTATGATCTCCCTAAGACCCTTTCTTGATTCTTACCTCTTCTGTCCCTCCTTGAGTCACCCCAAACCTCATTCTACTATTATGATCTCCAAATTAACACTTCCTAGACTGTTCCCTCCGTAATAACCCTTTCTAGGCTCTTCCTTCCTTTATCCCTCCTTTGACTCATCCCAAACCTCATCTTACTAATATGATCTCCCAAATAACCCTATTTAGACATTTCCCTACGCTCAAATGAACAACTTATATTTTCCTGTACTAATCCACTTCTAATTCTTTTGGTTCCGGAGTAGCATGCCGCTTGCCGAAAAGCCCTTCAACGCCTCATCATGGGCAGTAAGTGCTATATAAATACAATTGTAATTACAATCATAGTGCACCGCATAGAGGGAAATCATGGATGCGGCAAACATTTGTACAGACAGACACACAGTCACACACACGGACGCATACACACAATGTAAGTAAGAAGGTGGTATAATGATATTCAGCTTCAGAATATCTTTATTAAGCTAGTTGAGGGTGGTGGGAGTATGGGATAGTCACAGCTTCAGCAGTCGTATCCCTTTGGTAGTGATACTGTGGGCTACAGTAGCAGAATCCATAGTTGTGAACGTCCTGTCTTTTTCTGTATCCCTACTGATAAACATCTCTAGGTTAAAAACTATTAGATGCCTTCTGTAATATGTGAAATTTGAGACTGAACATGATCATTTGTAGATTGGAAATTCACCTTCATTTGTGTTTCAGTTCTTTTTGATGCAATGTTAAGTGACAATATTTAACAAGCAATCTGAAACTATCTACTGTTTTGGATGAATTTGCATGCTTATCTGTCACAACAATCTTCTGGTTATTCTTTCTCTACTGATGCACTACAGTGAAGATTTAAAGAAAAATACATAACAAGATCATACACACTGTGTAGAAGTGATATCTCACCCTCTTGTCTGTTCTCATCCCTCTTCCTGCATCCCCTCTTTGTTAGATACAGAGGAAGTAAAAATAGTCTCTTGAGATGCAAAATATTACAATAAAACAATGAAAGACCAATGTGCAAAGGGAATGCAAGTAAATAGAACACTAAATATTTTTCCCTACCTCATGTTTACGGTAAAGTCCAGTCTCTTCCATGCTCTGCCCTACTTCCTGGCACATCTCTTTGTGTTTTCCCATATGAGCACCATGCCTAAATTAACACCATTCAGACTATACTAACAACTATCATCCCACAAACCATGTATACATTCTCTTTATGGTGTGCACCTCTAATTCCATGATACCATATTACCCCATTTCCACTTCCAGGTCCCCCAAGTCATCACACCGATCCCTGCTCCATTTGGTCAGCCAATAGCAGTATTTCATAGTTAGCCATGAAGCTCCAAGTAATCTACTGTCATCCACAATCTTATAGATTATCAATGAGATGGCCATACTTTCTCATTCAGAAACCTACCACAGACCTCTTCAAACTGTGACGTTCTTTCTGTTATCCTTGATATTACTCTCAAATACTAGGCCATTTTATGCAAGCTTCCTGTCTAAAATAACGTGATATAAACATTGCAGCCCTTTATACCTCCACATTAACCACACTACTTCCCTACCTTCAATTAGTATTTTCCTAGTATGCCATAAGGGAGCCTTGGAGTGTAACGTCAAGTGAAGCTACTGCCAGCATTTTGTGTGCTGTTTTCCATGTATTATTGGAATAATATTAGCTTTGGTATTGCCACGCTCAGTATAGAATCCTGCCAGTCCTCCCTTTGATCCCAGAAGATGTCTTCCAATTTGAACCAATGTTGTTGTTTCTCTGCAGGCCTCACAAATATACAGTTAGAAGTAGTTGACTGGCCAGTCAATAAGTTTTCATATGGGAGAGACGTAAACTTCCTGATCTAGTGTTCGCATGTAGTTCTGCACTCGCCAGACTAGGCCTATTTCCTCTCCATGTAAAATTCCTAACCTCAACCCAACTAATCTAAGTCAGACCCTTGGTAGCTTCAATGGCAATAGACCAAAAACATAGCTGAACCTGGGGTGTTTGTTCATTTTAATAATTTGTACTGTCCTCCAAAGGGATATTTCCATTGTGGACCACTTTAAGACAGTGAGTTTAATTGAATTAATCAATCATGTATTATTTTTTGTACCATGTTCTCTAGACCCCTGTTGATTTATATACCTAAGTATTTCAACTTCTTCCTCCATCGTTGAGCACTAGCCTCAGATGTATAGAACATTTCATAATAGTCCGTTAAAGTTGTCAGGATGTCTCCCAGGTTAGTTATACATTTGTCTGAAGCATTCCTGATTGCAGGGATTGCCCTGGTAGCTTCTGTCTGCTTTATTTCGGAGGATAAAAGCTTGCTGTTTTTCTCCCCTCTTGTAATGTATTTGTTTGAGTTTAACTAGGGAATGATCACCCTTAGAAGTATACAATTTATTCAAATCATATTTCACCTACATAAATACTCTTAACATGGCTTGATTAGGTGAACAATTATAATCCTCATGGAATCTCCATACTTTCTGTTCTGCCTCTACTATCCATCTTTTTATCTTTTTGTATTGCTGCATCTCTCTTAGGAGCCCCAGTAATACTTGCATTCCCAGCTGCGAAGAGTGTGTATGTGGAAGACGGAAAGCCTTCATTGATCTCCAAATATTCTTTCAGAATGGCCATCAGTTGCTTCTTGTCTTGTGGGGCACTATATCTAGCAACATTCATTTGTGAATGGCCCAGAGCTGCAAGTAGTAAGTTGAAATGTAGTGTAAGGTCCATCAGGTCATGTCTGACACAGAGCAAGGAACCACCGCCACTGAAACAAGCCATTTGGACAATCCTTTTGCAAGTAAAAGGAAGCCACTGCTCATACGTGCACCACAGGCACAGTGTGAATGTGTAAGTTCTATCATCAGGATACACCAAACACCAGACGTTAATCAATGCATGGTCTGTCACTACATCCTGCAGAATGGATCTGTCTCTATTGGGCCTAGCATATGCAATGCCTAAACGGTCAATTACTGGCTCCAATGTAATATTTCAGTGTCTAGATAGCTGGGTCAGGAAATATTGCTCCTCTCCCACTGGTGCATAGACAATACCAACTATTAGGTCACAACTTGAATTTTCAATTTTGCAAAAACAGCCATTAGTGTTGGCCCATTTGCTCAAGAGTCTCACTGGAAGTGATTTGTGCAGTAGAATCGCTACTCCTATTTTCCTATGTACCAAGAGGGGCTGGAGGATTAGCTTCCTACGACACTGATGGACATGCATAAATCACTTTCCCTATCCACTCTCTCTTTACCTTATCACATTCACTATTAGTGAGGTGTGTTCCTTGAATAAGGGCTATATCGGGGCATTGAGGTTTCAGGATTGTAAGTATCGTCTTCCTCCTAACATAGCTTGTTGGGCCATCGAGGTTCACCTGAGAGATCCCCTTCAACGATTTAGACATCATTATTTCCTTAAGCTATCAAGGAAAGGTGAAATGCACTTTTAGTGCATGTATAATATATTACCTAGAAAAAAAATGAATACCTATTTCTACCCGGAGAGAAGTGCAGGTGAGTTGTAGGGTAAAGCTCAGGATGCCTGAGGTGTCTCAGTGAGATGTTCAGGAACAATCTGAACTATGTTAACACTGAGTGTACCTAAGAGGTACTTATGACCTACTTCCAGTAGAGGATGACTCTATATGGTCAATCTATTGTGCACTGGGAAGACAGACTCTGAAAAGGACATAGAAGAGGGGAAAGCCAAATTAAGTAAAGAAGAGACGAGCCCTCCAGAAGGTAATTATGAGGGAAGTATGTTCCTATCGATAATGAACACCTGTCTTTTGTGAATCTTAGTGACCATAACTCAGAGGGCTAATGTGCGTGCGTACCAGAGGCCCTGCGGACCACTAGCCATGTTGTATCTGCCTTAATTTTCCAACCCTCCTCTGCAAGGGCTGCAGCATTCTAAGGCTCAATCTGCCTCTCGTTCCCCTCCCATGAAATAAACGAAAGCCAAACATGGAGGTATAACTTGTTGATATCTGCTGAGACTCTTAAATAACATCCAGAGCCTAAAATTGTGTAAAGCAGGGCTTACTGACATGTCAGTGAAAAACTATAGCAAACCTAATGTGTCAACTCTAATGTAAACACATTGGTGAGTCAACAAGCATCCTACTCCTCTTTGTCACAGTTTAGAGGAACTACGAACATCAATTATAACATCCAGGTTGCTGGGAATACATTCCCAGTCACAACGTTAGGCAAATCCATAAACTACATAATTCATTAAGAAAGGACTCATAAATCAATCAACCACAAAAACTTTACCCAGACCTCAGAGAATATCATTACCCACTCTTGGTACCTAAAACCAAAAACAGTTACAGGACACAAATATTGTTTCCATCTTGGTCCAACCAGAACGTGTTTTTACAGGTCAGTCATTAAGAGGTGATCTTGATTTGTTTCTAGTTGCTTCATATTTCTGATATTTTGAGTTATCTTCACTTGACCAGGACAGGGTACCTCTTTCCAGTCTTATTCTCTCTTCCACAACAGAAGTCTTCACGCAAGGTCCATCCCTCGGGTCAGTAGTTTGTTATCACAAATTCTCTCTTCTGCAACACAAGTCTTCACACAAGGTCCATCCCTCGGGTCAGTAGTCTATGGTCACAAATTCTTTTTGAGGATCCTATAATGGTGTAAGATAGAGCTTATTAACATGTCAGTGAAAAATTATACTGAACCCGATGTGTTGTCTCAAATGTGAGCACCTCACTGAGTTGACAGACATCCCATCTCTCTTTGTCACATTTAGAGGAACCATGAACATCAATGATAACATCCATGTCGATGGGAAAATATGCACAAGTCCCAAAATTATGGAGACCCATAAACAACATAATCCATCAAGTGAAAGATTCATAACTTAAGCAGCCATAGATACTTCAGCCAGACATCAGTGTGTATCATTACCCACTCTTGGTACCTAAAACCAAATACTGTTGCAGGATACAAATATTGTTTCCATGTCGGAAACCAGAATGTGCTTTTGCAGGTCGGTCTTTAAGAGGCAATCTTGATGTGTCTGTAGTATTTTGAATATTTCAGTGTATTCAACTTGACCAAGCCAGAGTAAATTCTTTCCAGTCTTGTTCTTTCATTTTCGGTGTTCATTGGTTTAGTTGAAGCCAAGGTATCTAGAAATTTCTCCAGATAGTCAGGTTCATTATGTTTTGTGGCTCGTCCGTCTGTTGTAATCAACATTGGATCAAGGTCCAGTAGCAATATCATATCTTGAGCTTCTCCAATGTCGGTCTAAGAAAGAAACCATTTCCTAATAGTGTTTGTGTCTTGTGAATAGTCTCTGCAGGATCACCCAAAAACGGTTTGCCTTTCACGCTCCACTTTTTGCTGAATTTGTTTCTGTATGCCTTAGGACTCTGTGCAGTTCACTACTGCTAACCTGTGATAAAGTGCTGTCTCTCTAAAACATCATCAAATTGACTTATACACAGTTTGCATATTTAATTTACATATAAGCCCCTTGTAGCATGGTATATCATATACCCAGGTCCTGTAAATGAAATGTTACCAGTGGGCCTGCAGCACATATTGTTCCACCCAATGAAGTAGCACTTTAAGACATGTCACAGGCCTGGCATTGCAGCCTGAATTCAGAGTCACACTTCTAGGTCGATTTGGCATTTAAACCCCCTTGACAATCCTTAAATGCCCCTTTTTTACATATGTCGCCCGTAAGGTAGGCCCTCGGTAGTCCATAGGGCAGGATATTGAATAATTGGAAGGTTGGGCATGTACTCTCAAGTTTTACATGTCCTTGTAGTGTACAACTCCCACATTCAATGCTGGCTACTGTGAGGCCTACCACTCCCATTGGGTAACTTTGGGGATTTCTTATTACATTTAGTAATCTGTGATTTCTAATTGAGAGCAGATAGTTAGATCATGTTTGGTACCTATGGAATTGTAATCCTAAACCCTCTTTAATGATAAAGTGGGATTTTTCATTACAATTTTGAAAATGCCACTTTTTGAGAGTTGACATTTTCCTGCCCGTAGCCCTTTTCTAGACTGGCCTGAATTACATGACTGGGTATAACTGACAGACTTTGTGAATTACTCCCACATTCACACAATAGAGGGATTAGGTGTCCCTGAATGGGACAGCTGCTGGCAGGATGGGTGGGGAAGCTGTGCACAGTCCCACATACAGCTGAATAGCTTGTGCTCCACATCCATACAAAAAGGGCTTAACAACCCTGTATTGTCACTGCAGCCAGCTTGGAGCCAGGGCAGGAGCATCAGGAAATGTCATGCACTCCCAAAAAACTTTCCAGAAGCTTCTCTTACCTTCCATCACAGGGGCACCATGGTGTAAAAATAGAACTTTCAGACCCGCTCTTTAGTTCACTACTGGACCTTCTGAGGGACTCTGAGGGCTGTCTGCTGCTGTGACCTGCTGTGCACTCCACCAGATCTCTGCTGCACCTGGAAGGATTGCTCCCTCTAGCCTGCTTTGAACCCTCAGGCTAGCCCTGTAGTTGAGTCCTGCATGTACATCTGCACCCAGGACTACCAGAAGTGGCTTCAAGGGCTGGTTTGCTGGCTTCCTGTTTAGACCCACAGGGAAGTAACAGGCTCCCACCATCTTGAACCCCTTGGACCCAGTCTGAATGAGTCGTGAACCACCAAGAGGTGTCCCATCAGTCCAGGGCCCATGATTGTGGTGCTAAAGGTGCCCAGATGGCCATTTTCCAAAACTGAGGACTTTGACAAAATTTGGCCAAAAAGTGCTTTGAAGATCAGGAGAAGACTGGAACCAACCCGCAAGCCTAGCCCCCGAAGTGCATCACAGGTTAGATTGACTTTGCAGCTTCTTCTGCTATATTCTTTTCCACAGCAGTGAAAACTTTTCAGTCAGGCTTATGTGAGAGGCAATATGTAGAGTATTTGCACCAACACACACAGTAAGACAGTAAAAACACCACAAAAGGAATCAACACCAGTTTAGAAAAATAGCCAACATTTATCTAAATCAAACAAGACCAAGATGACAAAAATCCAACATATACAAGCAAAGATATGACTTTTTAAAGTAAAAAGAGTCTTAATCCACAGAAATCAATGGATGTGTTGTTTCAGCACAAAGTGCTTGGTATGCATGAAAAATAAGCCACACGGGCGAGCGTGCATCAGAAAAACTAGCGATGTGTAGATTTCTTACTCGCAAGTGAGGCCGTGTGTTGATTCTTTCTCTGCCGGCTAAGCGATGCATCCGTTTCCGGACCAGCAGCCTTGGGTCCGTGTGGTGAGGTTGAAGATTTTGACACCCAGGGACGATGAGTAGAAAATCCAGACACACAGCAGCGATAATCCACGCTGAGCTTCTGATGCATCAATTTCACTGGTGCTGTGTCTATTATTTAGCCATTTGGCAATTCAAAGGGTCCCAGCAAGAGAGCCCAGGTGCTGGCAGATGACATTCTTGATGTCCCTGAGAATTCTAAACAGGAGGCAAGCTCAGTTCAAAGCCTTGGAGACTCTTTACAAGCAGGATACCATAGCAAAGTCCAGTCTTTGTCCTCTTTAAGGCAGAAGCAGCAACTGAAGACCAGCCCAGCAAAGCACACACAGCAAAGCAGCAGTACTCCTCCTCCAGGTCTTCAGTTCTTCTCCTTGGTAGAGGTTCCTTTTGATCCAGATGTGTACTAAAAGTTTGGGGTTTGGGGTCCACTACTTATATTCTTTTCTGCCTTTGAAAGGGGCAAACTTCAAAGGAAAGTTTCTGTTGTTCACAAGATCCTGCCTTGGCCAGGCCTGGCCACAGACACACACCACGGGGTTGGAGATTGCACTGTGTGAGGACAGGCACAGCACTTTCAAGTGCAGATGTCATTTCCTCCCTCCCCCACTCTAGCCCAGGAGATTCATCAGGATATGCAGGACACACCTCAGCTTCCTTTGTGTCACTGTCTAGAGACAATTCACAAACAGCCCAACTGTCAGTCTGACCCAGAGGTGGATTCCGCAGGTAGGCAGAGGCACAGAATTCTTAAACAAGAAAATGCCCACTTTCTAAAAGTGACCTTTTCAAACAGACAATCTAAAAACCAACTCTACCAAAAGATGTACTTTTAAATTGTGAGTTTAGAGACCCCAAACTTCACATCTTTATCTGCTCCCAATGGGAAACTGAACTTAAAAGATATTTAAAGGTGGTCCCCATGTTAACCTATGGGAGAGATAGGCCTTGCAATAGTGAAAACGAATTTGGCAGTATTTCACTATCAGGACATGTAAAACACACCAGTATGTGTCCTAACTTTTAAATAATATGCACCCTGCTGATGGAGCTACCTAGGACCTACCTTAGGGGTGACTTACATGAAGAAAAAGGGAAGGTTTGGGCCTGGCAAGTGGGCACAGTTCCCAGGTCAAATTGGTAGTGCAAGACTGCACACACAGACACTGCAGTGGCAGGTCTGAGACATGTTTACAGTGATACTCGTGGGTAGCACAATCGGTGCTGCAGGCCCACTAGTAGCATTTGATTTACAGGCCCTGGGCACCTCTAGTGCACTTTCATAAGGACTTACTAGTAAATCAAATATGCCGATCAGGGATAACCAATCATAATTATAATTTATACAGGGAGCACTTCCACTTTAACACTGGTCAACAGTGGTAAAGTGCCCAGAGTGCCAAAAACCAGCAAAAACAAAGTCCAGCACACAGTCAAAAATACAGGAAGCAGAGGCAAAAAGACAGGGGAAACCACACCAACGATGCTGGGTCTAACATTTACCTTTACAGCCATTTTTCTTTAGAAGTTTTTCTAACTCCAAAGGTAGGTACTGATAGGACTCGATCCACTTCTTGTATCCAAACCATGCTCCATCGTGGTCGGCTATAACTTTTGACTTGAACCCGGTCTTGCGCAACTAGATGTTCGCAGTTGGTGCTTGTGATCATTTAGGTGTTATTTTGAGCATTACACTATAAAAATTCAGAACTCTGGTTCTACTGTTTCAATTTGTGTTATTTTGGTGTTAAATAATATATTTAAAAATACTGTATTTTTCTAAAGTGGTTTGGGATTATTCTTGTGTTGTGTGTTCACATTATCACTGTTTGTGTGCTGCATAAATACTTTACACATTGCCTGTAAGTTAAGGCTGATTGCTTTTTGTACCAAGATACCCAGGGTTAAGCAGAGGTTAATTGAGTTACTTTTTATGGTTCATCCTCAAGGAATTGTGGATGTTGCTTGTCCAGGGTTCACACCCCAGTCACCAATTGCCAAACACACATGACCTATGTTTTTGCCTTTTTTATATCTAGGCAAGCCTATGGATAATAGGCCAAGATTTGCCTAGTGTGGAATGGTCAATTCTATGTCTAATCGGGGGAAGTGGTTTAAGGGATCAAAGGTGATTTTCAGCAGATCCTGAAGGAAACCTGTAAGAAAAGATTTCATGGCATCTTTTTCCAAGTCAGCGACTCCAGAGAGGTGCACATTGTCTTTTTAGCTCCTGCTCCCCAAATCTATGATTTTCTTATGCTGAGACTACACATCTGGCCCCCATTCAGGTAAGTTGTCAAGCCTCTTTTCCACCTCCAGTAGCTGAAGTCTGATGTCAGTCTATACTGGAATGCCAAAACTTCATTCCGTAGAAAATGAACTTCTTGCATTGTCTGGTTCACAGTCCTATCCACAGATTTAATGGGTAGCTTAATATCTGCCAGTTACTTCAGAAGAGTATTCAGTGTGACTGAGGGTAACAGCGCTTTATCTGTTTTTTCCATAGTGCTCTGCTGTGAAGACGGTTGCTTAGCAAAGACTTTGGAGAATAGAAGCTGCTTAATGCCTTTAGCTATGGACACTCATGACATACTGTGGCATGAAAAGGAAAGATTCCTGGGGCTCTCCTATTTTGGAATCTGGAAGCAGGGCTAGCTTTAGCACTGGTGGCACCCAATGTGTCAATAACTTTTAGCGCCCACCCCCCCCCCCCATGTCCTCCTTCTCCAATTCCCTCACTACCACTGGGCAAACATGCCCCTCATCTCTCAGTAGCCCCTCTCTCACATACATTTAATTTGTTTTAAAACACTGGTAAAAGCTGGCTTTACTAATAAGAATGTATATCTACCAAAACTAACCCTTTTTAGCAACATTAGGAATAGATAATGAAAGACTGAGAGAAAAACATATAGGCCCTCATTACGACCCTGGTGGATGGCGTTATTTTGGAGAAGGGTACTGCCAACAGGCTGGCGGTACCTTTCCCCAAAATATGACATTGGCGGTTTGGCTCAAGCCAAACCACCAATGTACGACTCCGTCCGCCAGGGTGGTAACAGCTGCCAGGCTGGAGACTTTGGTCTCCAGCCAGGTGGCCGTCCCAATCCCACCCTCGGGATTATGACCCTGCCTACCGCCATGGTTTTCGTGGCAATCTTACCGCCACCAACACCATGGTGGTAGGCACTATCAATGCCAGGGAATTCTTTCCCTGGCATTGATAGGGGTCTTTCCCGCCCTCCCCACCCTATTCCCTCCCTCGCCAGACCCCCCGACACACACACCTACACGCGCAGACATACACACTCATAGACACACACATACCCACATCGACCCATGCATGCATGCATTCATACACACACACCACAACACACACTAACTTACCTGAAAGCACACACACATTCACCCGACACAACATACACGTACACTCACACCCATTCATGCACACAAGCATTCCACACGCCTCACACCTGCATGCCAGCATTAAAAAACAATCACACATCCCCCCAAACACACAAACACCACCGCACCACCCTCACCAGTTGGATAACCAAATCTTACCTGTTTTTAGGGGGTCCTCCCCCACCTTACCGCCAACCGCCACCTTGACTGTAGACAGAATTCTGCCAGCCTTCTGCCGGAATTCTGGCTACGGTCATAATACGGTAGATGGTAGGTAGCCACGGCGATGGTCTTTTGGAGGCCGTCGCTGTGGCGGTAGGTGGGGTTTACCGCTAATGTTGTAATGAGGGCCATAATGTCCTAACATACTTTATGTAGTGTGCATGCAGCTCTTTGATGACAGTTTGTAACAGTCATTGTTCTATATTAGAGTTATATCTCAGGAAGTGTGGTAACAAAAGAATCTCTTTGACAATAATCTACTCAGCTATCCACATAAAATACAGATCTGTGGTCTGCATGGTACCCATGCTTTGCTGCAGGCATATTAACCTTCTGAGTTACTTTACTGGGAGTCAAAACTGCCACTACTCAAAACTCTGATCTCTCTCTCTCTAGCAGGAACATAAATAGCAAGAGTAATCCTCACATTTATATTGATGCTTGAAAGCTGCGCGCACAAGGAAACTCTGCAGCAGGTGTTTTTCATATCATAAGTTATTGCTAAACACAGCACCCTCCCCCGAGGTCAGTGTCCCCCTCCCCATGTCAGCGCCCAGTGCAGCCGCACCAGTTGTACTGCCCTAAAGCGGGCCATGTCTGGGAGTGACAAACGTACTGTAAGAAGTAATAGTCTCTCTTCTAGTGTGAAATTGTTACCTTACAGAATGGAATCAGGAGAGCACAAGCAAATTATGTCTACAAATATGAACAGGTGCTGAGTGCCATTATATATTTTGGAAAACATCTAGTAATCACAACTAGCAGTCCTGTCTTCACTTTCAATACCTAAAGCGACTGGTAAACAACCTCCTTCCCAATGTTGCTGTTACTGGTGGGACCTCTCTAGACACAGAGGACCCCTTTGGAAGTCTCCTCTGTCCCAGCAGCTTTCCTCCACGAGAAGATACCTACTGGGGCTTGGTGTCTGAGTGTTTCCACATGCAGGGCCTCCCATTACCTAGCCACTTTGCTGAGGGTGCAGGTAAACATTGGGAGCCTGGCTTTTTGTACCTCTGTGAAGCTAAGACTAGTAGAATAGAGATCACACAGGAACAAACCCAGCATCTCTGCTCCAGTCCACACTGCTGCAGCTAGACACACCGTAAATGGGGTTGAAATATTCTGTAGACCGCTCCTTTACCTGAGAGTGGGTACAGGGGTGAGCAGGCCCTGAAATGTTACATTTGGGGGGCAGACAAGGCTCCTTCCCCCGTATTCCAACTTCGCTTGAATAACTCTGTCATATGTTGGCATGATAAAATAAAAATGTTGAAGTTGGCCACTGACTCTCCTGCCTTTTAAAATGACACTCACAGATGTTCAGTGTACTTACTTTAGGCTAGACCAATTAGGAACTATAAAATATTTATTTTAATCTAAATCCATTCAACTTTTTCTGAAGACATCCTGATGTGTTAAAACATTTTAGGGCCAACAATCTAAACTGCTAGATATAGGTCGTTATACCAGATGTGGCATGATGTGAAAATATGTGATGATTGTTTGAAACTGTTGGTAGTTTGCTGTATTTTAAAACTGAACTGTTTGCATTTCAAGTGTCACTTTTAACAGTATAGGTTATGCTTTTTATATGTTTTTATTAGCATTTCTGTAAGGTACGAGGCTGACAAAATCACAGACACTATTACAATTGAACATACAGCTATAGGAGTGTAGACCCCATATCAAAGAATGCACTGCGATGCAACAAGGCCAGTGTAGGCTTAGCAGGAGACAACACATCACTTTAATTGTACATAAGATAATAAACCAAAAACTATTTCCCCTTTCCCCCCTCTCTCCTCACCCCGTGTTCCATCATATAATCCAATTGTTAGAAATGGGGTCTTTGGTTGGCAGTCGGGTTATCCCCTGCCCAAGCAAGGATCCTCACTGTAGTCAGGGTAAAGGAGAATCACCTTCAGTTAACCCCCTTTCACCCCCTTGGTAGCTTGGCACGAGCAGGCATACTTAATTTCAGAAGCTCTGTGTAAAGTATTTGTACGAACACACACAGTAATACAGTAAAAACACTACAAAAATTGACGCCACACCAGTTTAGAAAAATAGGTAATATTTATCTAAATCAAACAAGACCGATTCAACAAAAATCCAACATACACAAGTCAAGATATGAATTTTCAAAAGAATAAGGCTCTCAGGCCAGATGTATCATTATTTCCAACAGCGATTACCAAATTGCAATTTTCTGCGACTCACAATTAAGTAATCGCTATTGGAATGTATGAAACTCCAGGAGTTTCATATAGCGATTTGCAACGGCTCTCAAATCGACCTACCTCATTAATATTCATGAGGTAGGTCGCAATTTGCGACCCACTGCAAATTGCTACAATCACAGGGATGATGGCCTGCTGGGCTCAGCACCATGTCTGTGATTGCTTTTAAATAAAGCAATCTTTTTTTTTTTTTTTTAAATGCAGCCCATATTCCCTAAAGGATGCATTTAAAAAAGAAAAATGAAAAGTTTTCTTTTCATTTTTTAAGAGTAGGCAGTGGTCCGATGGACCACTGCCAGATCTCAAAAATTGTTTTCCCATGCATTCACGAAGGTGAAGGGGTCCCTTGGGGACCCCTTCCCCTTTGCGAATGGGTTACCACCTACTTTCAAAAGGTGGTAAAATGAGAATATTTTGCGACCACATTTGGGTCACAAAACATTCATACATACCTCTGTGATTCGGTATTAGGAAGGGACGCCCTTAACACGCCCCTTCCTAATACCGAATCGGTATGTATTCGCAATTCTAATTTGCGATATGGTAACAAGTTACCATATTGCAAATTGGACTTGATAAATATCAAAATGCATTTTTGCGATCGTAAATGCCCGTTGGGCTGTTTGGGATCGTAAAAATGTTTGATACATCTGGCCCTTAATCCTTAAAAAATAGTGAGAATTCTGTTGTTACACAAAGTACCTGGTTAGCATATAAAATAAAGCCACACAGGCAAGCGTCCGTCGGAAAAGGGTAGCGGTGCTTCAGTTCCTTACTCGCAAGTGTGGCTGTGCGTTGTTTCCTACTTCGGGTCAGCAATGTGCCGTTTTTCTCCCTCACAAGAGAGCGATGTGTCGATTTCCAGATGGGGGCCCTCGGATCCACGCAGAGTTAGGTTGACTTGGACGCCCAGGGACGATGCGTGGAAAATCCAGTTCCATGGTATCAGAAAACTGTGCTGCGTGGGGTTTGGATGTTATCAGTCTCCGTAAGTGGGTGTTGCGCATTTTTTCTCCAGCTGCGATGCAGGTGGAGCGTTGATTTTAGCCATGAAGCTGGCGGCACGTTGTTTATCAGCCACATTGCAGATGGTGCATCGAAAATTTCCCCGCACAGCATTCTGTCTGTGGATTTTCAGTTCTTGTCTGCCAACTTAATCTTTCAAGGGCCTAAGGACTGGATAGGGCACCATTGGAAAGCAGGAGTCATGACAGAGAGTCCAGGTGCTGTCAGGGGAAGTCTTTGATGGCCGTGAGACTTCAACAACAGGTGGCAAGCTCAATTCAAGCCCTTGGAGATTCTTCTCAAGCAGGAATGCACAACATATTCCAGTCTTTGTCCCATTTCACAGACAGAAGCAGCAATAGCAGGATAGCCCAACAAAGCACAGTAGCAGGCAGGGGCAGCACATCTCCTCAGCTCTTCACCTTGGCAGAGGTTCTTCTTGGTTCCAGAAGTGATCTAATCTTCAGGAGTTTTGGGTGTAAATACTTATACACCTTTCTGCCATTGAAGTATACAAACTTCAAAGGAAGGTCTCTTGTTTGTAAGATCCTGCCTTAATCAGGCCAGGTCCCAGACACAAACCAGGGGGTTGGAGACTGCATGGTGTGAGGGCAGGCACAGCCCTTTCAGGTGTGAGTGACCATCACTCCCCTCCCTCCGAGCACAAATGGCTGATCAGGGTATGCAGGCTACACCTCAGCTCCCTTCGTGCCACTGTGTAGAGGAGAGGTGCAAGCAGCCCAGCCTTCACAGTGACCCAGACAGGGAATCCACAAACAGGCAGAGTCACAGAATGGTTTAAGCAAGAAAATGCCTACTTTCTAAAAGTGTTGTTTTCAATCACACAGTCCAAAAACAACCTTTACCAAAATATGTATTTTTCAATTGTGAGCTCAGAGACCCTAAACTCCATATTTCTATCTACTCCCAAAGGGAATCTGCACTTACTATAAATTATAAATAATATTTAAAGGTGGCCCCCATGATAACCTATGAGAGAGATAGGCCTTGCACAGTGAAAACCAAATTCAGCACTGTATACATTAGTATATGCCCTACCTTAAACATACACTGCACCCTGCCCATGGGGCTACCTAGGGCCTACCCTAGGGGTGCCTTACATGTATGAAAAGGGAGGATTTAGGCTTGGCAAGTGGGTACACTTGAGCCATGTTTACAGGGCTATTCCTGTGGGTGGCACAACCAGTGCTGAAGGCCCACTAGTATCATTTGATTTACAGGCCCTGGGCAGATCTAGGGCACTTGTACTAGGGACTTACTAGTAAATCAAATATAGCAATCATGGAAAGCAAATACACATACATTTTACATAAGAGCACTTGCACGTTAGCACTGGTTAGCAGTGGTAAAGTGCCCAGAGTATCAAAAACAGCAAAAACAGAGCTCAGCACACATCAACAACCTGGGAAACAGAGGCACAAAGTTAGCGGAGACCACTGCAAGGATGCCAAGTCTAATACCAATTATTATAGCTCAGTAATGCTCTTCTTAATCCAATTGAGCCATCCTATGGCTGTTACAGAACTGTCAACCTTTACATTTCTTGTTGCCCTGTGAAGAGAGGGCAGGGCATTAAAGTGGATGGGGCTTAGTGTGAGCACAGACCCAAGCACTTTTACATTTACTGCTTCAAAGCACACGACCTTCATACCAGCGCCCCTCACTCCATTTTCCACCCTGTCAACAACAAAAACAGAGCTGTCGAGGCTGCAGCCTATGTCTTAGGGATGTTTCAATCACACCTCATAGTGGACATCGGCTGTACAGAACATCAAAACAATTAGGGGGTTATTACAACTTTGGAGGAGGTGTTAATCCGTCCCAAATGTGACGGATATACCACCAGCCGTATTACGAGTTCCATAGGATATAATGGACTCGTAATACGGCTGGTGGTATATCCGTCACTTTACTGTCACTTTTGGGACGGATTAGCACCTCCTCCAAAGTTGTAATAACCCCCTTAGTGTATCATTGCTTCCCATAAGATCAAGTCATCAGCTAGTTTCTTATCCCTCCTCACCTTTTTCATATACATCTCCCCTGCTCCTGCCCATTTTATCAAATCGCACTGCCATCTCATTATCAGGGGAGGCTTTAGGCTCAGCCATCTGATAGTAATGTGCCCCTTAGACAGGGTCAAGCCGAACATAACAAATTGCCTACTCAGCTTCTTAATTCTCCTCTTGGGTAGCAGGACATTTTAAGGAGTTTGGCGCCCTGGGCAAAATGGATTTTGGGGGCTCCTGTTCAAAATAGCTTTGAATTTATGATACAGATTCAACTCTTTCATGCCTTCTTTGGCCAGGTCACTGACAGTGCATAGGCACACTCCTCCAAATTTTAAATGTTTAAATCCAATATTCAGGAATAGTGAATTGTGCTTTCAATATTTAACACAGCAGCAGCTCACTAATATTGCTGCAAATAATGTGTGAGGCCCTCCCATTTCTCTGTGTGAGGTCCTGTTTTAATCTAAAAAAAAACTTTTTTATGGATGTTGCATGAAACATAAACACAGCATTTCTCTTCAAAATGTCCATAACAGGCACTCACACATCACCCATATTGAAAATCAGTTAAACGAAAACGGTATTTGAAATGATTTGTTTAAGAATTACTCAAGGTCATCAGGGCAAGACTCTGTAGAACAGAGCTGGCTCTATAGGGGGGCCTCTTGAAAGGCAGGGGCCCCGGGCCAAAGCCCACTTTGCCATTGCCTTAAAACGTCCCTGTCAGGTAGTAGACCCAGAAGTCACTGCTCAATAGTATAGGGAATTGTCCAGCCAGTAGCCTTATTTAACTGCTCCAACATTTCTACCCAGAATTTTGTAACAAAGGGGCACACCCTGAGTCCCCACTCTAATAAATACTGGGTAACTACTTGGGAGATCAGTAAGCAATGTGAATGAAATTGTACTGTTTAATTTTAAAATTTGCATTGATCAACAACTCACAATCTCCCCTGTGTATTCTGGCCTTATTGCTTAACCGTTATAGGGTCAACCTTTAGGGGCACCACTACCTTGTCCACCTGTAGTGCCCGGTATGAGTGTATACTTAGTCCCCTTCCCCCTGCCATAGAGAACATGGTGACCATTGTTTTTGTGGGATCATGGTCTTCAGGGAACGTGTACAAATTTCCCTGATTATGGCTGCGATGTATATGTACTGTCCTGGCCCAAGGCCAAAAATGTTGCAGGCTTCCTGTATGGTGATAAACCAAGCTGATGGGTAGAGATCAGACAGTGTGTTACATCGGCCGTCTTGCCACGACCAAGGATTCAGCAATTCGCACAAAGGATCTCATTATGCATACCTCCTTCTCTGGCGCATAGGGTGCCCTGCGTGTCACTCCCTGATCTGCTCTCTCCCAAAGCCGGCACGGCAGTCTGATCACATGCAGAATCATCTCAGGCACTCTTTTCCATTTCATCAGAGGGACCCCCCCAAAGTACTGTCACCATACGTACCTTTGAGTAGAGCATTTTCCCACTTGCTCCCCTCATCAAGCCGGTGGACTGCATGCTGGACCTAGGCAGCCAAATAGTATGATCCAAGGTCTGGTGCCTGTATTCCCCCTTTGTCCCATAGACAATCTTACTCTGTATCTTTTCTCTGCCCGTAGGAGTGCGATCAGAAGCCAATCCAACTCCTGAAACACTCTAACAGGGATCTTGTACATTGTGCGCTGAAGTACATATAGGCAGCAGGTCAACACTACTATTTTGATCAGCAATACTTTCCTCATCAGGGAGAGTTTCATGTTGTTCCAAAACTTAATTGAAAGGAAAAGGTTATCAGTCACCCTACCCAGTTTCAGTGCACTGCTGTGCACTGCTGTGCCCCGTATGCAATGTGGAGCGCGAGGTAGTGAAGACTCTCCATCTTCCAGGGCAACCTCTGCAGTTTGCAAAACCGATGCATGTGCTCTGCGAACCGCTAGGGGTCGGGTCCTCAGCCATCCTCCCACTGTGGACCAAATGAAGTATTATACATACGGATAACATCAAGGTCCGTTTTATATTTGATATAAACATGGATCCCCTTAAGGTGGTCGGGCCACCTGAGGAGCAAAGTCACTGGTTATGCATTGGTTACAGACATCAACATTTATCCACACTGGGCCCGCACCCTGCCAGTGCAAGAAACAGCCAGCTCAGAGACCAAGTTCCAGGGCCATCTGAGCCCTCTTACCTCATACTCCACTCATTGGTCTGCAATCATCTCCAATGAGTCCCCATAGGATAGACTGGGTCCTCTTGGCAGAGAACGGTGCAGCCAATCAGGATCCATACTGTCGTTCAGAGTGTCAGGCATGAGTCAGATTTGGGAAAAGGAGTATTGATCTTGCATCACCGGCGTGGCAGACATTAGTGTCCCATCTGGGCAGACAAGCATCTGGCCCAATCTGCATTCTCTGGACTCTTCCCCACAGCCAGCAGAGACCTTATGTACCTGCTATAACATCATACACGGTGGTCCCGGGTACTCATCCATGAAGGAGGCCCCAAAGAAATCCGATAGACACCTCTCCATGCCAGACTGAAAGCACCTGTACTAAACTATTTGCAGCAATACATTTATTAGGGGGGTATAACACCCCAAACACCCTTCCTAAAGCTATGCCCCTGATTACACCATATTTGGCGTAAGATCTCTATTTATGATTTGGTGTAATCAGTTCAGTAGTTTTGGAGTTCTTAAAGAAAAACTGATCCCCTGAGGATCCAACAGATCTCATGCATGAGATTTCATTGGCTGCCAACACTTCAACCAAGAAGTGTTGGCAGCCATCTCAGGACTCTGACTCAGCCGATTCTCCCTAAAAAAAAGTAAAATAAAAAGAGAAGGGGCCAGGGTAGGAATACCCAGACCCTCTAGGCCTGGTGGTGGGGTACTCCGGAGACCACGGCAGGGCCAAAAAGCATTTACATTTTTTTGTGTTGTAAATCACCACCAACTCCCCGGTACAAGGCCAATGTTCGGAAGGGGAGAAGGGGCTGCACAGACCCCCTCCCAATCCCTTTTTAACCTGGGGACCACCACCTAAACTGGGCCAGGACGATTTTGTATAAGGGGAGGACTGCCTCGCAGTCCCCCTAATGGGTCATTTTGGCCCCAGCGACCACCATCTCTCTGGGGCACGGGTGATTTTGTAAATTGAGAGTGGGTTGCAAGCCCCCCCTCACTACCAAGCCATGCCGTGCAAATACAAAGGAGGGGGGCCAGTAACGGCCCTAAGGATCGCCACCTCTATGGCTGACTCCCTATGTCCCAAGGCTTCCACCCTCGGAACACAGATGTTTACTCTCCCTTGGCAGAAGCTTTGACAGCTATTGCCAAGCAAGCAGTAAGTCCCCTCCCAGCAGGCTTGAACAGGAAAAACTCTCCTACCTGCTGGGAGCTGACTTTTCTTCTGTTTCCCTGTCCGCTTTTAAGTATGCAGGAAAAAAAAAAAAATCTTGCTCCCGCAGACAGGGAGCAGCATTTTGTGCTGCTCCCCGTGTGCAGGAGCAATGCCGGTTCCCGCTGGACGCAGGGTGCTGGCAGGGACTGCAGGAACATTCAGGCTTCCCCTGTGACCCCCAGCAGTGCACACTGGGTGCCCTGAGTTGTGCCAGGACACGAAGTTGCCAGGACCCACAGGATCTGGTCAGCGATGCCAAAATCATGCCCCCCCCTTTTTTTCATAATTGGTTGGGCCCTGTGGTATGGGGTCCCCAGGGCCAAAATCGGCCTGGGGATGGGGGGCCAGGATTGGCTGGGCCCCAGGGGATGGCCTCCCCAGGGCCACAATTGGCCTGAGGAGGGGTACCGTGAGGTGCTGGGGTCCAAGGGCCCAAATCTCATTTTAGTGTTTGTCTAGGCCCCGGGGCAAAATCAACCTTGGGAGAGGGGTTGCATGCTCTCCCACCCAGGTTGCCTACATATGGGACCCGCAGCCCATCCCCCACTGAGCACAGCCATGGCTGTGCAAGGCACAGGGGTTGGTGCCAGAGGGGAGATGGTTGCAGGGCCTGGCCGCAGGGCTGAGCCTGCAGCCAACCCACTTCCACGCACGGCCAAAGACCGTGCATGGAGCAGGATTAATTGCCTGCAGTGGGGGAGTTGGCAACAGGCCCTGCGTCAATCTCCCTCATGCACGTCCAAAAGCTGTGGGATCAGGTGCCTATGAGGTGTTGGCCACAGGACCTGGCTCCAGGCCATGGTGGGGTTCGGTGCCTATTGGGGGAGGAGGGTTGGCTGCAGACCAGACCTGGCAGCTGACCCACCATATGGGGTTGAGTGCCTACAGGGTGTTGGCCACAGAGCCTGGCCCTAGGCTGACCTGGAGTTTGGTGCATATAGGGGTTTGGCTGCAGGCCCGTGGCCAAATCCTGCCGCCTGCGGCTGAAGGCGGTTGGATTAAGGTAAGGTAATTAAGTATTAATTGACGTTAAAAAGCCCTAGAAATTAATTGACAAACCAAAGGGTAGAGGGATGTTATAGATAGAAAATAGAATTTTAAAAAAAACTTAGAAATTAACTATGTTATAGTTAGGTTCGGATTGTACACGCTCAAATAATGTAACTCATGCCCTAAAGTAGATAAACTCGCCTTGCACTGTTAATTACCCCACATATTACATCAGTCCTGACATCTTCTGTGACATCATTAATAATATCACTGCAACATTTGCAATAAAATTATTCAAGAAAAAACTATGCATGGCAGGGGCATAAGTTATACTTACCTTATCGCACAAGTTATAGTTGCTTGATATAACTCTAACTACTGAACTTCTATGGTTTTGTGTGTGTAGAATCTGACCCTACCTATAACGTCCAAGTAAGCTTAGTTTTTTTAGTGAAATTCAAAGTTTTTTTTAAAATTCTATTTCCTAAGTATAATGTCCCTGTAAACTTTGTGTGTGTGTGTGTGTGTATATGCATGTCAGTGACCCAGTGAACAGTACACAGCATAAATGCTCAGTGAAAAGAATTCACACATGAAAATAAAGTAGAAAAACAGTGGTACATCCTGCAGACTGACCTCTAACAGATTGTGGATAGCAATACAACCTTGGGAAAGATTCATTGTATTTGTGCACAGATGCAGTTTCAAAACGGGAAAAAAACTCAACACTATATATTCTTAGACCCATACAGTTCATTATCAAGGCCGGACTGGCCATATCGAGCGTCCGGCATTTCCCCTGGAGGCTGGAAGGGTGGTAGCTGCTTTTGTTCCGTGGGGGGCGTTGTAGCAGTGCAGCAGTTTAAAAGCACTGCAGAATTTCTTGTATATCCAACAGTTTTCAGGCAACAATAAAAGTGCCAAGATAACTCTGGTCATTAATGTGCCTGCTGGAGAGAGATCGAGTTTTGTCTAGGGGCAGTTTTGACTCATCTATGGTAATACAAAGGATTAATATGCCTGTGTTATGGCGATGGGGAATGTAAGCCCCCCTCGGATGATCAAACTGTTTATCGTCCTTGGCATATACTCGGTGTCCAGGGACCACTTCTGAAAAAACTGTTCTTTGCCTGTAGCAATTCCCCAGAGATCAGGCAGAAACAATTGAGAAAACCGGAAACCACTCCCCCTTCCACTGTTCCCAGAAATGGGAGAGCTCCAAGGAATAACAGGATTGGACTGGAGGAATCAACAGGGGGAGCGTGGTCCCTTTAAAGAAGAAAACAAGGCGAAAAGAGGCAGTGAGGGAGAGGAAGATGCGAGAGATGCAGAGGAGGCAAGGAGAACCCGTGCAAGGAGTCTAGCGAGGGGATCTGACCTCGCAGAGATGAGCCCATTAAATCCTACTCCGCTAGCTAAAAGACCCGTTTGGGGTCAATATTTTTTTGTGTGGATGAGTTGAATCATAACTAGAGGATTCCAATTGTGAGTAGTCAGTTTTTCTGTTATTGTCTTATCTGTTTGTTTTACTACGCTTTTGTTGGCAACTCTAGTGACAACATAACTAGAGTAATAACTAATTCCCCATTTACATTGAACAGTCAGTGTTGCACTTTTGGTGACGGGAGCACCAGACAGTCCTAGCACAGGGTGTATAATTCCTAACCAGAACACAACCCTTGAACCTTGAAAGACCTAAAAGTAGAAACAGTTACCTGAGTTCTTTTTCTTATTTTGAGGGGCATGATCCAGAACAGTACTCTCCCAGCCACGTGAAGGAAAAGAAAAAAAGAATAAACAGATTTTGTTTCTCAAGACCCACTGTATCTAACCTAGGAAATAAAAATCAACCATTCAAACCATATATTGTTTTCCTGTACTAAACCCTCCATACCTGGACAGTCTGCTTCAAAGACAGTGCACTATGCAGGTTACAGAGCAGAATTGTATGGGCATAGCTCAATCGAATAATCTTTGATTACTGTGCAGTTCATATGTTACAATCATAATCTAGCACAGGAAGCTATGAACTTCCATCAAAGAGCTGCATGCAAACTGTATGGTTCAGGTTAGAAAGGTAAGCATTTTTTGCCCAGTCTTTGATTATCCCAAATTTGCTTAAAAAAAAGTGTGTGTTTGGGTAGAAATAAATTGTTATTAGTAAAGTCCACTATGTTACGTTTTGCATCCTGAGTTTATGCTTCTCCAAACCAAGCATTGTTAAAAAAAAAAAAAGTCTACCAGTATGGATAACTTGAATCCTTCACCTTGTAGTCCCCTTTGTCTTATATAACATTTGCTGATTTACACTTGTATGATTAATTGTCTCTGTATGTGTGTGTGATGTAAAGTGCTCCACAAGCCCACACTGGTAAGAGAGGGGATATAAAATAAATTAAATACATGTGAGAGAGGGGCTATGGAGAGATGAGGCACTGTTTGAGGGTGATGGTGAGGGAATCATTGAAGAGCACAATAAAGATTGCTGTATCCTAGTGCTCTGTAAGGTCATCATTTACTATGCTTTAAAAACTAATACAATTGAACATATACTGAAAAGTGTGTTGTAGAATGCCCCTTTTTAGCCATTTTTCCAAATTTTCTTGGGGGGCGGGGGCAAGCGCTGTTGTAGTGGTCTGGCTTGCTTGCTATGTACCCTATGGGGGCTGGTCTGACAAAATTTGCCATGGCTGCGTTGGGTTCCGGGTCTGGCCGTGGATTATCACTAAATAGTTGCAAATACTGCGCTGTGCATAATGTGGAGGATCTCAACCGTTCCACCAAAACTGAGTTTCTGTGTATTTCTTGTTCCTAAACACAATCCTTTGCAATCAGATGGTGAATTCCTGAAAACTGTCAAAAGCAGACCTGTGTGGATTAAAGGGGAGGGGAAGATTCTCTTACCTCGCTCTTCACCGGTGCCGGAATAAATGCCTAATCAGCTTTAATGTTTACCCAAAAATACACCTGAGTGTAAAAAACATATTGTCCATCTGAGTAGAACACTGGCTCTACAGTGACAGGGGCTTTTTGAAAAATCACTTTAATTGAAATCTTGAGTTTCAAATATATTTGCTAGGATGGTGAATTCTCTTCCACAAGAAGTCTAGAATGTCCTTATTTCCATGAGTTATGTGTAAATTATTTAGCCACCTGTTCACTTTAGTGTAATCTCTTCCCCACTTTTATGCACTTCATGTATTCATTGTATTGTTTTACATTCTTTATGGCCTGCAACCTTCGGAAGTCCAGCCATAGACTAGGTAATTTATGCACAATAAATAATTACACAAGTGATACATAATATGCATGCACTTACATGCAAAGTTTTTACTGGCTGATTAATTATTTTAACCTGGTATTATTTTTATTCCCATTTGACTTTTTAGTCTGAATGTTAGCAGCGAATCACACGAGAAAGAACTGATTAATGAAAAGACCAATGAAGACACCCCCCAGTCCATTGCAACTTACCACTGCCACAACAACACCAAAGCACATGAGGCCAGGCAGAAAGAGCAGAGCATAGCCAAGCGAAAACTCTACATAGCTACAGTAATTTGTCTGTCCTTCCTTATCGGAGAACTTGTAGGTAAGTAGTCTTTAATGTAATAAATTCATTTAAGGGCCCTTACTTACTACAAACTGCATTTCACAAACCTGTGAGTGGAAATCTCCACCTCTCCTATCTTTTCTTGGGCAGGTCCTCACACATGTAAGTTTACTACATAGTAATAAATGTGGGCGGGACCACAAGGAGGTTCTGGAAGAAGGTGCATACTTACTACTATATAGAAGTAATTTAGGAAGGAGTAAGTAGGGGTCTTTGGGATTGTTAAGAAGGGGGTTAGGAGGGTATAGCCACCCACCCACAAAAGAGTAGGTCCATTGCTATTCACAAACTGCATTTCTAAAGGTACTACAGCTAAAAGGGCCAAGAAAAGTAGTAAATGTACTCCAGCTCAGACCTGGAGTAAGTCATTAACCACCCATGGCCACACGTACTGCAACACCCTAATGAAAATAATGGAAGGAGGGACGTAAAATAATACCTCATAGGAAATAATGTTAAAAAATAGTTCAGTTCTACTTTTCAAAAATATGTATACATTTTATTTTATATTTCTCATAACTGCTTTTTGAGTTGAAAGTAGAAAACAATACTTCTTAGGAAATAATGTTAAATAAATTATTTCAATTTTTCAAAAAATATGTATACATTTAATATGAAAACAATTATATATAGTTATGAAAAAATAAACAATAAATATTGTATGATAAAATAGTTTAATAACCTCTTTGAGTTTAAAGTAAATGTAACTTTAATGTTTTCAAAATAATTAAATTATTGTACATGAATTCTATACTTTAAAAAAAAAATGTATTGAAGTTTTGAAGTAACATACAAAACAAATAGCACAGTGCTCATGCACATACAGTGATTTTGTAATTTGCATTTAAGCTATATATTGTTATTGTCCACCTGCATAGCCAACAGGAGAAAAACATCATAACATCAATGACTGCAGTCAATTAGTGATGCGTATCTGTAATCTGTTTATTGCACTGTTCCCATTGTCAAATGGTTTATAGGATTTACATATCTGACCAGGTCAAGGAGTGTTCTCAAGGAGGATATCCCACAAGGCCTGCCATCAAGACGAGCTTCAGCCTCGACTTCCTCAGTGCCTCCATCCTCCCAAAGGAGACTGTATGCCTCATATATCCCTCTCAGCTTGCAGTGTTAAATATGTGCTTAGAGGGCCCACATTTGAATGGGGATTGGCTGGCATCAGTTACCAATACTCTTCTAATTGTTCATTGGCATTAAGTCATATCTTTCAGTCAGCAGGTCACCCCCTGGCTGGTGTGTCGTCCCCAGTACATTGCTTGCACATCTCATGGCCAGGAGCAGCATCACAGATGTAAGCTTGTAAGTGCTAGCCGGGATTTCTGTGACATAGCCAAGTAGGACTATTAGGGGTGTTCTTGGCACAGTGCCCCAGGTCACTTAATCTATGCAATCAAACACTGAGGCCTAGAACATTGCCCCTCTATCACATTACCATGTCAAGTGTGAAAAATCTGTGTCATTTGTGCTGCATTGTAGACATTGTGTATCAGCCATTAAACCCATACAATTTAGTAGGTGAGCGATATTGCTATTTTATTGCCACACCTGGAAGGAATAGGGATCACTGGGAGTACATTAAGATTGCTCGCTTCCTTACTGAGTGAAATAGGCTTCCAAGTTAGTGAGGTGTCATGTTATTCCACCATTCAGAAGCAGAGATGCGGAGTCCTTCAGGGCTCAACATTGAGCCCTACACTCTTCAATATCTACATCCCCCAGTTATCAGACATCATTGGTGGCCTTGGGTTTTCAATGGTGTCCTATATGGATGACATACAGCTGATAGGCATGCTATCCATGATATCTTTGCCACATCAACAAACAACAAAACTCAACAGCTGTCTGAAGAAGGTGTCTGAAGGGATGGCAGGAAGTTGCCTAAAAGTAAATGGTGAGAAAACTGAGGTGAGGTTGGGCAAAAAATCATCAGGCCCACCGGGATGAGAGAACATCCATCACCCCAAGAAGAGGCAAAGAGCCTGGGATTCACTGTAGATAAACAGCTCTCAATGGCCTTGCAGGCCAACAAGATTGCTAGCACCTGCTTTTTGGTCTTTTGAGAGCACTTAGAAAAACTTTGAAGTGGCTCCCGGTGGATTCCAGAAGAATTGTGATCCAGGGGCTAATTTTATCTCACTTGGATTATGGCAATTCACTAGATTTAGGCAGCCTTAAGGTGGTGATAAGGAAACTTCAAGTCATCCAGATTGCTGCAGCGTGGATTCTTTTAGGAATCCCCAAAATCACAGTCCGTGATGGAAGCTCTTAGAACTCTGCATTGGCTGACCATAAGCAGCAGAGTCCAGTTTAAGGCACTTTGCAAGGTTCATTGTGTAAAATATGAATTGGGCCCCAAAATTCATCAACAGTCGATCAAATCCTATCTACCAGATAGGGCCCTTGAGTCTGGCACACAGGATCTTTTAGCTGTTCCTAGAATAAAAAGATCCAGGTATGGGGGTCGTTCATTTTCATATCTTGCTCCTAGGCTGTGGAACTCTCTCCCACTGAAGTTGAGAGGTGAAAATAATTGGCTGCACTTTAGGAAAGAGCTAAAAACCTACCTATTTCCTTAATGTGCTTTTCCTTTTCCTCACTGTTTTCCCTCTAGCACTGAGAAGCCCGGTTTTGGGTAGCCATGTGCTTTATAAATTCAGTTTAATGTAATGTGTGGCGCAGTCTGTGTAGAAATATAATACGTATTAATCTCAGTCTATAATCAGGCAAGAGCATGCCCATATGAGTGCAGCAATACTGGCATTAATCATCCGATAAGTCAATGTTTAAATCATACTGCCATCTAGTTTTCGCTCTAACCTTAGTCACACACGCTTTGTCTTGCATGGTTGAGTAGAGTTTTGTAAGTAACCTCCTGGGGGTCGGCAAATTTAGCGCAAAGTCTAGTGCCTGCAAACTCTTGGGCTCCCAAGGTGGGAAAGTGTTTTGAATCTGTTTATATGTGCTGCGCAGTCTATGTAGACGAATACATCAAGTGGTGAACAGTTGGTGTTAGTCTGAATGTCTTGCAGAAAAATAAAAGTACCAGCAGGATACATATCCCCTACCACCTCCAGTTGCATGGACCACCATAAAGAGCAGCACCGTAGTTTGAGCCAGGCTCAGACCAGGAGAGAAGAGACAATCCAGAAGGAACCTTTGGTACAGCCACTCCCAAGCCCCCACCACGCATTTGGCACATTTGACAGTGCCATCTCTCCTCTAGGGTGCGTTAGTTGGGCGCAGACCTGCTGCTGCCCAGAGGGTGAGTCAACATTGTTCACCTCAACTGCCATGGTGCATGCACTGGATCTGCACGCAGAGAAAATACAGCTCTAGGGTGGATGCACACAGTCCGCCCTGTTCAAATGGTAGGGTCAACACCTCCCAAGAGAGTCTGCTGGTCCAGTTAAACTAATAAGGCTGGACCTGATGTGATCAGCATTAATTCTGTACTTAACTTTTTGTAATTTCAATGCATAATAAACCAATGTAAACAATTTACTTTGGGTAGTATTTTTATTTCAATAACTATGTTAATGCTCAATTAATATATTTCAATTATTTAAATATTTAATTAAAAATCAAGTTATTAGTCTTGTGGAATTTTTTATTTTGATCTACATTTAAAATACATATATAGAATCACTTATATTAATATTTAACATACTCATCTTTTTACTATTTTTTCAAGTTTAATATACTGTTTAAATGTTCGGTATACTTTACCATGAAGAGATCTCTGCGAAATTAGTAATTAGTAAAAATATTTTTACTAGAAATATGGCGTGCTTGGTCTATTGAAGAATTCATTGACCGAGCCTTGTGGATCCAATGTTGCTTCCGTTTAACCCACATCCCTTTATTCAAGTCTTCAAATGCTAATGAATGTTTATTTTGTTTTAGTTTAGTCGTTTTTGGACAGTCCGCTTGTCTGGGCTTTATCACCACAGAGAAACTGTAGATCACAAAGTTCCAAATTTGGCATGTTTGTCAGCAATTTTAATCAAATTCAAGAGAGCAGAATTCTCCCTTTTATAATTTAGAAATTATGTCCTTCATGTAAAACTCGCTCAAATTCATGCCTAAATTGATTGCAGTTTTTACCCGAAATATGCATTGCTATATAAGACCATAAGGGAGTGTCGTAGTTGGACTTTCGCTCCTAGGTGAGACTGCTGGTTTAGAGAGGACAGCACTTTTGTTTGTAGGTGACTAGGCCACACTTACAAGTTGCAACTGTCGGGCCAAGCCTCCCGGCTTACAAGCAGTACCTCACCAAAAATCCCAAACAGTAGAAGGTGAATTCTGGCAGCCTTACGCATGGCCTCTAGATTGCAACATTTCAGGGGAGTCGTGGTGGAATGGTAGTTACTCTTGTCTCTCATTAGCAATAAATCTCAGTAGCACACAGGCAATGAAGGAGATGCAAGAGGGTTTTCAATATGTTTATTGAAAAGACTGCAAAGTCTACAGTAAAATTAATGAGCTGCAATGATTAGGATAACAAACGATAAAAGAAGCATAATTGTAAAGATGAAAGTCATGAATACAAAGACCCTCATCATCTTGCAATAAATATGACATGTAAAAGTTCTAGCAAGAGAACCTAATCTCTAACCTAATGAGAGCTAGGTGTGATAAACCCAATCTGCCAGTACCATGTCCATGAGAAGCGTCCTCCAACCCTTGTTACCTTGGAATTAGGTCTCTAGGTCAGACTCTGTGGTGACACAAAGGCTGGTTTCTGCAGCAAGGTGAAGTGCAGAGTAGATGGCATCTGGAAGGAATTTCTCTAATGGCCTTGTCCGTGTGAGATGCATTTATACAGATCATATAGGACCTCTGACGTAGGTATGTTCCCAAACAATTGATAAGTAGGCAGGCTAGTGGCGGCAATTATGTAAACAATCCCCAACAAGTGTACATTATGTTCCTGTCACACATAAGTGAGAAAGGGACATGATATGACTACCTACGTACATCACTTGAGCATGATGCTGATACTGACGCCTTCGCAGAGTGGCACTGATAATGCAAATCAAAACATTTCTATAACGATAAACAATGGCAGCCATATTAAGAGAAATAATAAAATAAATGGACTAAAACAGAGCAAGTTAGGTAGATTAAAAGTCACTAGGTGAGGGGGCACAGGCCTGCAAGCCAAAGGGCTAAGCTAATCTCCTGAATCCCCATAAAAACTAACATGGATTCACCACATCCTCCCCATTGCTGTAACAAGGATGCTAACATAATATTAAAGGTGCATGAGCCAAGCTAGAATGCTCTGAGCTAAAAACAGTCTAAAATCTAACAAAAAACTAGGCCAAAAGCATACAGAGATAAAAATGTCAGTCATGACAATCACAGCAGGCCAATTGTGAATCAAATTAATAAGACAATCTGGCATAAAACTTTAAAACTTTTAAGTTAGGTCAGTGGTCAAATCATTTAACAATAATCATGATCTTGAAGAATGTCTCAGAAGTATTCAAATAGGAGTGCATCCAGGAATGACTCCACATCGTCAGATGTCAGATCGATTATAGGATTGGCAGATGGATCCACGGAGCAGAAGTGCGAAGAGTCCTCAATTGCAGGATCACCCGTGTAGGCAGCACCATCGATAGTGCCTGATGTCGATGGAGCCAAATAGTTAACCAGCTGTGGCTTATATGTGGCCTTGTGAATCAACCTCATTCTCATGAGGCACGACTGTGAATGAACCCTCATCGGAAACATCAGCAGTTCCTTGTCCATAGGAGGCACAAGCTCAATAACAAGACATACCGAAGGAAGACACTAGAAGAGGCACCAGGTGCTATGAAAGACCAATTGCACGCATCACAGAGCTGGTTGGAATGACAATGACCAATCATGCTCCAATTCTTCCAGCAATGGAGCACCAAAGAACTGTATCATTCGATCATAGCACAGCTGGGCTGGTGGTAGTAACTCCATCACTCCGCTTAGCTGAGAAAGCACAACCACTGCGTATTAGTAATAGCAGCAGCGGTACCCCGCCAATCAGTCCCAAAGTCACAGGAAAGCCGCCAAACACACTTGAAAAGAGTGAATGTATAGCTGATGGAATGACTCCGAAGACAGTCTGGAAGATGGAAGCAAACAGAGACCCACCTGTCTTAAAACAATGTACATTTCCCGTAGTGCTTGAGGCGTTGAAAATTCTGAAGACCAGCTCTTCAAAATGCTTAGGAAAGTTAGTATTTATTAGGGATTGTACCTCAGCTGATGATCTCGCTATCTGGAAAGCATACATCTCCCTGGCCAATGTTAACACCACTTGTTTTTGGAACAGTACCGCCTTTAGTCGGCTCAGCATGTCATAATTTACATTAGTAGAATCAATGTGAGATCACATTTCTGCTACTCTTATTTCTTGTGTGGGGGAAATACAACATGTCCACAACAAGATACAATTTGAGAGACGGAAATTGCATAGGCAATTCCTCGTCTCATTCCGCAGCAGCTCTGATTGTTCAGGGCCACATACCATCAATTCGAAAGTATATGAAATGCTGGATGAATCAAAGGGATGGGAGTACCCTTCAGAAGGTTCACGACCCCCACATTGCAGAAACTATGAGTGACACCTATTTTCCGAGCATTGAATGACTAACAGTAGTCTCACATTCGCTTCCCCTGAGAAAGACCTCTGTTTCGCCATTCAGACATTTGAACTATGAATGCAACACCCACACTTCTTTAATGTAGCTATCTCCAAGTCACTTGTATCTGCCCACAGCAAAATCTTTCAAATTTGTTTGTAAATGAAAGGTAGAAATTGGCAGGTTTAGAATGAGCAATACTGTTGAAGGACTTTCTGCTACTGTGAACGGTAGCTTTTCAAACCTTTCTATGTTGAGCATGGTGTAACTCACTTCCTTTTTAGCCATTATTTGTTGCTCCCTGGGCAAATTAAAAGCAGCAAACAAGTCACTACTGTTAATGTATTTCCATGGAATGCGGCCATTTGTCAGAATTCGTAACATCCAACCCAACTGCATGATGGAACGCAGCTGACTTTGCCCATGTTGTAAGAGGGACATGTCATTTTGAATGATTTCTATTGCAGAAGACACTATGGCCCTCATTCTGACCTTGGCGGGCGGCAGAGGCCGCCCGCCAAAGTCCCGCCGTCAGGTTACCGTTCCGCGGTCGAAAGACCGCGGCGGTAATTCTGACTTTCCCGCTGGGCTGGCGGGCGGTCGCCTTCAGGCCGCGCCGCCAGCCCAGCGGGAAAGAGGCTTCCACGATGAAGCCGGCTCGGAATCGAGCCGGCGGAGTGGAAGCTGCGCGACGGGTGCAGTTGCACCCGTCGCGTATTTCACTGTCTGCGCAGCAGACAGTGAAATACATTTAGGGGCCCTCTTACGGGGGCCCCTGCAATGCCCATGCCAGTGGCATGGGCACTGCAGGGGCCCCCAGGGGCCCCGCGACCCCCCCTACCGCCATCCGGATCCCGGCGGTCGGACCGCCGGGATCTGGATGGCGGTAGGGGGGGTCGGAATCCCCTCGGCAGCGCAGCAAGCTGCGCCGCCTTGGAGGATTCAATGGGGCGGCGGTACACTGGCGGGAGCCCGCCAGTGTTGCCGGTCCGACCGCGGCTTTACCGCCGCGGTCGGAATCCCCATTGGAGCACCGCCGGCCTGTCGGCGGTGCTCCCGCGGTCCTCCGCCCTGGCGGTCTTTGACCGCCAGGGTCAGAATGACCGCCTATGTTATTCAATCAAGAATATTGATAAAGCGCGCTACTCACCCGTGAGGGTCTCAAGGCGCTATGAGGGTCTCAAGGCACTAAGTTATTAAATGTGTATATTCCGTTGGACAGAGTATTCATGCCAATATTGACAACAGGTATGGCGGTTTCCATATTTTTCTCATCCATCTGTCTTAAACATGCAGCTGCTTCCATTTGAGAAAGCTTTACTATTTCATTGTATATGGCATACAGGAATCGTTTAGAGGGTTGTTTATTCGGACCTAGCAATAATCTTGCAAGTCTAGTTCCTCTGATAGAAGACTTAGATGTTCTTTAACTGCTGCTAAGAGCCGGGATGAAGCAAGGGTCCAGTCGTCTAATCTTGAAATCCCCTTAGGAATTCACAAAAAGTGACTGACACCCATTTGTGTCTATTGGCCACAATAAACACCCACCGGGACTTGAAAGTGTGGAATTATAGGTACCATCCTGAACCCAAGCATTCAGTTCTTCCATGGTGACATTTAGGAACGTTTGCCAATTGATGAATTTGGCTGGTGTGGGGATACTGGGTGCATTCATTTATTAAATTTTTTGCTAACCCAGACAGGACGTTTGTTGAACATGTCATTTAAAAATATCATTTATACAGGAATAATGCATGCTCTAAACAATACATCCCCATCCTGAATTTGCAATCTTGTGTTCTCCATACCCTTTCCACATCAATAGTGCTCTTCCAGTATTCATAACCTTCAATAGCTAGTCGAGGAACAAAGGAATCTGAATAGATTAATTTGGTGTCAGTTGGCCAAATATTCTGTATTTTGGACAGTGGTAGTTTGAAAAAATATGACTCTGAAGTTGTGGTGTCATGCCCAGAAAAGTATGCAAATTGTTCTATGTTTGGGGCTCCCCACAGGTGGAGTTGAACAGTATTCCCACTGTGTAATTAAATACTGGTCACTGGCTTGTTGCTAGGTGCAGATAGTAATGTCCCCAATGATTATAACAGAACATTTCCCCATGATTTGCTGCATTCATATATACATCATCACTTTCAAATGCAGTGTAATCCTGCAGCTCAGCAAGCATAGAATCAACTGTTTTAATTTAACATCCCAGTCATCAGAAACAACACCAGGTGTTATTACAGCAGTGACTGATATTTTGACTACATATGGAATTTGGATAACTTCATGGAGTGGAATACTGCCACGTCTTGGACAGTTCTTGTTGGTGAAGTGGTAGCTGGAATCAGCAGAAGCTCGTTTTCCGCCCTTCCCATGCTCGAGTTGGCATTTGTAGCATTTTTGTACATGCTGGTATTGTCAGAAGTGTTGTTTCTTCTTTGAAGAAGTATGTCCTGTTGGGTAATGAATGGGGACCGGGATCTATCCAACGTACCTATGGGTCTACTGTGCAGGATTGGCCACATGATACAGTTTTATTTTGCCAATGGAGACAAATCTGTTCTGTCCAACAGAATATACACACTTAATAACTTAGGCCCTCATTATGACATTGGCGGTAACAGCACTACCATGCCGGTAATAGCGGTAGGACCACCACCAGGCTGGCGGTACAGACCGCCATATTACGACCACAGCGGTCAACCCACTAAAACAAAGCCAGTTTGCAGACAGTACTGTCAGTGAGGCCAGACCGCCGCCCGCAGTTGCCATCCCCAGGCTGGTGCAAGCCACTGCACCGCCCACCCTATTACGACACTGCAGACAGCTACGATTCCTTTTCAGAACTTTCGGAGTTAGGAAGTGCAAGGAGGCGGAAGCGCTATTTATGCGTTCAGATGAGAAATACATTGTGACAAAGGTCTCAACTTATATCTTGGAAGCATGGAAATTACGTCTATCAATGCACCTACAGTTGGCACAGGCACAATAGCCTATGTTATCCCGTACCTATTTAGCTTGGGAAATCGGTGCAGGGTAATGTAAACTGGGTTAGGCCTCGGTCTTTTATTAAATGGCTGGAAGGCAATGCAAGGCCCCAAATGACTCGTCCCATAATAAGACATTTTAAATATTAGATTCATAATGTTTTTCTAGAATAAGTTACATTTTTATGTAAATTATGGTCAAATCAGGTTTTACGATAATGCATGGTAAATTGGATACATTTTGGCACATGTTAAATCAAAAATTCAAGCATAGTTCCTTTTATTGAGATGTTTTTATTTTAATGTGATTTTTATTGAGTTCGAGGGATTGATATCTATTGTGTGATTATTGTTAAGGCCGGATAGGCTAATAACAATTAAATAAATAAATGGTAAATGGCTACGATTCCTGGGGCGGGACAGCTGTCACCCAAAGCCTGGTGGAAAAAGCAAGTACAAAAGTACCCACTCACAGACGACTCCGCGAAAGCCATGGAATGCCACCTTAAAATCTTACCAGCGCTCTTCCTCGCCTTCCTCCTCTGACTACCGACACCATCGGTGAGTACACCTGCAGAGCACAAAAGGAGTGAAGGGGAGAGTTACACACCAACACACACACCATGCACAGACTCCAACACCCATACCGACACACACACACACACACAAAACACAGCCACGCCAAACAAACATATCACATACACACACCCCAGGTGAAAACTACAGAACCACACCAATATCACCAACAAGCAGAGACAGACAAACCAATACAAATACACAACAATACATATAATGCCCAAATACAAGAAAGAACAGTGAATGCAAATGAAAAAATGCCTAGAAATGAACATTGTACAGCACATGATAGATGTATGCAAACCTCCCTGCAAACAAAAAGACTTGACAAATGCATGGTAAGTAAAGCAACAGGAATCCTGTTGTCTAAATTTATAACAAATTAAATGTAATTCATATGTGCAACAAACACAACAAGGCCCGTAGGGCAGTCCAAAGTCCAAAAGTATTAAGTGTGCCTGGCAAAGGCCCCAACTTGACTCCTGACAGCCTAATGGCCTTCACAAGGTAGGGACATCAATGGGGCAGGCAGGGACCTCAAGGGTCTGTGGCTGGGGTTGGGGTTTGGGAGGGGGTCCTTGGGCTTTGTCTAGGGAGGTTTTTTTTCGCCTTGTCTCTGGACGGAGAGGCAGGGGCTTTGGAGCTATGTTTTGGGGCATGTGTTTTTTGGGGGGGATGCTTTTTGGTGGGTGTAGGGGCAGCAGAAGTAGAAGGGGGGTCATGGGAGGACTTAAAGGTGGAGGGACTTGGCCTGGGGAGGGAACCATGATGGCAAGGGGCAACACAGGGTGGGACAGGCTCAGGGAACAGATCAAGACGGGCAAGGAAAAGCTTCTTAGGAAGAAGGGGGATGGACTGGGAAACTGATTTGGGAGTGGTGGTAGAGCGAGTGATTGTAGGATGTGTAGGTGTGCTGGATATGGGTGCAGATGTATTCAGAGTATGGTTGTGTGAAGTGGAGGAATGTTGAGTGTCTGAGTGCAGGCGTTTATGCGTTTTGGGAGGAGGGGGGCAGGAGAGGCTGGGAGAGGACAGACAGGTTGTGTGGATGTATGTTGGGGTGGTATCTGCATGTAAGGTGGGTGTGCTGCATGTGTCAGTGATGGTGCTTGTGGTGAGTGCGGATGTGGTGCATGTATGAGTGTCTGCTGTTGTGGTGACTGAGGGCAACACAGAAGTGATGACAGGAACTGGGAGTGAGGATGCAATGCTGGCAGGTGTGAGTGGTGATGTGTCTGTAAGGGAGGAGGTCCTGGGGAGACGGGGGAGGCAGTGGCTGATGTGTCTGCTTTTGTGTTGAGTGTGTCCATGCTTGTGATGTGACCTGTGATGCCTGTGTTTGTCTTTGCGTACCTTGTCTGTTGCTTTGGGTGAGTGCTTGGCTGGGAAAGGGGAGAGGGCTTTGGTATGGGGCACAGGTAGCAGGAGAGAGTACGGAAGTACTAGGGACACTGGCTGCCATCAATGACGAGGCCAGAGCCTGAAATGATCTTTGTAGGCCAGGCAAGGCACAGTGAATGCCCTCCAGGTAAGCATTACTCTGCTTTATCTGGGATGGCATTCAAGATGGTTGACTGCCCTACAGAGATTGACTTCAGGAGGTCAATAGACTCAGCATTGAGGGCAGCAAGGCTGACTGGGGCAGGGGCAGAGGTGCCTGTGGCGAAGAAGATATCCACCCTCATGCGTGAGCGGGCACAGGCAACTGGGTGGGGAACTACTGGGAGGGTGGTGCTGGTAAGGGGGGGTGACAGACGAAGATGGTGCTGGAATGGTCCCAGAAGGTTCTGCCACCGCCAGGGAACTTCAATCAGAGGAGGATTCAGTATCAGTGGTATCTGCTCCAGTCTCCCACATGGTGCTCCCCTTGCCCTCCAACCCACTGGTCCCCTCGGCTTCAGAGGTCACTGCCTCCTGGGTACTGTGAGCTGCAGCCTCTCCACTCTTAAATGCCCCTACTCCTTTGCCTGGTGATGCTAATACACACAAGGACAGGATAGAACAAAAAGGTCGGGAGAGGGTGAAAAAGATGGGAGCTTAGGGTCAATACGAATCCCCATTGCACATATGTTCATATCAATAACATGCCTCTTTGAAAATTCCTCAATGAACTTTCTACAAAGTTAATAGACATTTCTCCAGACCTACTGTGCATACACTCTGATGTGCATACACTATCATGAAACCTCTACAATAACACTCAGGTTCTACTCTACACTGTCATGGCTCTTCTATACAGGATAATTACTGTGAGAAGTCAGTCCATGAGTGACATTTGTGCATTGTCATACCTACCTGTGTCACCCATAATTGACATAGATAGATATGTATTGGAACCAACTAAATATCCTGCATGTCCATGTCACATCCTGCAATTTAGCACTGTACAATTGCTATGGCACAGATACTCACCTATCACAGCTACTTATGTTCATAGCACAACTGTATCCTACCTACATTAACTGTCAGAGATACACTAGACATCCTTTATCCCATTGCTAACACACCCTTTCCACTCTAAAGCAAACAGTACAGGATATGGACTCTGTAACTCACCCCCTTGTAGCTGCTGTGTTTCCCTCAAGCGCCCATCCAACTCTGGGTAGGCCACCGCCAGTATGCTGGCCATCAGTGGGGGCGTGGTCCGACGGGCACCACTTCCTCGTTGGGAGGCTGCCCCCAACTGGGCCTCTGCAGTCTTCTAGGCCCGGCGTCTCAGGTCCTCCCACCTGTTCCTGCAGTGGGTGCTCCACCGGATATGGACCCCTAGGTTCCGCACTTCCTTGGCAATGGCCTTCAACATCCTTTTCTGTGGATGGGCGCTGACCTGCATGGGAGACACAGAAGGAAAGGCACTTTAATGTAGACCCATCAACCTACGACATTCATAGGCCTTCTAACAGTACACATATCAGCATTGTACACAACTTCACACTTCCACAACATTCCTAGCAGTCATATCGGTAGGTACACCCTCCACTGGAACATCCTGCATACACATTCTAACACACTTACATACCCATGTAGCAACAAAAAAAAACATAATGCGACCTACCTGCTGTTCTGGAGCCCCATACAGCTTTGTGTACAGGGGCAGGACCCCATCCACAAGTTTCTCCTGTTCTTCCGTTGTGAAGGCAGGTGCCCTATCCCCTGTAACACACACCATTGTGACTCCCAAGAACACGGCTCAGCAGCACACTCCGTGGAGGTCTTGATGGCTGGAGAGTCAGGAGTCAAGTGAGGTACACTGTAGAAATTGGCGGTCACGGCCACAGTGGTCTGGACCGCCATCGCCGGCGGTTATCTTCATTGGTCCCTGTATGCCATAGACATCAATGTTAACCAATGGGGAGTTGCATGGCGGCTCCGACCGCCTATCGCCATGAAGGCCTACGCTGGCGGAATGAGCTCACTGACATCCGTCCCCTGCATGCAGGACAGGCAGCAGCCATTTTGCACTGTAACTGTTATGAAAACATAACTATAAAGCATCACTACACATTTCCATCATGGCCATATGATGAGTTACGCTCTGAGACTGTGTACATTACAACCAGGCAGTATAAACTTTGAGTGTGCACAGATACCGACATCATGACAGAACTAAACTTACATATTGATGGTGACGGTACGCTAGCACTGACAAACAACCATCTTACTGATGTCATCCTGTGAAAATCCCAGATGTATGTGCAACTTACATGAGTATTTCAACAGCTCGGCACGTTGAAGTCTGCTCTCCATGCAACAAGTGGTAGCAGATGTGATGCTGATTCTCCATTTGTGACCATGTAGTTGGATGCATGAAGTGTAATTGTTGGCACTCTTTTGTTGTATGCCATGTGTAGATGCAGACCACTGTGGAGGGTGAGGCATGCACCTGTGTACCGGCCCCTGGTTGACTTGCCAACAATGGAAGACGAACACATCATCTCCCACTATTGTCTTTACTGTGCTACAATCAGGGAGCTGTGTACCCAGTAGGAGTCCAATCTGCTGCCAGCCATTCGACAACCTACAGCCATTCCTCCAACTGTGCAGGTGCGATCTGTCCTCCACTTCTTGGCCACTGGCTCATTCCAGGGGATAGTGGGCATGGCAAAAGGCATGTCTCAACCAATGTTCAGCAATATGTTGAGGAATGTCTTGTCTGCCTCAGTGAAACATATGGAAAGCTACATTCAGTTTCCCCATACTGTAGATTTGGCCAGTGTGAAGGCTGGTTTCTATGCAGTGGGACATATCCCTCATGTGATTAGGGCCATAGATGGCACCCACATTGCATTAATACCACCCAAGGCTGATGAGGAAGTGTACAGGAACTGTAAGAGCTTTCCCTCCATTAATGTGAAGATGGTCTGTTTAGCTGACCAGTACATCTCCCAGGTGACTGGAAGGTTTCTAGGGTCTGTCCATGATTCCTACATCCTCAGGAATAGCAGTGTCCCACAGTTGATGGTGCATCTACAAAGAGTGAGGGCCTATCTCATCGGTTAGTATGATGAGTGTATATGTAATTACTGTTCCCCCAGCCTTCCTACTCTGTCTGTATGTGACATTGTGAATTGTTAATGTTTGTTTACCTCATCCACAGATGATTCAGGTTACCCTAATCTCTCCTGGCTACTGCAACCGGTAAGGAATCTAAGGACCAGGGCTGAAGTACAGTACAATGAGACTCATGGGAGGACAAGAAGGGTGATCAAAAGGACATTCGGTCTGTTGAAGGCAAGGTTCAGATGTCTGCAGATCTCTGGGGGTTACCTGCAGTACTCACCACAGAAGGTGTGCCAGATTGTGGTGGCCTGCTGCATGCTCCACAATCTGGCACTAAGAAGGAATATCCCATTGCTGGAGGGGGAAGGAGGTAGGGACAATCCGGTGGCAGAGGAGGCAGGAAATGTGGGTGATGAAGATGGGGATAAGGAAGGTGTAGACACAAGGACACAGTTCATCCAGCAGTACTTCAGCTAAGCTTCTGGTAGGTACATCTCTACATTTACTCTGCCTCATGTTGGAGTACAGGATGGGTGTACATCCTTCTCCATTCCTGATTTGAGTAGGTGTTGATCTCATTTGGGTATCAGATGTGTGCATACAAGGGTGGCCTGACAAGTAGGTCAACAGTCCCACTGTGATGTTATCTTGTTCATCTGTCTGTGTTGCATATACTTAAGACAGCCTATCTACTTCTTCACCAATTTGTGACTTCTACATTCTGGTATCATATGTTCATTGGCATAGTTTGCTGCTTATTGTGGCCCTAAATTGATGTATATACTTGACATCCAAGGGTGTGAGCTGTGTAGTACAACAACAATGAGTGTCTATCACTCAGTTCATACTGTTAGATGCAACGATTATCTTGTCTCATAGTACCTGAACAGGGTTGTGGTCATGTGTGCAATAGCATTGCATTATCTATCAATGTGTATACCTACATTGTAAATCATTTGACCATCATGATGTGCAGGTACATACTGTTGGCAACAGTGCAGTTTATATGTGATGTACTTTCTGTGGTATCAATTGCAGAAGTGCTGTGGATGATGTTTGCCTACTCTTTCCTCTCTGCTACCTGAGGGTCCAGGGATGTGTGGACACTGACTGCTGCAGGGAACCGGATGTCAGGTTGATACATTCACATCTTCACTGTGTATTGATGCTCAATTTCTGTGACATGTCACACATTTGTTGCACTATTACAATGAGTAAACACAAAACACAATGACTTGTGTGTAAGTGGATTTATTGTGTATACCAAAGGGTGGATAGGGTGCAAGGCAGCGGGCCCATGGTGTCCTGTAACATCAGTCTGAAGGGCAAGCAATTGGTGGCACAGGTCCGGTATCCATGTGGCATTTGAAAATGGGGCTGTGGCAATAGAGAGTCAACAAGGTGTCTCAGTGGCACACAAGGGAGACAGTTCTGGAGAGGCTCATTTCCTGGCAGTGGGATTGGTCTTGGCTTCAGTCCCTGCAGGATGTCTGGCTCTGCGACCACATTTGCGTGGGAGTTCCTCAGCTACAGGGGGTGGCTCAGTAGTGGCTTGTGAGTCCTCAGGCATGGCCAACATCTCATTAGCTGCTGCAGTTGTAGAGGGCTGGTCAGTAGGTTGGCTAGTGGAAGGGGTCTGGTGGTGGGTGGAGGACTCACGCAGGACTGTGATGAACTCCTGCATCAAGCCTTTCATGGAGGCCATGGTGGGTGGCATTGAGGGCATGCCACTCCTGCATGGCCTCCTGGTGGCAGCCTCATGTTTTCCCCAACATGTCTGAGATCTGGCCCATCTTGTCCTGGGATTGGTTGTATGCTCCCAGGGCTTGTGCTATTGCCTCATGGGCAGGTGGCTCTCTGGGTTGCCCCGCCCTGTGGCCCCTAGCTGCCCTCCCAATGGCGCTAGCACCCGTGCCTGTGTTCTGGCACAGCGTGCCCACTCCCACTTACACCAGTACCTTCATCGTCTTGTGTGGTGGGTGCTGACTAAGGTCCCTGCACAAGTGGGCACATTATGGATTGACATGGCCTGGAGACACTGGTTTGGGGGTGTTGGGTGACATGTGTTGTGGTGGCAGAGGTTGTGGGGGGCTCTATGGTGTCCTGGGTGAGGCTGGTGGAGGTGGACTGCCCAGAAAGCCTGGATGGGCCAGGTGGTCTTCCAATTCCAGACATCCTGTGTCGCTGTCATCACAGGGGTCTTCACCCGGTGCAGGATTGGCTGTACATGGCACTGGTTGTCTGACATTGTCAGTGGCACTTGTGGATGACAGGGATTGTTATTCACATCTGCTTGAAGTACTTTACAGGGGCTGCGAGGTGGGTTCTATGTCATGCCTCAGTACACAGGTGTAGTTATGCGAGGGGAATGTGCATTGTTAGGTGGCTATAGGGTGATGCATTGTGGGAGTTGTAGTTCTTCATGCTGTACATGCATAGGGTGCATTTGGGTGTGTAGACTTAGGGATTAGTGTTAGGGTGGCCATGCAGGGGATGGAGATGCATGCACTACAGGTATAGTTGATACAAGGGGTTTATAGGTGACCTACCAGTTTCCAGTCCTCCGGGGATTCCTCTGAGACCTTGAGGGTGCAGGATCGCCGAGACCTTCTCCTCCCATCATGTGACCTCCAGGGGAGGAGGTGGGGCCCCCCCTCCAGGCTTCATGAGGGCGATTTGGTGTCTGGACGCCATGGACTGGACTTTCCCCCCCAGGACTGTGTCAGATTTGTGTCTGTGTTCTACCAATTTTAGTTTTTGTGTGTCGTAATTGGGCAGGTGGATTACTGCCACCACTGCAGTCTTTGAGCGGCTCTCAGCACGGTGGTCTTCAGAAAAGACCGCCAATGTCACAATGAGGGCCATATTGTCTTCTGCAATAGACAGCATTCAGAATGACATGTCCCTCTTACAACATGGGCAAAGTCAGCTGCTTGGACATTACAGTTTCTGAAAAAAGGCCACGTCCCACGGAAATATATTAAGAGTAGTGACTTGTTTGCTGCTTTTAATTTGTTCAGGGAGCAACCTTTGGAACCTGGCAGCGGTGGTAGGATGACAGTTCTGGTGCCTTCTATTCCCATGACTCGAACCGGTGGTCTGTAAGATGGGCCGAATTCCTTCTTCACAGCAATCTTCTAAAAAATCAGTTCCTCAACTTTAGGTATCCAATCTATAGACTTTGTTGGCAAATCCTTTATTCTTAAGTTGCAGCACTGGTGGATGAATTATCATCACAAAATTGTTGAACGTTCTTTAAGACAGTGAGAGGTTCATTCATGTCAAAAAGTGTGTCTGCTGCCACCATACCAGGTCCATCTAGATCTGGTACATACATAGGTATCCCAAAGAAGAGATCATAAGGAGTGCGTCAACCCAAGGACTGTCCTGGCAGATTATTCAGTGCTTTCTGGACCCCATATAGGTGATGAAGCCAACTGCGGCCTGAACTTAATACTCTAGCTGTTAAGGACTCCTTTAGGTCACGATTGGCCCTCTCCACAACATAATTTCCTCTGGATGACATGGGGAAGAGTAATGGAGTTCAACACCCATCGTCCTCATGGTGTCCCTAAATACCCTAGAGGAAAAAGCAGGGCCCTGGTCCGAGTGGAATGTTGCAGCCGCATATGTACCAATAAAGGCCAGCAAGTCTTTTATAGCAGTTTGAGCGTCAGCCAACAGCTGTGGCTATATCCATAGGCATCTAGAAGAAGAATCAACAGCGCGTAAGGGACCACAATGGTCCGTGTACACACATTGTAGTGGCCTATTGGACACTAAGAGGGATGTCTGCAGTGGGCGTTTGACGTTTGAGCCCTTGATTTGCTGGCAAATGTCACAGCAAAGGACATATTGCTTGGTTTGTTTGTATAGACTAGGCCACCAAAAAATCACTGAATCTTCAACCCCAGGTACTGTCACAAAGGCAACATTCTGTGCATTGATATGGTAGAAATATTTAGTAGGCTATGCTGTTGGAAGAGACTTGCCCTCAGCCAAAGCTTTCACGGCAGCCTGAATTTCATTATCCAATCTAGTTTGAGAACAAGTCACCACTGCAGTAACAGAAGCCATAACTAATGTGGATTTGGCCGCTTCATCAGAAAGTGTTTCCAATAACGTGTATTCCTACATGTTGATGGCCCAGTGTATGTACTACAAGAGCATCTGGTAGCTTATCCTTAAGATCAGCCACCCTCCCCCACAGAGTTCTGTGTTTTATGGTGTTCACCATTGAGTCTCTGAACTTGTTCAACGGCCAGTGATTGAGGTAATCATTGTAGGATTTGACACAGTAGTACGAATCACACACAAATGTGAGATGTCCTGGGTCTGTATGTTCCAGTGCCAAGATGAGCTTTAAGCTCAGCCAACTAAGTGGTGCAGTCTCCCAGGGTCTGCGTGTAGGTATGTTGAGGGTGGAATACACCATCCTTCATCACTCCGGTCACGGCTGCGCAATCGGCTGAGTATTGATGTTTTGGACCTTCAGCTAATTGTGCTGAACCATCAGTGTAAATGGTAGTTTGATATCTGCCAAGTGGTAAGATGCTAAGAGGTGTGGGGTACTCCTGCTCATATTGGAGAAATTCTTGTGTTTGAGGTTTTGGGTCAAAGATATAATCAACATCAGTGGCACTCACGAGGTTGTTCATTTAATCCAGCGTAGATGTAATGCTTTGGCATTAGGAACGCTTGCTTTGGAGACAGCCTTTAATGCTGACACCGGGGTAACGACAATAATGTGTTTCCCTTGGGCAAGTGGCCTCTCCTTCCAGTCATCTGTACAGCAGTCTGAATTGTTTCTGTGAATGCAAAGTGGTGTTCTACACTGGAGTACAAATGTGATTTGTATGCTATTAAAATAATTAATAAAATAAATGGACTAAAACAGAGCAAGCTAAATAGCTTAAAAGTCACTAGCTGAGGGGGGCACAGCCCTCATTATGGGTGAAGTAGGTGAACCCAATGACAGCAGCAATTATTCTGATGACCAAATTTGTTTTGTCACATGTGTAAGTGTTTTGTTTCTAGCATGTCTTGTTGCAATCCTCTAAGGATGCACGTGTGTTCAACTGCCTGCTTGAGAAATCTGAGAAAATGAAATCATATAGTGGTTTGATGCATTGTGCATAATCTGGAATGTAAGTTCTGCCAAGTAAAGACTGCAGTTTCTTGATAGTATTTGGAGGTTGGAGTTCAGCGCATTTTTCTTAAAAGTGCGGGCCAGGCTCTTGCCCTCGTTTGATAGCTCATATCCCAGGAACAATACACTGAGAAAGGCTATCTTGGTTTCCCTAAAATTGAATTTGTAGCAAGGACTGGGAATCCTAAAATGATTCGATAGGCCATGGCAAGATGAATGTTGAGGTTGTCATCTGTGAGATAGATATCATCCACATAGGACAACGTCTTGGTATCAATATCATACAATTTTGATGTTACACAGGCTGAAAATGACCCTAGGCTGTTCTTATAGCCCTGGGGCAAATGGCAATACTATTTTTGTGAGCCAAATGAGAATGCACTCAGGTCCCGACTTTCATGCGCTAAGTTTTGGCAGAAAAAAAACGTTGGAAATATCCAAAGTTGTTTTGTATTTTTTACGCACTGTTGTTAATTAGTGCTGTGTGTATTTTGTATGCATATGTGCATGTGTCCAAGACTATTCTATATGAATGGTCTGGTTTTGCAACAGGGAATAAGGGGTTATTCATTGCAGAGACACATGCCTCTAATACTCCCTGGTACTCAAGCTAAGTGAGGTTCTCTCTTACTGGAGTTTTAGCCTCGTGCTTAACAGGATATTGGGGCTGAGACTGGAGTATTGACCTAATCGGTATTACATGGTAGGGGGAATCTCTATCCCACCCTATATGGTTGCGGTATAGCGCAGGTGCTTGCGCCAAAGCCCCGTCAACAGCGTAGGCTTCTGTTACCACTTCCGGAACAAGATCAGAGAAAGAAGCAAAATTACATCTTCCACATGTGGGAGCTTGTGAACGTGCTCAGTCTCTTTCTGCCAATGGGTGATCACATAAGGTCTTCCCAAAAAATTACATAAATGGTGTGCTCTATGTCTCGCTCAATTTGGCTATTTAAATCATAAACCCTGGCAGGTGGGAGAACACGCCTGTCTGCAGTCTCAATTGCAAGTTGCTGTCACATCCAGATGATCTTTCAGACTCAGGTGACGTATGACTTCTGCGTTGTACAGTAGGGTCACTGCCCATGTCTTGTTCTTCAACAATGTTCTCAAGTTTGCTGGCATGTTTAATTGAAATTGCTACCACCTTTTTCTTTTTAAATTGTGACTTTTCTTTTGGGGATTTGTCTTCTTTCTTGTCTGAAGACCATTGTTAGTCTTTCTTCTGTTTCATGTAGTCAGGACTTTGCTCTGACCGGCCCACTCTCTCACTACGTCTATCCAGTGTGTCCTGAAAGGAACAAGAGGGACGTGAATCAGTATATCTTTCAGGAGCCTTTAAAGTTTCTTTATTCCTGAGATTATATCTCTTTTTGGAGTTCTCCGGATGCGGAGAGTTTGCTCTCTGAATTTGTCTATCTTTTTTTGTTTTTGTTTATCCCAGCAGTTTTTAGAAACCTCTTGTGCTTGTTTGGCACCGTCCTTACAGGTGGTACTTTGAATTTCAGGCTTTTTCGGCTTGATTCCCAAACTATTCCGTCCTATCCTAGTATAGGTGTTGGAAATAATTTTCAGTAGTTGACTCTCCTGTTCCAGCTGTGGAATCTTCCAGAGCCGCTGGCGTGTGGCCAACGCTACTGCTTCCTCTTTTTTTTACTGAGTATTATTGGGGAGACCGTGTCCAAGTTAAGCATTTGTTCCATCCCCAAATCTAGGGCTGGAGCAGCTACGTGCTCATTTTGAATTTGTTTTAACACGTCCAGTAAATTGGCAAGAGTCAGGTACCAGGCGTGGTAGTGTTAATTGCAGCGAAGACAGTACCCCATGTGGTGCAGTCATCCACGGGGGGAACCATTCTGAATGGCAACCACATTGCGAGAATTCTATGTTCATCTTGGTGTCCCGTATGGGGAAAGACTGCTTCCAGCTGGTTTGTTTTTTTTGCTATCCAGAACGGAATCTTTTCACGCTCTGTGGGCGCTTTGCCTATGACAGCATGTACTGTTTGTGGGTTAATCCCAGTAATGGCCGATTGGTGACCAGCTGGTGCAGCCCATGCTGGGGCTGTGTAATGTCCACATAGCAAATTGTACTAATCGTCTGTTTAGTTGTACTAGCTCATTATAAAATGTGCATATGTGAGCTATTTGCATTGCCTGTACACCAGGATGTCATGTGTATGTGGCAAGCATAGGCCACCTTAGTCCATCATTACTTAAAGGACCTAATCTCACAAGTTGTATTATATGTGGTAGGGCGCCATTGAACCAATCTTATATGTTCCTATTAGGAAAGCAGTGCCTCTAAGAACCAATAAGCTTGGTACTGCTGTGGTTCATATTTTATATGTGTGAAATGTGTGTGTTCTGTCATCTTACTCTGGAAAGGTGACCCAGGAATAGAATGCTTTTGTTTGATAAGCATCATGATAAATGTGACATCCCCACACTCATTTCTTAAGCCATGGGCTTCTAAGCGTTGTTTTAATGCGTGTCTGACATTTTCTGAAATGTCAATGGCTTAGCCATGTTGACTGTTGGGAACAGAGAAAGAACACCAAATGGGGAGAAGCCTTTTAAGAGTTCAAGCTTAAACAACCTACAGCCTAATTAGCAAAGAAGAAAAACCACGGCACATCCCAAGCGGTTATAATGTTCCAGTTTATTCCTCGTGATGTCTTTAGATGAAACAATAATCTGTGGCCCAAGGTAACATCTTGGAGCCAGAGTCAAGAGATGACAACAGAAATCCTTTTCAAATGAACATCAGCCCAAATAGACAACAGCCGACACGTGTTTCGTCTGGGTAGACTTTATCAAGGCTATGATGCAGATAAATAGCTCAATATTCCAAAGTACCAGAGACAAATTGATGTCTTATGTTTTGAGAAGGAGGTCGAGTAATAGTAAATACTAAGTACTATTTGCAGCGCCGTCCATACCACGCCGAAAGAAACGCTTGGAGACATCTGAGGCTTACCATGGTCCTCTAGCCTCTTCTTACTCGACCTCCTTCTCAAAACATAAGACATCAATTTGTCTCTGGTACTTTGGAATATTGAGCTATTTATCTGCATCATAGCCTTGATAAAGTCTACCCAGACGAAACACGTGTCGGCTGTTGTCTATTTGGGCTGATGTTCATTTGAAAAGGATTTCTGTTGTCATCTCTTGACTCTGGCTCCAAGATGTTACCTTGGGCCACAGATTATTGTTTCATCTAAAGACATCACGAGGAATAAACTGGAACATTATAACCGCTTGGGATGTGCCGTGGTTTTTCTTCTTTGCATATCATAACTGCAACCCTCTTCTGGGGCAACAGTTTCCGCACTCTGTGGCTGGGTGCATACCCTTTCGAGCACTCCCCCCATCGTTCTACGTCATCATGGACTTTGTAAACAAACAATAGCTTATATTTGGAAAGTGCGCTCTCTCCTTTACACAGCCACCTTTTTTCTTATATGTATTTATATACTACAGCCTAATTAGGTGCTCCCTATTCAGCTAAGGAGGATTATCCCCAAGACCACGGACATCTCTATATATAGATACTTAGGGTACCTGTTGTGTGTGAGACAGAGGCACTGGGATATCCCTAAATTAGTGCCAAAACACCATCATTTGTGGTGCCATATTGTAGTTGGACTCTCACTTCTAGGCGAGACTGCTGGTTTAAGGATGACAATACTTTTGTTTGTAGGCACTTGGGACTCTCTACAATATGTCGCGACTGTCGGCCCAGCCGTCCCGGGACACAAGCAGTACTTCACCAAAAACCCAGACAGTAAAAGGTGATTTCTGTCAGCCTTACGCATGGACTCTCAATTGCGACATCTCAAAGGGAGTTGGGTTGGATGGTAGTTACCCTTTTCTCTCATTAGCAATAAGTCTCCATCACACACACAGGTAATGAAGGAGATGCAGGAGGGTTTTCAATATGTTTATTGAAAAGACTACAATCTACAGTAAAATGCATGAGCTGCAATAATTAGGATAACGAACAACAAAAGAAGCATAATTGTAAAGATGAAAGTCGTGAATACAAAGATTAAATGTAAAATCCCTAGAAAGAAAACCTAATCTCTAACCTAATGAGAGCTAGGTGTGATAAACCTAACCTGCCAGTACCATGTCCATGAGAAGCGCCCCCCAACCCTCTTTACCTTGAAATTAGGTCTTTAGGTCAGACTCCGTGGTGACACAAATGATGATTTCTGCAGCAAAGTGACATGCAGTGTAGATGGCATCTGGAAGGAATCCCTCAAATGACCTTGTCTGTGTCAGATGTACTTATACAGATCATGTTACGTAGGTATGTTCTCAAACAATTAATAAGGAGACAGACTTGTGGCGGCAATTATATAAACAGTCCCCAACAGGTGTACATTATGTTCCTGTCACACATAAGTGAGAAAGGGACATGATGTAAATACCTACGTACATCACTTGATTATGACACTGTTGGCTTCACAGATTGGCCCTGATAATGCATATCAAAACATTTCTATGACTATAAACAATGCCAGGCACCTTAAAAGAATTAATAAAATGAATGGACTAAAACAGAGCAAGCTAAGTAGGTTAAAAGTCACTAGGGGACGAGGGGAACTGGCCTGCAATGCAAAGGGCTAAGCTAAGGGCTAAGCTAATCTCCTGAGTCCCAATAAAAACTAATATGGATTCAGCACTGAAACAAAATATAGGTGAGGCAAACATTGAGTAAAGCACCATGGGGGTGATTCTAACCCTGGCGGTCGGTGTTAAAGCGGCGGCCAACCAGCCAACAGGCTGGCGGTAAAAAATATGGGATTCTGACCCTGGCGGGAACCGCCAACACAGACAGCCACCTTAACACTCCGACCGCCACGGCGGTACAAATAAACAGCGCGGCGGTCACCGCCAACAGACAGGCGGCAGACAATGTACCGCCCACACTATTCCAACTCACCAATCCGCCACCTTTTCCGGGGCGGGAGCACCGCCGATAAAAACACGGCGGAAACAGACTACGGACGGGAAAACGCTCACCACTACGCACTCCAGGAGGAAGGAGGACAGCATGGAACCTGAATTAAACATCCTACCTGCTCTCGTCTACCTTCTCATCTACCACGAGTACGAAGTCCGGCGCAGACGACAACGGTGAGTACTGCACCTACGACACACGGGAGGGGGAGGACGAAAGGTTACGGGCACACACATATGCGACCCCCCCCCCCAACTATGTACTCACCAATGCAGCGCACCAAGTCACAGTGACACCACCCAAACACCCCTGAAAAATGCTAGGACATAATCATATTTAGAATAAATATTTATGTACCAAAAAGCTCCAGAAAATTAGCGTACAACCATGAAAGATATCCACAACAAAACTAATGACACACACATCAGTGTATAACTGAAGTACCAAGTCCTGCACAACCTACGATTTCAGCATGTCCGTGGGCCAAAGTCTTGAGAAACAAGGGCAAAGCCCACACAGGAGACCTGAGTCCTTTGGAGAGAACACTGCAGGGGCATCAGATGTAAAAACTACAGGCACCTCAGGGGGAAAGGAAGGGGGGGGCACCACAGCCACATGAGTCCACGACGCCAGATCCACGAGGAGCCACCATGCCCACGGGACCATCCTGGGGAGTGCAAAGCCACAGTCTCTCAATGTCTCTACAGTGGGTGGGCTGCCCACTGGACCATCCTGGGGAGTGCAAAGCCACAGTCTCTCAATGTCTCTACAGTGGGTGGGCTGCCCACTGGACCATCCTGGGGAGTGCAAAGCCACAGTCTCTCAATGTCTCTACAGTGGGTGGGCTGCCCACTGGACCATCCTGGGGAGTGCAAAGCCACAGTCTCTCAAGTCTCTGCAGTGGGTGGATTGCCCACTGGACCATCCTGGGGAGTGCAAAGCCACAGTCTCTCAATGTCTCTACAGTGGGTGGGCTGCCCACTGGACCATCCTGGGGAGTGCAAAGCCACAGTCTCTCAAGTCTCTGCAGTGGGTGGATTGCCCACTGGACCATCCTGGGGAGTGCAAAGCCACAGTCTCTCAATGTCTCTACAGTGGGTGGGCTGCCCACTGAACCATCCTGGGGAGTGCAAAGCCACAGTCCCTCAATGTCTCTACAGTGGGTGGGCTGCCCACTGGACCATCCTGGGGAGTGCAAAGCCACAGTCCATCAGGTGGATGACAGTCTCCACTGGTCAAGGAGGAGGCATGGTGGGCACAGTGAACCATAAACGGTGCTTGCGACGGCGGTGCCCAGCGGAGCGGTGCTTGAGAAGAAGGGCCCAGCGGAGCGGTGCTTGAGAAGAAGGGCCCAGCGGAGCGGTGCTTGAGACGGCGGGGCCCAGCGGAGCGGTGCTTGAGAGGAAGGGCCCAGCGGAGCGGTGCCTGAGAAGAAGGGCCCAGCGGAGCGGTGCTTGAGACGGCGGTGCCCAGCGGAGCGGTGCTTGAGACGGCGGGGCCCAGCGGAGCGGTGCTTGAGAGGAAGGGCCCAGCGGAGCGGTGCCTGAGAAGAAGGGCCCAGCGGAGCGGTGCCTGAGAAGAAGGGCCCAGCGGAGCGGTGCTTGAGAAGAAGGGCCCAGCGGAGCGGTGCTTGAGAAGAAGGGCCCAGCGGAGCGGTGCTTGAGAGGAAGGGCCCAGCGGAGCGGTGCTTGAGAGGAAGGGCCCAGCGGAGCGGTGCTTGAGAGGAAGGGCCCAGCGGAGCAGTGCCTGAGAAGAAGGGCCCAGCGGAGCGGTGCTTGAGAAGAAGGGCCCAGCGGAGCCGTGCTTGAGAAGAAGGGCCCAGCGGAGCGGTGCTTGAGACGGCGGGGCCCAGCGGAGCGGTGCCTGAGAAGAAGGGCCCAGCGGAGCGGTGCTTGAGAAGAAGGGCCCAGCGGAGCGGTGCTTGAGACAGCGGGGCCCAGCGGAGCGGTGCCTGAGAAGAAGGGCCCAGCGGAGCGGTGCTTGAGAAGAAGGGCCCAGCGGAGCGGTGCTTGAGACGGCGGGGCCCAGCGGAGCGGTGCTTGAGAGGAAGGGCCCAGCGGAGCGGTGCCTGAGAAGAAGGGCCCAGCGGAGCGGTGCTTGAGACGGCGGTGCCCAGCGGAGCGGTGCTTGAGACGGTGGGGCCCAGCGGAGCGGTGCTTGAGAGGAAGGGCCCAGCGGAGCGGTGCTTGAGAAGAAGGGCCCAGCGGAGCGGTGCTTGAGACGGCGGGGCCCAGCGGAGCGGTGCCTGAGAAGAAGGGCCCAGCGGAGCGGTGCTTGAGAAGAAGGGCCCAGCGGAGCGGTGCTTGAGACGGCGGGGCCCAGCGGAGCGGTGCTTGAGAGGAAGGGCCCAGCGGAGCGGTGCTTGAGAGGAAGGGCCCAGCGGAGCGGTGCCTGAGAAGAAGGGCCCAGCGGAGCGGTGCTTGAGAAGAAGGGCCCAGCGGAGCGGTGCTTGAGAAGAAGGGCCCAGCGGAGCGGTGCTTGAGAAGAAGGTCCCAGCGGAGCGGTGCTTGAGAAGAAGGGCCCAGCGGAGCGGTGCTTGAGACGGCGGGGCCCTGTTCAGCGGTGCTCTTCTCCACGGCGGGCCCTGGTCAGCGGTGCTCTTCTCCACGGCGGGGCCCTGTTCAGCGGTGCTCTTCTCCACGGCGGGCCCTGTTCAGCGGTGCTCTTCTCCACGGCGGGCCCGGTTCAGCGGTGCTCTTCTCCACGGCGGGGCCCTGTTCAGCGGTGCTCTTCTGCACGGCGGGCCCTGTTCAGCGGTGCTCTTCTCCACGGCGGGCCCTGTTCAGCGGTGCTCTTCTCCACGGCGGGGCCCTGTTCAGCGGTGCTCTTCTGCACCGCGGGCCCTGTTCAGCGGTGCTCTTCTCCACGGCGGGCCCTGTTCAGCGGTGCTCTTCTCCACGGCGGGCCCTGTTCAGCGGTGCTCTTCTCCACGGCGGGGCCCTGTTCAGCGGTGCTCTTCTGCACCGCGGGCCCTGTTCAGCGGTGCTCTTCTCCACGGCGGGCCCGGTTCAGCGGTGCTCTTCTCCATGGCGGGGCCCTGTTCAGCGGTGCTCTTCTGCACCGCGGGCCCTGTTCAGCGGTGCTCTTCTCCACGGCGGGCCCTGTTCAGCGGTGCTCTTCTCCACGGCGGGGCCCTGTTCAGCGGTGCTCTTCTGCACCGCGGGCCCTGTTCAGCGGTGCTCTTCTCCACGGCGGGCCCTGTTCAGCTGTGCTCTTCTCCACAGCGGGCCCTGTTCAGCGGTGCTCTTCTCCACGGCGGGGCCCTGTTCAGCGGTGCTCTTCTGCACCGCGGGCCCTGTTCAGCGGTGCTCTTCTCCACGGCGGGCCCGGTTCAGCGGTGCTCTTCTCCACGGCGGGGCCCTGTTCAGCGGTGCTCTTCTGCACCGCGGGCCCTGTTCAGCGGTGCTCTTCTCCACGGCGGGCCCTGTTCAGCGGTGCTCTTCTCCACGGCGGGGCCCTGTTCAGCGGTGCTCTTCTGCACCGCGGGCCCTGTTCAGCGGTGCTCTTCTCCACGGCGGGGCCCTGTTCAGCGGTGCTCATCCAGCAGGTCAAGGGAGCCAGACCTGGCCTCGACTCCCTGCTCAGTCGCCCTCGGACCGTGACGTATCTGGACCCTTCGGGGACGGACTCCTGGCCTCCTTAGTGTCCTCCTTCCCAGCTGGGATGTGGCATGTGGGGTCCACCTTCTCCGTGCTCCTGCTGCCCTTCCGCTCCTTTGATGGGGCTCTCGGGCCCTTGCCTCCCCCAGATGGTGTGGGTGGTGAAGTGGCCGCACATTGCTCCTTGGGGGCAGCCCTGTCGGTCCTCGCACGGCGGTCGTTGGTTTTGCGGGTCCTCTTGCCGGGGGGGGGGCTGGACGTGTCCTTGCTGCTGATCGATGTGTCACTGCTGGCAAAGGGTGGGCTCCAGAACCCAGGCACAACAGTGACACCCGAAGCTGGGCTGGTGGTGGCTGCGGTGCTCTTGGGACTCTTTGAAGATGGATGGGGGAGGTCATCGGGGGGAAAGAGGTTAAGGTTAGCCAGGAAAAGTTTTTTAGGGCCAAGGTAAAGGGTAGGAGAAGTGGAGATGGAAGTGGAGGTAGAGGAGGTGGTTGTAGGAGAGTCAGGTGTGCTGTCATTGGGTGAAGGTGCTGGTGCTGTAGGCTGTCGTGAGGTGGATGGCTGTTGGGTGGGTGGCTGCCTGCGTTTGTGTGTCTTGGAAGAGGGGGTGACAGACACAGTGGGAGAGGACACAGGGGACGTGTACATGGCAGTGGGGGTGGTGACTGCACGAGTGTGGACTGTACTGGAGGGTGAGGTGGTGATGGAAGCACTGGCTGATGTTGGGGTGCATGCAGGTGTGAGTGTAGACGTCACAGGGAGGGAGGAGGGAGACGAGGAGGAGGGGGACACAGGGGTGGCAGTGGCTGTTGGCATGTCTGCATCTGGGTGTTGCTCGGGTGAGTGTTTGCGGGATCTGTGGTGCTTGTGTTTGGATGAGCTGCTCTTGGGTGTTGAGGTGTGTGCAGGCTGGTCTGATGGTGTGGATGGGATAGGCTGAGGAACAGGAGACAGAGACAGGCTGGAGGCAGTCAGAAGAGGGAGGCTGGAAACAGGGACAATGGCTGCCGTCAGTGCTGAGGCCAGAGCAGTGAACGCTCGTTGATGGGCAGCCTGACCCGAATGAATGCCCTCCAGGTACGCATTGCTCTGTTGCACCTCCCTTTGCACACCCTGGATGGCATTCAAAAGGGTCGTCTGCCCAACAATGAGCGTCCTTACCAGGTCAATGAGCTCCGCACTGAGGGCAGCAGGGGCAACAGGGGCAGGGGCTGAGGTGCCTGGGGCGAAGGAGACGCGCGCCTTCCTGGGCGAACCGGCACGGAGCGAAGACTGAGGGGCTGCTGGGAGGGCGGGGCTGGTGCGCTGGGTGGCGGCTGTACCTGTAGAGGCGGGGGGCACGGATGTTGCCGCCACCCCTAGGGAGCTCCCATCCAAGGACGTGTCGCTTTCGCTGCTCTCACCAGCGGTCCCCGTCGTGGTGCTCCCCTCGCCCTCCGGATCACTGGTGCCCTCGGTGTCTGTTCCTGGGCCCACCGGGGCCTTGTGTCCTGCAGCTCCCACGTGCTCCGATGCCATATCTCCTCCGCCTGATGATGCTAATGCACACATGCACAAGAAGATGAAGAGAAAGGGTGGGGGGAGAAAAAAGAAGACCAGGTTGAGTGCATGCAATGTCAACACCGTTGGCGGAGAGGACAGACACAGGTGCCTAATGCACTAAGCCGCGCATTCGGGGTACACTACTCAGTACTACTGACTAAGACAACAGGCCAAGAGACGTCAAACGCGCACATGGGAGATGCTGGACCTTCAATGGCTGTACTTGTCACCCTACCGAGGTGGGGGCCGGGGGCACAGGGCCATGCCTAAGGGAGAGGACTACACTACAGAAAGCGCCCTGGCCTAATGTCACCCACAGCCCTCCTCCCCCACCCAGACGCCTCCACTGCGCAGAAAGATAGGAGAATGTGCTGATACTCACCCCCTTGTGTCTGCTGTGATGTCTTAAAGCGCCCATCCAATTCAGGGTAGGCCACCGCCAGGATCCGGGACATCAGGGGGGTCATGGTGCGACTGGCACCCCTCCTAGGTTGGGAGGCCATCCCCAGCAGTGTTTCTGCGGTCTTCCTTGTTCCGCGGCGGATGTCCTCCCACCTCTTGCGGCAGTGGGTGCCCAGTCTGTTGTGGACCCCCAAGGTCCGGACTTCCTTGGCGATGGCACGCCAAATGTCGATCTTCTGATGGGCGCTGACCTATTAGACATGTACAGGGTGGAAAGGAGGAAATCATCAATGACCTGCATGTTAGATGTAATTGGCCCCCCCCACCCACTTTGCCATATGGCACATGCTCTCATCTGTCGGGCGTTGCACTCCTCATTCGCCCCCCACCCCACCAACTTACATCCACCCCAATCCACACAGGCATAGCCCATTCCATGTGCACCCGGTGTACTCACTTGTTGGTCTGGAGGACCGTAGAGTAGCGCATACTGGGGGAGGACCCCATCCACGAGCTTCTCCAACTCTTCAGACGTGAAGGCAGGGGCCCTTTCCCCAGTCGCAGCAGCCATTGTATCTTCCAGACCGAGGTCACAGCAGCACTTGCAGTATAGGTCCTCTCCTGTGGATGATCAGGTCTCGAGTGATTAAGCAGATAGAAAATGGCGGTCACGTCCGCGGCGGTGCGTACCGCGACCGCCGGCGCACTTCGTTATTGGCTCCTGAAACCCATAGGCTTCAATGTTAACCAATGCGGCTTTGAGCCGCGGTCTGCGACCGCCTACCACCACGGTGTGCCCCGCCAGCGCATTGACCTCACATCCCATTGTCCCACTTCACAGGTCAGGCAGCCGCCATTTCAAGGGCCCACATGGCTTAATTTTGACTGCGACACACAGGCCTAGGCCTTGCATTGCCACACATACACGCCTTTCAACCCATTGCCATTCTTTAACTGTGCAAGCTGTCTGTACGTACCTGTGGTTTGGCTGACTCTGTGATCCATGTTGTCCTTCCTAGGCACCGTCCGCTGGGACTTGCGATGAGAAGGAGGAATCCTCGCGTGTACCGACCGCTGGTGGACCTGTCGACAATGGAAGAACGCCATATAATACTTCGATACAGACTTGACCGTGCCACTATCCATGAACTGTGTGCCCAGCTGGAGCCAGCCCTGATGTCCCCCATCCGCCAACCCACAGGGATTCCCCCTCTGGTGCAGGTTTTGTCAGTCCTCCATTTTTTGGCCAGTGGGTCATTCCAGACCACAGTGGCCATGTCATCTGGAATGTCTCAGCCTATGTTTTCTAAGATTTTGAGCAGAGTGTTGTCTGCCCTGATGAAACTCATGCGGAGCTACATCATTTTCCCCGAGGAGGGTGACTTGCCTACAGTGAAGGGTGATTTCTATGCCCTTGGACATATCCCCAACATCATTGGTGCCATTGATGGGACCCATGTGGCTTTGGTACCCCCAAAAGACGATGAGCAGGTGTACCGAAACAGAAAAAATTATCATTCGATGAATGTCCAGGTGGTCTGTTTGGCTGACCAGTACATCTCCCATGTAAATGCCAAGTTCCCAGGGTCAGTGCATGACGCGTATGTGATGCAAAATAGCAGCATCCCCTATGTGATGGAGCAGCTACAGAGACAACGTGTGTGGCTAATAGGTGACTCTGGTTACCCCAACCTGCCGTGGCTACTGACCCCAGTAAGGAATCCCCGGACAAGGGCAGAGGAACGCTACAATGAGGCCCATGGGCGTACTAGGAGGGTGATTGAGCGAACCTTTGGACTCCTGAAGGCCAGGTTTAGGTGCCTGCATATGACTGGTGGATCCCTAATGTACTCACCAAAGAAGGTGTGCCATATCATCGTGGCCTGCTGTATGCTTCACAACCTGGCTTTGCGACGCCAGGTGCCTTTCCTGCAGGAGGATGGTCCAGATGGTGGTGTTGTAGAAGCCGTGGAGCCTGTGGAGAGTGAAGAGGAGGAAGACTCAGAGGACGACACAGACAATAGGGATAGAGTGATACAACAGTATTTCCAGTGACACCCAGGTAAGAATCACCCACGCCATTTCCCAATTGCTTCTAGCCTCCTGCATCTGTACTTTCTGTAGTTCCCCACAGATGTTTTTCAGTAATTTTTGCCTTTCCCTTCCCTTCTCAGTGCTGTCTGACTCAGTACCTGACTTCTGCTTGGTTCGCCCATGAAATACAGCGTATTGACATTGGTATGTTGTCATGACTAATTGACAGAACAGAAATTGAACAGTAATATGTAATACATTTGTTAATAATACAGCATGACTCAAAACAGATTAGTGTTCAAAATGTGATTTATTTACAGTGCTAGATATCGGTACATGTGATTCTAAGGGTGATGGGTGGGGGTGGAGGAATATCCATGGCAGAGTCCAGTTCTCAGTCTCACAGGTGCATTGTTCTTTTGCCTGTGGAAGGATGGAGCATAGGCAGTTCATGGTTGGACAGGGTGGCAATGTGGGACAGTGGGAAGAGTTCAGGGGGTATGTCCTGCTGGCGGGGGTCTTGACATCCTACTGTCTTTTTCTTTGGTCTCAGGCTCCTCTTACGGGGTGGTTGTTCTTCAGCAGGAGGTGGGGTTCTGGGGGGCTGTCGAGGTGTTGGGACCTCCTGTCCACTAGCGCCGGCGGAGGTGGTAGGCTGTTCCTGGTCCGGCCTAGTGACAGGGGCCCTGTGTGGTGCACCATGGTCCCGCAACGCGTCCTCTATCCTGTGGAGGGCCAGGACGATGGTCCCCATTGCGGTCCCGATGATTCTCAGCTCCTCCCTGAACCCCATGTAGCATTCTTCCTGCTGTGCCTGGATCTCAGTGAACCTGGCCAGTTCCGTCACCATCGTTTCTTGGGAGTGGTGGTATGCCCCCATGATGGTGGTGAGGGCCTCTTGGAGAGTGGGTTCCCTGGGCCTCTCCTCCCCCCCCTGTCGCACAGCAGCCCTCCGAGCTGCCCGGTTTCCCCCGGCCTCTGTCCCCTGGCCGGTGTGCCCGCTCCCACTGCCCCCAGGTCCCTGTTGTTGTTGGGGTGTTGGGTTAGCCTGGGTGCCCTGTAGTGGCGGACACACCGCTGATTGAGCTGTCCTAGAGACAGAGGCATGGGCCCGCTGGGTGGGAGCTGTGCTGGTGTCGGCAGAGGGGGTCGGGTCTGGTGTGGCCTGTGGCTGCCTGAGGGGAACCGACTGCCCAGAGGTCCCCGATGGTCCGGGCTGGTCATCAGGTTCACTGTCGACAGAGCTGCTATCCTCAGTGTGGGCCTGTTCCGGTGGTGGGATGGACACTTCTGGACCCTCCTGGCTGGTGTGTTGTCGTTTGGGTCCTGCATGGGGTAAGAGAGTTTGGTTATTGTTTCTGTGTGTGCAATAGCGTGCGTGTTATGGGTGCCCTTGTTCCCCAGTGCAGGCATTCCCTTGAGGGAGGTGTTGTGAGGGTATTTAGTGGGGGGGAGGGGTTAGTGCAGTGGTCATGCATAGGTGATGGGTGCCCATGATTTGTGTTGGCATGCAGGAGTTGGTTTTGGGATGGGTGGGTTGTGCTGGTGAGACATTGTCAGGGAGGATATGTGCTGGGGGGTTGGGGGTGAGGGTGGGGGTGTGAGTTGGCATGCTGGTGGGGTGGGGGGGATATAGTAGTTGAGATGGGACTTACCAGAGTCCATTCCTCCAGCTACTCCAGCGAGGCCCTGAGGATGCAGGATGGTCAAGACCTCTTGCTCCCACGATGTAAATTCGGGAGGGGTGGGTGGGGGTCCGCCGCCAGTCTTCTGGACCGCGATGTTGTGCCTGGAGACCATCGATCGGACCTTCCCCCGTAGGTCGTTCCATCTTTTGCGGATGTCCTCCCTATTCCTGGGATGCTGTCCCACCGCGTTGACCCTGTCCACGATCCGCTGCCATAGCTCCGCCTTCCTGGCTATACTGGTGTGCTGCACCTGCGAGCCGAAGAGCTGGGGTTCCACTCTTAGGATTTCCTCCACCATGACCCGGAGTTCTTGGTCCGAAAAGCGTGGGTGCCTTTGGGGTGCCATGGGGTGGTGTGGGTGAGGTGTGGGGTGGTGTATGTGATGAGGAGTGTGTTGGTGAGTGGTGCTTTGTGCTACTATGTGGTGTGTGTGATGGTGTAGTGTGCCTCAGTGTGTCTTGCTATGGATTGTCTGCTGTGTCTCTCTCTCCTTCTCTCAGTAATTATGGTCGCAGGGGTTTGTGGGTGATGTGGGTGTGTGTTTTATAGTTGGTTGATTGTGTGTGAGTGGTGTGTGTATGTGTATCAGGTGTGTGTATTTCAAATTGTCCAATGTGGCTGTGTTTTGGTGATGTGTGTGTATTCTGACCGCGGCGGTGTGTACCGCCAATGGAATACAGCGTTTGAATGACCGCCGTGTGGATTCGTGGGTCGTAATGGCATGGGTGTATTTCTGTTGGCGTGACGGTGGAGGTTTGGTCATCTCCAGTTTATCGCTGCCCGCCGATGTGGCGGGCTGCAGTGGAGGACGGATTTTTGGAGGTTTGGCCGTTGTGGGTCAGAATGACCGTGGCGGTTGACCGCGGCCGCGGCGGTGTTATGGCGGTCTTATGACCGGCGGTAAGGGCATTTTACCGCCGAGGTCAGAATCACCCCCCATGTCTGTGATGATAGTGTATAGTGTGACCATGCTGATATTACCTGCTAGGCTGGTGTTTAAGTCCCGGAGAACAAAACACACAAGTCATGGTTTTGTTGCTGCAAAATAAAAATGTCCTTGACTCAGGGATTTAGAGGCGAAGAAACACTCTGACACCATGTCTGGATATGTGGAAAAGACTGTTTTTTTATCCTTCGGCTATGCCATATATTCTAATAATCTATGAGTAATGACCTAAAAAATAAAGCTTAACCCTTCCCCCGGGCTTTAAATAATTTCCCACCCTTACAAATCCCCACTCCTCTTATTCTTAAGACTATAACTTTTAATTAGCATATGAACAATTTTACATCATCTCTTTCCTCTAAACTCTTGATCATTCCCCACACTCTCTACACTTTGTTGCTTATCCTCCCCTCCCTGGGACCAGTCTTACTTTTTGATCAACCTTTACTTTTTCCTCCTTCTGTGATAGTCGTTTCCTTCCTTTACCAGCATCCCTCAATTCTTGTACTTTGAGCAATACCTCCGCTTGCTTCCAGTGACAACATCAGTACAACAAAAACCCCTGCCTAACCTGCTGCCGAAAGCTTTTTGCCATGTGAAAGGGAGAGAGTTGGGTGTCTTTTTTTTTTTTTTTCTTGTGGGAGAAGTGAAAGCCCCTACTGCATTGAGATAATGTCATGCCCCACTAAATCCTCACTGGGGTTTCTCCCACAAACACCCAGGGCAAAGAGACCAGTTCCCTCTCCTCGGGCTGGGGTCCATGTGCTTCCGGATGATTAAAGGCATTTTGCTATTTTCCTGCTTGGGATTGCCATTCCTTACATGGTGACATGGAAAAATTGCTGATGGTTGCTGTCTCTATAAACAGGGGAGGGGGATTACCACCAAACTGTCCACCCTAAAATGGAAAAGCCACTAGATGAAGAGTTTCCAATGGCAAAGTCAACTGAGGCTTCACCATTGGAAATCTAGTAGTTCCCCATCTCTTAAGTGAAAACTGCAAGTAAAGCCGAGTTGGGATCTCCCAATTTATTGGAGAGCTTCTGAACTGCTGAAATCTAAATGATTCACTTAATTTTCTCACAGGGCTCAGCTACGTAGTGAAATTGCTGATGCAGCATTGATCTGCACACCAGTCTCCTCATATCCTACATCTGTATCAGGTTTGCCTTTTTATGTGATAATAAGCACAATGACCAGAACACTGGAATTGTTTTGGTCTAACTACAGGATAGGCATATATTGTTCATTTTTGCAATGGTTTGCAGCCTGTTCATGATACTGATTCTTTGTTTTAAATGTTTATAGGCTGCCATTTATGTTTCAGATCAAACTCTTTTCTTGACATTTACTAGGTGTTACAGATTTGTAGATATAAAATGAAATAATGTACCACCAGCAGTAATAACAAATCAGAAATAGAAAACTAAGTGCACACTAACATATATTGAGATAAGCTGCAGCTTAAAATAAGAGCATATACTTGACTAAAGGTGTTTGGAGATAACACTGCACTGATCTGAAATATTTTATCCATGAACCTCTAGTCATTCATACAACTCTTGTATACTATTCTCAGCTCCAAATTCCTGCACTTCTTTTAGTGCCATACAGTGTATACACCACCAAGGATGATTTTCTCATTGTCCATGCTTTTTTACAAGTTCACATCACTATCCTTTTTTGCACATCTTGTTTCCTCCTTTGCTGGAATGTATGTATTTTCATCCCTCCATGAACTTGGAATAATGTTGAAGGTGATCAGCTTGACCACACTTTAATTATTGTATTTACTGTAGGTCTTTTATCCAAAGTGTTGTATAAAAAAAGGTAAAACAGTAGAGGTAGAAACAATACCAGTAACACATTCAATCACGTGAATCAATGTTGATTGGACAAACGAAAAAGGCAGCATTTTGGCATGTGTTTGAACCTGTAAAGGATCGAAAGGCTCCTTTTGTAAAGCTGGGAGGTCATTCCATAGTTTAAGTACTAGGGCAACAAACAGGGGAAATCAAAAAGAAGCACATTGAAGTCCTGGAGCATTTCAGAGAGGGAGAGAAAGGGAAAGTAGCATAACTGAGAGTCTGAGTGGGAATTTATAATGAAACCAAAGAACATAAATAAGACCAGGCCAGTAAGTGAACACATATGAAAGTTAGTAACAAAACAGGGAAGAAACAGCGTTAGATGAACAAGATAAAAAGAGATATGTGTGTGATAAGAAAGTGACAAACACAAGAATCCTGAATGATCTGGAGTACAGCAGTAATGTATTTTGAAAGATGAACATAGCCAGATCAGCAGTAATTAAGATGAGAGAGAAGAGAAATGCATGTGTTATTTTTATCCTGATGTTATATATTTGAAAATGATAGTCTCCAGCTGTGGATTGGGTTTGGTGAAGAAAGTTTTTGCAAAGAATGAAATGCAAAACCAAGATTTTGAGCCGTAGTAGTAAAAGACTATTGAGAAGATGGAAATAAAATATTAGAATTGAAAGCAATATGTGATGACAAATAAAAACAAAACTGCTTCTTTTGTGATCATGTTTGACAAAATGAGAGGTGATTTTGTCCTAAACAAGGCAGAGGTTGACAGATACCTGATCTTGTAGTAGAAGAGATGAAAAGGTAATAAAAATGTGTATGAAATCCTCATAAAAGTAAGAGATAAAAAAGATAAAAGATCAAAATCGGAGCATTAAGTAATGTCACAGTGAGTAAAAAAATACAGATACTGACAATGTGTAGTAAAAAAAAAAAATGAATGAAATCAGTTTTAAGCAGTCAATGATACAGAGCAAAGAAAGAAAATACCCAAAAGTAGATGATCCACCTTGTCAAAAGCTGCAGAAAGATCTGATACGTTAAGAAAAGGGGTAACCTTATTGTGTCAAACTTGATGAAAAATTTGAAACTAGGAGAGCATTTTTCATGGAATACAGAGAATTAAATCCAGATTATACAGGAGAAAAGAAAGAAGAAGAGTGAAGAAACTGAAAGCTTATTCCAAATTCTACTTAACCCACTGGCCATCATTATATGAAAATCATTTGTAGTGATTTCCAGGTGCGGCTTGCGGGAGGGAAAAGGGGCGGGCAGTGCATGGCAGTACGGGGGAGGAGGAACCAAAAAAACAAATTAATAAAAAATAAAACATAGCTTTTTGCCGTGCCGTCACCACTGCGCGGCTCCTCCATTGCAGACTGCAGGCACAGGCTCACGGCCTGCCCTGCGGCCAATCCTGACACTGCCCAGAGGAGCATCAGGATTGACTGGGAGTGTCCAGCCTGGGTGCTCCCAGGCAGACTGGGAGCTTGTGCATGCTCTCTCCAGCCAGGCAACTGTGTTGCTGGGCTGGAGAGAGCCTACTGTGCATGAGACGGCCGGCCAAACAGACATGCGCAGTGAGGGGAGTGCACAGTGCACTCCCCTCATCTCGTCATCTCCAATGCCCCACCGCTTTTATTGTAGAAACATAATAAACAGTGTTTATTATGTTTCTACTATAAAGGTTTTACAGCTGCTCCTGCTGGCGGAGGGGTGATGCCATAGTGGAGAAGCCGCCCCTAGCGATTTCAGTAAACAAAGCCTTGGTGAATAAGGATTAGAAAACGTTCAAGCCAGACAGTGTGCCCCCTTGCACCATCCAAATGCTTAGTGAAAATGTAATTCCCGAAGAAGAGTAGAGGACAGTGTGGTCTCACCTGACAGAGACTGGGTTCTGTAACTCCTCACTGAGGATGGATTTTTTCTGAACAATTTTGCAGTGCAAAGACTATTAGTCTGTTTTTATTCTGTGCATGCTGACAGTTTCTCTTTAATAAGAAAGTGTGAAGTTCTTAGAGCACAGGCAAAAATGCTTACATCATCATGGCTGGCAACTCTGTAGGCTGACATGCTATTTGTTTATATTAATGGGTGCAATCATTACAATATGGTCTCTTGCAGTGTAAGCTTGCTTGTTTACAAAGATTGATGCTTAATGTAAACATGTGGATCGAGCTGGCAAATTTTGCACCATGGTTAGTTAGTCTGAGTGTAGGCTTAGTGTCTCTAAAACCTGTTTTATTTTGAAAATATGAGAGAAACTCAGTGGTCAAATGGTATAAAAACCTCAGGATTCGACTATTAGGAGAGGCCTTCGCACCAGATCTATTGCCTCAAGTCACACCAGATTGCAGAGCTCCCTGCTCTCAGTCAGAGTTGATTGAAGAAGCTGTGCTGAAGGTGTCATTCACCAAGATAATATCCTGCTTCTGAGTTCTAATGAGGAATAGCTGCAGCCAGGTGTTGTGTGATCCATTCTATGAAAGTCACAAGGTAGCGTTTGCTATTTAATGCTCTGGCTAAGGTTTTTTAAAAATGTTTTTGGGGGGTTATTAAACAATCAAACATGCATAGACCCATCATAATGCTAGGTGTGTCCCAGCTTATAAAATGTGCAAAGATGCGTGGTCACCACTGCCAATCACTGGCCTCCCTTATCCACTGGGTATACAGAGGTGCATTGTAAAATGAAGCAATAGTTCAATAACCCTGTTTATTACTAGATAATGAGGATCTATTGTGGCTACCTTAGGAGATAGTCTCATTATGGCATGTGCATCTGCCTGGCATGTGGTAGGAGTGTTGTCATGGCTGTGATGGGTTGCTTATCACTAATGCTCAGATGTAGTGTTTGTTGTCCCACCTGCGATGTGTGCTTATTGCGTTGGAAAGGGGGCTGAGATGGAGCTTCTGCCACTTGCTAGATCTATAAATGCAGTGTTTATACTCTAGCTGAGGTTAGGCATACTATTTAGAGATACCATTATGGTTTTAGAATGTAAGAAACTCACCAAAAAGGTTGGGCATTTATCTTTTTTTCGCTTACTGTTACATGGCTAACTACTTTTATTCTTGCATTCTTTGTGGTTATTTTATACAGTAGATAGAAGATTGTAAATTAAACAATTTAAACAAGATGCCCTTGTTTCTCAGTGCTATCTTGGAGTGTGTTTTTCATAACCAAAAGTGGATTGCCACCGTGTCCCTGAACTAATCTAGAGGTATTGATAGTAACCTGAAAACACTGCCCATGCAAGATTGCTCACCAGGCTAGTGTCAGGTCTGCAGTCCAATTGGCCTTCTAATTCATTGTTGATGCACTGAACTATGTTCTTGCTTCTGAGGGTTAGAAATATCACCCCTGTGGCTCTAGGGACTAGAACACTCTACACCAAGGCAGATCTAAAGAGGCAGCCCATTAAAGTTTAGAAACAAACCAGCAAAAAGTTTATCTAAACATGGGCAAGGGGGGTGTGGTCACGCGATCCAAGATGTCGGACGCGTAGACCGAGGGCCCCGGCAGGGCCTTTATTTCTCCGATTGAACGGAGCCCTGCCCTGGAGCCACTGGCACAACAGACCTGTGCCGCGCTGGGTTGTGGAGGCAGCGGAAGGTGCCGGAGGATCGACTGGCTCCGGAGCAAGCGGGATTGATGGGGCGGGTGGTGCCGCCACACCCGGAATCCCTGATCGTGAGCCGGGGGCTCGATTAGGCGCGGCACGCTGAGCGCTGCGCAGGGGAGGCGGCCGCGGGAGGAGCAGACATTTGCCGATGGGCTCCCTGGAAGGGGGGGCTCGCGCATGAAAATTGCGGCAGGAGGGGGACACCGGTGGGAAGACTGCAGAGCTGTGGAGGAGCCTGGTGGTGGCCCCCTCCCCCTGCGTCAGGAGGAGGCAAGGTGAGTGAGGGCCGGGCCAGTGACCTGAGAGGAGGGACAACTCCGGGCCCTACCTGGCAGAGGGGGCAGTGCTGGCCCGGAAGTGGACTGGAGCTGGGGGTCTCCCTGGGCTCTCTGGGGCGAAGGGGCAGTGTGGAGAACGTGGCCCAGGCAGCAGGATTGGGCCTCTTGGAGAGGAACAAGATATCATCCCTGAGCCCACTGGAGCTAGGTGGGGGAGTCCGTACACATTAACCATAATGAGTTTGGGGCCATGGGATCGCCCCAGTGAAGCAACAGAGGGGACAGGCGAGTGTCCCACCCCCCAGTGAAGCGGACCACGGGTGCAGTGGCCCGACGGGGCCTAGTAGGGGGAGGGAACCTGGACCCCCTCTTGGAACTGGGGAGAGGTGCCGACCAAGAACTGAGGCAGCAGAAAGGAACCACCTGACCCCCCACAAAACGGAAGACAGTGTGGAGGGTGCGTGGTGGGCGACAGGACCGGGCCCATAGAGTGCAGACCGAGGACCTCTGGCGATGCCACCCCCTTGCCTTTGCTTCTCCACTGTGCTGCGGGGGATGACTGAGGGACCGGGCGGCTGGCGGCCACGCTGGGTGGGCACCGGAAGAAGAAGAGGACCAATCGATACTTGGGATGCTGAATGGGCCCCTCTGGGAGCACGAGGTGGCCCGCGCAGACCTCTGGTGCAGTGTCCACACCTGGGGACTAAAGTGTGCCTGGTAGAGGTCCTACAAGTACGATCGTGAACAGTAACAGTCCCAGTGAGGGGAGTAACGGCCGACTGGAATACTGGTGAGCTGCAATAGACCGCAGGGAAGGCCCACACGGGACCAGGAGGACCAAGAGACGTCTGTGTTAAGGCTGCCGGCCAAGGTGGTGGGGCCGAACATCCGGTCTTTCAGCACCCATGACCACAAGACGCCACCGCGGAGGGAAGAGAATGGACCGCCCAACAACCAGTGAAAGGAAAGGAAAGGAGAAGACATGCGTGATCCAACACATCCCTCAGTGCAGGACACGCTAGACAAAATCTTAGGAGCAATCGACACAAAAACCAACCCACAGCGCGACATTAATCAGGTGGCAGTGGAGGTTGGCCTCCTCCGAGCAGACCACCAAAAGCTAACAGACAGGGTCAAAAACACGGAGGCCACGCTAACAGATATAGTTCCGGGGCAAAAGGATTTGGAGTCCACCATGCTACACCTAACAGAGAGAATAACACGAATAGAGCAGAGGATGCTGAGGGGAGGAACAGAAGAAACAATGTACGAGTGGCAGGTCTACTGGAAGGATCAGAAGGTACGAATACCTGGAGGAATGGATGCGTAAGTGTCAACACCAGGGCAGTGCATGCTCTATTGGCGACTAGAATGCAAAAACCCAGCACTCTCAAAACAACGTAATTTATGCATTGTGCTGATATGTTGTTGTTTAACATTTTGCATTGCAGAGTTCAATCCCGAAGACTTATTTTTTATGTGCTTACAAATGCTGTTCATTTGCAATGTATTGCTGCAGGCTTTCAGAGTGGGTTAGGGTGTGGTCCCTTTCCAGGGCCGTCTAGAGACTTTCCCTGCAATATGCCTGGGTGTGGTTGTGGGCTGGGCCAAGACTCTATAAAAAGGAGCCAGCCCAGCTCCAAGTGCTCACTATTCAGAGGTCCCGATGCAGAGCAGCAGCTACTTCCTGAGCTCCTGTCCCGGTGGCCTATTTGATCTTCCAGACATCTGACTTTCATTCTTCATTTGGAGATCCTTGTTCTGGGCGTTAAGACGGTGGTTGGGCTGGCCTCCCGACGGCGTTATCGAGAACTCTCATGTTCTTGGGCCTAATTCTTTTATGTTTTGACAGATTACTTTGCGCGTGTGAAATATGCGCTTGAGTGTTTGTGACATTTGCATGGTGGTTTAAGAATCGGCAAGACGTGCGATTTGTTTTATGGTGTTTTAACTTTGTTGTTCATTGCGCGCTACCATTTCTTGACATTTACATGGTGGCTTAAGAATCGGCAAAAGATGCGCGATTCGTTTCATTGTACTTTGATCTTGTTCATTGTGAGCTGTTATTTCTTGGCATTTACATCGTGGTTTACGAATCGGCAAGACGCGCGGTTCGTTTAATGATGGTTTGACTTTGATATTCATTGCGTACTATCATTTCTTGGCATTTTACATCGTGACACTCGAATCGGCAAGACGCACGATTCTCTCCTCGAGTTTAAGTCATGTTGTTTATTGTATGCCACTATTCTAAGATATTTATCATGTAATATTTGAGTTGACAAGTTATGTGATTTGTTTTCCTGAATCCATATTGTGTTATTCATGGTGCACATTCCTTTTATGGTGTTTACTATATATATATATATATATATATATATATATATATATATATATATATATATATATATAAATCTACAATATGCGCAATTTGTGTTGAAACATTTTAAGAGTACACAGAAGATCAGAGTTTCTAGATGCAATATTGTATGGTTCTACTATGCATTCTCAAAAAAGGATTTATATGACTGGTTTAAAATTTAGTCAGAATGTTTTTCTGATTCTCATGTAAAGGAAAGTACTTGAACAAGAAAGTTTTCATTTAATCCATCTTGATTCCCTTACAGGTATCCGGTCATCTTGAAACTTAGTCATTTTAAACTTAATTCTTAGATTGTTCATGTTTTCAGAATTACTATGCTTAGAATCATAGTGTAGTATTGATTTCAGGAGATATCATTTTCATATTGTGTGTTCTAACCTTTTTCTTACTACAGGTCTCCTTCCTAGCTGTTTCCCTTCCTAATCCCCTCCTCCCCTCTTGAACTCTCTTAGCCTCTGTGATTTATCTATCAGAGTCTTGGAGCTGTTCAGTGGTGGACGTGTTGGGAACGTGCGCAGACCCCGAGGATCTGGTGACTCTGACAGTAAGACAGTGGCCCCTGGACTTTTGACACTGTTCTTTGCCATGGAGAGAGCGTAAAGGGTACCTGCGAGACCCCCAGCACCTGGGAGGCCACCCAGAGAAGTGATAGCATGCCTGCTACACTATAGAGACAGGGACATCCTGCTCCCGAGGGCCAGGGAGGCAGGCCCTTACAGAGTGGACAATGGAGAGGTGACCCTCTTCCGTGACTTCACCATCGAGGTTCAAATTAGGAGATCCTCCTTCCTTGCGGTAAAGAGAGCGCTCAGAGAAGAGGGAATTCAATACTCACTCCTCTTCACAGCCAGACTGAAAGTGATGGTGGAGGGCAAGTCCACGTTCTTTCAAAACCCAGAAGAGGCATGGGAGTGGTTGGAAGCCCGGGGAGGATGGAGAAGACGGAACGGGGGACCGGATGGGGCCCTCCCCTGCCCACCTGGAGGGGGGGGGACGGCACCGAACCCGCCCCCGCGCTGAACCATCACAGTCCCAGAAAGATCTAAGCAAGAAGGAGGCCCTGAGGGCGGCAGCGTCGGGGGGCAGAGAGCCCTCTTCGAAGGAAAGCGAAGACAATGATTCATACGGCACTGCAGCATCGTCAGTGGAGGACTCCGGCTGCTCGGAGAGCCTGCCAAAAGTGACCCCGCAGACAGCGGACGAATTGGGGTGACCAAGGCACTGCTTAGGAGAATGGCCCCAATGGACATTGTACCACCCCCGACCGGTTTCTCGTCCAATCAGGAGGAATGGTGAGAACTAAACGTATTTGTTGGTCTATGTTTGGTTGCATGGTTTTCATGGGCAGCCTACAGTTAGGGAGGCGCCCTGGGGTTGGGGAGTTGGGGTTATTTAATTTTGAAATTAGATGGTGCCAGAGGGAAATAGGTTACACCTATTGGTGGGTGGTTGGAACATACAAAGTAGATGGGAGGACATTGAGAGGAGGTGGGACCTGTACTTTTCACATGCCATACCCAGATGGCTGACTATAATCTTTTAACGTGGAATATACAGGACATGGGTTCCCCTGCAAAAAGACATAGAATACTGTCCCACCTGAAGAGGAGGGGCATACACGTAGCAATGCTCCAAGAAACTCACTTGACCACGAGCGAAGTGGAGAAGCTAAGACGTAGATGGCTAGGGCAGGTGTTCGCCACTAGGTACTCTGCTTATTCCAGGGGAGCACCCTGCTACCGGGCGCAGCGACAAATAAAATAGCCTAGAAAGTGAGTGACTGGGTGAAGGCCTGGGGAATGGTAGACATCTGGTGTGAACAACACCCGCACGATAAAGACTATTCATTTTACTCCGCTTTGCATCAGATACACACTGGAATCGATAGGGTGGTGTGCACTCCCAGGATACCAAGAAGTATGACTCACTCTGAGTACTTGGGGCAAACCATATCGGACTATAACCCATTACTAGTAAAGTGGAGGGCGACTGAGGATAGGCCCCCCCATACTGCTTTGGAGAATGTCACCGACAGCGGTGGAAGACCAGGCATTCAGAGAGTCACTCCGGTCTCATTTAACTGATCATATCAATATAAATAAGGGGTTAACTTCCTCCAGATCTCTGGAATGGGAGGCACTAAAGGTAGCGACAAGGGGCTATAGCATAGGCCAGACAGTCGGGATTAGACGTACTTTAGACCGAGAATCGATCAAGCTTGAAGAGACTATACATGAATGGGAAAAAAAGGACATAGAGGCACACAAGAACAGGAAGAATACGAACAGGTGAGGAAATCCCACTCACAGGTGGAAGAACAACTCCGTTGCCATTGCTTCCAGAGACATTTAGCTTCAGTACAAGCGGAGGAGGGTAGGTCGGGGAGGATGCTGGCATGGTTGGTGAGATTGGGAGGAGAGGGAGCGCCCATAGTAGTCGTACGTGACATGAAAGGCAACCACAGATTTAAACCCGGCCCTATAATTGATGCCTTTAAAGAGTAGTATACTTTCCTGTACGGGAGCCAGGAGAACTAGATAAGGATAGACTGAGGGAATTCTTGTGACCACTTCCTCTGCCGACCCTGGCCAACGGAGACGGTGAAGAACTAGGGGGCCCGGTGACAACGGAGGAGGTATTGGAAGCTATCTCGCAGCTGGCCTCAGGGAAAAAAACAGGCATTGATGGGTTGCCAATGGACTTTTATAAGAAGTATTCTAAGTTACTGGCCCCACAGCTGGTGGACCTCTATGCAGAAGCACTACAACGCGGCCGACTTCCAGACACACTCAGGGAAGCGGTGGTGATACCTCTACCTAAAACGAAATTGGGCAAAGCGTCGGTCACCAACTTCAGACCACTCTCAATGCTGAATAGTGATTTTAAAATTCTTAGTAAAATATTGGCTAACCGTCTGCTCCAGCATATACCCACTCTAGTACATGCGGACCAAAATGGGTTTGTACCGAACCATAACACGTCACTCAATCTTAGACGTCTCTTTGCTATCCTACAGATGCCAGGAACAGTGAAACCCCCCGAAGGGATGTTACTGGCAATAGATTTAGAGAAAGCCTTTGATTCAATCCGCTGGGACTACTTGAAGACGGTGATGTTTAGGATGGGCATGGGAGCCAAGTGGGTAAAGTGGGTGGACCTGCTCTATACAGACCCACAGGCAAGAGTGAGGACGGGAAAAACCATCTCAAGCCCTTACCCTATACATAGGGGAACCAGGAAGGGATGTCCTTTATCACCACTATTATTTTCCCTAGCTATTGAACCTCTGGCTGCACATGTGCGGATGGAGGGTGTGGGCAGGGGGGTGACATGGGGAGGAACCAAACATAACATCTCACTATACGCTGATGATATCCTAATCTACCTCAGAGATGGGGACTCTGGGCTGCCCTGGCCCTTACAGTCACTGGATCGCTTCGGAGGTTTCTCAGGCCTACAACTCAATAGAGGCAAAACATATGTCTTCCCGATAACAGTAGGAAGCGCCCAACCCTCTGCCTTCCTGGAGGCCGTGGTATGGGCTCCTAATACATTTAAGTACCTAGGGATTCAGGTATTCACAACCCAAGGGACTTGAGGGACGGGAACCTCGGCAAAGCGATTGGCCCCCTTAGAGCATCGGTGGGGTTCTGGAGGTCATTGAAACTATCCACAATGGCCAGGATATCACTCTCTAAAATTATTATGTTACCTCGCCTACTTTATTATTTTACTAACTTACCGGTATAGATTCCGGCGTCATGGTTCAAGGAGTTGAACTTGTTACTCAGGGATCTAGTGTGGGACGGAGGCCGGCGCCGCACAGCACTAGCGATCTTATGCAGACCAACTAGTGAGGGGGGGACTCGGAGTCCCGGACATCAAACTATACTACTTAGCATGCCAACTACAGTGGACTGCTAGATGGTTCGCGGGCGGGGGCAACCTGGATAGAAGCACAGCAAGGAGAGAACCAGGAGTTGAGGAGATAATGTCAGACATGGTGGCCCGGAAGATTAAGTCACAGGAAAAGAGCACGCTGACGAAAGTGGCTCTGACCTGCTGGAAGAAGTGCTCACGACGAGTAGGAGTAGGGAAGGCCTATTCCCCTGCATTGATGCTGAGCATGCTGAGGGTAGAAACGACTGCAGAGGACCAGGTGGACTCTGACTTGGGGACGTGGACGAAGGTGGGGGTAGAGACAATAGGAGACCTATTCTGTGGGGGGGTGCTGAGCTCATTCACTGAACTAATGGACAGTAAAGGGGCCCCTAGGGGGCAGTTCCTGGTGCACCAGAGACTAACTCAGATTGTACGGGAACAGTGGGGAACGATTAACGCGGAACCCGTTACGCACCGGGTGTTACACCTACTACTGACATCGGGCGCCGATACCCACCTAATCACAAAAATATATAGAACGCAAATCGAGGACACACTAGATCAGCTAAGACCACTGAGGGATAGATGGGAAGGGTCCATCGCACAAGAGCTGTCAGACACGGAATGGAGGAAGTTATTGGCATACCCCAAGATAGTCTCAAGGGACACGCGACTGAGATACATTCAGTACAACTACACACACAGGACATACCTCACCCCACTACGCTTAACCCGTATAAATGGAGGTACCCCTAAGGGATGCCCCAAGTGTGGCGCCATGGATGCCAACCTTGACCATATGATCTGGCAATTCCCAGAGATCCAGGGTGGGTGGGGAACTGTGGTGAGAGATTTGGAGAAACTATTGGGAATGCCCATACCACAAACCCCGGCAGTGTGTCTGGTGGGCTTGAAATCGGGACTAACACTTGGGAAGGTACAGGAGCGCTACATGGACATTACACTAGTACTATACAGGAGACTAATTGCTATGGGTTGGAAATCACCCAGGAGCGCGAACATGGTGGATTGGAGGCGTGAGGTATTGAAATGGTCCGGGCCGAATTACAGGTCTAGAATAGTGAAGAGGCCAGAGGCCTGCTCCAGACACCAATGGCTCCGGCCTGGGAGGAAGTACTGACAAAGTGGAGGCGAGTAGTAATGGATGAAGACAGTGATACAGGAGAACCAAGTTGACAGATCAGTCAGACAACTGGGACAGCTGAGGGACAAACCCACTATATTAATTAACAGTATGGGAGGTAGACTGTGAGAGCACGAAGTCACCAAAAAACAAGAGGAAGACACAGAACACAGGAAGGGCGTAGAGGAAAGAGGTGGAGAATAGTAGAGCGATAATCAGGTGACCCAGCACATACAGAGGGACCACCGGGTAGCAGATAAGGGTCAACTACTGCAGAGGCAGTGTCCCCTCATGACACCACCCACAATCAGATGACAGGGAACCATGGCAACATCGCATTTGTAGATGTGTTTATGTTTATATTAATGTTAATGTTGACTAATGGCGGCTTATGGACAGTATGGAAGGAACTGCTAGTGAAGGTATGTGATCAGAGCCACAATATTAGACAATTACAAGTACAAAGTAGATGGGAATAGTAAGAGCTATGATGCACCTGAGACAAAGCAAACCAAATACCAGCCTTCAACACAGGTTAAAGTGAAACGATGTCAAGAACTTATAGCACTGATTGAAAATGACAATGCCTTGAATAACTTAACCTGTATAACAGCAAAATGTTAATAAAAATAATTAAAACAAATAAATAACAAGGGCAATGTATTCCTTTGCATGCTTGGTAAAACTAATTTGGCATACAGAGCCAATGTTATGAGGGAATACACTTTTTTTTCTACTCATCTTTTGAAGATTGCACGATGGGTCCAGAACATAGCTTCTGTCAAGCAATGAGTTTATCCATTGCAGTGCAGACGAGAGCTCTCTTAATGTTATTTTTTCTCAACCACCTCTTACATTGACCTATAAATGTTGATGTAAGTCTGATCAGTACCGCATGACAAAGTGTTACAGGAAACTGCTGAATTACTGTATAAAATCAATATTTCATTATAAGTATTTAAACCTTTTACAAATTGTGATTTTGCACCTGCATTTCAACAACATTGTTTTCACTTCTAATTCTTATGGATATATTTCTTTCATAAACGTACAATTGCCTGCAATGTTCATATCTCACAAATAAGTGGGTATTTGTTTTTGTAGGTGGGTATGTTGCTGGAAGTCTTGCTATTATGACAGATGCAGCACACCTCCTAGTTGACTTGACAAGTTTTCTGATCAGCCTCTGTTCCCTGTGGATATCTTCAAAACCTGCCACACAGAGATTTAATTTCGGCTGGCACAGAGCAGGTACCAATTTCATTTAATGTATTCTTTTATCACGCAAAAGACAAATACGACCGCATGTTGAGTAACACTCTAGGAGGCATCTGTAACAATGTGATTTTTACATACAAAATACACCTCAGACATAACCATTCTAATAAATAATTACCCATCTACATAAACTACTTAACTTCAATAGTGTGACAAGTCCATAAATGAATAGGTAAAAAAGTAAGTTTTATTTTATGTGAAAAAACATAGTTCTTAGGAATAAATATACATATGTTTACTTAAGTTGATAGAAAAATCTATGTGTACTGTTTATGTGCACCACTTTTACTTTACCTTTTATACTGTTTATTTATGTGCAATACTTTTACTTTGCCTTTCGTGATGCTATTGCTTCTGCTTTATTCAGTGATTAGTAGGAATTTGCTAGCACCTACAGATGAACTCAAAATCAATCACAAGAACATATTTCAGGTCCTGAAATTCAACAATAGTCATGGATGCAACCTTACAGCAATTAAATAGAAGCACAGTATGGAGGTGGAACAGATTTTATCTTATTTTGAGGTGGAGAAGGAGTTACATCTTGCGTCAACCAAGCAAAACAAATATAGCTGTTATGTTGTATTCTGAGCGCTTGGGGCCGTATCCCAAAGCATTTTGATCTGCTTTATTAGATGTCCTTGTTGGTGGGACAGGCAGGCCTTAGTGCAATTACTTTTTCTCACTTTATCAAGAAAACATATTTGTGAGGGTGATACTATGTGGCAAGAGTGTGTGTATATAAATAGTTAGACTGCAGTTGGGGTGGGACTGAAATACTCTATAACAACAACACGCTAATAAAAAAGACCAAACAAAGCACTTAATCAAAATCCCCAAAAAAGAATACAAAACAAAATTGCAAAAGGACAAAAATATATAAGATAACTCAGTGACAATGCAAGAGCATATAAACAGAACAGCAGCGACAACCATAAAAAACTCCCACAGGGCCAAACATGAACTTAACTACAAACAAAACAGGAGCCCACCAACACAAGACAACAAAATAACAACACAAAAAAGTAACAAAATGGAAACACAGCACAATAGTACATCGCAGTTGGGTGATATTGTTGACCTGTGCTTTTGTTGTATTGTTGTTTTGTGTTTGTATTGGTTTGTGGTTGTGCTGCATTTGGTTTTGTGTCCTCATGATGCTTCTTTTAATTTTTGCACTGCTGTGTTCTTTTTGTTTTTCATATTGTATTGTTGTGGTGTGGTGTCATTATGTGGTATTGTGCATGTGTCATCATTTGTTGCTTTTTGTGATTTGGTATTGTGTTCTCTTATGGTATGTATCTTCTATGCAGACTTCATCAAATGTACCTAAGTTTCTATTACATTACATTTACAGAGTAAAATAACCATTTACTAGTAACATATTGCTTGTATAGATGGATCTTTCACTTTAAAAAGTGCCAATCATGTCACAGACCATGCTTTAAGATAGCGCTTTGTGGGAGGCAGGTCATATTCAACGAATAAGTAAAAAAACATTCAGGCTTCGTACAGGTGGTTGGGAGGGCAAACGTGTGAAAACACACTGATCCACAGTTTCGTAGGGGTTAATAATACAGTATCTATGGCTAGTTATCTCAGTTCATCTCAGAGGGACACTAACACGCTCCTTTGGATGCTACTTGTGTAATGTCACACATTGTGTCAAATGTTTTTGTGAACTTTTACAAAATATAAGCTTTTGTAATGCCCAGGCAGGGATGTGAAACATTGAAGGGTATTTAAAAACAACCTCATAATTGCGTCAACCTCCTTTTCCAAAATATAAAGTTTGTGGGCATTATGAAGCTACAGAACTTTCAGCTACATCATAAAAAGCATGAGTTTGCCGTGGAGGAACATTAAGTCAAATACAGGCATACAGGACTTAATGTAGAAAATCTCTTTATACCCTTCGCTGCAAAAGCAGAGTAAAATACCTGCAATACAGCAGGTAAGGAGTATAGCAGAAATAATTATCTAGGATGTTTTCTCTCCAAAGTGTGTGGGCCGCAACATCAAACCAGACACAAATTTAGTCATTCCATAGGTATCATTCCTTATTTTTTCTGAATCAGAACTCTCCTAAAAAATAAATAAAATGTAAGTGATATTATGAAAGTAAAAAATCACATTCATGTACGTAAGAGGTTTATTTAAAAGAAATAAAGCACACCATAAAGCAAGTTTGATAAGAATGAGGCTAGTGGTACAACCCTTTTGTAAGAGGGTTCTCCAAAGTAGATCCAGATGGGAAGAATCCACACTAGATTTGTAGGATAACCACTGACTACTGCAGTATGTAAATAGATTTTATGTTGATATCCTAAATTCAGGTGTGGAATCTGGCCAATCTGAACCAACATTGGCAATACTCCAATAAGGTACAATAGATTACTGATGTAATGTTCTCACAACAGCATAGTAGTGATTTCACAACTAGACAATAAATAGGAATTTATGTACAGGATTTATATATCTATTGCATGTCTCCTGCGTTACTCGCCTGTACATGATCTGAAAGTAAATTCATTGCTGATGTTATAGCGTAACAAAAATTGATTGTTGACACATGACTCATCATTAATAAAGGAAATCAAACCGTGTCACCCCTTCACTGAAAGGCATTAAACAAATTGCTTCTGAGTGATGTTCAAAGCCAGTAAGGTGATTCCGCCAAGAAGCTGTTTCTCATTGGTGGCCATTGTGAAACCTACAGCACATCACTTGCAAAACTATAGGTTTAGAAAACCAATAGAGAATGGGCAAAAAAAATATTCTTCATTCACTACATCCAGGGACTCCGGAACGACCTTCCTCATCTCAGATGGTGATCCACAGTGGAGCAATCTAGGATTGAACTGAGTCCATGCTAAGTAGAGCAATTCTGTTACCCACTGATTGAATTCATACCTGCCTACTACCCCTAACCCTCCACCTTACCTCCCTCCAACCCAGCAAAGTGTAGTTTATATTAATATATGCCTGTGCTAAGTAAATGACCTTGTACGTAGACAGATAACATGCATATCAGTCCCTAATATTTTGGTTAGAATGGCTAGATCTATACACATAGGGGGTCAATACAACATTGGCAGTCCGAGACCGCCAGGGCTAATAGGACGGAAGCACAGCCAACAGGCTGGCGGTGCTTCCAGCCCTATTACGCCGCGGTCGCACCGCCGCGGCCGGCGGTTTCCTGCCGTTTTAGCCCTGGCGGTGATAATCCACCAGGGCAGCCCTGCAAGCAGCGCTGCCCTGGGGATTATGACACCCCTACCGCCAGCCTGTTTCTGGCGGTTTGCACCGCCAGGAAGAGGCTGGCGGTAAGGGGTGTCCTGGCGCCCCCTAACAGGGCCCCGGCCAGCTTTTCACTGTCTGCATAGGGAGCCGGCTCCTATGTTGCGGCCTCATCCCCGCTGGGCCGGCGAGCGCAAACTTGGTTTGCGCCCGCCGGCCCAGCGGGAATGTCATAATGGGGGCCGCGCGAGTGCGGCCACATTGGCGGCCGCACGGCGGTAGCCGCCCGCCAAGGTCGTAATGACCCCCACAGTCTGTATAGTGTTTACATAATTATTAGTCAGAGGATCACAGAGATTACATACAAAGGGGTACACCTTATACATCAACAAGGAAGCTAGGCTCCCCGAGAGAAGGCAAAACCGAAAGTTATACTCAACTACACACATAGTTTCCAATATCAATCACATTACTAACTTCTCACCAAGAGTACAGGAAGATGCCTCTTCAGGACACACTTCAGGAGTAATAAAAGTGTAAACAGTTTTGGCTGAGAAAACTACTATGCTAATTTTCATCCCCGAATGCAGCATGTTTAAGCATCAGCGATAGACACATCCAGGAGGCTATGTTAGAATGTGAAAGAAAACTTGACTGCTGCAGGTTACAGTCACACTAAAACAGACAATGAACTTTAGCTTTTCACATGTTCATAATAAAATTAGGGCCGTGAGAAATTTGCGTAGTTTGCTTTTGTGAAATTATACATATTTATGTGAAATGCAAATGTGTTACTTAGAGCTGTCCATCAAAACACAATTGTTGTTAACAATAGTTCATGTTATTGTTTATTTTCCGTTGCAATATTTTTACTGCAAATGGTGGTGTAATTGCAGAACTGGTGTAACAACTATAACTCAAAATTACTAAAATTACAGCAATTATGCCTGAGTAATTCAAATTTGGCCTGGGTTTAAAAAAAAATACCTTAAAAAAATGACAAAAGGAGCAGTGATACAGGCATTCCAGTCCAAATTTCGAATGCCATCTTATAACTAAAGTGTGCATATCTGTGATCGGATGAGAATTTACAGTACTGCAGGCTCAAAAAATAAATGCAAACACAAAAAATAAAAGAAATGAGCAACCTTATCAAGCCTATTTAATTGTTATATTGTGCTTGGAATGTCTATGATATACCACTATACTTTATTTTGAGCCACTTCTTTTGTTCTTGCCCACTTAAGTCCATGTAGCTGCTCCAGTGAAAACCAAAGATGTGCTACAACTTTCCTTAAAATGTACGTGAAGATCAATACCTTCTGTGCCTGTGAACTCATCCCCATTCACTCATTTTTCTGGTCAGAACAAAAATGAAGCCTTCATATAACTTTTTGAAGATGAAAGTAAAGCAAATGGGCAAAACAGACAACATTCGGATGATTCTCGACCAATCGGTGCACCATACTCACGGGACCAGACTCGAAGACCACTGTAGAAGATATCCTTGCTGTTCTATCATATAACATACTATTGGTGTTTATTAGACCTGTCAGTCTTGGGGAAGTTTTCCCCAACTTCTTTTGCCCTACTCCTCCATATGTTTCCGATCTTGTTTTGTTGGCCATAGGACTCCATTTTACCACTGCTAACCAGTGCTGAAGTGTGTGCACTCACTCCTTAAAACATGGTAAAATTGGTTTATCCCTAACTGGCCTTTTTAATTCACTTATAAGTCCCTAGTGGCACTACTAGTACCCAGAGCATGTAAATTAAATGATACTAGTGGGCCTGCAGCACTGATTGTGCAATCCACTTACATAACCCTTTAAACATGTCTGAGGCTTGCCATTGCAGCTTAAACTGTCATTTGGAACTGGCAAAATAAACCCTCTGCTAGGTTCAAATCTTATTTTTTTTTAATTACCCCTAAGGTAGGCCCTAAACAGCTTACAGGGAAGGGTGCATGGTATTTAAAAAGTAGGACATGTGCTTTTAAGTTTTACATGTCCTGATAGTGAAAATGTCTTATATTCGTTTTTTCCTATTGCAAGACCTACCTCTTCCAGGATAACATTGGAGTTACCTTACTACATTTAATAAACTGCAATTTCCAAATGGGAGCAGGTAACCAGTTCATGTATGGTGTCTTTGGAATTGTAATGAAAAATCCTCTTTTATGCTAAAGTTGGATTTTGAATTATAATTTTGAAAATTCCACTTATAGGAACTTGTCATTTTCCTGTCTCAGCAATGTAGTGCCTGCGGCCTGTCTCTGGGTCTAGGTGTAGTTGACAGGTGGTCTTTGTGTTCCTCCTAAGCAACCACACACAATAGAGAGCGTAGGTGTGCCTGGATGCGCCATCACTGGCAGGATGGGAGGCTGGGGTTAGGCACAGCCCCTCTTACACCTGAATAGGCTGTGTTCTGCCTTCACACAAAGGATTGCATACCCTTTGTAGTTAGTCTGGAGCCAGGGGATGGGAGGCAGGAGACCTACACCCTTCAAAGGGAAACCTCTAGAATCTTCTAGAGGTATACATTTTGGACCTCAGGCAGCAACTCTTCAGTACAGCTCTGGATCTGTGGAAAACTCTGCCAGGAAGAAGGACTACTTTGCTGCCGAAAGGACCACCATTCTGCTGGTTTTCTGTCTTGAAGAACCTCTGCCTGCTGTGCTGATCTGCTACCCTTTTGCGTCGGTGAGAAGAACTGGACCTGTACCTAGGACAACGGGAGCGATTTCCAAGTGCTACCCTCTTGTAACTAGCACCTGGACTTTGCAACAGCCAGTTTTACCCTGCCAAATGGTGTCACACCCATCCTAGACCCTTGAATGTGGGCCTAAATGTGCTCTGCCAGCCCATTTCTGGACCCAGCATGACACATTGAGGAGAACCAACACATTGCCTGTGCTGAAAGGATTCTTCTAACGACCCGCAGTCTCTTAGGAACCAGCCAGTGCACAATGCATCCTCAATACAGGACTTCACATCACAAGCTTCCCATATCAGTGATGCAGGACCTTGCATTGCAGCCTTGCAGCTCCCTAGAACAAATGCTGTGCAACACTTCTCCAACCCAGACCTCCCATCACCTTGACTGCACGACGCGTACTTGATGCGTACTTGATGCGTAACCTCACAACGCTCTGCAACCAGGATTTAAAGGTACGCTTGTTCAGCGGGCCTAACTGAGACCCTGCAGCTGGCCCATGCTCCATTGTGGTCGGCCTGAACTTGTGACTTTGTCCCAGTCCTGCACGACCACATATGCAAAGTTGACACTTCGCCCTTTTTGGAACTACTGATATATTTAAACTTGAAAATCTCCAGTTCTACTGATTGGATTTTTGTAGTTCTAGCCTTGTATTATTTATTTGCTCCAATTTCCTAACCTGGTATGGAATCCTTCTTCTGCGATGTTTTCATGTTATTACTGTTTGAGTTTTGCACAAATACTTTGCACATTGTCTCTGAGTTAAGCCTGATGGCTCTCTGTCATGCTACCCAAGGGTTGAAAACAGGTTAATTTAGGGTTTGTTTGTGACTTCGCCCTGACAAGAATTGTGGTTACTACTTGAGTAGGGTTTCAGCCCCCTGAAGTAGTGACCACAATTTTTTTAGGTTCTCAATCAGGAGGCACCTTTCAAAAAATAAATCCCTCTGCTCACACAGTTTAAGACATGGTTTACTGCTGCTGTTATAGCTGGACAAGCAGCTGTGTATCCCAGGGCACATCAAAGGCCATGCTGTACACTCAAAAAGAGGGCCTTCTCTCCAAACTCTGGACCTGATTTAGAGTTTTGCGAAGGGATTACTATCCTACCTGCTGAAGTATAAATCCCATAGGACATAGGGGGATTTATATTTCAGTGGACAGGATATTTGATTCTGTTGTGACAGAGTAACCCCTTCTCCAAACTCTAAAACAGGCCCTATGCCTAAAAAATTACAAAAGGTAATTAGTCAAAGGTAAATTTGCCTTCCTTTGTACCTCCATAAACAGGGTTTGCACCTTTTACAAACAATTCTTGTCTTTAGTAAAAACATTCCTGCAACAATCTGGAAGATCCAAGCCAACACAGGAGTTCTGTAATATATTAGGAGCCTTTTTCAGTTGTACAATTCGAAGAAGTTATCTTAATATTAATTCAATGCAAGACTACATAGATGAGTAATCATACATCCTTTCACTAGACCTAAAATTCACATTGCTTCCAAACTAAAACACAACATTGTTCAATCACATTAACCCTTTTGGTGCGTGTGTTAGCCAACAGCCCACAAATGCACACCCTCCCCGGTGCATCTGACAGCCATTGGCCAACTCGGGGAAGGTTTAAAAGTGTCCTGTGGTGTAAGCACCAAAGGATCCCTTTTTCAAAATGTAAAAAAAATAGAAAAAATACAGGGGGAGATGCAGAATTGCATTGCTTCTGCGTCTCCGATTAGGCCCCCCCGATCTGTGATGTCAACATGCCTCGTAGCCGGCTGACATCATAAAACCCCCACCGGAGCACAGAAGCAGGCAAGTAAGTGGGATACTGCAGCATCCGGTGGGGGTTTCTCGTGTTACAATGCCTCCCCATGTTTGTGGGAGGAATCATTGGAAAGGGCATAGTCTCCTTTTTCTAGCGATGCCTCCCACATTCCTGCTTGTGGATCGTGCTCGTGGCGAGATCGACAAGCAGGAATACCACTAAGCCACCAAGGACCGGTGCGTGGGGGGTATTAGCCCTTGTGGGTAACGGGGAGACCCACCCTCTTGGGGGCATACTTTTTTCAAAAAATTTGCTTTTTTCCCCTGGGAGGATTGCAATTTAAATAAAAATAATTTGTTGGGGGTTCAGCCCTCCTAACAGACAGGCTGGCACCCTGTTGGGCCCCTCTTGTTTTTTGGGGAATGTGTTTTCTCTTGAGGGGGGCACTGAAATTATTTATTTAAACTTTTGTAGTATTTTGCTTTATAACCTTAACACTCACAAACTTTTAGAAAACAGCTACACTCACTGGATGATGTCATGTCATGTAATGTAGTTTTATTTAGCGCGGCTTATCACCCGTGAGGGTCTCAAGGCACTGTCTATGGGCATGGGGAGAATAAGTGATTTGCCCAGTATCACAGGATGTTGCGCAGACGCTGAGGCTCGAACACGGATTGCTAGTTTCCAAGGCGGGTGCTCTGACTGCTGTGCTACATCCTCTCCCTGTCATCAGTGATGCCATTTGAGATGTCATCAGTGATGCAATTTGAGATGTCATCAGTGATGCCACTGACCATGTCACGAGTGTTGGAAAATGGGTTATTGGTAGGGCAGGTAGGTACCTACACCTAGCAACAAACCACTAACCTCCACATAGGTACAGTTAGGTCTCAGTAAATTAATCCCAGCTCTACCCTTGGTAGCTTGGCATCGAGCGTCAAGGCTTAACTTAGGAGACAAAGTGTAAAGCATTCAAATATCACAAAACAGTAATTAAATAAAACACAGGAAACAGGTTAAAAATCCAAAACCAATTTATAAAAATAGCTTATATTTTTATCTTTAAAATGACACAAAAACGATTAAAATCGGTTCAGGGGAACCGGAGATATGAATTTTTAAAGTATTATTATTTTCTAGCGCTTAGAAACAAAAAGCGCCAATCGGGTCATCTGGTTGCACCAGGACCGGGGCAAAGTCAAACTTTCAGGCCGACCGCGATGGAGCCCTGCTCGGCTACAAGTCGCGGGAGGCCTCGGTTAAAAAGTTACCTTCTGACTTAGTCTCTTTTTTGATGTTTTTCTTCCCCGGGACGAACCTGCCAGTTGAATCCGACCTCCTGGAGCCCTTGTCCGGATACGCAAAGTCGGTTTCCTCAGTGGTGATTTTTACCTTCGGACTTAGTCGTTTTTTCAAGATGAAAATCCTTCGACCGGGGTAAACCTGGATCTTGATCCGACGTCCATGGAGCCCTTCTCGGATACGATGGCTGGGAGGTCCCGGTCAACTTTTTATGTTCGGACTTAGTCTCTTTTTTGGATGTTTTTCTTTACCGGGACGAACGACGAAGTCAGGCCGGGTCGCAGTTGAGGCAAGCCGGCTAGAATTTCCGCGTCGGGTCGGTCCCTCTCTGGAGCTTTTTTCCAAAAATTCTCAGATCTTTTCCAAACTTCTGGGGCTTCACCCAGATGTTCTTTTAAGGTTCTTTTGGGGTCCACAGCTCACCCCAAGGGTCCAGAAGTTCTGTGATGGTCCTTGGGAGTGCGGACTTCAACTACCAGAATGCACCTGGCGCAAACTCATTTTTGGCCACTGGACAGTGGTCAGCTGGTCGCTTTCTTCAGGAGTTGGTGCAGGGGACTCTGGTTTAGCAATTTTTCACCTGTAGCAAACAGGGAGTCCCTCCTTGGACCAGTTGAAGCCAGGCAAAGTCCTTCTTGTGGTGAAGCCCAAGTGTGCAGCTGGTGCAGTCCTTCTGAGTGCAGGGTCCAGGTGCAGGCCAGGGGTCCAGCAGGGCAGTCCTTCTTCTTCTTTAGTTCCTTTCTTGTTGAATTCTGGAGGGGATCTGAGGCGTGGGTGCAGGTCTGCCAGTTTTATCCTTGCTCCTGGGTGAAAAGCAGGGGGGCCCTGGTTCTCCAATCAGGGACAGGGTCATCCCCCTGTGATGACCACTTCCTGGGAAGTGTGGCAAAAATCCATCCCAGAAGGCAACAGTCTCTAAAAATCCAACATGGATGAATCTGATTTTTGGAGGTTACATCTGGCTGAGCCCACCCACTGGTGTGGCTAAAAATCATAAACACACCCCTCTCCTGCCCTCTCCTAATCTAATCAAGGGGGCACCTAATTGTCTGGGGTTGCAGGATGTGGGGGTGTTGCTGGGTGCTGCAAATGTCCTTCTCTGCCTTTGAAGACCAGTTTGGCAGCCCTCCCCCTTCCTGCCTCACCATCTGCTGAGGGGAGATTCTCTCCCCCAAGCACATTCCTTTGTGTGAAGTCAGGCCACTTCACACCTAATCAAGGCAGCCTGGCAGAAGCTGCTGCAGGCTGGCCAATCAGAGCACAGCAGCAAAAACAATGCAGAGCTGAAATTGGCAACTTTTTAGGTAAAGTCTAAACTTTTTACCTGAACTAGTTATATTAAATCCAACAACTGGAAGTTGTAGGATTTATTACAACAATTAATTTGATACCAAATTCTTGGTATGCAACATTTAAGGAGACTTTAAAATTTAAAATAAAGTCTGCCCATTCTAGCCTATGAAGGCCATTTACTTCAATGAGGGAAAAACGAATTTGGCTGTTTTTACCTCACCAGGGCTTATAAATCTATTTTTATAAAGTCCCTGCTTATAGTTACATGGCACCCAGCCCTAGGGGCACATAGGGCACACCTTAGGGGTGACTTATATGTAAAAATAAGGTAGTTTAAGACTTTGGAAGTACCTTTAATTCCAAAGTCGAATTTGCATATAACTTTAATTTAAAAGCAGCCAGCAAGGCAGGCTTGCTTTTAAAATGACACTGGGCACCTCAGCAATGCACCTAGGTGTGCACCACCTATGCTGTGGTCCCTAAACCTACATGCCCTACCATATACTAGGGACTTATAGGTAGGTTAACTTAGCCAATTATAATTAGCCTAATTTGCATATCCATTTTACGCAGAGCACAGGCCCTGGGACTGGTTAGCAGTACCCAGGGCACCATCAGAGTCAGGAAAACACCAGCATAAAGTGGAAAATGGGGGCAAAAAGTTATGGGGCCTCTGCAATCAGCCCCAGTTTCTCACAACGAGTGATGTAATATGTGAGGTCATAAGCAGTGCATTCTAGGTGGTATAAGTTAAAGTTAGGTCAGGTAACTATAACTGCTTAATTTCACTAGTTTTGTATGAGTGAAATTTGAGTCTAACTATGGAGCCCTGTCACCTTTGTTTTTTTTCCAATGAATTTCTATGTTTTTTTAAATTCGAATTCCTAACTATAACGTCCCTGTAACCTTTGTTTTTTTCAGTGAATTGCTAAGGGTTTTTGACATTTTATTTCCTAACTATAATATCCCTGTACCCTTTTTTTCCATGAATTTCTATGTTTAAAAAAAACAAATACTATTGCAACTGTTTTTATATATTAATTTGTATAACTAATCAAGAGTGAGGAGTAATATGATTACCTACTATATTATATAGCAATTGGGGGTAAAAAATAGTAATCTATGTATACAGAAGAAGGGCAAATCGTAAACAGAAGTAATTTTATAGGTAGCCTAATATTATAGTATGAAAGACCTATATTGTACATAAATTAATGTTTTATTTCTTTTTTTATAAAAACAATTCGGATCCGCAGATTGTCGTGTGGGTAAACTCTATGGTTTTTGGTCCAATCATGTGTTTGTTTGGATTTGAATCCGCGGATTTGCTGATTTATTTTAAAAATAGTTTGCAAATTGAATTATACTGTAAGAATGGACATATTTCAGAGCTGTTGAATGAGCGTGGTGTTTATTTCTGTATGAATAAGGTAGTTTAAGATTATGGCGAATCCACTGATTTGTTGTGAAATCAAAGGAGTCAGGAAAGGACAAAAGAAAATCTGCCTTTCTATTGGTTCATATGAACTACACCCAACTTTAAAAAAAAAAAAAAAAAACACACCTAACAGTGTCATTTTTCTATTCCGCTGGTGAAGAAGGTTGGAGTATTTCACTGCAAAAGAAAGAAAAATGGCAGAAGGTGTAGATCCAGGCAGGTGTGAAGCACTGGAAGAGAGGAGGAACATCAGGAAGAAGGTTCTAGGAAGGAAAGCGATGTTTGGAGTTGGTATACTGTCCCCAGTGGTGAAAAAAAAGCCTTTGGGAGGTTCGTGGAATACACATTATGTGGGAAGCAGTTTTCTAGAGAGACTGAAGAAATATATAGTTTTGCCATTTACGCAGTGTGGAAATACATAAGAAGCTACCATGAGGGAACATGTATGCATAGGATTAGAGAGAGAGCGCCACTGATACTTAAGCTGCTGTATCATCTACTGGACGCGCTCCTCCAAACATCTCTATTGCACCTACATGGAAAGAACTTAACGACATGGTGATTCATTGTGGCAAGTGCTAAAAACTTATTATCAAGAAAAATTAAGATATTATTACCATGGTCGAAAAGGTTAACAGCCACCACTAGGAGGGGGTAACCTTTTTGTAGTTTTTATTGATCTTAGAGCCGCGTTTGATCTGGTCCCCAGAAACCAGCTATGGCTGACACTAGCCAATATGGGTATCCCACATGGCCTCTTGAAACTCAACGTCCGATTACACGAGAATACCTACGCACAAATTAGGAGTGGCAAGGATGGTGACTTAACTGATTCAGTGGCTATTGAGAGAGGAGTCAGACAGGGCTGTGTCTTGGCCCCCACCCTTTTTCTTTTATACATAAATAACTGTATCAAGTATTTAGTAAACTGCACTAATGACTCCCCAAAGTTGGCCGGGATCCAAGTGCCATGTTTACTTTATGCGGATGACACTATCCTGCTGGCCAAAACATCTATGGGAATCCTGAATCTAGTTAACCAGTTCTGTGCATTCTGCAGAGATTACGGGTTAGATATCAATGTTAAGAAAACCAAACTCATGATATGCAGTGCCCCGAATAAGAAGCTTAGAGCAAATATAAAGATGGATTCAACCCACCTGGAGAGGGTAACGGAATACGATTACCTGGGTATTAGATTATCTGATAAGGGCAGCTGGGATGCAGCTATAAGGAAAGGAGCACTTACCATCAGCCAAAGATGTGGAGTGATAGGACGGAAGGCTAGCACTGCAGCAAGCCCCCCCCTCACTCTTATTTCTGAAATTTACAATGTCCAAATCCGTGCCGCTGCCCTTTATGGAGCGGAACTCTGGGGATCACATAGACAACTGGACACCCTTCAATCCAAAGAAAATAACTTCCTTAGACACATATCCAGACTAGGGAAGGGCACGCTGATGCTCCCCCTAACACTGGACCTGGGCTTAAACAGTATTAAAGATACAGCATACTTAAGGCCACTTCTGTACTGGGTTAGATTATGGAAAACGGAAGAACTCAAATCTTTTAGGACAGCAGTCAAAGATCTATTGCCACCTTGCTATGGATGGGAAAAAGTTTGTTGGTTAAGGGAGATGAAAGCAGCTTGGGTCAAATTGGGTTTAGCCCATTATTGGGAGAGGCCCGAGATGATTCCTGCTAACGCTAGGCTGCTGATTAAAGACCGATATTGGGGAAAAATCCATGAGGAATCTCTTGGCTCAAATGGTTTAGGTCGGCTGACAGCAGAGTTTCTGCTGGTTAAGCACGAACCTTCGCCTGAAAGCTTCCTCGATCTCCCTATACCAGCCCGTGCTCTCTCTTTACTACTGCAGTTCAGATACGGAACATTGGCGGTCAACAGCTTCACGGCTCGTTGGTCGTCCAATAGTCCTTTGCCTGACAAATGTATAAATTGTCACCTATGCAAGGAAACTTCTGAGCATGTCCTATTTTTCTGTCCTTTGTACAAAAGCCCTCGAGGAAAGTGGACCATTCCTCTGTGCAAAACACTGCTAACACAAAACCGAACTAGTGTATATAGAATATGTAAATATGACACTTCCATGCTGATAGTGAGCTCTGTTTCCAAATACTTGGCAGCAGCATGGATAATCCGTAGCAGGATTATCACAGATCTTAATCCACCGGTTGAAGAACGGTCCAGTAGTTAGCGGACTAGTGCCCTGTTACAACAGACTGGGATTTTAAATATAACTAATAGTGTGATCTATTGAGGATATCAGACTGTATCTCTGTGTATGTTGCCCAGTGGGCTACCCCAATTAAAGTGACTTATAGTTCCTTAGCATATACTATATACCATTTTATAAATGGCAAGACGCAATTTATCTGATCAATTTACTTAAGAGAACTGGCCAATCTAGGATACCCTTTTCCATCGTCTGACTCCTGACTTCTAACTCTTATAAACAGGAGCTATTGCATGAAGTTTTTATGATTTAATCTATGTAGAAATCTGTTTCAGAATAAATTTTATGCGCTCTTTTAGTAACAAACTGATTTGCATTATCTTAGCACTCAGCACCTTGCATAGGGCAAGATTTTAGTATCATTGTAAAAGTCTTGTTTTAATTATTTATGGAACTTTTTTATGCAGTACTATGAACATTTTCGATAAGCAGTGTACTAACTGTTAATGCTTTTATTTATGTGATGGTTTATGACTTTCATCCTCTTGTATGTACGACTATTTTTACATTTTTAAATGGTCTAAATTTAGACTGAATAAACTATTGATTGATTGAACAGCCACCATTGTAGATTTATTTTCTTTATTTTAGTGTTACAAAACACTAGTTTGTTGAATATGCAATGGTTTTGCACATAGTTTTATTTTTTTAAACTTACCATCTTTGAGTCTTTCAAAAAACAAAAAAACATTTTTTTTAAAACTTTTGTTCGAAAAAAGTTACAAAAAGAGTTTCTTTTTAGAATCACCATATTTACTACAAACAGCTGTGTCTGTGTTTTTATTTTTGAGTGGATATAGTACTGTTGGTGTTGGTGTATAAGTGTGTGTATA